>NC_057919.1:13488941-14185672 GCF_018873765.1 Telopea speciosissima | reverse complement strand
ATCATTTTACACTCGGTTATGTCCAGGCGCAGGTACACACCGTGCCGTGCAACCGGTTCTTTTTACCATATTTATTTATGGGAAAAAGATCTTTGTCTGGGAGTGTGGCCTATGCCAGCACTCCCATGAGTGATGAGTCTAGGCCACACTCCCATGAGTGATGAGTCTATCTCTCTCCTCCTCATGTGCGAATGCCCCCTTGTTTTAAGGAAGAGAAAGATAGATAAATGGGAGCGTTGGCATAGTATCCGAAAACTGCTTTCTTTATTTATTTATTTAGGTGGGGGGGGGGGTGGGGGGAAAGAAGGGTTAAGAGTCTCATCTCCGTTAGTCGTTTCGTTGGGTTGGGGACGATTGATTGGGACCGTTTTGAGTGATGAGTCTAGGCCACACTCCCATGAGTGATGAGTCTATCTCTCTCCTCCTCATGTGCGAATGCCCCCTTGTTTTAAGGAAGAGAAAGATAGATAAATGGGAGCGTTGGCATAGGCCACACTATCGGACAGAAAACTGCTTCTCTTTATTTATTTATTTAGGTGGGGGGTGGGGGGTGGGGGGGGGGAGAAGAAGGGTTAAGAGTCTCATCTCCGTTAGTCTGTTTCTGTTGGGTTGGGGACGATGTGATTGGGACCGTTTTGGTTTTGGTTTTGGTTTTTCTTTTTTCGGGGGGCCCTGATAGCGTTGGTTCTGGTTTGTAGGTGTTTGCGCTTTTAAAAATTAACAAATTAATAATTAAATACACTCAGCTCTCTCTCTCTCGGCTCTCAAAAACTTCCCCTCTCTCCGACTGTCCCTCCTGCTTTCCCTCTCTATCTCTCTCTTTCCCTCTCTGAGTCGCAACTCGAACCAGGTGATGAAACCCTCTTCATTGGAAAAATCCAGTTCCTGGGAGCCATCGCTCTCTCTAGTCCCGTTGCTTTGAGGTTTTACTAAAAGCGCTTCTGTCGAACCGATCGCGTTGGTTTTGGGGCCATTTTTTCTAAAGCTAAGAGCTCTCTCTCTCTCTCTTTCACACTCTCTTCTTAAAGCCCACGAACGTCATTTCATCTACTCTCTGTCACTCACTAACTCTCGCTCTCTCGCATAAATCCGTTCTGTTCCTGCTGTGCAATCTGGAATAACCTGTTCTGCTCATACACTATCTTTTGTCTGTGAAAACCAATCTAGGAAACCACCGTGTAACCATGCTGTCCCCCTAATTCCTTAAACTGCCCTGGTGTTTTCCGGCGGTATCAACCAGAGAATGGCGTATATGTGTGCCGACAGTGGAAATCTAATGGCGATCGCTCAACAAGTCATCAAGCAGCAACAGCAGCAACAGCAACAGCAGCAGCAGCAACAACAGCAACAACAAATCCTTGGCGTCAACCCTTTCTCCCTGAACCCATGGACCGGCACCCACCAACCTATCTCCAATTCTTCCTCCGTATATGGTCTCACCAGCGCCGGATTCTCTGACCCATTTCCGGTGGCCGAAACCAATGATACGGGAGAAACGATGCTATCGTTTCCCCAGTTAGAAGAGCACCACCATTCTACCGGGTTCAGATTCTCCGATTTGGGTGGCAGCACGGTTGGCGATTTCGATTCGGACGAATGGATGGAAAGTCTAATGGGAGGTGGAGAGTCGACGGAGAGCTCAGAGCTTCCTTCCGGCTGCAACGCTTGGCACGGCAAGGCCGAAATCTCTCTCTATGGTCGCGATCCCTTCCTCCCCTGTTCGAGTCGACTCAACCTCTCATCACCATCCCCTCCCACCGATCTCAATCGGGTTCTCTTCTCGGACACCCCAAAGAACCCCACCGCGCTGCAAGCCCAAATGCCTACATGGGGCCCATCTCTACCTCCGCCGTCGTTGCCACCACCACCACCAGCGGCGGTTGACAACTCTCTACCAGACAATCATCTGGCGCTGACCCACAGTAAAAATGACGTCGCCAGCATCCCAGCTCAGTCACCAGAAAGCGAGTCGGCCTCGCCCCTGCTGAAATCCCTACTCGATTGTGCCCGAGTGGCCGATTCAGAACCGGAACGCGCCGTGAAATCACTTGTTCAACTCCGAAAGCCGGTGTTCGAACAGGGTACTCCAACGGAGCGAGTGGTGTATCATTTCGCAGAAGCTCTTTATAGTCGGGTGTCTTCGAAAACTGAGAATACCCTTCCTACGTTTGAGATGTCTCCCGAAGATTTCACTCTCTCTTACAAGGCATTAAACGATGCCTGCCCTTACTTGAAATTCGCCCATTTAACTGCAAACCAAGCGATTCTCGAAGCCACAGAAACTGCAACTCGAATACATATCATAGACTTCGGAATCGTCCAAGGAGTTCAGTGGGCAGCTCTCCTCCAAGCTCTAACGACACGATCCGCCGGAAAACCTTCGAGAATCCGAATCTCCGGAATCCCGGCACCGGCACTTGGGAAATCGCCGTCGATGTCTTTGTTTGCCACCGGCAATCGTCTCCGCGATTTTGCGAAGCTTCTCGATCTGAATTTTGAGTTTGAACCCATCTTGACTCCGATTTCGGAACTGAACGAATCGAGTTTCCTAGTTGGTTCGGACGAGGTTTTGGCTGTGAATTTCATGCTTCAGTTGTATAACTTGTTGGACGAGACATCAGTAGCAGTCGAGAAGGCTCTGCAACTGGCGAAATCCCTGAGCCCCAGTGTACTGACGCTGGGAGAGTACGAAGCGAGCTTGAACCGGGTCGGTTTTATGAACCGGTTCAAATACGCGTTATGGTATTACTCTGCGATTTTCGAGTCGCTGGAACCAAGTTTAGGAAGAGACTCGGCTGAACGGTTCCAAATCGAGAAGGCACTGCTTGGTAGACGGATCACCAATGTGGTTGGACCAGAAGAAGGTCCGACCAGACGAGTACGGATGGAGGAGAAAGAGCAGTGGAAGATTTTAATGGAAAGCTGTGGTTTTGAATCCTTATCACTCAGTCATTACGCTGTGAGCCAAGCTAAAATTCTACTTTGGAACTACAATTACAGTTCTATGTACACTCTAATGGAATCCCCACCTGGGTTTCTTTCGCTTGCCTGGAACGATGTTCCCCTTCTTACTGTTTCGTCATGGCACTGATGGGTTTTAACCTTAATATAGATTGCTTGTTTGCAAATTCCACCTGGGTTTTTTTTCTCCCTCTGGTGTGGAAATTTCTGCTTTAAGCAAAAATCGCCATTAGAGCATATTTGAAGCTTCTTGATCTGAACAATTACTTGTGATTCTTGGCATAGTTTTATTTTTCCTTTTTTTTTTTTTTTTTTTTTTTTTTTTTTTTTCTTCTGAGTTTCCCTACAGGTTTGAGTAGGAAGAACTGTAAAAAGAGAAGTGGGAGGAAAGAAAAATGTCTTCTTTAGTCATCTGTAAATAATTTTGAATCTTTGGTTACGTTGCTTGTGAAATGAACTTAGTCTTCTTCTCTACCGATGTTCATTGTCGTACTTTGAATGTAAGTAAAACAGACCTAAATTTGGAAACCAGTCGTTTTCTTTTAAAGTCCTTAAAATGGCTTCTGTACAGATTTACGCAGAGTTGGAGTTGCAGAGAATTAGATCATCATCGGGCAATGCCGCTTTCAGATTTCCATCTTCTTCTTGGTTGGTTGCTTGCTTCTTTTGTTATCTTTATTTTCATGGGTTCTTTTATATATCCTTTCCTGCTTCACTGGTTTTAATCGCTGTCATTCGACACTGTAATGGAAACATTAGGACCATTTCGATTTCTTATCACCATATACTATTTTGAAAATTATGCCGTTGGGCTATTCAATTGCCCAAAGGCCCCAAGCGGTCTCCTTTACAACTTAGAGATCTACTGATCCACTCACAGAGTAGGCGTTTTCACTATTCCTTTTTAATGGTTTGTTCAGTGAAAAATAAAGGACTTAATCAGTGTTTGGTAGTTACCAAAAAAAAAAATAAGTGTTTGGTTTGGTCAATGTGGGATTTGGTATAAGCACCTGCTAGAATGAAAAAAAGTCTACTATGGTTATGAGAAAAATGATCTCCTTACCTCAGGTTGATTCACCAACTCAAATTCATAAGAAAAAGTGTATATATATATAAACAAAAAAAAAACCTTTTTGGTTAGTACACTTCCTATTGGGGATGTAAGCGGATCGGATTCCGCTTGAATAGTGCTATATCCGCATCCGCATCCGATTAGCTTTCGGACGAATACGGATATGAATATGGAAACGGATTTCGGCTATTCATTTACATCCCTACTTCCTATGTATATTTACATAAGGAGAGCGTTCTTGGTGGGGGAGTGCACGGGCTATGTGCATGTGACAGCCAATGAGAACACGGGCAGTTTCGGAGGTGGGCTTTTTCCCTTTTATGGGGGTGGGATAGTCATATCGCTCCCCACTATGTTTGGGTGTAGACCGTGTGATTATGTGTACGGTATACCCCACAGATAACTTTTCTCCATTTACATAAATTTTAGATTTGAAACCAATATGATGAGAGACGACGGATGTTCACGGGAATATTAGGAAAGAGATTTATCACTCACAACTCACAATTGGTGTACACGAAAACAAAAACATGAAGGGGAGAATGGAGCTGGAAAGAACTGAAAAACAGAGGCCGGACGTACCCTACACTACAAGAAAAAAATTCCAAAAAAACTGTTGCTAAATCCTTTCCTGGTTCTTTTTCTTTTTAGGGAAAAGGCTAGGCACGGCCACGGTGCCCAGAATGTGCCATCCTCTCTCCTATATTTTGCCCTCATGTGTCATCGTCTCCCCTCTTTATTGAAAGCTTGCAGCATGTCCAATTCTCTCATTTTTATTATTATTATTATTCAAAATTTATTGTTAAATGTGACGCAACTATTGCTATGTTGAGATATTTTGTTGTCACCTGTAACATTTGCCACTACAAAATTTACAAATAAACCTTTAGCAATACTAATTTTCCACCCCTAAATATTTTTTTTTATTATTAAACTCAACAAAGGCATGCTTTTAGCAACTGTTTATTTAATGTCTTTCATAGTTGGAAAATCGGGTTTTGATTGGGACAAGTCACCTTAGTTGAGTCAAAATTTTGAAAAACCCGGTCAAAAGTAAAAAATGATGAGAGTAGGTCATTAATCGTCCAAGTCAAATAAGACTTGGTATTTTTATCCGAGTCATCACAAACTTGGTGAGTTTAGTCGTTATTTAAATAATCATAAAGTTGATTCACTTAGAAACTGAGTTGAGTAAAATAGTAAATCCTTAGTCTAATACAGAGATCCTCTACTCCCTTCTCTTGTTCATTATATAAACTCAAAATGCATTGATATGTGATTCCTTATTTATTTTATTTTTTCTAATTTTCCCATATTTTTCTGATTTTTACCTAATTTATATATATTTATTGCATTAGAAATTAAAAAACATGACTCACCTTGACTATGTTTGACAAAGCCGAGTGACCATGTACAAAAGCTCACTACTATCCACCCATATTTCTACTATGTTTGACAAAGCCGAGTGACCATGTACAAAAGCTCACTACTATCCACCCATATTTCTATCTTCCTGTATCCTTTTGCCATTGTTTGTTAGAGACTCTACATGATACCTCTAGCTTTTAATGTCAGCACAATCCATAGGAAGCCATAACTCAAGTAACCACAATGAAATATGGATTTGAAAAATTATAATTGAAGCCCAACAACCATTGTAAGTAATAAGATCTACACAGCCATCACAAATAATAATTGGGTGATGCCCTGATTGTAATGTTTGATATTCAATCAGAGACATAACCGAAATCTAAATAGATGTTAAAAATATATCATCCAAATTATACATGAAAATACATATAAAAAGGGGTTTAGACCTAGTTAGCAATTCAATTTTAGGTATAGCAAAAGAACAGGTCAACCAAGAAAAAAGATCACAAAACAAAAAAGACTCGAAAAATTCTGTTTGTAACCCTAATGGCCATGCTGCCCATATGTAATTAGAAACAGCACTAGAAAAAAAAAATGCCAAGGCGATTCAGACTCATTTTACACTAGGGACATAATATCATTCTGTTGTTTGCTTAAGTGTGCTAATTCCGAAGGGCTGTGGAAGAACCAAAAAAAAACAGTAGATTACAGTCCAATGATATAATCCAATTATACCAATCCGATTATACCCCATCTAAGAACCGTAGCCTTTTTCTTTTTTTTTTTATAGCACAATTAGTCAATTAGCCCATTTGAAACTTGATTATAGTCCGAGTAAATTAATTACTTTGAGTCTAATTATAAATCAATAACTGATCGAATAGAAATGTGTCCATGCCCTAGCCTAGATGAGACATCGTCGATTGAGGAATTTGAAAAATTGAAATGGTTGATCATCAACAGGGTCGTAGCTGAAGCCTCAGATGAACAAACCCAGTGATTAGAAACTGAAATATCAGAGAAAGAACGAGCGAAATTTTGAAAACCTTGTGGCCGGGAAGGAGGGAATACTAGACAACGAGTGAATGCCACGTGTCAACCTTTTTTAAACAAACATGATTGAACGGGAAGCGTTTTTCTTTGTTCCTTCCGTGTCTCTCTCTCTCTTTCTCTCTTTCTCTCTTTCTCTAAGCGCGGAAATTGGATAACAGCTGAGGGATCTGAGGCTCTTGACACGAGAATTGAAAAGCCATTTCGTATCACACACACACCTCTCTCACGAAACACCCCTTTCCTCTCCTTTTCTCCGTGTCTTCTCCATAAACACCCCCTTGCTTCCTCCTTTATTGTTGGATGATCCAACGGTCCAACCCAAATCACCCATTTAGATAGAAGGGTTTTGGTGAGGTGGCAATAAATAATGGGGAAATTTTGTCAGATCCTTTATATTGAAGTTTGTATGATAGGACTGGGAAAGTTCTCCATCACACTTCTTTCAAAAATCTATTGGACTATTATGTGTCTGACAGATTGATCAGATTTCATAACTTTATAGGTCCAACGCGTTTGATTGTACACATATTAATCAGTAAATTTTTTTTTTACCTGAAAAAAAAGAAGAGATAAGACTCTTGCATTGTTCACATAGATAAAAAAAAAAAAAAAAGATCGAGAGTGTACACATGATTTATAGTGGTTCGATTGAATTTCAGTACCGTTTTGTGTCCATTCCCAAAGCTCTTGCCAACTTGAAATTCAGCTAACATAATCTCCTTGTAGGATAGGAGAAACACCTGCACACAATGATCTTCTTGAGATCAAACACACTCTTTGCATGGTAAGACAAACACCTTACACAAATCACCACTGTGATCAAGTGTTAGGGCCACACAATCACTATAATCACTATAATAATGATAAACAAGAGTTCACAATCAAAACGGGGTACCTCTTATGTAGGCAAATTTGCAAGTTGGAGCTTAATATTTTGATCCCCTTTGCTTAGATGCTCATAATCAAAAAATTCATATTAAGATTCCCTTTGAAGCTCAATAGCTTATGATCAATCACTCATCTGATTTACAAGTTTAGGCTCACTTGGACTGGATTTTCTAGTTTTATTCCGATAGGGTTTTCCCACAATTTGTCTAAAATTTGTTTTTCAAAAGCTAATCTATTCTATTTGTAGAGATAGTTACAATAAAAAAAAAAAAACTAGCTGTTATGATTCTTAATGGACTAATTATTCAAATTCTGGTCGACCACTATCATGTAGATTGATTTGAACACCTCTCGGACATCTACCAGTCGATGGTCCATCGGTTTCCATATCGACCGTATGCATTAAGGTGCTCTTACTAACCAACTATCTCAGTACTGGTCGATCGCCCAAATAACATCTCATATCGATCGCCCAAATAACATCTGGTCGGTTATCATATCAATCGCCCAAATAACATCTGGTCGGTCATCATATCGATCGCCTAAATAACATCTGGTCGGTTATCATATCAATCGCCCAAATGACATCTGGTCGGTCATCATATCGACCGCCATAGCCAATTTTGGCCTTATCTCATTTTTAGCTAAAATTAGTTCGATATATTTTCTAGTTAAAGCTTATATCATACCAAGTGAACCAAATTCAAGTCCAATAGAGGTTATCATAGGGTTATGTCAATATTAATATGAATATCACCAATTAGTTAGTCAATACGATGAACCACCTATCTTAGGTTTTTCAGTTTAAGGTCCATTACATCCATTAGGTAATTAGTTGAGCCTGAGCACATGGGATAATTTCATCCTAGGATTAACTACATAACACAAGATGAAAACCAACGCCACGTATTATATCCAAGTAAACAAAAAGGAAATTTTCAATCTTGGTTCGAGTTGCTTAAATCCTCATGGATGACTAGGCTTGATCTTCATGTTTGTGCTAGCTCTACCATTCCAAAACAAAGTTTCTTGAGCAACTTGATATCTTCAAATTTGATTCTTCGACTAGATGACACACAGCGCAATGCTTAAAACTTACACTAGGGTGATTTTTCATTTCATGAGGGTTAAGACAGTCATTTTGCCCTCTTGAGTCTAGGCACAGGCACCACATAGTGTTCTTTTTCCTAATTTTTTAATATTTAAGTTTTATTTTGTTTCTCATAAAATATTTTAGAAAGTTTTTCTTCTACAGATGGAAAGATTCACAAATCCCTGATACTCCCACATGGAGAGACGGGCATACTACAGAAGGTCCAGGTGTGAATTCAAAACAGATGTAATGGAGTGGGTTTCGCATTCTATTAGCTGTCACGTCAGCTGCGGGACAATATGTGTCAGCGTAACATCTCTAATAATAGGGAAGGAGAGGTTGACGTCACATTTGGTTATTTATGTTTAGCCAAGATTATTACTACTAGTCCTACGTTCCTAACTCCTACTCGTTGCAGGGAGATTCCACTTTCGCTGCCCGCACCGACCAGGTAGTGCTGCGCCCTTTGTCTTCCTCACATACTGGTTAGAGTCCTTACTTTGCGGGACAGTGTCAGATTTGTCTCTCTCTCCAACTTGTCCTTGGCTCGTAGTCTCTCTCTCTCTCTCCTCTATTCTATTCTCTGTTGGTGGTGAGAGAAACCAAACCGGCCACCCGATGGTAGAGACGACCTGTAAGTGGTACCGGCCAAGACTGATATCAATCTTTATCCGATCCTGGATCAGATATTGGTATCAATAATAAGATTGTAAAAAGCACCGACTTTCTAGGTGGGGATTTCTTATCAGCATGCCTCAATTCGCGGCTATAGGGATTTGGTTCTCCTCCAACTGTGACGAAAGTTGGAGGATACAGCCCAGCTAAAACAGGAGGGTTTGTCGGTCCGGTTTTGGGCTATCAATCTGATTCTTTAGTGGTTTCGGTTCTAATATATCAAGACCAGACCAATAAGCTCATCGGTTTCAAATTTGAGATCCAGTACTATTAAGTAATGGATGGCCCGGTTCTGGTTTCTAAGCGGGTTCAAACATTATTATAATGTAGAGTCCAAAACAAGGACAATAAGAGTTGCTCGATCTAGAAAAACGATAGACGTTCCAATGTGTCAATGTATATATTATCATCTCATGCGAACAGATATGTTAGATTTGAACTAATTTTGATGTCTACAACTTTCACATAATTTCTTACATTTAGATTTTGTTTATGTAGAGAGAGAGAGAGAGAGAGAGAGAGTTTAGAAATAACAAACTATTATAATAATTCACTCATCTCATCACTAATTTGGTGGTTCGTGCATAAATTTTTTATTGAAATAATAATCTATACATTGCGGTTGTTAGGTATGAATGAAGATAATACCAAAACCTAGCTTCTAAGTTGTCTTTCTTTGTATGACATCATTTGTTAGATTTTATTAGATGATAATCTAGTTCTAGTCGTTTCTTCCGGTTCTAACGGTTCTTGGGACCAGACTAAATCCGGACCAATAAGCTATTGGGTGGATCAATTCCAGTTCGGTTACCGATTCCGGTCGAAAATTGACACCCCTAAGTGCTATGACCATTGTCCGATTCATTAGGCAATACACCACAGTTGAGAGGATGAATATCCACAAACCACTCTTTTTACTGTGAACTAGAAAAAAAAACGCTTGTGAGTTGTGAGGAACTGCAACTGGGCTGGACAGAGAACTGGAGAGGATAAAGATCCCAACCCTATGTATGAATACATAAATGCAACTCAACGTTTTGGCCAAGGTTTTAATGTGAAAATGGATTCAACACGATCTATATCCTTTATATATGAATCTTTTATTGATTATATCTCCTTAATGCTGGCAAAAGAACAAGGCTTTATTGGACATTTCATTACATCAACTACAAATTTGTGGGGGGCATATCTGCATAAAGCTTGCTCAAATCTTTTCTGTTAAAAGAAAAGGATGATATGTACACCGTTGGGAGAGAGGAAAGATGAAATAAGAAAAGAAAGATAATAAGAAAGAGAAAAAATATCATTTAAAATAAAAGAGATAAAATAGGAATACGGGATTAATTTTTACTCCAAATAATAAATATATATCAAGAGAAAATATTTGGGATTTTTCAGTCTTCTCTCTTTCAATCTAGTTATTATTAGGCATAGCAATTATTACAACTCATAGTTAGGGTAACTCCTGCCACTTCTCTTACCCTCATAGAACAACTGAAACCATAACTCCCATTTTACCAAAAAACAAAAGAAATCGTAACTCCCATAATTCTTACTAGGAGGTCTCAAGTTCGAGTCTCCTGATTGTTACCTTCAAAACTCTCGAGTTCCCGCCCCCCCCCAACCCCACCTCACCCCACCCCACCCTACCCTACCCTAAAAGAAATATATATATATTTCTTGGCGTGTTAGCCCAATTGTTAGAGTTTTGATTTTCTTGCTGGCTCGAAAGTTATTCTATTTACTTAATAATGGTAAGGGTGCTTGAGCGCTGACGCGGCTTTTGACTGTATCTTGCTGGAGACAAGCACTTGGACGGAGTAAAGCTGATCGTAGAACACCAATGCACTAACGTGTGCACTGTAATTTTTCAGCTAGATTGTGGTGCTGGAGCCGTGCGGCATTTCCTCTTACTTTCTCTCTCATTCGCGGAGCGAAGAAAGCGGGCTTTGCCCCAGCTACTGCTATCCTTGGGAAACCAAAAAGACTACCGAAGGAAAGGGATGCAGTCTCTCCATTATCAAAATTTTCGCCAACTTCTTTTATTTAATATTTTGAATAGATGCCATTAGATGTGGCCTGTGGGCATGAAGTGGGTTCAGCTTTTAACCAAAAATGAACTGAACTGGGCTGGGCTTTTGTTCAATTTGGTTTAAAATTTATCATCAATTCCCCAACTCAGATCTGACCTGCATGGTCCCATATATAGATGGACCCAATCTGTTGTCAAATCCCAAACTCTATTTGTCAGAATGGATTGAATATCATCAGGTCTTCCTGGAAATCAATAATACCTTTTTTTGGGGGGATTTTTCAGCAAAGTCTATGGAATTGTTAACAATTCAAAATGAGTTTTTTTTTTTTTCATTAAATTATTAAAGGTATTAGGGAGAGAATAAAAATGGTTATTAAGATATGTACTCTCATAATTTAATCTAATTGTTTGTTATTATCAGGGAAAAAAATCTAATTGGAGATATACCATTAGATTAGTCAAACATGAATAAATGACATGGACTGGATACACTACACAACATCTACCAAATTAAGTCATAAGAATACAATATATGTGAAATAAGTATAATAAATTTTAAAAAATAAACTTTCGAATTTTTTTATAAGTAATGCGGTAAACAACTAATTATCGAATCAATCATCATTTATTTTCACAATTTATCAAGAACAGTAGGAAACAGGAAATAACATTTTTTTTTTTGGTTATTAGAAGCAGGGAATAGCTACTCATGGCTTAGTCTCAACTCCTGCAACACAAATTGTTTATGCGGAAAAAAAATCCTCAGTGCTTCTTTCATGTGTCGAACTCTCAGGAACGTACTATTGTGCACCACCTGACGCAGCACTACAAAGAATTTTAATCTTTGTTATGCTTACCTAATCATCCATACAATAAAAAAATTAAGAAAAAGAGAAAATGTTTTCTATACTGCAGCAGCGCACGTTGTGCCCACACACGAGCCTATCATTCAGGGGGATAGGGTGGTGATTACGTCCACTCCCATGTGCCTAGACGCAGCCTGCACTGCGGCGGCACAGAGAACAGCGCCCCTAAAAAAAAATACTCGTAGTTCCTCTCAGCTCTTGTCTGCTGTTGCTGCTGCCACTTGTCAACATGTAAAACCAGAGATTCCCACGTATACAGTCGGTGATAATTTGCACTGCTATGGCGGCACCGACTCCATACACTATCATGTGTCACTGTGCAATATCTTCTAGATTTTGTATTCTTGAACCGGAACCACCTCTTTATAGTTTCTTTCAGATACACTAATAAGACTTTGTTCATCAGAAGCGCTCTTCAACTCTGCCTCTTGTGCCTATCCATCCATATTTGATCTATAAATCATGCTTCCAGCTGCACTTCGAGCGGTTCGTACGCACCACCCGGCCTTAGTTCTCTTGCCGTTGACGACTTTTGCTCGGAAGCCCCTCAGCGTCACATACCGGCGAGCGAAATCTGTGTCGACCCAGTCTGACAATAACCTGCAGGATAAAATGGACGAAACCCACGAGAAAACCGAGTCAGTTCTTTCTCTCTTCTCTTTTTTGTTTTTTGGTCCAAATTTTTTCTCTAAGGTCTATCTATAAATTGATTTTTTCTATTTGGATAAATGGGTACTTTGGGTAGGGAAACCATGTGTAGCTCGTTCGGAGTTAAATATGAAACGAGGTCCGAAGAAGAAGGGTTTGGAGGGACAATTTATGGAGAGAACCAGACAATGACCAAGACCAACAACAAGGAGGACGACGACGTCATCCATGAAAATCATCCAGGTATCTATATTTGATTTTCTAGGCTGGATTCGATGTGTTAAGCCTTATCATAGTCTTAGCTCTTCTGATATCACTTGTTAGGAATTTGAATAAAACTCAATCCTTAAAAGATATTCTTGTTTCTCTTTGTATGTTAAGAGCAAGAGAAAAAGAAGGAAATGAGCGAGAAGGAGAATGGAAGGATTAAACCCATACTGCGTAAACAAAAGAATGGACACCATCACCACTTTTGTGTTAGTGAGACGTTCAGATGTGCTCGTTTTGTATATAAAATCGTAAAAGTATTGATAAGAAGGAGAGACATTAATAATAATCAGGAGTGTTTGTATGTGGAAATCAGGAGCTTATTGGCTAATGTGAGCCTGCCTGACCCAAGTGGGTTCTCAGGTGGTACCTTTGTATTTGAGAGCTTGAAAATGAAACTATTTCTGTGAATGTGACACCAAAGATAACCTTTTTCTTTCATCAAACATATTTCATATCGTCACATGCTTAATACACAATCTTCATTGTTTTTTATTTCATTTGAGCATCATTGTCTGCATTTTATACCTAATTTACCCTTCTTCCTTTGTGATTTATATGATTAATATCAATTTCCTAGATAGTCTACGTTTAAAGATTGTATATGGTTTTGTGAAATACTTAACATGGAATATTTGGTTTGTGACACATTAGCGGTAGAAGAGGGCAGGCCATGATACAACGGTAAGGTTGCTCCATTGTGATCAAGTGGTCATGGGTTCAAGTCTGAAAACAGTCTCTTTTCGAAAACAGGGATAAGGTTGCGTATATTATGACCCTTCCAGACCCCGCAATGGTAGGAGCCTCGTGCACTGGGTACACCTTTTTTTTACACATTAGAGGCATAAGTTCTTTGGCAAACCAGGCCATATGATTGGTATCCATGTCCATCTATGTCTGTTCACACTTTAGGACTGAAACTTGACATATGAACTTTTAGCCCAACTTGATACTTCATGTGGCAGAAGTAGGCATTTGAACATAACTTGGTAATGTGGATTAGGGCTGGGTTTCACTCGTCCTAGGCCGAACCCAATCCAAGCCTAGAAATCCGGCCCAACTCTAGCTTAGCCCACGAATTAAAAGTCCAACCTCTTATCTAAAAATTTTTACATAGATTTTACGTGGGCTCAGACTCCCTAAACATTCAAATGTCAATCTACTGAATTGGATTCAGTCATTATGGGCCTACATGATAACATTTCTGTTTCTCTATCTACTGAATTGGATTTAGTCGTTCAATTCTCCACCTACGTCCACCACCATCACTACCTCCACCGCTACTACTACCACTACCACCGCCACCACTACCACTACCACTTTTACCACCACCATCACCACCACGTCAACCTCCACCAAATTTTTGGGTATTTAATGACATTTTTTTAAAATTTTATAGAAATTTTAGAAACAAAAATGATTATGCATAATAAACGCGTTTCTATTTCTTTTCAGATCAAGAAATAAAAATTAGTATGCATTACCAAACAATTTTTTTGCCCAAAAATATGGCCTAGTAACAGATGTACAAAAAGTCATTTCTGCAATAGAATCATGTCCCAAAAATTGCAAATTCTCCCATGTATGTCCATGCACGTTATTGGTGGTCTAATCAACAAATTTCATTGGATTGAAACTTCACATGTGAGCAAGAGACTGTTGGAAGTATGATGTCTTGTATTTCGTCGCTTGGATTAGTCGGTTGATTCTAAAGAGTCGTTAGGGCTATATGGGTATTTCGGTAAAATTTTTGTATAGAATTTGACTATAAATTGTAACGAGGATTTTTTTCTGAAATGCAATTTGAGACGTGTGAGGATGAACGACTGTAACCTTATTCTCCATTGATAATAAAATAGATCGCATTTCATCGTGAACATAGACAATCTTTCAAATAATGTACCCTGATTTTTTACGATATTCTAACTACCAAATGGAAATTGTAGCTGGTCTTAACACCTAGGTCTACACTTGTAATTTTTCCTTCTTGCTTATACCTCCACAATTGTCTCACCCCACAAAAAAAAAAAAAAAAAAAAAAATTTGTTAAAATGATTTGGAACTTTTATATCACAAGAACAATATGAAAATTGTAATTGGTCACAAGAATGTTGCCTACACTTCTAATTTTCCCTTTCTTGTTCTTACTTTCAAATATTTATTAAAAAAATGCGGGCTTGAAAACACATCTCTCATAATTTATTCTTACAAGAGAGGCCATCTTTTGTAAATAAAACTAAAATTGCTTGAAAGAAGCTCACTCTCTCAAATTCGTTGAATTGAGCTACAATCGGATTGTCAAGTGCTTCTTCGATGATTGGTTTATCAAATCTTACAACCATTGACAGGGATCTCCTCCATTCTCAAGGAAATACAACTTCTTCTGGAAAATATATATTTTTGTTCATTTTCTCGTATAAATAGAACCGAGAATTTGCATGCTCTTATAACAAAATGAGTTTTGAGCTACTCATTTCTAGGCTTTGGAAGATTTTTTTTTTATAAGAATTATTATTATAAAAAAATCTGTTATTTTCAAATATCACTAAACATTTATTCTGTCATGTAGACGGATCCTCATTCGACGGATGATATGCCTAATAAGCTCGAAGTTGAGAGATTTTTTTTCTTCTAATAAGTCCAAAGGAGAGTTCAACTCTTGACCTCTTCATTGTGTGGTGTTTGCTCTTTATCAACTATGATTCGTAATCTCAAATCGGATCAAATGATATCGGTTCTGGCAAGGTATTCATGTATTATTTTTGAGCGATCAACTCGATTACAGTGGCTGATACTATTCGATACGTATCATTTTTTGAGGTTTTTTTATCGATGTTTTTTGGATTTTGATTTTTTTTTAATAATTTTTTATTTTTTACCGCTCCATATCAATTTTAGTTTTTTGTTATCAATTTTGACCAATCCGATACTAGTCATTTTTGGGGGGACTTTTGGTTTTTTTTTTTTTTTTTTATTTTGAATTTTTTTACGGACGCCTACTAATTTTAGAATTTTATTAATATTTTTGACCGATCCAAACCCGTTCTAGTAAAACTTGGATTTTAGTCATTTTTTATCTATCCGAGTCGATTTTGACCAGTCCCAAGTCCAATACCTTAACGATGTCAATGTTGGATTAGAATCGGGACACTGATCGAAATCGACTCACACAATAGCTTATCCATTCGATTCTGAATTTAAGTTATTGATATGGTTCCGGATCTATCGATCAAGTCATTGGTCTCCCAACGATTCTAGAACCGATAAATCAACTAAGACCGGTGGAATAAAAACCGATACAAGTATCGGAACCGTTAAAGAACCGGACCAATTGATACCGGAATATCTGCCCATAGAATAGATATATCAACAACATTCATGCCTGCGTGGGTCCCAATTTAGTAATGGATCGTAGCCGTCCCATCTTCGTTTCCATCTCTAGAACGGCCACCTTATGAGCAGTTTAGCGTAATCCAAAAGGACAACAATTACCTGACGTGATGGCACACCGCACTACCTACCCTACTCATGGGCCATGTCCAGCTGTTCCCTCTACACAAGAAGATCTATCAAGTATAGGCGGTGATATTTCTCTGGAATAAATCGGAAGATAAGAATTACACCGTCGATTCTCATTACCGCCTTTTATGGTTAAATATTCTTCCGTTTATTCTTTTCACCGCCTTGGGATGAACGCAACATCCTCTAGTGTTTCCCTCTATAAATTAGGGTTTCCGTTTAATCAATCTCTCAACATCCCGTAATTTCTCTGCCATCAACAATTCTACAATTTAGATCGGTTCTCTTCTGTTTTCGCCTACCTGGTTTACTTGTTCGATCGAGTGTATTTAGATTTTTTTTTCGAATCGTCCAACGATCCAGCGAATGAAACTTCTAAGATTTTCATCTCCTCTCTTGTAGTTTGTGCCGCAGAGCGTCAGGTGGAGGTCGATTTGTGGAGAGCGCCAATCAGATCCGGTTATGGTTTGTCGATCTAATTTTATAATTGATTGAGCGTTTTTTTTTTTTTTTTTTTTTCTTTCTCGGATTTTCTTTTGCAGGTTCTGCGTTTTCCCGAAGATGGCGCCTTTCTTCAAGCGGTGCGCGGGTTTTGTTTTGAATTTGGGGTAACAGAGGGCGATTGAATGATGGAGGAATTTCCTGAACTGCTTTTTGTAACTAATCGAAGATTGATGATAGTCGTTGCTCAAAGAAGAGGGAGGCGAGAGATTGGTGCGGTATGTATTCATAAAAAGAGATCGTTACAAGGCCCCGAGACATTCGAGGGATATGTATCGAATCCTCTGTATCATCAGGACCTTTGCCATGTCAGGTGCGCTTGCATGGCAGGTCACAAAACTTAATAAAAAAAATCATATTTTTTGGGGTTTTTGGGGAGATCGCACGGGGTTGTTGCCTGGGGTCTCCCCCCTGTTGCGTCTGCGCCCTGGGTCCGTGTGTGTGTGTGTGTTTTCGGCGTAGCTCCTCCTATCGATCCTCCTATAGGATTTCTGACGATACTTGCGAAACCACGAGGCAATCTGAGACATGAACTCTAGATATACTTGTCAATCTACCAACAGAAGCAAGCAATGAAGGAACCAACTTGATCCGCATTCCAAATCCAGCAGGTACATTCGTGACACATCAATCTCACTCGTTCTAATTTTTTCATCCTGCATCATATTTGTCGATCAAATCACCTACTTTTTAAGCATTATCGATCAAAATAATATAAACATGGAATCGTATGTGGAAAATACATGACCACGAATTCATAGTTCCTTCCAAAAGCTTCCACAAGATTCCCCTGGAAATATTATGTCTTCCCCTAAAAAAGTTTATACTTTTGTTGCATCCCTAATAATCCCATGTTAAAGAAAAGCCAAGAAATTGAGTGTAACTACGGATCTGGGTTGTAATCATTACTCCCAATTGTTGTATCAAATATACCATATGAATGAGTTGGTTTTGTTTTCCCATTTAAGGTTGTAAGGAATTGTACAAGGACACACTACTAGTTTGTGCTTTGGAGTGCTGCTTTGTATATTTGTGAATGATCGTGCTGCTGGTAATTGGTGTCTTATGTAAGAATTCTTGAATTGCTGGTTTGTGGTGGTTGGCTTTAGGGAGCTCTCCTTCCTTTGCACATGAAATTGAAGTACTGCAGCCACTGTCCAGTACATTACTTGTTACTGACGCAAATTGTCGAAGATAAAGGCACGAGGGTTTTCTTGATGTTGCAGGTCTTGATCTCATGGAGATTTTGTTTCGCAGCTCTTGGCTGGAGAGGACGTTTACAGGTGAAATTGCTGGAAGCTTTAAATTCTATATTTATCAGGGTATATCCATGCTCACTCACATTTTTTAATTTTGTTTTAATACAAAATTGCGAGTCACTCCAAGCTTGTCCGTTATATGTTATCATATTACTTGTTACAAGATTATGCATTATTTTTTTTAATTACAAATTGTCGAGACACTCCTCCAACCAAGTTCGTCCATTATATGTTATTCCTTCTTACAAGTTCATGCATGAATTTCATTTTTAAATTACTTGGCTTTTATTGGGTGAAAAAAATTTCATTCTTCCTAGTTTTGTGAATAGCAGAGTTTTAGAGTTGTTGCAAATTTAAGTTGCAGTGGTTTTACCTTGTAAATTTTGTTTGCGTTATCATTAATTGAAATTCTTACATTCTTACATAGCTGTAGTTGCGAGTCGATTCATATGTTTAGGGCAGCGAGATAATTTCCTTTGAGAAGTATAAAAAGAGAAAAAAAAGGGGGCAAAAAGGAAGAAAATAGAATCTAGCAAACCCAGCCCCCTTTGCTAGCGGTTTGTGTTTCTTGAGAATGCAAATCTAATTATTATTACTTTTTTGGGAGAATATTCCTTATGACGGCAGTGCAGACTGGGTCCAGGCACATGGGCTTACCACTCGGGACAGGGTTGTCATTGTGTTTATCTCCACGTATTTAGGTGCAACCTGCCTTACGGCACAGATTACAACGTGGATAAAGTTCGATAGATCCTCACTCAGGAAGTGGAGTAGAGTGATGTAGATAACTTCAATTGAATATAGCCGTAGTTTTTACATATTACATAAGATAAGTTTAAACCCAACTTTACATTTAATGGATAAAGGATAGTTGTATTCAGAATGTGATACATTCATTTAATAGTTATTTGTCTTATAAAAAGTAATTTGAAAGTGATTTATCATTATGTCATGATCAAAAAATATTGTTTTATGTATTTTTCTTGTATTAGTATACATGAGAAATGTTTTACCCTTTTCGCTGTCAAAATGGGTCCTATATTAAGACCTCAAAAAAATAAACCTACAAATCATTAGTTACCCATGAGTCTTAATAAGAAAATCCCATTAAAAAAAATAATGAAAATATTAAAAATAAAATACGTTCTTGTACCCTCTTTCCAGCGGTTGGAGCTGCTTCGATTCGAAGTCAACATAACAGAATTGAGATTTATGCAAAGCAAAAGCACATTTAGCTGTAATGGTGGCCGAATCATGATACCAATCACAAATAAGCATTGGATGGTAATGCCCCATATTCAGATTAAAAAAAAAAAAAAAAAAAGTTTAGAGGCCCAGACGACAGTGAAAGGATCAGCCAGCTCAAGTAATAAACTACATGGTTACAGTAGCAATAGACAACACAGAATGCTTACTGGAATAGGAGAAAATAATATCAACCTTCATAAACTTTGCAAGCTTATTTTTAGCAGATAGACCTCCACATAAAGTTGTCAACAAAATCAAAACCAGCCGTTTACACCAAAATCATAATATTTTTAATAAATGTTTTGGTTTTGGTTTCAAAATTATAACCATGTAGTTAAGTGGTTTAAACCGATGGTTAACTGTTTAGAATATAGGTTTTTTTTTCTTTTTAAGACAAAAGATTACATCTATTTAACAAAGTTTAGAATATAGTCAAACAAATATTAGTAATATGTAATGGTTTCAAAAGTAACACATTTACAAGAAAAAACACACAGCCACTCATTATCAGGAATGGAAACATTTGGAACTTTCAAAATTGCTTTTGCAAATATCAGGAGCGAAAAAAAAGAATAACCTTGTTAAAATTCATCTTGCCATCAATCATTAGATCCTTTTAACATATTGCACTTCGTTATCCAAATTAATGCAATAGGAATTCTGAAATCTTCAAAGATTGGGGATCCAGGGGTCAAACAAATCAGATAAATGAGATCGAATATGCACTTTCATACAAACCAATTTCTTCAGCAAGGCTATAATCTAATAGATACTATTCAAATAAGAGAGCCCTTAGTAATTGTAGCATTATAGAACAAAGAACGAATTAAAATATCTAACTTTAAGAGCTTTAGCACACAAAGCTTGAGCTTGAATGAGCCAAGCCAATTTAACCAACGGAGACCTATTATGAACATAATTGAATATAAAATCTAAACACCCACAAGTCTTGGGACAACAAAATAGTATTCCAATAAACAAAAAATGATCTTTTACCCATGAAGCTAGCACTACGTTAACATCTTGTATTAATAGAAGAGTCCAACAACACCTATTTGGAGGAAAGGCAAAGCAATCATTCGGTAGGAGCACAGACCTATCAAAAAGAGGAGTCTTTCACAGCGGCAACATAATGTGGACCGGAGTCAAAACATTGTCCCAAATTAACATGAGGGGTTCCTAAATAGGTAGCACCCTCATCCATAGACTCAGACTCCAAAAATCTGGAATGCTATCCGTATTCTTAATAGAAGTCTCCTTACTAAAGAAAACCCTAATGTTAGAGAAATTAATTTGCTGAACAATGCTAAACTGGCTACGAGGCTATGAAAATATAGACTTCAGCAGAGCCAAGTCATTCTTTGCTGGAGAAGGTCTTCTGTGTGGTCATCCTTTTCTCGGATTATTTTAAAGAGACATATTGAAGATTTATTATGAAGTTATAGATGAGATTTATAATCAAGTCGATCATGTGGAGCCATGGATGAATGGAAGCGGTTTTGTTTGTTGTATAAGTTTTTACTATGAAGCTCACGGTCAGGCAAATGCATCTCCTTTTGAAACAGCTTGATTCTGGTTATATTAGATCAGTTAGTAGTGTCTTCTATTCAGAATTCGTATCCTGATGGTTAAGATAGTTTTTTTGTTTGGAATGTATGTTTCTTTTTAATGCAGTTAAAACATCTCAAAAATTCTCTTATGTTTTCGCTAGTTTCAGGTTCTGAGGCCAATCAATGGGGTCAAATTGTAAGGATTTATTTGCTGAATTTATATTTCTGCTTCACAGAAGCTTGAGATTATTCAACTTTTTTTTCTTTCCAAAAACAATCTTGCATGACTTTACATTTCTTCATTGCAATTAAAAATCTGAAAGTAGTAGCCACAAAATAAGTATAATTTTTCTCGATTGCTTTATGTAATCTTTTTGAATTATACGTGGCATTTTATCTTTTTTTTTTCAAAGAAAATCTTGCATGACTTTACATTTGTCCATTGCAATAAAAATCTCATAGTAGCCACAAAGTAACTGTTACGTGCAGGTTTAGTAGTTAGTGCATGTAATGGGCGAGTGCTTGGTCAGCAGGTGGTGTAAGTAGTGGTAGACGTGAGTTGAGTCCTTATTTGGTTTAGTTTCATTATTGCATGTGAAGTTGTTATCACATGTGGTTGTTAGTCATGGGTAGTGCTATCAGCATGTGTAGGGGAATGTGGGTTCAATTTATGTACGTGGGTGAGTGTTGGTAGGGAGGTGTATCACAATATAGCCTATTTATTCCATTAAAGTTAATGAAAGGGGGGAGATTTGCAACCAACAAACATCTCTCTGAGGTTGAGGCAAGGTTTCCTCAATTAAGCCTACGTTATCTTCCCTGGTTCCTATTTCCATCTTTAGACTCAGCCATCTTCTCTCCAAAATAGGTAAGCAGCGCACGTACGTGCCAGCCACACAAAGTAAGTATAACTTTTTTTGGGTGTCGAATTGATCTCTTTTGAAGAAGGGTTTTGAGCTTTTTCCCTTCTCTTTTTTTTTTTTTCTTTCCCGGAATTGTCCCTGCTTGTGTGACTGGAAGGTGACATTTGGTTACATTGTTTGGGGTCATCTTCTTCTTCTCAAAGTTGGCTTTGTCTAGAATTGGTTTTCTTTAGAACAGTTGAACATTGCTAAACTTGCTACGAGGCTACGGAGATATAGACGTCAACAAAGCCAATTCATTTTTTGTTGTAGAAGGTCTTGTGTGTAAATATCCTTTCTTCGGATTATTTTAAAGAGATAGATTGAAGAATTACCATGAAGTAAAATATGATATTTATAATCAAGTTGATCATGCTTGATGAAATTCCTATGTCATTTTCCAAGTTACAACATGCAATATATTTTAATTTTTTTTTTTTGGGTTTATGTTTCAAGGGATGTAGCTTTCTTTTACTTGATTTGATCTTGTTTGAATGATTTGAAGTTGAAGAGTTGAGTTTCAATACCTTAGGCATTTGGAACTTGCCCATTATTTATTTTTACTGTTTTTAACTTTTAATTGTAGCATTAGCTGTTTCTATATCTTATCCTTGATGTACTTCAATACAATACAATAGAATTTGTTTGAAGTTCCCACTTTCAACTCTGTATGCTTGGAAGACAACTAGACAATAAGATTGTTTGATACATGTGTTGGGAAGCAACTGGGCCTGAGCTTATATATCATTCTACAAAATCCAACATGATAATTCTTCTTTCTTAATCTTGAATTACATTTAATTATGTTTTTGTTTCAGCTTATAAGCACCCAACTGTGCATCTATTCCCTGCTTTAATTAATCGAGGAAAGTGAAAAATGACTCAAAACTTATCATGTTACATGCTTGTATAAAGTTTATACATTCACATCTATTTTTTTTTCTTTTTTTTTTTATGGTGAATTATCAAATTTGTAGTTTATGAAGATGATAATGTCCATGCATAATGTTTTAGATGTAGTACTTGGGTCTTTAGCTCAAATGGGTAGAGCTCTTGGCAATTGAGCATATCTCAAGCATGTTTCAAAGGGGGTGGTGGGTTGAATCCACCAAAATTTTTTTTATTTAACTATTCATTTCATAGTTAGTTTAGGTAATCGTCGCACAAACAAAACAGTAGAATGACATTTTTGTAATTGTTGATAATAGTGGTAATAACTAGTTTTAGAATAGATTTTACCAAAAACTATTTTTGTTCTTTTTCTGAACTAAAGAACACGAATATTACCAACTAAGCCCAAGTAATTGATGATGATATATTTTTGGTAAAAGGAATTTCTATTGATTAGCATGTGTGAAACATGTGGTTGGTGAAATACAAGACTTCATTGGAATGGAGTTTTGCCACGTTGTCATAAAGGCAAAGACATGGCCTCTCAGCCACCGAGTGATTTTAAATCCGTATGTGGTGCAATTTATGGCCTCATTAGAATCGGATCCAATGATAAGCTGATTCAATGCATGCGATTTGGCCTCTAAAAAGTTTCTCTCTCTCTAAAGAAGAAGCAAAAGGTCCACGAATATCTACCCCTAGAATAGATCCACTTCCACGTGTGAATGTATGGGTCCTAGTAGGGCCGGGGTGCAAGTTTTGCCCTGTCGCTCCGAATCTGCTCTGACCTACCCTGAGCCCGAACAGGGTTCGGTTCGAGATACCTGGCCCTGTGAAAGCAAAACCAAATTATTAAGAAACTTTGATTTTTGGTTTTTCAATATCGGTTTATTTTTCGGGTTTGAACTACAATGAAATCTTACATTCATTATTTGTAGTGGGAAAAGATTCGATAAAAACACTTTGATTCACCTTTCCAGGTCTAAATAAGTAAACAACCATGAATAAGATATATTCATGTTGTAATCCGAACAAAGAAGAATAAATTGTAAGGGAAAGAATGAAAGATTGGTAATATTTAAATTAATGGATAAATAGAGTTCTTAGCGAAATCATTGTTACAAATCATAGAATTATTTATCCTTCATTGTAAGGGGAAGATAATTAATATTGAAATCAATGAGAAGATAATTAATATTGAAATCAATGAGAAGATAATTAATATTGAAATCAATGACTAGTCATTGAAAAGATAACTAATATTGAAATTACAAAATGATCTCTCCTATCAAATCATTTATTTGATAATCCAACTAATTTTGTATAGTGAACAAGGAGATCAATGGAAGAAGCATTGTTATGAATCAATTTCCCTATTTTCATAATCTCATACTTATTGATTTGTAACAATTCCCCTTACAATAAGAAATTTGTTCACTAATATTGAAATCAATGGATAATCAATTCACCTATTCATAACTTTATACTCAATGATTTTTTTATCGATTTTATTTTGTTCGATTTTCAGTTTGGATATCTGTCGGTCTAGTGTGGTCCGATTTTCAACCGGTCCCGTCATACCCCAATACAAAACCAATCTGATTTTGATTAGTCTTAATGGTTCGGGCTAGGTTTTGACACCTTCAGGTTGCAGGGCATGGGTGTCTCCATAGGGGTGGGGGCAGGGAGGGAAGATGTGTTGGGGGTGATGGTGGAAGGAGTGAGTGGTGGTGGGTTCGTGGAAGATGGTTATGGCTTTAATATACAAATCGTCGTTAATTATGTCATTCAGTAATTAAAATAACTTGTTAAACTAGTTTACTTTAGTGGTGATAATTTTTACTGAAATTGAAATTAAGCCATTATCAAATTTTTGTTGATACAATAATGTATTTAACAGCAATAAATACCGATACTATATATGTTTGCACAAAGGTATTTATTTCTTCCTCTAAATGTTAAAAACACAGCCGGAATTTTGAACTACTGAGATTAAATAGCTGCGAGTGCAACACAAGCCACTGCGGACTCCCTTAACTGGGGAAAAAATAAAAAACCCGCCTAATTTGTTCTTTTATGCAACTCAAAAGAATATATCATTGTTGATGCATCATCATTCCTAGGTGCGCATCGAGATGTGTGCAGCACACCTCAATCGCTGAATGCCTCTGGCAGCACCCTATGCTTTGGACTCCTCGGAGACGATCCTAATCTGCTTTTGAAATACAATGGTCTTAGGTCTATATTCAATCACATTGATCTAGATTTACATAATACTATAGCTGCATTTCTGTTTTTGCTGAAGAAGGCAGCATTTGTCTCAGTCATTGAATATGTGCTAGTGAAAGTCGCTTCTCCCAATAACTCTTCTACCATGTTTGATTTGTCCATTGGTCACTTCACTCTCCGTTCAAAGGTGCAAGTTTAGAAAGATTATTATTGCTTAATGTAAGGTTAGCTATGGAGTTTCTGTAATGCTCCCAAGGCAGAGGCGATTAGAGATGGGTTTTTTTGTTGGCTCAAAGTTTGTATTTATAAGCGTTGGTTTTATTTTTAGATTGTTTAGTAGTGCTCAATGTTTTTTTAACAAGATTATAGGTTCTTTTAGATTGGACTTCTAGAATTGTAGTAGAAGACATTATATCTTTATTCTCATTTTCATGTTGTTTTACATGTTCTTCGCTCATTTAAGAGAGAAGTCTCTTAGGGTATGTATGGTAACCTTCCAAAAAATGGATTCTAATGGTTTTTCTGATTCTGGGATAGAATTGAAACATATTATGTATGGGTTGTTCGATTCATTTCTATGATTTTTTGGAACAAACCGGGTGATATAATCGATTCTGGCAAGTTTTTGAGACCTTTTAGAATTGATTCTACCAATTTTTCGATAAAAAACGTGGATTTAAGTGAATTATAGGCATTGATGAAATTTACCATCAAAACATAACAAAACCTAAAATCGAGCCGTTCTTCTCATCTTGACCTATGCAACTCTCAAGTTGAAGCTCCAACTCGCCACCGACGCTGGTAAAGAACTCAGCAAGAAGATCGGCTTCGTCTATCAGATCACCATCGCCCCCAAGGTCGCTCCTCCTTCCCTCGCTTTCTTCTTCTTTTTCGCTCTCCCAGAAACCCAAACGAGGAACCCAAAGGAAGGAAAAAATGGCAGACTCCTCTTTTCCTGGTTTCGATCTTCCTCCTCTTTGTGGTTCTCTCATCTGCAAATTCCTCTTAAAACCCTAACCCTAACCCTAACCCTAATACTACGTTGTCACCGACGAACGTCTTTGATTGCACACTCAATCGGACCTCCGGTGATTTCACTGTGAAACTTGGCAATAACTGTAAAATTACCCTCTCCCCGAACAACTACCTTGCTACCTACTCAAAGAAGATTATTGGGAAGCTCGTTGAAAGTCGGATCGCAATGCTCGACGGGATCCATGTTCGTGCTTTCTTCAAGTGGTGGTCCGATCGTAGAGCTTGACGGGAATTTTTCTAATTTAGTTTTTAGATATTATTTAGTAATTAAATAAGAATGTGGTTTTTATTAAACCGTTCAACAAATTTTCTTCTCTTTCTCATCTCCCGAGGTTCCACCAAGTGAAGATTCTTCTATATTTTTCAGAAGAATTTTATAAGAAAAAAGAAATGAGGATTCTTCTTGTTCGCTTCGTCTTTTTCTTCTTCCTTCTCACCTTCTAATCTTCAACAAAATTTAGGGTTTTTAGTTGTATAAACACTAGCTGTTGAACTGAATCTTTTGTTCTTGCAGGTATCTATGAACTATGCATCTCAAGTACATACAGAGTAGTTTTTAAATTCCAAAAAAAAAAAAAAAAAAAGGGAATACGTCGACATCTCTGAGTATTGTTGAACCTGGTTAGTGCTTTTACGCCACTCTGTGTTTACCTCAGTTTCTTCTCAGTTAATATGCACTTTTTGGATTTTTTTTTTTATTTTTTTTTGTGTTGATTATGCCTTCGGTGCTACTGGATTTTTCCTTTTAATTTGATGCTCATGTTCCCAATCTTTGATTAAAAATGTTATTTTGATTGAGATTTGAGGTCCGTAAGAATTGTTTGATTTGATCGTGTTGTTCGTATTTTCTATGCCTAAATGCGGTTTAAACGTTCATCCCCTGTGCTCTCTCTCTCACGCTTAAATGCAGTTTTAGCATTCTATGCCTAATGCGGTTTTTGCCTCAAAAGATCACCTCAATGAACAGGATGAGGTATCTCATATCTTTCTTGAGAACTTAAAATCTATTGATGGCAATTCATACCTGTTGCTTTTCCGCTGTAATAACATAAACAATTTTTTACTATACAACATTTGTCGGTACACAATTACTCCAAAAATTTAAAAACAAAAAAAATCAATTTTGACTCCAAATCAATTTTTTGAAATAGAATCATTGCCATACATACCCTTAGAGTTTTAGTAAAAGGGGCTTTTTATTAGAATGTATCACGAGTTTGATGGATCACTCCATTGTTTCTTGTACAATTTGTTCCTTGTTGAAAAAGTAGTTTTGATTTAGTCGAATCACTCTAGTTGAGGAAAAAACACATGTAATTTGGTTTGGAGTCATGAAAATAACTTGGACTGACTCATACCAAATCAGATCAATTCTTAAACCTAGTCAGAAGTCATGAAGATAACTTGGACCGACTCGTACTTTGACAGATCATTTCTTAAACCTAGTCAGGAGTCATGAAGACTTGCCAAGGTTTAAGAAATGATTTGACCAGGTCTAAGTTAATTCGAGTTATTGACTCAGTATTTTTGCCCGAGTCATATAAAATTGACCAAGTGTAGGTTTTTTTTATTGATCAATTATAATCTTTTCACATGTGAAGTAACCATGGTTTTTTGTTTTTTTAAAAAGCAACCATAACCTCAGTTCATCCTCAATCAAGGAAGAAGAAAAAGGAATATATTAATAAAATGGGAAAAAAAGGTTGTCGGGTTGTGGCGCTTGTGCTCAAATATGAGACGGGCAAAATTACCTCCCCACCCCTTGCAAAACAAAAAATTGCACCTTATTGGCTGTCGTCACATGCACTCTCATTGATCCCCACATTGGTGCAAGGTATGTAGTTTGGCAGCAATTCCCTTAGAATTCAGATCCTTGACGTCAAATTGCCCGTAGCGGCCTGAGCGGTGCAGGTTGAATTGTGTGCGCAATGACCACCTTACCCTTGCCCAATTGTCTTGCCCGAGTAGGGGTAAGGCGATCATTTTGTGTACAACCCAGTTTGCATCGCACAAGCAGTTATGGGCAACGCGCCGTTGAAGATCTGGATCATCATGTTTTAAAGAGGGCAACTCGAGTTTTCCAACAATCCCACCCTAGCAACAAGTTTTTCGAATCTTTATCTGCTCCAGTACTAGAGGTGATACTGTGTGCATCGTGTGGCCATTGCCCACTATGCACACATCCGTTGCTGCATCGTACGATGGCACAGCAGCATTGCAGTGCACAGCGACGGATAAAAATTCAAGTTTTTCCCCTTTACTTGGGAAGGTCGTTTGTCTCTTATGTCTAGACAACGGGTGCGAAATAACATCCCAACCCCATGAAAAGGTGAAAATCCCATCCCTGTGATGTTGCGTCCATGCGGACATAGGGCAGAGTCAATTATGATTTTTTTTTGTTTTTCCAGGTAAACCAGTAACGAAGTTAGGTATAAGGTAGTGCACATTCGCACGGCATTTCATGTGCTGTCATATGACAGCAATTTGCATTAGAGAAAGAGTCGACGTCAGCAAGAAAAAATCAAGGATTACAGCTGTTTATAGTTACCCAAAGGCAACACGTGTCATCATCCATCCGTTGAAGAAAAAGCGTCCATATAGACCACCGTTGATTTCTTTGCACCGCCTTAATTAAAAATAAATGGCATATTCCTCTCCACGTGGGTCTATCTTGACCTTTCGATCTGAAACAAGTTCTTAATTAGTATCCGTTGATTCGTTCTAGGGTTTCTATTTATTAGGGTTCCATCACATTGTTTTCTATCTATCATTGTGGTTTGGGTTTCTGAGGTTCGTTGTTGCCGTCGCTGCTCCGTTTTGCTCAGATCTGTTTCTGTTAAGGTGTTTAGGTTTCCTCTCTTCCTTTTCCTTCTACGTTTTGATCCTTTCTTCTGCGAATCATTATTACCTTCTCTTTTCTCTTTCTTCAACAGCCTTTCTTGTATCCAACAAAACTATCTTAATTGTCAGTAGTTTTTTAGATCGGTTCAGATCGCTAAGACTTGAGGCGGAACAAGGTCGATCTGTAGGAAGAAGCTGCTTGGCTTTGGTGATGGTTGTTGCCTTTATTTAGTTTGTGTTTGGATTTTTTTTCTTTTTCCTTGTGATTTTTGTTTTGCAGGTTTTGCCGTTTGGGGGGAGATTTATTTATCGAAGAGCAAGCTCTGGATTCCTATTATGGCTTCAGATCGAGTTCTGATCTATCCCCTGGAACGATTTGGCGCTGCTCTTGGGAATCTTTTCGACGCTGGATGAGTGGAGACGGTTGATGACGGTGGAGTTTTTTGCTAGGTATATTTTTCATCGGTTGCGCAACGTTGTAACCCTTAGTTATGTGATCTGCTGTTTCCTTTGATCCGTCGCAAAGACGAAGTAAAAGAGAGAATGAGGTGAGTGGTTGGTGAGGTTATAGAAAGATGTAAAAGAGATCGGGACAAAGCCCTGAATCATTCAGAGGTTGTTGTCGAGTCTTCTTTGTCATCAGACCTTTGCCATGACAGGTGCGCTTGCTTGGCAGGTCATACAAGATAATAAAAAGTCTCTTTTTGTGTTCTCTGGGAGATCGTACGGGGTTCTAGCCCGGGATCTCCCCTTTGGTGTGCCGTGTCTGTTCTCTTTTTCTCTCTCTCTCTCTCTCTGCTCCCCTTCTTTTTTTGTTATTGGCTCTTTGGATCTGCTGCTGGCGATCACATAACTCTTTGGCAATCCGAAGCATGGGAAGTTAGTAACACAACTTGCTGATTCGCATGAGATGTCACGAAGGATCCGACGATGCCGCCTCGAGATAAAAAGGTACATGCAATTATTCTTGATCGTTATAATTTTTTATTCCTATCGACTCCATCGTCAGTACCTACTGAATTTAATTCAATATCGCTTCAATTTAATTTGTTCCATAGTAATCAACTTTCGTTGTAGTTCAATATGTTAATACACAACTAAACTTCGTTTAAAGCGCCATGAAAAGTAGATCAAAATTAATCTGCCTTCGTTTTATTCTAATTATGATATAAATATCGGTCATTCGTTACAAGTTGAATATGAAATATAATTAATTCTCAGCCTTCTGTAGACAATGTTGAATCGAATTACGTTACGGTAATGTTGTATGATTTCAGTTAAAATTCCTGACTCTTATATAGTTTATAATAGTTATTATATTTGTTGACATCTTGTACACCTTTATTGTGTTGTTTCTGTCAAACCAACTCCAAATCGTGAGGATTATTTTGTTGTTAATATTTTGTAAGGCATGTGTTGAATATTCTGTCGATGATTGCAATAAGTTGGACTCTGGGATGCTGAGGGTTGTGCGAGCGAGGCTGTTGTGGATTAGCATTCTTTACGGACTCACTAGAATTGCTGTGTAATTGTGATAACTGAGAATTACCTGGAAGCATGATGGAGTTGTGATATCCTGCGTTAGCCTGCCGTTGGAGCTTTCTTATCTCTTCCTCTCGCACCTGGAAAGAAGTCGAAGTTGAAGTAATTGCGATGCAGCTTTCGTAAAGTGCTTGATTGTGCTCTGTTTTGATGCAAAATCAATCAAAATTAGTATATATATATATATATATATATATATATCACTTCTTAGGTAAGCACTATTTAAGGGCCTCTCTAATCTTTTTTGGTTTTTTTTTTTTTAATGTGTATATCTTTAATTTTTTCAAGAATTGATTATGTGATCTTATTATCGTCTCTTGACTCTATTTCGAGCGAGTTGCCAATTGATTGTATGGGTGTAGTGGGAATAATTTTAAGAATTGCTTCTTGTAAAAATGGCCTGATCTCGTAGTTCTAGATGATAATTATAACATTTCGCACTTGGTTCTAAGGTGTAAATTTTTTTTGTTCTGTTCTAGTATGATAGTGTAGGGTTATTATATCCATTTCCTTGTATGTTAACCTCAACGTGAAATATATAATGTTATTAGTTACTGGTAAATCTCTTATAAGGATCAATGTATCTATCTAGTACTTGATCAGAGTATTAAAGTGAATACTGTTTATATAATATAATGTCAACAGTGTTAGCATATCTGTCACCCGACTACGTCCCTGAACGCCTCCTCTCATACTTCATAGACCTCTCTTCGGAAAATTAACTGTTAGGCTCTTACCTCGTTTAATTTTGGCCTAATAAGGTGGTGTAAATTTAACTCGAGTGTTTTTTAAACTTTTTAATAATTTATTAAATTTAAATAATCTTTTTCTTTCCCCTCTTAAAGATTTAAGAAATTAAATTTCTCCTTTGGCTCTCTAAATTTCAAGGGTTGTAAACTAGTAATGTATAATCATCTTCTAAACGTGTACCTATTACTATTACTATTATCTTGGTTCAATTAATTTCCAATATTAATTTTTTAATTGTGGTAAAAAATAAATTTTTTGCTCCAAATGGTTCATCTTTCCTTTTTTTTATAGCTACATTTTACTCATGGTACTGACGGGAAACGGATTGATAAATCTATAATTTTAGAATATGTAACAGACGTTTTTGAGCCACAGATCAAACGATGAACCTTTCAAATTTTGTTTATTTTTTCTTGACATCCAAATATTGCATAATTCGTTTCTGTATACATTTTATAATTTTTTAGAACGTACATAATCCAGTGCCATCTTATCTCACCTTTTTCCTCTCCCTCCTTCAGTCCTAATAATGTAATATTTAGATTTTTAATAATTCATTTTTGCTTGCTCGATTATTGGTATACAATATAACCAAAAAAAAAGATACTTGTTATACGAGTACCCGTAGTACAGGTTTCCCTCCGGTCGGTCAGTTCCTTGGGCTATCTTGGATGGAAGCCAATAAAAGAAAAAATTGAAAAAAAATTGATATTTATTATTATTTTTTTCCTTGGCTTCCTATCTGGGAAACATAGATGATTTTACTTTCTCATTATATTTTCTTAATTTTTTACCCTCCTTTTGGTATTTTGACGTATAAATTTTAACAGATTATTGAGACCCTCTATGATAATGGAGAGACCGGGACTGGTTGGTAAAGTGGCTACCTCATGTATTTGAATGGTAGAGTATCTGGTTTTGGTAAACTATCAAGTACGTGTAAGAGATGTCATAACACTAGTAAAAATATTATAAATCTTGGGGCAGTGGATCCTGAAGCTCTAAAGTGGTAAGAGCGCTCAAGCCTAATTGTGGTTAGAGAGGGTGGTGGTTCGAATCCACCAGGATCTTTTCCTACCATTGCATAAATTATATATTTATATAGTCTAATAATGTCCCCAAGTTTAGAATTGATGTTACGTTTTTCGGACCCAAATTTCCCAAATTAAATTGCATAATACTCATAGTATTGGAACCATTTCCAATTTATCTTGATCCTGACCCTAGAATTTTGTTTTGTTATTTGTTAGATTTTTATGGCGTAGAAATTATTTTGCAGTCTGTTATTTTGTTTGGAGCATTGCTGTGGAAATTTACCCCCCTCCATAAATATTTATCTTTATCCAACATGCAACCTGGTATAGTAGAAGTAGAACCAGGTGTTTGTCCAAAATTTCTCTAGCAGTCCAAACCTTTAGTCGAAGCAAAATATGGGGAAGTAGTTATCTGAAATCTCTCAAAACAAGAGGGGAAAATATATTCTTTTTTTATATCGGGTGGAGAGAGAGATTCATGGTAGAGAGAAACTCATGTAGTGTCAAACTATTGGGGAAAGTCGAGATTTTCCTGATCTCTGCCATAGGATAAACAAGCAATTGTCTGTATGTCTTCCCACTGCCTTCTATTGTTTAATATGTTTCTTCATATGGCGCTTGTTAACCTTGTCCCAAAACCATTTATGCTTGTGAGGGAGCGTGGACACTGTTTGGCCAATGGGATTGTTAAGAAGGTGGTATGAAGTAAATGTGCAGTGCATAGAATTTACTTCACTGTTTTAATTGTGGAATACTCTGTCGATGATGGCAATTATGAAGTAGTAGAATTTTGCACCCTCTGAACTGGTAAAAGCGCTGAAGCCTAATGGGATTTAAATAAGCAATTTTAAAATTTATTTTGGCCTAATTCTTTGCTTTGTTCACAATTAAGGTTTAAATTTGGTTTTACTATTTTAGTTGTATTATACATTTAGATTTTTTTTCCCCTCTAAAATAACTATGTATATTTTTTCTATGGAGCTAAATCTAGGGCAAAAGAACATCTACAAAATTTTTTACTGTGATTTAAATCTATTTTTTCTCTCGATATTTAGTGATTATTTTACAGGGCAGAGATTGATTTGGTGATTTTATGATATTTTTAGTTTATTTTCCTTGTAGGTTGGCATCACTAGTCTTATGGCATAATTGATAAAATTTTCACATGTTTAGACAAATATTTTTCTTTTTTTCAGCAAAATAAAAATATGCATATTTATGCAAATTTTAAGCTAGAATTATTTTCCCCTCGTAACTCCAATTTGTGTGTGTAGCGTTGTCAATTTCAGGTTTGTTTTGCTCCCTTTAGATTCTGCTCGGTAGTAACCCGGGGGGGGGGTGTGCAAGAGGTAAATCTTTTGTGAAATTTAATGAATTTGTTGACAAAGCTTCAAAATGATGAATAACTTGAAATATCCAAGTGAATCTGCTGAAGGATGAATAACTTAAAATATCCAAGATTTCAATTACCGAAATTTAATGAATGTAGACAGCTTCAAAACGATGAATAATTAGTGACGTCCAATATTAGTGAAGTGAGAGGGCTGATGAACCGTGCTTAACAAGTGGAGATATTAGCTTCGAGGGATGGTAAGTCCAGAGGAGAAGAATGTTGTTCTTTGAAAATTACTTGGTAGACAAGAGCGCCAGTGAAGTTGAAAGAGAAATCCAGTCGAGTGGTAATGGAGGTAGCAAATGACTCGTAGTCACGAAGAGTACTGAGGGTGACATTGGCATATCCGAAACAAAACTAGCAGAGCTGCAGCTAGATTGTCCAATTTTCCTTTAATTTTGTTAAGATATTCAAGCAGACATATAGTGCTTTTCTTTAGTTGAAGGAGCTGGTACTTCAATTGCATGACATGAGCTTGAGATTGAGAAGCATAAATGCGCTAAAGTGTCGGTTATCGTCCAAACCCCTTGAGAGGTAGGGAGGCCAACGATCTGAGCAAGAGCATGTTTATTGACCTAGTTTGTGCCACAAGATCAGAGGTGGAAGATGAATCAACGGAGAAGTGAAGAAGAGAGAAATTATGACATGAGAAAGTTCCATTGACATATCCACAGAGATCATGCGCGCCCTCTGAGAGGGGAAGAAATTGAGGTTTCCAAAGAAAGTTAGATCGATCAGAGCTTTATTGGAAGGAAGCAGCTGAACAACATTTGTTGAGGAGACAGTGGTAGATGGAAAGGTGGTTTAAGAAGAATCGATGGAAGCCATGGATTGCAGAAGATGTTGGTCTATTGGCTCTGATACTATAAAGAGATTAATAATTCAGAATTGAATCTCTCAAGCTCTTTGGGTGTGAGTTTGTTTTTATGATTTATAATGATATTGTTGATTTGAGACTAATGTTACAAGAAGAAGAAAAGAAATTTGGTACAACATGACAAAACAATAGGAATAGCAGCACAACCTTATTAGCTATGTAACGTTCGACTCAGATCTCTATTCTGTAAGCATTTTTTAATTTGAGCCTTATCCATTATTATACACAGCATTGATCGATCTTGCTACCTACAAAAATAATTTTGGCTTTCTCACAAGACGGAAGAGAAGGCAGACGATATCGACGATGACAGGGAGAGTGAGACATTCCTGCAGAAGGCAATAGAGTAGCTGGGGAGGGGACAAAGAGCAAGACCTTCCTAAAGAAGGTGATAAAACAGCAGGAGAGTTATAAAAGATGAAGCCCCTACAGGCCTCTGAGGATCAAAGCAAATGATTTCGGAGCACTTCCTATAAATCCAGGGAGAGGTCAAGTTCACATATTATTTCTAGGGAAATGTATTTTATTTACAAGGACTATAAGAGGAATAGAGGCTATAATAAAAAATAAAAAAAAGAAAATAACTGAAATTCCTAGAAGACTATAAGCAGAAAACACTGATTTCTTTTAAATAAATATCGATTTTACATATTACAAGAATCATTTCATCGACTGTATGTATGGTGCTACCAACCACAGAGCTCATCATCTCGTCTTCTCCATATCATCTCCCTTTGTGGTAGGCTTGGGTGGGAATGGAACTCCTCATTGCTGCTGGACCCGCACGTGGATGGATAGGGATTGCATCTCGGGCTATTCGGTGCTCCTGCAGAGCATAAATTCATAAAACAATAATCCAACCAAGAAGGCAAAGGAAAAATTATGGTGGGAGAATTGTACATCCTACTTGTCAAATAAGCTATAAGGCATGAGGCTCCCGCCACTGCGGGGTCTGGGGAGGGTCATAATGTAAGCACTAAGCAGCTTCAAGTAAATGCATGTTAAAATTTTAAATTTACTGAAGCCTGAAAAATCTGATTCTGATATAACATAACATGGTGGCTTTGATCTCAAAATGAATCAGAACTGTGTGAAGAGAAGAGAAAAAAAATGGAATTTTAATTTGTTTACAGGACCACTCTTCCAGAAGGGTCAGCATTATCACCAAGTATCACTGAAGCATCAGTCCTGGGCCAGCTATTGTTTTGATACTTTGCCAAATTCTAAACTCAATGAGTCACATTGAAAATTAAGTCATCTAAGCTACAAACTTCTGTATAAACCCAACCAAACAAAGCACAAATACTTATCTCACAGAGTGACAGTCAATAGTTAATAAATTAGGTGATTGGCAGTGTATAGTTAAGAATCACTAATTGCTGGAAATTTTGCAGTTGCAGGAAAATAAGTACCATATATGCACTAGTAAAACTATGTTCTCATGGTAAACCAAGGTTCTAAATTTCGTTTCGGTGTTTTGGTCAGGTCAAAACCACCGAAAACTGAAATTTCAGCGAAATCTCGTTGAAATGATGCATTTTTTCTCAGCTTATTTCAATTTGATGTTTCAGTGGGCAAACGTCCATTGTAAGCTCCGAAACTTTAGGGAAACCTTGTTTTAGGCTAAATAAATATATGTAAACCTTCAAATTGTTAAAAAAAAAAAGTCACATAAAGTAGAACAAGTAAATTATGCAACAATGGATATTGCCTATTCTACACATTTTTTTTTAGTACTACAAAACATAATTGGCAAGTAAAACAGGTAAATTATGCAACAATGAATGAAGGAACATAATATTTATTAATTATTTAATAATTAGTTAAAGAAGAAACTACAAACTACAAAGTACAGTGAACAATACATAGGCACCCAAGTCACAAGTCTTCCATGTCCCAACAATACAATATTGTGATGTGGCAACCCCCAGCAATGTATTCCAGTAGTTTGGAGGGGTGATGTGGCAAAAAATCCAAGTTTCCAGCACTTTTTTTCTTCTCCAAGTCGAAACAGGTAGTACCAATGAGTTCCGGTCAAAATTTCGACTTGAACTCACGAAATGGGGTAATTTCAGTAAGTATGTTTTATACCTTGCATTGTGTCATTTCGGTGAAATGGATATTTCAGTTGAAACACTGTCGGTCTTATATTTCGCATATTGTTTCGTCTCGGTGACTTCAAATTTCGGCGAGTTTTCGAACTATGGGGTAAACAGATTAAAACAAAAGAGAGCAGACAATAAAACATACTTACTGAAAATAAGAAGGTAGTTATCCTAGTAATATGACACCCAGAGAGCTCAAATGTGGCATGTATTGTTCAGACAAGTAAACATGGGCAAATATGGGAACTCCCCCATTGCTTGTTAACCTAGCACACACTAAGAGTTAATAAAATATGACCTATGGATTGATAGGCAGAAGACACAGTGACCCACCAAGATCTGTGAGAAGTTTCAGGTCCATGGTGTGTGAAACTCCTCACAACCTTATCCACCATCTGAAGATTATCAAAATTCAATTTTGAACCTGATATGCACTCAACATAGCAATCCATTTTGAGATTAGAAATACAATAATTATGTTGACACTAAACTGTATTTCTAAACTGAAAAGTCGAAGGGGTTAAAAACCTTAATCCCAAGCGTTTTTGATCAATCTTAATGAGCACTTGACATCAACAGTTCATAGACCAAGAACAAGATTTTGGGGCAGTCAAAACTTGAAAACTAAACAATATTCAATCATAAAAGAATAATTCTAGGCTTTGAGCTTACAGCAGCACGGAAAGGAAATTCATCTGCTTCAAGCATGTGTACAATTTGCCCCATCTTTGGTCGCTTATTGGCATCCATGTCTATACAACGGAGACAAACCAGCAATACTCGCTTCAATGCTCTTGGCGATGGTTTTACTTCAATCAGAGGGTCCACCAGTTCTTCTCCTCGTCTATTTGTTACCATCCCTTTAAACCAGTCAACCAAGTTCACCTTCAAATACCAGTCAATGAGAACACAATTTAGACCATAGATGCCATGGTTACACAGAGAGAGAGAGAGAGAGAGAGAGAGAGACAGAGAAAGCTTTTATCACCTCTCCAGGTGGTCTGCCATATTCAACTGGGCTTCTGCCAGTGATAATTTCCATGAGAAGAACACCAAAACTATACACATCACTACCCTCACTAAGCATACCCGTGCTAGCATACTCAGGAGCTACATATCTGCATCGGATAAAATTACAAATACATCACTAAATGAAACAAAATAGATCGATCATACATTGAAGATGGTGTAAATAATAATAAAGACCCCAGGACTAAGAAGAACAAACCCAAAGGTCCCCATTACACGTGTGGTCACATAGCTTGCATCTGATCCCAAGAGCTTGGCCAGTCCAAAGTCTGAGACTTTAGGGTTCCATTGTTTGTCCAGTAGAATGTTACTAGATTTAATATCACGGTGCACGACTTTGGGTTCCAATCCTTCATGCAAATAGGCTATTCTGTCATTGAAAAAAAATTACATGGCAGTTCAGGAGCAGAAATGGCTCTAAAAGTAGAATGACAACTTCCAGGGACAAAAAAACATTGAAGGAATAAAATTGAAATGGCATTCAGAAATAGAGCACTTCAACCAAAAAGCTGACTAAGATAGCAGGTGCCCAAATTGACAGGGATGGATACGATGAAATTTAAGATTCTAATACAGTTTTATATAATTACTTTTCTTTGAAAGATAATGAAGAGGAAATTGAATAATCATTTAATCATATGCTACAACATATAACTTAATGCCGTTCACAAGAAAGGCCTTACCAGTCGCAACAAGTTAAAAAATGACTTGGAGATGATTTTCACTACTTCCGGGGTCCAACATCCCCAATACTTTTGAAGATTGAAATAATCTGAATAATTGCTTTAATAGCCCCAAACCCTTGACATGTCAAGTAGCTGGATGATTTTTAAATTTAGTTGTCAAACTATTTGAACTTCAAGTTCTGATTAAGCTTGTCTATAGGGAACGCTTTGCTTCTTCATTGGTTATGCACAAAACACATAGTTTTGTATATTCAGACAACATGCACTTTAAGCCATCTCAACTAGCTCACCACAACACAAACAACAGAGCGTGCTGACACAGAAAGGATATGCTTACTTAAGTATTTCTAAACCATATTACAATGCTCACAAAAGATATGCAGATACACAATTGATGGAATCTGCAGATACACAATGCACACAATATTTCAATTCACAAAGATATGCTTACTTAACGAATTTTTAAACCACATTCAATAATTCATCCTAGACATAAGGGCAATCAAGCACAGAATGAGATAAATAAGGTCTATGAAATTGCATAAGATATGACATCACACCCTTTTGCTGTTCCTATGGCGATCTTCATTCGAATATCCCATGTCAGAGGGCTAACAGACCCAACATCACCATGCAACCACTGCTCCAAATTCCCATTTTCTACATACTCATACACGAGCATCCTGGATGACAGTACAAATTCCGAGCGCATTATTAAAATGAAATACCATATCCTTGTTAATTTCCATTAAGAAAGAATGAAAGCCGTGTAAAGTCTACAGGGAAAAATACCTTTGAGCACCTTCCACACAATACCCAACAAGGCCTACCAAGTTTTTATGCCTTACTTTCCCAATGGCTTCAACTTCCACTTTGAATTCCTTCTCTGCTTGACCCCTACAAATAATAGCATCATGGACTAAGGAATTGGGAAAATTACAGAGAAGTAAAGAGGAAATGAAGTAATCGCAGCTGTTCCACAACTTATTTTAATAAAACTAAAAAATACATTATTCTTCCAAAAGTATACTGCTCAACATTTTGGGGCTTGAAAAGTTAGAATACAAGTCCACAGAATACATTTATGACTGGAATAAAATAAGCTGTGGTAATTTTTTTAAAGGCTTCTATATGAAACTAAGTATGACATAATATGGCCAAAATCTCATCTAATCGATAAGGGGGTGAGACTTTTTCCAACCCCACCGCTGTGGCCCCCAAACATCCTATCTTTAGGGCAAAACTAAACAGTGCCATCTCTCATGAGTTTTCTGACAAAACTACTCCTCATCCACTTAGATTCCAAATCAAGCATTCCCCATTCCATTTGATCTCTTACTAACTCTTTCCTACCCATCCTCACTGCACACCCCACCCACCCCTCCAGTGAGGAACTGGCAACATATCAACAGCCCAAGGAAACAGAAATTTCTCTCTCTATCTTTGGCATTTGGGTGAACTAGGCTACTATGAAACCACAATCATCTACTGGCCTCAGAACCAGTGATGGGGCCTCCTTACTCACCTACAGGGAGTGAAATCCTCAAGATAGTTATTAAAGAGTTCTTGAGGCCACCACATCGATTTGGCTGAGTCCACTGCTCAGTTTCACTCTTGTCCTACTTTTGCCCTATCAAATGAAAATTGAGGACTAGTTGTGTGTTAAATACCATGTAACTTGTTACTCCATTTTGAGAAACAAGCCTCGAGAGTGGTGAAAGTAATCAAAGTAATTGATTTGGACTATTAGGACATCATGATCATTGTTGTTGATTCAGAGATTTTGTCAGCAGCCTGATGATTCCAGTGACTATGAGCAGATAACAAATTATGCTACTAAGATTATCAAAAAAACATATCAACTGGATTACCCATCATCATAAATATCACAGTAATTTCAAATTGGAGCCATACATCCTTTAGAATCAATCTGCAACTGGAATATTGCACAGAAGATGCAATCGCTTATATTAGGTCATCCATCAATAGGTGTGGACTCGATATGAGTTCAAGGTTGTAAAATTCATAAGACATCACAACAGAAATGTTAAATGGAACCCCATGATGTCTTTTCTTGATGGTTTCGAAGAAGTTCTCTTATTCGGATTCTAGTGACAGATGCCAGCTAATCTATAAAGGTAATTAGTTGTCTGGGGATTTTGTAACAATGTTGCATAAGTTCATATAAGTGTATGATAACCATTTGAGATTCAAAAAATTTACACCATGTAGCTTGATGCAGGATCATTGAAAGCATACGGTCCTCCAATTAAAATAACTAAGCCTAAATTAACAGAAGAGAAAAATAAAAACAATAAAATAAATACGGAATTCACCCGAAAAATAGATTGACCAAAAAGAAGCATTTTGATTGATTTCACGAATCACTATTAATACAAGCAGGGAGCCATCAAGACCAATAATGAAATGATGAAGAGAACCTGAAACTATCTGAATTCTGAACAGAACACATGCAGGAGAGAGAAAATTTTCAAGCATAAGTGCTAATTAACAGTTGGGCTTCTTGAGACAGAGAGAGATTGTTACAGTCTGTTTCTTCGTGTAGAAGGCGAGAGGGCAGGTGAATGAATGGGCAAGGAAGATTTCATCCGGAATATTGTAGGGGGGTGTTGTTACTGGCTCCATCCAATGGAAAATCTAAAAGCAATAATTCTGGGAGGGGAATTTGGAATGAAAATCTCAAACTCATTTCCTGATAAGATTGAAGTCCTAGAATTGAAAATTTCTCCCTGTTTCCAGCATATCACTTATCCATTTATGCCTTAGTGGGGAATGTGGATCTACTGGATACAGGATAGTGTTGCTTAGATAGATAAGGTTTTTTAACAGATATTGTGGTCATTGAATGCATTAGCAAGAACAAGATGAGCCTTTTTAATATAGGTGAGCATGATCTCAACACTTTGAGATGGCTTGATCTTTCACATTGGGTCTTAGATCTGAATTTTGTTATGTGGGCAATGAAATAATATGGTCCTAGTAGTGTAGGATAGTATTTAAGTTAATAGCAGTCTTGTAAGGCCCATTGGTTGCTAGCGGTTCAAGATTTCCAAGTTTTAGGAACTTTATTTACAATCTAATAGTGGGATAGCATTAGGATTTCTAGTTTCTTTTATTTTATTGTTGTTAAGTGATTTACGGATATGTCCAATCATTTTATTTCAGTTGGTCAGTTCAGGAAACCTCCTATACAGTTTGGCATTGAGAAATTGGATAAATCTATGTTTCTATTTTTATGTCCAGCCTTGAGTCTTTATAAAGTATGTAAGCCTATGGCTAAAGGGAATGATTTGAGGAATGAATTGAAGCAGTCGTTTGAAAGAGATTGTCTCTCCCCTTCCCCCCTCCCAAACAATCTTCTCTCTACTCGTTTCATCTCTCTCCTCCCCCCCCCCCCAACGATTGTCTCCTTATTCCCTAACTTTTCTCTCCCTTCTTTTCTTTATTTCCACTCTCTTCTTCTATTGCGGACTGTTAATACAAAGAACCAGCAAGTTAATAGTCCTTGGATTATATGTCTGACTTACTCCCTTCGATGAAAGATAATCTCCATACACTCCAAGAGAGTATGCGTGCCCAAAGAGAGCATCAAAGACAAGCCTCCGTAGAATTCAATAAAAAATTGGAGGACTTTTTGAAGTTATACACCAGTAGGGATCAACACTAGTATTAACCTACAAGGTTTGGTCACAGTCCAAGGGCCAAATTGACATCCATAGTAGATTCACTGTGTATTGCAGCTTGTTGCCAAATTTAGAAACTATAAATAACCCTCGAACCCTAGGTCAGAATAATTTCAAACTGATATCAACAATAGCTAATAATCATAATATGAAGCCCTTAAGGCATGGGTCCATCTGTCCAGCAAAGTAAGGAACTTCTGGCTTCACTTTCTTTGTAGAAATATCAGTCCTAGGAGGTGCATAATATATAGTTACAGAATCAATACACTGCACCATCCTTCCTTCAGTTCCTTGTCATGCGTTCAGTCAACTGCTTCAACATCTCAATCACTTGAACATTAGAGTCATGGACCTGGTTTGAGGTGCTGGAATACCCCTCTTCCATGGCACTTACGGCATTGGGATTTTCTTCGACAGCGCTCTGTCGATCAGGAACTTCATGAGATCTCTGAGTGGTATGAAACCATTCAGCCTCTTAAACAGTCTTGGTATCATCGAAAGATGTTCCGCATGGCACTTTAGTTGTCTCAAGATGACATCTTTGAATATGATCTTGTGCTTTGTCTCTAAGTAGTTACCAAATATGAGGGGACTAGGTCCACTAAGCAGCAAGTAGGATTCCCAACCCCGTGGTAGGATCAAATGTGCTATTCCAACTTGTTGCTTGTGGGTTCAAAACTTGGAAACAGCCTCTCCTGTGAAGCATGGGGCAAGGCTGCCTACATTTGCCCCTTTCCAGACACTGCAGTAGCCGGAGCTTCGTGTACTGGACGCTCTTTTTATGGTAGGATCGAATGTATTGTGGTACAGCAGGTTATACTCTTAAGTAACAACTGCAACATGGGCTATAATAGGCCTGTGAGTTGGGTCAACAGTAGGGGTTGACACTAGTATTAACCCACAAGGTTTGGTCACAGTCCAAGGGCCAAATTGGCACCCCACAGTAGATTCACTGTGTATGGCAGCTTGCTGCCAAATTTAGAAACTTTGAATAAACCATGAACCCTAGGTCAGAATACTTTCAAATTGGTATCAATAGTAGGTAATAATCATAGTATGAATCCCTTAAAATCTCAGTTACAACTGATGTACAGAACTGAAGTTACAGAACCACTCCTAAAATAGCAACTATAGAGCAGCCTATAGTAGCAGCCGACAGCCACCTCAGATGGGGCTCAAACTGCAGTTGAAGATCAGCCTCAATGGATGGTTGGATTGAGAGTAATGAACCTTGATTAAAAAAAATTAATAAAAAAAAAGAAACTTAAAGAACATTTTAAGTAACTTATAGACTTAAGATTTCTAGCCAATGGATAGGCCTGAAATCACTGTCGAAGGTAGGATGGAAGATGGCCTGAAGTTAATGGTCAGATTGTGAGATATCATGGCCAGATCTAACGTGAACAGGGGTATTCCATCAGAAACGAACCCAGCCAAACAGCAATGCCGACAGGCGACAAATTGATTTCTAATTTTAAACTTTGTGTTGACAATAAGAAATGTTTCAACCCATTGGATCAATGTTATATAACTGCAAGCAAAGTATAATTCTAAACAACTAAATAAACAAAACAGCATGTGTTCCAGTAGTCAAGATTTGATTTTTTTTATTTTTTGTTAATACTCACTTGTTGTTGAGAAGGTTCTTCACTGCGACGACTGAATTATCCGGGAAAACACCTCTGTAGACGATTCCGTAACCTCCTTCCCCGATCACATTCTCGTCAGAAAATCCACGCGTCGCGATCTCTAGCTCTCTCAATGCATACCACTGACCCCATCCAATATTTGGATTCTCGACAGATACAGCCGACGAAGATCCTTGACTCCCGCCCGAAATATCAGTCTCTGTGCTCCGATTCCCAGTCTCAGTTGACTTACCCGCATGGACGAAAACTTTGTCTTCTTTCTCCCTATTCTCTGTATCACCGATCTTCGCATTCCCTGTTCGATCTGAAGCTTTTATCTCTGCAATGTCCTTAGAGATTATCGGAATCAAGGCTGAGGTGTGCTTCACACGATTTCGGCGCCTTTTGGAACTTCGAAACGAACGAAAGTAGAGAAGCAGCAGCAGAACGACAGCGATCAAACAACCAACGCATATTGCTATGAAAACATAGAGTCTAAGGCCAAATGGTGACGTTCTAGCCGTGAGCTTTCGCAATATGGAACTGGACGCCATTAATGCCGTTGGGGACGGTACGCCTTCAGTTTTCCGGCGAGGGAAAAGTTAGAAATGTGTGCATTTCGGAGGAAATGAGAGAGAAAATATCCGTTGAAGAGACGCTTTTGAGTGTAGAAGTGGAGTGAAAAGAAGCAAAAATCTCTGCATTTCGGAAAAGCGAAGCAACGGAAGCTTAAGTCTGCTCCGCTACAGAGAGAGAGAGAGAGCGCGCTCTCAACGGAAACATAACAAGTAAAAGCTCCGAAAGAAAACAGAACCAAAAAAAAAAAACTGAAAAAAAAAGGAGATGACGTGTCATTTAAGGGTCGTGATTTCGGCGTATATTACGGGAGTGCCATGACACGTAGATCAATATAATGAGACCTCCACCAGTCTCGAGCTTTGATTTTGAAGCTTCGGCCGTGGAGCTGGGCAATGTTAATACGTTATTTTTGGAGTTTTCCATGGACATTATAGAAAACGGTGTCTGTAGGAGGGATCATTATCCTCTCAAATTCCCCTGTCTAGTATAGTGGTTCAGTTCCTCTTTAGGGGCAAAAATGACGACCTAATCTCCTGTCCAAATAGACTGCCTTGGTGAAGTTAAGTCGGCATTTCCACCTCTCCATAAGAGGAACTGGACCATTGTACCAGGCAAGGGAACCGGAGAGGAAAAAAATTCTTGTAGGAGAGCATCCACGCTGTGCCCACACCCAAGAGAATGGAATGATCGCCTTACCCCCATGAAAAGTGGAAATACTTGCCCTGTTAACACTTTCTCACATGCTCCTATTATCCAGTGCGTAGGACCACACTCTCTCACAAAGAATTCTTCCCCTTGAAAGAAAATTGATCATTTTTGAAGGTTTTTAAAAAAAAATAAAATTAACTCAACTAAATAAAAGAAAATTTCCCCTCCCTTCTCCCAAAGGGGAAGAAAACATCCAAAATAAGAGTATAATTATTCCTCTTATCATATGAACTTGATAATACCTTCTTCTACCATTTCCCAATTCTTTCCATGCCATCTGAGGCGTTCGATGAAGGAATTTTCCTTTAACTCTGTCCAAAAAAATGTGTAGTGGGTTTGTTTTTTATTGAAATAGTAAGGATTTATAAATCAAGGGAAAAAGTTCTCTGAGCCATTAAAGTAGGGTACACTAGTATATCTGTGTCTCTCTCGCTTTCTCATATGAAATGTTCTCACTACCCTCTAATTTATGATGCCATTTTACCGCACTTTATAGGTGGGTTCTCTATGCCAGTTGCTCAAAGAACCCTCTCCTATAAACAAATTATGAACATCCCATTTTAGTATTAAAGTAATTAGAAAGAACTATGAAAAAAAACATATAAAAATAAAGAGAGTTTTTCTACATTGTAGGTGATGGTGTAGGAAAATTACAAATATTTAGGGTTATTATTACTCTACCCCATCTATTGTACGAAGTTATTTCTGCCCTCCCAAGTGTTCCCAAAACCCACTTCTTGGCAAGGAATTCTTCATTCATTTTGGGTGAAAGGAAACTACCTCCAAAAATAATAGGAAATTTCATTCATTGGATTGCTAATCTTTTTATTTTTAGTAAGCGAATTGTTAATCTAACTCTGAAAAATATGTTGGTGACTGGTCTGTTGTCATATATTACCATTCAATGGAAGTGAATTAATGTCTACCTAATCATGGTATTATTTATCTTAATGATATAAAAGCTATAAGGTGGGATATCACAATGAGTTAAATTAAGATGTGATCGTAGTAACAAGCAAGACACATATATATTGACATAAATAGGGAAATCCAAAATGCATTTTCAAGATTGGTCACTTGATCATTTTTCTAGGTGAGAATTATGATTTTATTTTGACTTGTTACAAACTGAAAATTTGTTTGCACCTCCATTTAGTTGGAAGAAAAGGGTAAGTAAGGAAGTAAAATGAAATAAAAACAAAAATATCATGGCCAAAAATAATTGTGTATGTAACTCAAAATTTGTACTAATTGTAATGATTAACTTTACTTTAGTGTACAATCAAGTCACTTAGATTTGAATAAGAATATTGATAGGACTAAAAAAATTATTTGAAAATTTTAAATTTCGTGTTTAATAAGATTTTAAGCTAGTCATACAATCAATTTGTAACTATGCAAGGTATAGAGACGTTAAAATTGTCACTCCAATTCATGACTTAAGCATTTTACCAAAAATCAGAAGTTTATTTTGGAGGGCTTGTGCAGAGGGATTAGCATCAACTTCAGCTTTACATCAAACACTATTCCAGTGGAGGTGCAAGTGCACGCAATGTCGTAGATGTGGAGCTCAGGAGTAATCAATTGACCATATTTTGTTACATTGTACATTCGCACGAGCAGTATGGTTTGGTTGCAATCTATCACCTATTGTGCCACTTGATCTTGACTTCAAGGTATATCAATGGATACAAAGTTGGTCAGTCTTCTTCATGCGAGGCAATACGTTCTTCAAGCAGTTGAATGCCCAAAGAGGTCATACAGGCGGCACAGAGGTCTTGTAATGATGAGTTCTTGGAGACTACAGTTCCTTTTATTCAGAGGATCCATGCTACAACTACACTATCAGGTGTAGTTTGGACCACACCACCATTTGGTACTTTTAAGTTGAACTGCGATGCATCCTATGATCCCAGAAGCATCGAAGTGGCCTAGGGTTTCTTCTTCAACACTTAGGATGGCCCAAGGTTGCTATATTGCATCCAATGTAGTTTGATGATGTTATGGTTGGAGAGGTATTGGCCATTCGGGAAGGACTTTTGGAGTTGATCTCATAAGGTGCTTATACGGTAGTAGTGGAGAGCGATAATCAAGAGGTGATCTCTTACATACAAGATTCATTGAGGGGGCCAAGCCTTAACAGTTCAATCGGTCATTGATGATATCAGACATCTTTCTCCATTTCGAAGATGATAATTTGGCCCAATTCCAATCCTTGTTTATTTGAAGGGTATGTTTCAGATTAGTAATAGATCTTTCTGGTATTGAAAAAATAAATAAATAAAATATATATATATATATATATATATATATATTATAGAAGTCATAAGTTGTGGTTACAAATTATGCTTTGCAAAAAGATCCACAAAGAGATTTTGGAAGGGTGTACCTACCATAAAGTTGTGGTTTCTAAATTATGGTTTTGAGAAGAAAACAAAATGGTGTTTTCAATCTATGATTATTAAAGTGTTTGGTTTCAGGCAAAAATATGAGTTACAGTAGAAAATATTAATTAGTGTTTGGTTAGTTATAGTATAACAATCGTCTAATATCCGGCCCCATCGACATGTTAAAATTTGTATTCATTTCATGCATTTGACTATCTCGCATTGGACATATTCCCATGCATTTAAAAAATTCTAATCATCTTACTATTTTCTTGACTTTTCAAACATCAAGGCATCAACTTGGTGTTGTTTAATACACATTTAATTTGGCTTAACAAGTCGTTTACCATAGAAAAAAATGATTTGGCTTAACAAGTCGGTGAGGGAAGAGGATGGGGTCCACCTAATAGGCCCATTCATCCCTAATATTTTTAATTTATTATGAAATATTTAAGAAAGGGATGAGGGAGGGGTGGGGGAGGTATGTCATTCAATGCAAATGTCAATTAAGATTCTATTAACCTACTTCATCTTAATAAACAAGAAACCACTTCTCAATGATAGAGATTAATAAATCATTTGTATATGAGTCAAGAATTTATCTGAGCTGACTCAACGATTCCTCCCTTATTATTTTGTTGTTATAGGCATGGATAACTTTTTAGGAAAAACATTTCCTTCATCACGCGGTGAAAGTTCACCACACCATCCTAGGGTTTAGAAAACTCTCACGCCCATCATTCAACCTCAATAAATTCTCATTTATCGTGACTGAAGGAAAACTCAGTCCAAACTTTTATATATGTTTTTTTACAAGTAATGTGTGAGAAGAAAAATGTGATAGTTAGACTCGATCCCAAGTCTTGGCTACAGCCTACCAAAGTCCTTTCCAATTGCACTAGTTGACACCTTCAATAGGCCTTGTGATGTTGAAGCTCAATCGATCTAAGCAAATATCAACTATACTTGATTCAAGATCCGATTAGAATCACCAGTGGTCCCTCGAGTCCAAATACTAAATCATTGGTTTTGCTATAGGATTTAACAAATAGCCAAGGTACATTGCCTCCTACTTATCCGGATCCAGCTCCTCTCCAAGGAGTCTAGCACCCAGGGAATGCCCAGGGGGCCATACGACGATTGGGTTGTACCGCACACATCTTGGCGCATGCCAGTCATTTGTTGAGATGTGTGCATCACACCCCAACCCAATCGTTGGATGGCCCCCTGGCACTCCTTGGGCATTGGGCTCCATGGAGAGGAGCTCAATCCTACTTATCCATAGTCACAAGGAAGACTAGTTTAATATTCTACAATTTAATGATTGTCAATAAGAAATAAAGTTTCGTTGTGTTTGATATGTATTATTGGAATAGATTCTTGAGTCTAAAATGTATTCTTAAGCAAAAAAAATAAAGAAAAATCAAATTTCATAATATATTATAGACAGGAAATCTATTTTGAGAATGCATACCAAACACAACGAAGTTCCTCCTAGTGCTATCGTAGAGAATCTTTTATCCCCTTGCCTTTAGGGATGTAAATGGATAATCGAAAATTCAAATTCAATCCGCATTCATATCCATTTAGGGACATCTTTATTCATTTATAGATATCTGGAAAAAAATCCGAATACTTTGATAAAAATCCATAAAAAAAAAAAAATTGAATATTAAATAATAAAAAATTAAATAAATAATGATCTTGAGGGTTTTTGAAGATTCAACATGTTCTAGAATATGAGAAAAAGAGAGTCATGATCTAAAAGATATGGATTGAGAGTGAAATATATCCGCTAGGGGGAGGAAAGTCCGGGTTACGCAAGACACAGACGTAAACAGATGATCAAAAATCTGAATTAGATTTAAATCCGTTTAAAGATATCCGTCTTCGATTAGGAAATATCTGAATTCGATCCATTTACAAGTCTACTTGTCTTCCCAGGTTGGGCCTGATTAAATGATAGTAGAATGTGATATGATATACTGTCACAGAGCAACACTGAAGCACGCAACAAATATAATCTACCTCAAAGGTCGCGTGAGAATGGGGGTCCCACATGTTACAATTGTAATCTTCTGACGCCACGTATTTTTCGAATGTAACCACTTATTCCATGTATTGGATGACCACAGGCGCATGCCATACATCATGATGATTATTAGTCATTGCCATCATGGAAACATGGGCATTTTAGTTATTTACATGGTTTTATTCAATTTTTTAAACTTCAAAAAGTTCTTTCTAAGTTTCTTGACTTTCGACCTTTCTCGAAAATCGACCTTAGAGGGTAATCAAGTAAATATGTCAAAAAAAGGAAGGTGAGAAATGCCACAAAGAGTAAAGGGTAAACACCCCCCACAAAAACAAATATGTGGGATCCACAATATTAATGATTGAAATATCCCAAAATTACGTGAGGAATTTCTTGGAATTATTTACGTGGTCAGAGTGTGAGACAAGTCGTCGGACGACCTTCTCTGTCCCCACCAAACCCCACCTACAACAACAACAACAAACAGCGACAGTAGTGAGACAAACTCGGGTCTAGAATTTGATTTTGGGTCCCTCAATCCGCTGCTCCGTTCCAATGAATAATGAATAACCCACCCTTACGCCTTGGTGGTGTCAATGTGTGGTTTTGTTTTTTTTTTTTGGTAAATCACAATTTTATTGCAAGGGGGCAAGAGGCGCTCAAGATGTCCTGATTACAAAGCTCCAGGAGCCAAGAGTGGAAACAGGCCAGGCTATCCTACTTGTCAAGGATAGGGCCTTCCTTGCGAGGGAATCAGCGATCATATTCGCTTCCCTAGGGATCCAAATAACAGTAACATTTGGTATGCTTAACATAAGGTGCCTAATATCCACCAATACATTGGCTGTGGAGTTGGGCATCGGTCTGGAAACATCCACCAGGATCTTAGCTAAGCTGTTGTTATCCACCTCAATTGTTAAAGATGAAAGTCAATGTGTGGTTTTGTTGAATGCTCAGAGAGGGTGAACTGCGAGAGGCGACAGGTCCACGAGAGAGGGAAGTGATGAAAGGATCAGATGTTGCAGGGAATGATTAAGGAAATTATCAGCACCACCTCTGTCAATATTTTAAGGTATCTGGAGGAAGTATAGAACTTATCAATAGTTCCCTGATTTATTAAAAAATTACACACATAACTTATCGTTAGTAAAAGACTGTTAAGTAGTGATGTTAGCATGTTAATTTTTTCTTAAAGATAATGCTGCTCTTGTAATGATATGAAGTACCTATTCTACCCTTTCAAGTAAAAGAATCAAATATCCTCCTCCTTCGAGGAGAATCACCTCTACAATTATCGTTGAACAAAGAAATCCTACATATCAACAACCAAAGAACCCGGCATCGACCGATGAAAATAGGGAAGACCCAGCTCCGTCTTCACTCTGGCGAGTACTGAAGATGTCCCGATTCCTCTGAATGTAAGTTCATAAAACCATTGCTATAAGAATCGAAGTTCACACAATTCACAACTTTATTGGAGGGAGAGAGAGAGGTGATCACATGTCATGGCAGGGTTGAACGAAACTTTGTTGCTAGCAGGAATGTTCCTGCTATCCTACTGGCAACCAAGGAATTAAAATCTAAAAGGGTACTTTGGAAAATACTAAAACCTAGAGGGTATTTATGAACCCAAAGGGGAAGTGAATTATTCCATTCCCTTGGCTGCCAGCAGGGTAACAGGAATTCCTGATACCCATGTAGTAGAATTTTTTTTTCTTCAATCTTTCAATGTTGCTAATTTGCTATCTACCTGGGGACAAGCATGAATGACCAGAATATCTTCCGACACCATCCACGAATCTTCAGACTCTCATTGTGTCATTCACATTAGATTTCTCTCATTCTCTCCTGTTGTCTTACACCTTTGTTATAGTAACCCTCTCTGATACAAATAAGCAAACTCCACAATAGATTAAGTTGGAAACTCTTGATGAGACAGTGGACGGAACCTCAATTTTTCAAACCCATCCTCTCTAAACAACTTGTAGGTCTTTCTCTCTCGATATGGTAAGACTGATACATTACTTGTGAAATAACTTAGAGGGGGTGAATATGTTATAACTAGTGGATTTTGGCTCTTTTTCAATACTTGTGAATTACAATATATGATGCAGAATTATATTAAAACAATCCACAATGAATAAGTAAATAATTGAACAATCAGAGGAGACACAAAGATTTTTTAGTGGTTCAGCCAATTAAGCCTACATCCACTCCTCTCAAAGCTTGAGAAAATTCTACTAGCATTTTTCTTTCAATACAATAGGTGAGAAAATGTCACTTTTACAACTCTTTTTAAGGATAAGAGGATCCTTTAAAAGTCTCTTTAAAGGATGAGAGTGTCCTTTATAATTCTCTTTAAAGGATGGGAGGGTCCTATAATCTCTTTAGAGGATGAGATGGTCCTTTAATATCTTTATAAGATGGGAGGGTCCTTTAATCTCTTAAGGATGAGAAGGTCCTTGCAATAGTCTCAGTACAGTTAAGTACAATCTAGGCTAAGGCAAATGCAATAATGCTCAATCTAGAAATCCACCAAAACTTAAGAGCATAAATAATCACATTTAAGAAATAAATTGCTACCTAATAAGGAATGTCACCTTATTCCTTGTGTGAGTGCTCAATGATATGAATGATAATGAATGCACTTTGAAGTAACTCCTTAATACTCTCTTGATGTAGTAATTTTGATGAGAGAAGACACTGGAACATCGCACTCATCAACTCCCTATTCCCTTTGGAGATTGTGTCTAGTTTTCTCAAAGTCAAGCTCTCATCAGCCCTCACCATAGATGCATGGTTTAATTTTGTCCATTTTCCAAAAACTGGAAAATTTTCGTTTTGGAAAATTTTCAACTAAAACATTTGCATCTTTTCTGGCAAAAAACGGGGTTAACACCTCTTCAGTTGCACCTACACCTGCCCCTTCGATGGTAGAATATCATTTGGAAACTGAAGATTCATCCTAAATTCAAAATATTTATGTGAAAATGTTGTCATAATGGTCTCCAAACCAAATGCTACCTCAACAAACTCTTCTCAATAGGCACTAAGTGTGTGATGTGCAGTGAAGCTAAAGAATCCCTATGGCATTTGTGTTTTGAATGTTCCTTTTCACGTATTAATTGGTTTGGTTGTAAGGTTAGACTTAGAACCACAGTTTTATCGTCTCGTGGTTTTCATTTTTATAAGATCTTATTGTGTCCTCCAAATCTGAGGTGATGCATATATTTTCACTTATAGCTTTTGTACTATATTTTATTTGGTCAGAACAGAACAGAGTTTTTCATGACCAGGAAAAGCCTAATCCTTATCGGGTCCTCTCTAATAATAAGAATTGGGAATCTAACTTAACCTCCTATTCAATCCCAACTACTCCTCCCCATTCATTCACCTGCCCTCTTCCCTTCTACACAAAGAAACTGATGCCAGAATGTAACAATCTCTCTCTCTCTCTCTCTCTCTCTCAAGAAACCCAACTGTTAATTAGCACTTATACTTGAAATTTTTTTCTCTCCTGCATGTGTTCTATTCAGATAGTTTTAGGTTCTCTTCATCATATCATTATTGGTCTTGATATTTGGCTCCCTCCTTGTATTAATAGTGATTCGTGAAATCAATCAAAAATGCTTTTTTTGTCAATTTAATTTTGGGTGAATTCCGTCTTATTTTATTGTTTTAATTTTTCTCTTTAAAAGACTAGAGTATTTTGGGATCTAAAGTTGTGATTTCCATTGATTTGATCTCCATAAGAATAGCTGAGTAGTTCCTTCAGATAAGGAGACTAAGTTACAGTAGATAAAGATAAGAAGGGTTTACAGTTTACACAAGATTGGGATGGTGGACTGGTGGAGTGACGTTAGGGAGTTTTAAGAGATTGGTTATTATCCAACTCTTTAACGGTGCTACCATTATTACCCCCTTCAAACCAATGGGAACTTCAGTCACAGTGAATTTGGTCCTTAGCAGCTTGAACCAAGCCGCTGTGAGACCCTTTGTAAAGAGATCTGCTATCTGGTCTTGTGTTGATATATACCGAACCTGCATGTCTTTGCGAGTGATCCGATCATGAACAAAATGGTAGTCTACCTCTATATGTTTCGTGCGGACATGGAATATATGGCTTGAAACAAGACTTGTTGCCCCTATATCATCGCACCAAATCGTTGGAGTTGGATCAACACAAATACACAAATCCTTTAGTAGACTTCTAATCTAGGATAGTTCAGCAGCAGTAATAGCTAGAGCTCGGTATTCTGATTCGGAGCTCGAACGAGTCACCATTGGTTGTTTCTTTACTCTTCTGTTAATTTAGGGTTAGTTATTTTAATTGGAGGATCATATGCTTTCAATGATATTCCTGCATCAAGATAACTGGTGTAAAAGAATTTTTTGAATCTCAAATTGTTATCATACTTTTTTTTTGGTAACGCCAAATTGTTATCATACACTTATATGAACTTATGCAACACTGTTATAAAATCCCCAGACAACTTTTAATTATCTTTATAGATGAGCTGGCATCTGTCACTGGAATCCCGAATAAGAGGACTTCTTTGAAACCATCAAGAAAAAAGGTCAATGAAGAAGCAAAAGCATTTACTAAGCTCAAAGCCTAGAATTATTCTTTGAGAAGGTTCAAAATTGAATTTTTATAATCTTCAGATGGTGGATAAGGTTGTGAAGAGTTTCACACACCATGGACCTGAAACTTCTCACAGATCCTGGTAGGTTTTATTGGAAAATAAGAATGATTTTCTTCGATCTCAAATGATATCCAAAAGGCCTCGATGATTCAGGATTAGTTGAAGGTATGTCTGTTGGGAAATTGAGAATGGTATTTCATACTTCTCCTATTGGATTTGCAAGGGAAGAAGTGTCAATTTGGATCCTCTACTGCCGAGCTGCCCGGCAGGACCGTGCTATTTAGACACGGTGAGGCGTGAAATGACCGCCTTATCCCTGCCCGAGCGCCTCACCGTGTCTAGGCAGCACGGTCCTGTCGGGCAGCTCGGCAGTAGAGGATCTGGATCGGAAAGAGTGTGACTTTTTTTTATTTCCCATTTTCAGTTACTTTTCCATGGTTTCTCTTTTAGGTCTCAGTATCTACAACGATAAACCACAAAGAGGGAAAGTAAGGATCGGTGGGGTTTCGATTCAAGAAGAAAAGAAAAAGAAAAATAAGAAGAAGAAGAAGAAGATGGAGAAGAATTCAGGTGAAGAAAACGAAGTATAAAGACCGACGATTTCAGATTGGGGAGGAAGATGGGTGAAGAGATGCCTTCTTCACCCACCACTTAAACTACATATGGGCTTTGGGTTTGGGCTCTTTCTTAAAAATTTGTTATAAAAATCATTTGTACCAAATCTATTTTCCATTCTACAATCAATTATATTTAGTAGTTACCAAATACGTTTTATTTTTCATTAAAAATGGTTTTCAGTAATGATTTTTTTAAATAGAAGAAAAAAAAAAAAACAAAACAAAATGAGAAGTGATACCAAAGAGAGCCATAAATTATAATGAAGTGATTCTTATAATATGTAAAATCCTTATTTATTTAAAAAGAAAGAAATCATTCTGCTCATAGTTATCTAGGATTTTCAATTCTTTTCTTGTTTTATTTATGGGTGCGTCAAGCATGTTACAAATAGAGATTGTAACCATACTTTGGTTGTCCCTAAAAAATAACGTGTCAGTTTATTAAGAGGTCTAAAGACGTAAATTCGCTAAGATCCCTCACCCCTCTTCAAACCACAACTTAGAGGGTAGTTTGGAAAATATAATTAATTAAATATAAGAATTCTGCTAAACCTGCTACAAGTAAACTGTATCACATTCTACCCCTGCTACCGCCACTACCACCAACTCAAACAAAGAAAGAACAAAACTGGAGAATGAATTGGAGATTGAGACTGAACCCCAGTCGCTCCAATTCATTCTCCTACCCCTGCAACTCATCTCTTTATCTCTCGAGTTCACCCTTCCCTGTCTCTCCAATTTTTCCTCTGTTTCTCCAATTCAGACTGAACCCAGTTAGAAACATGTGAAATCTTTCCTCTTTTCATGTACATACAATGGAAACTGAAAAAGGGTGGAGAAAAAACAAAAAACTAAAGGCAACCAAAAACGTTTTTTTTAGGCAAAACAGTTTTCGCATAAATGGTCAAAAGTGATTTTTGGCCAAAAATCATAAACGGCTTCGATCTATTTTTTATTTTTGGTTTTTTTTCAATCTTTTTTAAATAGAAACAGGCTCCATAAACGATACCAAATGCAACCAAAAACGTTTTTTAAAGTAAAAATCAAAAATAAAAACTATACTAAAGATGGCCTAAGTTTATTTTAAGAGCATGACTCACTTTATTTTAATGGATAGTGTTATTATTATATTTGAAATAGTTACACAGAGTCAGCTAGATAAATCATGTCATTTATCTGATTTTTTTTTTTTGATAAATAGTAGGATTCCTCATAAGAAAATTTTCTAGATATTTCATAGTATTAGTATAGAAGCGGTTGTGTTTTAATGCCCAGCCCTTAGGTGAAGTAATTTTTTATTTCTTGGGAAAATATTTTAGTTTCTACATTGAGGATGTGTTCATTTGTCCAAATAACTACGACGAGGGTAAGACCATGAATCCACTAGTCAATATTATTTGTGGTTCATTTGTAACAATTAGTCTATGGGTATAGATATATAGTCTTTTAAAGTTTGTTTAATTTGCATACAGGATGACAACCATGGATGTGGAATATTCAAGTGGATTGAACACAATTCATTGACAGAGGATGAGGGCCCTACCTTTTCAATAGAAGATATGGGAAGTTCGTCTCACAGTGGGAGGACTACAGACTTGGCTACGAAAGCAAAGCAAACAAAATCCATCAAATTTGTTGAAGAATACATGCGTGGATAACTTAAAGAACTGACAGATGTTGTCCTTGATCTTCTAAAAAGAATGGATATAAATAAATAGTTATATTTTTTTAGAGGGAAGGAGAATATGTTGTTTCCAAACTTATGTTGGGATATTTTTTAATCAAGATGGTGATATCTGCCTTAAACTAATCTCTTACTGCAAGTTGGATCAAGGTCTAGATTCAATGTTTATCTTACAAGGAGTCTTTGATTCAGATTCAAAAACATGATTTTGAATGCACCATCTTTTGGGCTTTTCTTACAAGTTTCTTATTAACCTACCAAAGAAACTTTTGATAGTCTCCGAGTAAAGGTGAAAAGAGATAAAATAGGCCATGTTTTCCTTATAAATAATCAATGGGGGAAGTTTTCATACACGGTCGTGTCCCCTCTCAAAAAAAATTGGAAAAGTCATAAATCTCCACTCATTAATTAATGCCTTGAAACTCCCCCACCCTCTCACATACACGGCTTACACAGCCATGTATGAAAACTTTCACCATAATCATATCTTTGGGGTTTTTCGTTAGAGGAGAAATTTCAATCTTCTTGATACTCTGTTCAACTAATGCTAGTGACTTTGCAAGTTCTCTTAGAAAACTGTATTTAACCAAATAATTTAATGGGACCAACATTTTGAAGGATCATAATCCTGAAATCAACTACTTTGTAATGTCCAATTTATGCGTATGAGATTGAATATGTCGGGGTGAAATTATCTGCTAGAAGGCTCTTGGGCAAGAAAGAGTGATGCTCAGCAATGCCAATCATAAATAAATAAACCAAACCTAAAGATTTACAGAAAGTACTATGAAAGTAATTTATGTACAATCAACTGAAAATAAGGAAGACAGAGAAAAATTTTACAAGAGACTCACCAATTCTGGTTGCACTTGTGGATTTATGGCCTGAAGAAGAAGAAGCAAGATGGTTGCACTAGTAGTACATGTCAAAGATGCAGAGAACATGATTCATATATTTATGGCCAAATCAAGAGGTCTCAATTACTTCTCTTTTGGACAAATATGCTTAAACCCACCAAACAAACTTCTAAAAACACTGGAAGGACATATTCTACTTTCAATTACATGTGTCTCAACTGGAAATTCAAATACTTGAATGATTAACAAATTTTGTGTGGATTTCATATATAGTTCAACAAATCTGTAAACAGGACCATTGTTGCAACCATTGTTCAAGATACAAGTTCCCACAAAGGATTAACTATTACAAAAGCGACCTTCGAAACAAAGCTTCCAATAAAAATAAAAATAAAAACAAGTCAGAACTAAGCTCCTACAAAGCAATCTTGAAATCCAGTCCTTAATTTGGTTGGTGTGCAAGAAAAAACATGAAATGAACCAAGCAGGATTGAGAAAAGGGCATTTGAGCATGGCACAACAACTGCCTCTTACCACAACAGAAAATGAACAAAGCTCTCTTTTAGCCACCATCAGAAAGCCTTAGTAGCACACCTCCACATAAAGAGTTTCAGCTTCGTTGGCCACCTTCAAATTCCACTAAATCCTTGCCTGCATTTCATTAGATATTACACTCAATATCAAACAATCAAATAATCCTCCTTTTTTTTTTTGTTTGATAGTTTGGCAAAGAGACATTAAAAATTCTGATGAGGCAAGGGACCTTGATTTCCAAGTACATATAATTAATAAGATTATGCCAATAAAAACAGAGAAACGAACCTATTTACAAGTGCTATAGGATGAATGCAAAGAAGGAAAATCGGAGAAATAAAATAGAACCGGTAATTAAAAAAATTATTTTTATTAGGAGAAACTAGGGATGAAGAATAATACCTAAGGATGATTAGCCAACTTCCGTAGAATCCCCATGTTTGATTTGCTAGCCACTTCACAGACACCCATCAATAAAATCTAAAAATGTTTTTATGTCATTTTTCACTTCTATAGGAGTTGTCCAGAGCTATGTATCTCAGAAGAAATTTCATCTCTATTTCAATTCACTTTGTTTTGGAGAAATTGACCAGTACGATAAAACTCACATAAACTTTTATCAATCAACCATAATCCTAGGTGGACACTGGCTGAGATTTTCCCTCGAATTCTAAGAAGATCTGGAAGCCCTCCCCACTCTTGAATGTAGTTATATAGGGGTAAAAATGGAAGTCCAACTACAAACCCCACTCCAGCAGCAAAGTTCTTACCAAAAGGAAATGCGACGGTTAATATACCAACAAACAAGACGGCCACGAAAAAAAAGAGAAGCGCACCTCCCGCCAAACGTCTTGTAAAGATTTCAGCAGACAACTTGTTTTGAAAGTGATCCCGTTCAATCCTTGCGTTGTACCTAACCTCGCGTACTTCCTCAAGAGTATCTCTCAGTCTTCCCAATAAATATTCCATATTCTCAATAAATCCAATCATAGAAGGGTGCATACCTCGAACAGAAAATGGAACCATATCATCTGGTGCCGTAGTCAAAGTTCTAAACTTGGTCACAGATTTCATGGAGTCTTTGCAAAAATCTGATACATTCTTAATCATTCGGCAATGAGCATTGATCAACTGGATAAACTCTCGACCTCTAAAGCCTTCCTTTTCTCCAAATAGAACTACTCCAACCAAGTCTTTTTTTCGATCCAAAACATCTTGGATACCATTTATCGAGTCTTGATGGATAAGGCTCGAACTCTAATCCACGTCTTGTCAACCTCGACTCAGTTTGCTCAATGTTGAAATCATTGCTGCGATCTTGTTCGGCAAAGGACAAGTCGTAATTTCTCAAACCGGGGAGATGCTCCGGTGGTGATGGTGGATTCGGAAATGGCAGCTCCCGTGGAGGCATTTGCAATAATAAATGCTCTCCTAAATCCCGGTCCATGACTCTACCTGTAATGTAATACAATAGGAGACGAAAGAAGAACTGAAGTCCAGGGGAAAAAAAGAAAAAAAGAAAAAAAAAGACAATGAAGTGATTGCAAGAAAAAATAGGGTAGAAGTACCTTAAGCGTGGTGGTTTGCAAACCAAAAGCAAAGGGCAGTTTGGGAGTGAAGAGAAACAAGGATATGAACTTGAGGGGTATCTTAAAGCAAGTGTTGTGGATGGCCTCCAAGAATGATAGGATTTGCGTCAAGTAGGTGCATCATAGAAATTTGAAGTCCAAATCCCTGTGGATGGTTAAGGTTTACGTTGAAAAACTGGTATTAAGTATGGAAGAAAATTCTAAAAATAAGATCAAAAGCATGTAGGTAGAGGCATTGGTGGAGCATATATACTATTATTGGAGATGGGCTAGAGCATGGCAGGCGTTACGACATCGACTCAGGTTTGGATAGATATGCAATATTGGTGCATTCTATTCTTAATGACGAAAACTTGGACTCGGCTCTCCAGTTTACAGAGACTCAATGCCCAAGAGATCCTGATGATGAGATAAGATGGAAACCAGCTCCAGTTTATCGAGGTGTGCTTTTCTTCCAAATCAGCTTGGGAGACTATCAAACATCAGAGCCCCATAGTGGCTCTGGGTCTGGGTGGGACACTACACTATCTCTAACAGTAGGAGAAGAACAAAGTGAACTCTTGGAATAGGCCAATAGGGGCAACTGGGCAAGGGTTTGCTACGACGCCCGTACATAGGGGATTTGAGGAGAAAGAAAACATGTGGTAAATATAGAGTAATGAAAGCTCTTCGTCAGAGGAAAGTAGGAAACCCATGAATGAGAGAGGGTTGGAATATCAACCACCAGGACTGGACAGGACAGGGAGAAGGATAATAGCTGGTTGCCCCGGTTCAGTAATAGTACGTGACAAAAGATTTGAAATAGATTTCTTGAAAAAACAAGAAGAAGAAACCGTGTCAAAGTCCAAAGAGGGAGGAGATAGGATTCAAACTACTACTACATCCATGTAAGTTGATATGCAATGGTTGGTGACTCATAAATTTCATGGGTTTGGATTTATTATGATCTGAGAATGGATGGATGGATGGATGGATGGAGTGTACAAAAAAACAGTGAACGGATGGAGTTAATGCTATGGATCAGAGAGAGATCATAGTACGTACAGTTGAGTACAATCGTAGGCAGAGGAGAGTATGCAAAGGTCTGCAATTGCGCGTAGTTCCGAGTTACATGTAGACATTGCATTTCTGCGACAATTGTGTCTCTTTTGTTGCGGCAGAGGTATATCACCAGGGAACATTTTGGGCTGCAGACCAGTTTATTGAATTGAAGACTTGCATTGGTCGGTGGGAACATTCCGTAATTTGGCCTTTTATTTTTTTTTTGACCTTTTCCATCTCTATATTTGTATTTTGTGCCGCAGAAAGGTTGTGCGGAAGCTAATTAGTTATTAAATCAGTTTTCTACTTGCGTTGGGATTGGGATTGGGATCAAAGGTTTTAAAACTTGTAATCGGCAATGTTCAAAATCCAGGTATCGGATTCGGGATTGATCATGGTCGAAACCTATCCTGATCAGTTCAAATCGATCAAGATCGCTCCAAAACCCCTCAAAATCATTTTTTTTTTATGGATCGGATCATGTATCGGCTAGAGTTGGTGGGTGTTGTGATCTCGAGATCGGATCAGTCGATATTATCTGGATCGGATTGGTCAAAATCGATTGGTATCGGCCAGTATTGGTCTGTATCGATCAAGATAATATTAAAAAATTAAAAAAACTTTAAAACTTTAAAAAAAAAATTAAAAAAAATTTATTCAGTTGAACCAGTCAAGGATCGGATCGGATAGGTGATCCAACCAGGAGTTAGACGATCAATCAACGATCTAGTCAAACCTTGTCGTGTCGGTCAAATCTTGAGATCGGCCTCGATCGATACCGATCCGATCCGGCCAATATCGGCCAATCCGATCCAATACCTCAAACCATTGTAATCGGGAATGGAACCGGTCAGAGAGGATTCCGATCCCAATGGGGAAACTTGTAATCGGGAATGGAACCGGCCAGAGAGGATTCCGATCCCAATGGGTTTGAATCATGGTTCTAAGTTTGATCCATATTGGTTTTGCACCTTATCGATCCCAATACCGTGTTGATACTGTATCAGTAGCATGGTACGGACAAGGGGTAAAATGGTATAAAAAAAAAAACCCCCCCATTTTTCAAGGAAAATCCTGGGCAAATTTGCCCAATACTACTGATCCTTCCCGATATTGTATTAGTTTCCGGGTTGACTGATACCCGTTTCGATACCGTGATGTAAGGACTTGAGAATTTAAGCTATTTTATAGTGAAAATTGAATCGTTTTAAAAATCAAGAATCGGTCCGATTCATGATGGATTACAAAGAAATGACTAAGAATCAGTTGACTCGAATCTGATTCGGTCAATTCAATTTCAATTCAGGAAGCAACAATTAGGAATGGTGGAATCGGAATCGATGTCAATCGATTCTAATCCGAATCGGTTGATCCACTTATCCAATTCCCTTTTCTTTTCTTTTTTCTTTCTGGAAAAAATTCCGATATTTAAAACCATGATTTGGTTTTCGGAGCAAATCCTCTTAACATTGACGCATGCGGCATGCCCATGTGGAGGTCCTTCCTTATGTAACTTAACCTCACCCACCTATTACCAAAAATAAAAAAAATAAAAAAACCTCACCCACCAAAAGTACATATTTTACTACTGCCCATTGTGGTTTTCCTTATTTCTTTAATTTTTCATTTTTTTTTTTTATCAATTAATCCTGGTTTTCCCTCTTTTTTTTTATTTTTTTTTGTGGTAAGAGTTTTTCCTTCATTTAGTATCACTATTTATAATGGGAAAAAATTCTCTAAGCCAAATGGGGAGGGGACATTAGTAATATTAAAAAAGTTAAGGAAAATTTCCACGAATCAAAAGTTTCCTCACCAATTTTGAAATCAATAGATAATCAATTCATCTATTCTTTACCTAAAAAATAAACCTATTCCTAACCTTATATTCAATAATTTTTTAATCGTTGATTTGAATATTGATCGATTCAGTGTAGTTCAATTTTCATCTGATCCCATCATATTCAAATCCAAAATCAATCCAATAAGGATCGATTGGTCTGGATTTTTTTACTCGATTTCAGTCGGTCTTACACTTCAACTTGTTCCGGTTAGGTTTTGACACCCTTCGCTGTTGGACGGAAAATAGAGAGCCATGAAAATTGAAAAGCAGGTCTCACCGTGGGCCAACTTCTGATCCTCCTGATGACTTGGGTCTTGGACTGTGGATTGTGTTTGCGATGTGAATTTCGATAGAAGATGGAAAATAAAAAGAGATTGGAGTTGCAAGAAATCGGAATCAAGAAGAAGCCCGTCTGAACCCTCATTTTTTTTTGGAATTTAATACCCATTCTGATGTCGTGGCAGCTTTTCAACAGCTAAGGATTTTTTTTTATTATTTAACAACGACTAAGGAAGTTAGTTGCAGTCTTCGGCTGCAATAGAAGTGCTAAAGTTGATTTTGCAGTCTTGAATTCATCCTGAGGAAGATCTTTCACAGGTTAAGACTTTTGTATTCATGAAAGGTACGACTGACTGACTGACTGACTGACTCTTGGTATAAATTGAAAGTGAAGGAGCTCTGCCGGATTTATCAAAAAAAACAGGAGCTCTGCCGGTATGTTGCAATAGAAAAAGTCCAATGATCTCGTCTCTGTCAAAATAAAATAAAGGAGAATTAATAATTATAAAAAAAAGGTGAAATTGTGAAAAGACTTTAATTTTGTTGCGTTTACTTTTCAGCTTACGTGGAGGGTATCAGCAATGGATTTGGCTCCTGTCCTGCAGGGGCGGGAGCTGGAGCATCCAACACCCCCTTAAGATGCTGCCATGTGGATTGAGTAGGATCCAACGGTCTAAAGCATTGTTAAGTCATTTAACCCATTTTTAAGTCATTTAACTCATTGTTAGTCGGGTCACTCTCAAACCCGAAAGAACCCATCCCTTCTTCTAACCTCCAGCTCTTGCGAAACGAGAAGACCTCATCAGAGCAGCCTCGTTCCTCACCTCCATTACTCATTTTCTTCAAGGGATCTGGCAAGGCTAACCATCAACAAAATGCTAGGTAATGTGAACGATCTTATTTGAGTGGCAAAACCCAAATTGTCTTCCAAACACAGCAAAAACCCTAGAAAAATTCTCTCTTGAATGCAATAACGAAGGAAGTAGAAGAAGAAAAAGAATGGTTGAGATGTCGAATCTCCCAATCGATATAATCAAGGATATCCTCTTAAGGCTACCCGTGAAGTCCGTCCTTGGTTCGATTCAGGTGCGTATCCAAAGATTGCCGATGTTTGTGTAGTGATGATTCTTTTCTTCATCACTCTATTCCACAATCGATTCACGGAGAAAAATCCTTCTCTCATCTCAACTCATGGAACAACCTCTTACACAATAGAGGACAATTCATGTGAAAAACTTGATTTGCCTTTGTTGTTAACCAAATTGGGGAATTTTCAGTATGAAATTGCAATCTTGGGTTTGTGCAATGGGTTGTTATGTTTTTCTTTGTCAGCACCGCTTTTGAAGATTCATTACGGAGACCCCATATACCTGTTAAATCCAACCAATCGAGAACTCAAGAAGCTGCAGTGATTGAAGCTTTCCAACTTTGGGAATTTTGGAATGGAAACCCTTTTGCAGTTCTTGGAATTGGACACATCCATGGCCTCGATTGTCAGAAACCAAAACAAGAAGAAGAGAAACAAAACCAGGAATCCCACTCTTGTGAAAGGAAAATGATACAAACCAGATTGTAAGGAGAGAAAGGGGAAAAAAAATTGAAATCCATGGAACTGATTTAGATATTCTCTCAGATTTCATGTCTTTCTTCTCAGATGGGTAACAATTACAGTAACAGTGGCATCACCATGACCAATTCGTTTCCTCCGTCGGATTCAAAAGAAAAAGAGTTTGACAATTTAAAAAACAGAGAAGAAAAATAGAAAAAAAAAAAAAAGAAATGTAAATCTGTACAAGGATAGATCATCGATCTCCATTTGTTCTACCTCTTGTCTTTTCCTCTCTTTGTAATTTCGATTACTTCATCCATCCGGGCTGATCAACCTTATGCCGATACATTTACACTATCTTTCTCCGCGAATGGCAAAAATCTTAAGTGGGTAATGGCGGTGAGGAACAGAGAGGATGCTCTGGTGAGGTCTTCTCGTTTCGCAGGAGTTAAGAGGTTAGAGGAAGGGATGGATTCTTTTGGGTTAGAGAGTGACCCGACTAACAATGAATTAAATGACTTAAAAATGCTCCTTTTGCTTTAGATCGTTGGACACTGTTCAATCTTCAATCCACATGGCAGCATCTTAAGGGGGTGTTGGATGCTCCAGCTCCCGCCACTGCAGGACAGGAGCCAAATCCATCAGCAATGCCTAACCAGATTGATGGAAGTGGTGTCAAGGTCAAAGCAAACCATGCAAAGCCTCAAAATAAATAAAGGCCAGTTTGGGCAAGTCTATTAAATCCTTGACAGAAGTAGGGCACTGAAGTGTTATATGACCGATAGATATAACATCCACAATCCCATTAACCTCGTGTGATCCCGATCGCAAGGACTGTGAGAGGCGTTGTTTACAGATTAAAATCCTTTGCAGTGTTATCTAGCAGTGCATTATAGTGCGGTCCTGAGAACTAAAAAAATAGAATAAGCTTTATCTAACGATACGAGCTCGATGTATTATGCAAGACAGTTTTTTTTTTTTTTTTTTTTTAAATAATCTTTCTTCTTGAACTCGGCATTATTGGATGTCGCATCTTTCATCTGTCGAGCTCTCAGGCCTGCACTACAAAGCACCACCAGATTAGGACACTGTAGAGGATTTTTTTTCATTGCTTACACTCTATTTTGACAAATAGATCAAACTTAAGACTAATAACACTTGTCCATAATCCCATTTGAACTTGTGAGATCCTGTTTGAAAGGGATTGTGAGGACATTGTTTACATCCTATTTTTTTGTTTATTTCGATCAATAGAGAAATAATGATAAGAAGATAATACCAAGATAATAAAAGATGAGAAGATGCAATTGCCTCGGTGTATTTTCATTATAATCCCAATGGGGAATATTTACAGATTGAAAGTTCTAACAATATGGAATGTACAATCAATATACAATCAGGAGAATCTTCCTAAATGGTATGTACAATTAAGGGGATTGAGTAACAAAAATGGGAGAGATACATCTGTGAATCAGATGGCATGAAGTGTCATGCTAAGACTCCCCCTCAAGTTGGAGTTTGCAGGTTCTAGACGCCCAACTTGGACAATAGAAGGCGATATTGGTAGGGGCCAAGAGCTTTCGTGAACAAGTCAGTCAATTGAGCTGTGGTGGGGATCCTCATGGGTTGTATAAGGCCTTGTTGTAACTTTTCACGAACCAGGTGGCAGTCAATTTCTATATGTTTTGTGTGCTCATGGAAGACGGGGTTGGCCGCAATGTGGAGAGCTGCTTGGTTGTCACAATATAAAGGAACTGGCACTGTTGCAGACAAACCAAGATCGCACCGCCAAGTGATTTCACAAGTAGCCACAACTATAGCACGATACTCGGCCTCGACTAAAGAGCGTGATATGGTGTGTTGCTTTTTGGTTTTCCAAGAGATAAGGTATGCAATACCCAGTGGTGGAGAGACGAGTCATGGGGCAAGGAAGGGGAGGAGAAATGGAGACCCTGTTCAATAGTAGCCTTAAGGTAACGAAGAAGCCAATGGGCGGCATTAAAATGGGACTGTCGGGGTTGATGCATGAACTAGCTTAAGATGTTGACAGCGTGAGCAATGTCAGGGCGGGTGACGGTCAAATAAATTAAGTGACCGACTAACCACCGATAAGAAGATGGATCAGGAAAAATGGTGCCCTGTTCATTATCAAGTTTCAAATTTTGCTCCATAGGGGCATCTGCAAGGCGGGTAACAAGGAGATCCTTTAAAATGTCAAGAGTATATTTGCGTCGATTGAGAGAAATCCTAGTTACAGAACGAGCAACCTTAATGCCAAGAAAGTATTTGAGGGTGCCAAAATCCTTAATGTGAAATTGAGCATGTAACATAGCCTTGACATCATCAATCAAGCTAATATCAGAGCTAGTGATAACCAAATCATCAACATAAAGAATGATAAAAATGGATGTCGTGCCACGATGTAGATAAAACAAAGAGTGTTCAGATTCAGAGTGGCAAAATCCAAAGGTGCATAAAGCCGTGGAAAACTTAGAGTACCACTGGCGTGAAGCCTGTTTGAGCCCATATAACGACTTGTGGAGTCGACAAACCAAATTCTTCCCCTTACGCTGATAATCTGGAGGCGGGTGCACATCAAGGTCGCCTTGAAGAAAGGCATTATTGACATCCATTTGTTGTAGAGACCAGCCATGAACAGTAGCAAGGGCCAAAAGAACACGGACAATGACTAATTTGGCCACTGGCACAAAGGTATCATGAAAATCAACCCCTTCCACTTGGGTGTAGCCCTTAGCTACCAAGTGCGCCTTGTAGTGCTCAACAATGCCATCTGAATTTCGCTTAATTTTGTAAATCCACTGAGAGCCAATAGCCTTCTTGCCTGATGGTAATGGAACAACGGATCAAGTTTGATTATGAGTCAGGGCCTCCGTAAAGGTAGAAGGTTTTGTATCACTGGATAAGGAGGTGAGAAACGCCAAATGTTGAGGCATAAATTTGGTATAATTTAGAAAAGCAGAAAGGGGATAAGGTGTACCTGAACCATTAGACATTGAAGATTGTTGAGACAAGGTAAGCGAACACTCGTAATCCTACAAATAGCGAGGAGGTTGACAAGTGCGTTTGGTCCGTTCAAGGTGGTGAACAGGTGGTGTGGGCACAAGGTCGTGTGTGGGTGAAACAATGTCGGGTAAGTCATGGGCGGATAAAGGGAGGTCGGATGGGGTATCATCAGGTGGTGTCATGGGAAGGGGAAGAACGGGTGAGCCTGGAATGGGGTGAGATTGAAGAGAAAAAGGGAAGGTATGTTCATGAAAATAAACATCACGAGAAACATATAGATGTTTAGAAATAAGATCAAATATACGATAGCTTTTTTGGCCGTATGGGTAATCCATAAAAACAGCTGGAGATGCTCGCTTATCAAATTTATGTTGAACAGAATTATTTTTTTTTCAAATCATACACCCAAAACCCCGTAGATGTGAAAGGGAATGAGGTTTCCCATGCAAAAGCTCAAAAGGGGTTTTGTTATGGAGAACCCGGGTGGGGAGTCGGTTGATTAAATATGTAGTTGTGAGAATACATTCTCCCCAAAATTCAATGGATAAAAGGGATTGAAAACGTAATGCCCGAGCAATGTCAAGCAAATGGCAGTGTTTGCATTCCACCACTCCATTTTGTTGAGGGGTAGAAACGCAACTGGATTGATGAACAACACCTTTTAAACCGAAATATGAAATGGTAGGTTGATTAAAAATTTCAGTCCCATTATCAGATCTAATACATCTAATGTGAGATTGGAATTCAGTTTCAACCATGGCAAAAAAATGTAATATAATAGCATGCACATCAGATTTATAAGACATGAGATAGACCCAAGTACTATGAGAATAATCATCTACCACAGTAAGAAAAATACGTGCACCAGATAAAGAAGTTGTCCGATAGGAACCCCACACGTCCAAATGTACTAATTCAAAATAGGAGCAAGTAGTAATTGTGCTTAAAGAGAACGGCAATCGAACTTTTTTAGCCAAAGGACAAATGGTGCACATGCACTTACTGGAAAAAAAATATATTAGAATCTAAAATTTTTAACGGAGCAGTGGATGTGGAACCAGGTTGGCCCAAGCGTCAGTACTAGAGATCAAAGTAAATACCCGAGGATGTAGCCAAAACAAAAGGTAAAGGTCGGACCGATTCGAGGAAATAGAGTCCTCCATGCCGCTTACCTGTCGTAATAATCCTCTTCGATTGTTGGTCCTCTATAACACAAGAAGCACTAGAAAAAAAATGAAAAATTATCTTCTCCAATTCCTAAAGCTCCGTGGGGATGCCAACACATGGTAGCTTAAACATCTAACTTTGTCCGAGCTCTATGAGTTCGGACCAATAGATGTTCAAGCTGCCATGTGTCGGCATCTCCACCTAACACTGTTGCACTGCCGAGCTTTAAGGAATTGGAGAAGATAATTTTCCAGGTTTTGACACCCTTAGCTCTTGGACGGAAAATAGAAAGCCATGAAAAGCAAGTCTCACCATGGTTCGTAATCTCGGATCAGTTTGGCCGATATCGACTGGATCGGATCGGTGTTGGTCGAACCGATCTTGAGATCTGACCGATACGAAAAGGTTTGACTAGATCGTTCCTTGGATCGGCCAACTCGGTTGGATCAGCCGATCCTATCCGACTGAATATTTTTTTATTTTTTCAAAGTTTTAAATTTTTTTTTTAATTTTTTATATTATCTAGAGTGATACTAACCGATACTAATCGATATTGACCAATCCGATCTGAATAATATCAGCCAATTTGATCCCGAGATCAAAATATCCACTAACTTTGGTCAATACATGTTCAAAACGATTTTGAGGGTTTTTTTATCGATCTTGATCGATTTGTATCGATTCGATTCCGATCCAAAAAGGTTTTGGCAATGACCGATACCGAGTCCGATACCTGGATTTTGAACCTTTGGTGTCACCATGTGCCAACTTCTGATCCTCTTGATGACTTGGCTCTTGGACTGTGGATGGTGTTTGCTGTGTGAATTTCGATGGAAGAATAGAAGAGGAGATTGGAGTTGCAAAAAATGGGAACCCTATTTTCTTCTGAAATTTAGTACCCACTCTGATGCCATGGCAGCTTTTCAACGGCTAGGGAAGCTAAATGCTGTCTTTGCGTGCAATAGAAGTGCTAAAGTTGATTTTGCAGTCTTTAATTCATCCTAGTGAGGAAGATCTTGCACTTTTTACCGAAAAAAAGAGAGGAAGATCTTGCACTTTTACCGGGAAAAAATGGAAGATCTTGCACAGGTTTAGACTGTATTCATTGAAGGTACGACTGATTCTTGGGATAAATTGGAAGTGAAGCAATAGAAAAAGTCCAATTAACTCTTGTCATTGTCAAAATAAAAATAATAATAATAATAATAAGGAGAAAGTATTATGTCCGGGAGTATGGCCTATGTCAGCATTCCGATGAGTCTGTCTCTCTCCTCTCCATATGAAAAGATACATTTATCCTTTTGTTTTGAGGAAGAGAGAGATAGACACATGGGAGTGCTGGTGTAGGCCACACTCCCGAACAGAGAATTACTTCCCTATTTCCCATAATAATAATAATAAAAAGAGGGTGAAAAGACTGTAATTTTGTTGCATTTACTTTTCAAGAAATTACAGTAACATGCGTGGAAGGTATCAATAATGTCAAGGTCAATGCAGCAAACCATGCAAAGCCTCAAAATAAGGACCAGCTTTGCAAAGCAGGGGCTTGAAGTGGGTTTCAAAGTTAAGGAGGAGAATAAAAGGTTTGCGCGCAAGTCTATTAAATCCTTGACAGAAGTAGGGAACAAAAGTGTTTTATGACCAATAGATATAGCTTCCACAATCTCATTAACCTCGTGTCATCCAGATCACAGGAATTGTAAGGGGTATTTTTATGGATTAAAATCCTTTGTAATGTTGGTATCTTTGACGGTCCACTACAGTGCGGTCTTGAGAACTCGACATAGAAGGAGCTTCATCCAACGATGCGAGCTCGATGCAAGACAGTTTTTTTTCTTTTCTTTTTTCTTGAGCTTGGCACGGTTGGTTGTCGCATCTTCCATGTGTCGAGCTCTCAAGCCCGTACTGCAATGCATCGCCAGATTAGGGCACTGCAGAGGATTTTTTTTTTTCCATTGCTTACATCCTATTTTGGTAAATAAATCAAACTTAAGACTAATAAAACTTATCCATAATCCCATTCGAACTTGTGGAATCCCGTTTGAATGGGATTGTGAGGGGCATTCTTTACATCCTATTTTTTAGTCTATTTTGATCAATAGAGAAATAGACTGAAATCTATTTTAGTCAAGACTGACATGTTAGTCAGTGATCGAAAACGGTTTAAAAATGGTCAGTGACCTTAAAGCGATAATGATCGGAAAATGATCAGTGACCGACAAATGGTCAGAGATTGACGAATTGGTAGTGACCGATAAATGGTCAGTGACCGACGAACAGTCAATAAGGTGGTTATAACCAATTCTCAAAGAAGTGGGTAGTTGTAAACTACCTGGTAACTACAGAAACTACCAGTACTACCAAGGATGCCTATAAAAGAAAATTTTAAAAACAAAGGAAGGGACCGACAAATCAACACAACAAGTCTTTATCTTTTATCTCATGAGTAGTGGTAATGTAGATTTTTATCCAACAATATGTCTTTTGGCTTGCTTCAAAAGAAATCCATTATCATCAAGTTGTAAGTTTCAACAGTTTGTGGTTGACAGAATTGTGAACGCCTCAACAAATTCGTTTATGCAAAGTAAGTGATTTGGTAGTAGAGTGGTTGTAGTGTAAATATCAAGTTGTAGGCCTCATCAGTTCGGATTTGGCGAGTTGTAATGATTTCAACAGATGCGTTTCTGCAAGTAAGCAATTTGATTTCAAAGTTCTTCTTCTTCTTGGTACTGCAAAAATCCTCGAAGCTTTTTGAGGCACTGGAAAGAACCCATTGTTTCCTTATTAGAAGTCAGATTCAATTCATTTTATGGCACACATGCACATTTTTTAATTCACATTGTAAATTGCTGAAAAATAGTGGAAACAGTATCATACTGATACCAATAAGTGGTGGCGAACATAGTTAGCAAAAACAGGATTGCAAATAATGGAAACTGACGGTATAAGTTTTAAGGGGCGCTGTTCTCTGTGCCGCAGCGCAGGCTATGCCCAGGCACATGGGGGTGGGCACAATGACCACCCTGCCCCCTTGCACAGGCTGCCCATGTGCCTGAGCGCAGCCTGCACTGCGGCACAGAGAACATTCTCCCAAGTTTTAAATAGCATAAAACTTTGGATGGTACAAGCTTTAAACGGTACTCTCTTGAAAAAAAAAAATCCAAGAAAAACAAAATTCTCTGTGACCTGGGTATTGGGATAATTATATACAAAATCATCAATAATCCTAGCTTCTCACCGATGATCACTTATTCACCCCTCTGATGTCGTCCGACCAGGTGGGCCAGTCAGAAGCCAAGTCTACGTTTTGGGGAAATTTTTTTACTGCTACACTTGTAGTAGGAATGTTCCTGCTACCCTGCTTGCAGTCAAGGAAATCGAATAATCCACTTCCCCTTTGGGTTCATAGATACCCTCCTAGGTTTTAGTTTTTTCTATATTAAAAGGAAATTAGTCGAGTCTAGGGTTACCTCGATGTTGATTTCCACGTAGCGGAAAGGATCTAGTTGCTTTAGGCTTCACGGCGATCTCGCTAGGTTGTGGGAAGAAGATTCTTCACAACAATCTACCCTAAATCCGAGGATAGTAATGGAGATCCTTGGAGACACTCACTCACAATTTGGGAGAGACAAAGACTAGAGAGAAGAGCCGCACAGAGATGGGGCAGCCGACAAGCACCAACATTGTCCACGATTGCCTCCTTAAATACACAAAGAAAGAGGGATCGGTTAATGCACTCCAAAACCCTGCTGGTGGGTCCCACCTGATTCCTATGTGGCTTGGGATTTGAGTTGTACTCAAATCCCAATTCCTTTGTGGGCGTGGAATTTTGGATGCAACCCAAATCCTAACATTCTAAAATACCCTTTAAGATCCCATTTCCTTAGTTGCCAGCGGGGTAGGAGGAATGGATCCTGCTACAAGTGTAGCAACAAAATTTCGTCCTCATTTTGGTACTATCGATTCATGCTTTTTGGAATCAATTTGGGAGTGGAATTTTGTTTGGCATGTCTGGTTCAATCCGTGGGAGATATCTTGTTCCCACAGATTGACCAATGCAAAATTTTACATAGAATCAGGAATCAAGGAGCATTTTAAAAATGCTACTTGCGTTTTGGATTTTAAAAAAAAAAATGAAACTCTACCTAAGGATGTGAACAGATATTCGAAAATCCATATTCAATCCGTGTTCGTATCCGTTTAGGAGAATTCGAATCCATCCAAGACTAATCGGATACGAATATGATAATCCCCCTATCCGACCAATTATTATCCGATTTGTTTAGCAATCCGACAGTAATAATATATCTGAAATATATCTCTGTGTCCGTCTATGCTTTTAAGTTACCTTATTGGATTTTGTTATCTTTTTTTTATATATAAATTTTTCTTTTTGGAAAGAAATTTTTTTTTTTTTATAATTTTATAAGTTAAGAGAATGTGATTCTTTTTCCTAGATTTTCTATTGGTTTATATATATTGTTTTATGCAATGTGATACATGGAATCACAATTTATGTGAGAAAATAAAAAACTAAGAAGAGTAGAAGAAAGGGTAGTTGTTGAACTCTCAAGTCTCAACACTGACCCTCATCATAAAAACGGTAAGGATGTCAACGGAAAGTCGAAAATCCATATTCCATCCACATTCATATCCATTTAGTAGAATCTATATTAAAAAAATCACTATCCAGAAACTATCCGTATTCGTCCGAATATAATCAAATACAAATGCCACTATCCGACCAAATTCGATCCGTTTCTCTGTCCCAACCTATCTCGCTTCTCTTTCATTTGACCAAGTATTAATTTGCTGTGTTGTTCCACTTATGAGGTAGATTCACCAACGAAGGCTGACTCCATTGATGTAGACATATCTCTCTCTCTCTCTCTCAGACACACCCGTAGAAGTAGGAATTCAGATTTGCTCCCCACATGGGTTTAGGGTTTAGAGGTAGCTAACGAAGTTGATGAGCAGAAAAGGCATCCAAGAGCATTGCTTTATGATAATGCTTAATCATTTTATGTACCGTTAAGATACTCTTTCCCCTCATTTGATATGATTAAGATTAAAATCCTCTGCAGTGCCCGCATCTGGCGGTCAAAGCAGTGCGGCTTTGCAGAGATGTGGAAGATTAGATGATCACATTGCACTTTTGTAGCTCAAGTTGTTTTTGATTCTACAAGGAGTGGTGTTTAATGGTAAGCGTACTAAAACTGCTCGATCACAAGGAAAGAAGTTTCAAGTTTCTGTGGAGCTGGTAAAAATCTATTCCTTTCTATCTCAACTTCATCCTCCATGAAACTCTCCTTAGTTGGTGATTACAGTGAAGCTTAGGATGAAACTCTCCTTAGTTGGTGATTACAGTGAAGCTTAGGATGCAGGGGAACTTAAGATGGGCACTTATGCAGTAGAGCAACTATGGTGAACCAGAAGATGCCTACCGACGTACCCTTCTGATTTCACAGGATATTAACGAAAAGTGCAAAGTTTTTAGGTTGGAGTTGAACTTCTTGTTCTCGGCTCCATTCATTACTTAAGGAGGATGGATTAGGGCACTAATTTTCTAATGATTATTCGATGGGCCCAAAGCTAGAACATTTTCTGGTCCTTTCTAGTTAATTTTTTGTTTAACCAGCTATTTTCAGTGTATTCCAACAGATATTAGTGAAATTGTTCAATCCAATAATTTTTATTGCGACCGTTCTTGAGCCAGTACATTCTTTCCAACTGCCTTACGAGTTAAGTTTTTTTTTTTTTTTGGTGCCATACAAAGAAATTAGGTGGTCATTAACTTTCCGGTCTATTATTAGCTGCAGAAATAAATTAGGGGGAGGGTTACGTTTCAGCATTGAGGGCCCAAGTCAGTCAGCATAGTTCTGGAGAACTGAAAAACCTCTATGCTTTTCCCACCTAATGAGCTCAACTACTTAAAATAGCGAGAGAGGCACCAGGCAAGGAAAGTAATGCAGCATTAATTTTCTTTTCTTTTTTTTTGAGGGATGGGGGGGGGGGGGGGGACAGAGATGACTGACTGGAACAGCATTAAGGGCTGGTTCATTATTTTTGTGCACCACACCATAATAAACTAGAACATTTAGGTACCCTAGACAAGAAGATTCAAGATACTTCAAGAATTCGATACAGCAGACGTAAATGGCCATACAGCTTTAATAATATTGACTACAATTTTTCTGAAACCCATATAGTAGTTCAATTGCATCGTATCATTTACTAGCTGGTGGGTCTAAATCCCACCTAGCCAACGATATGCCTATTTAGCAGACATGAGTTTCATTCAACTGAGGTGTATAGAACGGGATGCCTAACAAATAAGTAACTCAGGATCACCAAAAAAGCAATACCAATTTTGATTTACTTGATTCTTATCTGAGCTCCATTTAAGTACTCCAGGAACACCCAAGCTGCAGCAACACCAACTCCCACAGCGCAATCAGCCAATATGGAACCCCTCTTTACCTCTGCTTTGGAACCAGAGGCCTCTGGACTAAACCCCAGTTCTGAAAGCTTCTTGTGTGATTCTGCAGAGTCTCTGAACAACGCATCCTTATCCTGCCGCCAAAAAACATGGTTACTGTTATGGCTTGGTACAAGAAGACATTGAAAACCTTTTTGCGCATTTGAGAAAATCTTGTCCTTGACAACCAGGCATGCACACACACACACACAATGAACTTAGAGACACAATGACCTTTGAGTCTGACAGAAGCCACAAGACAGGAACTTCAGGGTTATGGTTCACAGTTTGATTAGGGAATGATACTATATTACAAGCCAAACTTCTGCTTGGAAAGGACACCATGATGCGAACATGTGCACCTATGCAGAATGAAATGTGTTGGTCACTTGCTCTTCAGAAGCATAAAAGAAAAATGGATCTTGCATCCTATACAAATCACTCAGCCCACCTGTGCATCAAACTGAAATGACTGGGATATTTATTTAGTAGCCTATGGCCCAAAACAAACACTGAAAGACATACCAAATGTGTACTTTTTTTTCCCTTGGGAAAGTAAATATGCAGAACTTTGATAGGTGCAGAACCACCAAAGAACACAACAAAAACTAATTATCCAAAAGAAAATAACCACAAAAGAGTCAGTGGATTACTGGGGACTTTCATGCTACGAAATTCACTTTGCCTATTAAGGCATCAATTTGAGTCTTGGGATGAGCAATAATATTGGTTATAACCCAAAAATCAGACCTACTTGGATTACTAACCCTTCTTCATATGTAGTTCTGGAGGATCACTTTGCAGTACGATTCAGGATCCTCAGAGAATTCATGAAGGAGTTAAAGTCGATCAGTAATTAATTGAAAGTATCAATTCAAATAGCTGTCTGCCCGGATCTCATAAACAAAGAGTCAAGGTCAATATGTAACAGATGTATTTTCTTTGGACCTAACCTAATTTGTTTTATCTATTTCGTGTCTAGCTCTAATGAATAATCAAACAATTACCTCTCCACCATGCTCAGAGGGTGCTTTGCTCACTTCCTTCGCATTCAAAACACCAATCTGCAATAACATGGAAGGGGAAATAAATCAAAACAAGAAAAAAGAATATGAAAGCCCACACATAGGGCAAAAAGAACAATAGTCAGTCTCAAATTATTTTTCAAAACCCTTTCATATTGGAAACAGGGCAGATGAGATAGCTGCATTGCTTGAAAACTGGGATATTTATTAAGTAGCCAATGGCCCAAAACAAACACTGAAAGACAACCAAATGTGTACTTTTTTTCCCTTGGGAAATTCAATATGCAGAACTTTGATAGGTGCAGAACAACCAAAGAACACAACAAAAACTACTTATCCAAAAGAAAATAACCACAAAAGGTTAGTGGATTACTGGACTTTCTTGTTACGAAATTCACTTTGCCTATTAAGGCATCAAATTGAGTCTTGGGAAGAGCAATTATATTGGCTATAACCCAAAAATCAAACCTACTTGGATTACTAACCCATCTTCATATGTAGTTCTTAAGGATCACTTGGCAGTTCTGAGTAGCACATGTTTTGATTTTACAGACTGGATGGTAACTAAATAAACTCAACAGAATGCTCAGTCGAATCGGCAGGGAGCAGATCCCTAGGGCAAGTTGAATCAACCATGGAAACTTAACAGCACTAACAATAATTAAAATTATTAACATAAATCATGTTATTTTTGTTGTATGAGGGTAAATACGATCAATTCACATGTATACTTGAAAAATGGGTAAGAAAATGACAAGGATTGAAAATGACATAATGACACGTCAGTTTCAAATTATTTTCTGAAAACCTTTTTACACTGGAAACATGGCAGATGAGATAGCTGCACTGCTAAAAAGAAGGTGCTCCAGCTTATTGGTTTGGTGAGAAGCCGAAAATACAAAGTTAAATCTTCGACGTTGAACTCTTTAGTAGCTTCTTCTACATGTTGACTTTCCGTCTTTGAAGCTTCAGGCATTGTCTCTTTCTTTTCATCACAATTCACTATTATCACTGCAGCTTTATCTTCAACTTGTGCTCTCTCAATTTCCTTTGGTAATGTAAATTTGTATTCAGCCACTGATTTAACACTGGTGCTGATATATTTCCAACACTCACTTGCAAGCTGAATCTCATTGATTGAGGCTTCAAGTTTTCTTCAGATTTGAAGGACTTTTGGTGGTGATGTTGTCAAAGAGAATTTATTTGACCTTGTCATCAAGCTCTGAACGCCCGTGGTAAATATTTTCTACTCAAATCTTCCTTCATCTCTACCCAATTAATAGATGTTTTGCATTCATACTAAAGATTTCTCTCAATAGTTCTCCACCACTCAAGGGTTGGCCCCACTAGATTAGTACGAGCTAACCCCATCTTCCTAGGCTCAAATAGATCATAACAATCAAAATAATCAACTGAAGCAGTTAACCAATCACAAAATACTTGTAGATTGTGTCTGCCATCATAGTCCCTCAACTCGTAAGCCTCTGGAGGTCTAGGTTGTTCCCTGCAGTCTTTGTATTCTCTGTTCCTTCTATTAGGGCAAAGAACTTCGGATTGTTCTTGATATCTGTCTTGAAGAGAGTGGTAGATTGCTATCCCTTACTGGAGTGGTTTGGATTTGTTTAATTTGCCGAAAACTTTCATTCATAGCTCTCTGATCAATTAGTAGTTGCTGAAGCATCTTGATAACCTTTGCCATAGGATCGGGAGCTGCTGTCAACACTGGTCTACCATATCCACCCATGCTCTGATACCACTTATTGTAGTCCTAGATTGGTAGGAGACCAACTAGGAGCCAGTAAACTAGGATCTATTATGAACAAGTGAATCGGCTAGGTCAAAATAGGATTTTTTGTGAAATTAGGGTTAGGGTTTGGTTAGGGTTTGATGTGTTGGTTATGCTAGGCAGGTATAGGGGAGTCTATCAGTGAAGGTCCTGGGATTTTTTGATGGATGGAAATGTGTAAACTTGAATGGGCAGCAACTTAGGTTTAGGGTTTAAGGTTGTTGAAAGGTGCAAGATAATGGAATCTAGGATTTACAATAACAGGAAATCAGGTTGTTGAATGGGCTTAATATTTAGGTTAAATGTGGTTAAGATGGAGGGGAATATATGCTGAAAGTTACGGCTAAATTAGATGGTTAAATTTGGAGTTATGGAGATTTCCCAGTAGAGATAGGAGAGGGGTAAAAGTGTAATTTCAGACAATCGACTGGGTAGATGGGTATGAAACTTGAATCAAACCTCGGTTAGGGTTTGGAGGTGATTCAATCAAAGTTTCAGCAGGTTCTAACGGTAAGATTTGGCTAGGTAGAATTCTCACGAAAATCACCTTGCATGTAACCTTCGAGAAGGGAAGAAGAATAGTTGCAGGTTTTCAGTTTTAGACTTATTTGTGTATGAAGAACAGATTGGATCAGATTTGAGGTGATGTTCTAGGCCTGAACAGTGCTTGACGATGCAGAAATCACTCTTGAAATCATAACTTGAATGTAACAGCAATGGAGAAAACAAATAACCAATTCGAACCACCCAGGCTTCACACCGCAAGGTGTCGATTGGATCAAACACCAATCCCACCAGCCTTGATCAAACACAAGACAAAAAATTTCAATGGAGAAGAAGAGCAGCAAAGCTTTCCATTAATCAAAATTCGTGTTCAATGTCCCCCCCCCCTTACAATTTTATATAAAAGACTAAAAAATTGACTCCTACACCAAAAAGGAAAGGCCTAACCCAATCCATAACCTATTAGGTAACCTAAACTGACTAGGGAACTGAAATACTAAAGGAAATAGACTCAAAACATGGTTGGACTTATAGAGTCCTAATCCAGCCCAACTTACATAAAAATTAAACAACCACATCACCACTTAACCAAGTCACATGATCACTAACCAAATAAAAAGAAATCTACCAACTAACGCCGTATGTAACCTTTAATACCCATAGTTTAGGCCCATAAAAGTGGCCTATTACATTGAAAACCCATGGGATCAAAGGCCCACATGTATATAACCCAATCCTAGACTTATTCCTAAGGAAAGAAGCCCAGTTTGGTGATAAATCTGCATCAACAGGGCCACAGACATCACCTCCCTTATGGAGATGATGGTGGTTATGAACACTTTGATAAAAGTTGGGATGTTAAGAAGAAGGTAAAATTAGGGCTGTGTTTGGTAACGTTCTACGAAACGTGTTTCCCTGTACTTATGTTCCACAAGAACGAAAAAAGGGGCAAATGGCGTTTGGCAAAATGGTTCATTATTTGTTCCCAAAGAACGAACCGGATGCCTTTTTGTCTATAAAACGACTTCGACGAAACACCTTCGTCTGTTCCATGGAACATCCCCACGGCACAAAAAATCGAGGGTTATTGTGCAAAGGCTCGAGGGAGGAAGCTTTTAGGTATTCACTCTTGATGAAGAAACGAACGAAGGGGATAGCAGGCTGAAACTCCAACACCAAAGGTGTCTCTCTCTCTCTCTCTCTCTCTCTCTCTCTCTCTCTCTCTCTCTCTCTCTCTAAACTTGTGCGTAGCCCTTAAAATTGAAACTCTAACGTGTAATGGGTTTGATTTTTTGCACATTTGAGGTGCTCCTGCAGGTTCTATTTCGCTCGTCCTTAAAACAGAGACGAAGAGACCTCACCTCCCGTCTTCAATCATGAATTCACCCAACCACAAAGTCATAGGCCCATCTGCCTCTTCCCTGTTCACCTTGAAAGGGGAGGAGAAATCATCCCTTTACGGCAAACCTTCTAGGCAGTTCTCTCTTGCGGTGGTCTCTGTTCTCTCTCGTGGCTCGGGGCAATGCTCGCCCAACTCTCCACTCTTCACTCTTCGTCTTCAAGGATAGCAAGTGTGGGACTACCGTCCATTCTGATTGTTCTTTGTCTGAAGTCTAAACTATGTTTTTTCTTGCCGTTCCTTTTTGGGGGCTATTGGGGTTGATTTGATTGTATTTTTTATGTAGGGGGATACCTAAAAACTAGGGCTCCTACATGGGTTGCTACTTAGGATGACTAATGGGTTAAAACTCATATGACAGCAGGCAACAGAAATGGGTAGCAGCAGCGTATACAGACTCATATGCATTAATAAAACATTGAATCTATGCAATAATGAACAATACAGAATAGAACTCATAGCATCATTTCCACAAACATTTGATAGGCAAAATGGGGAAGAGGAAACAATACATAAATTACCAAATCAAGTGCAGAGACCTTTCAATACTCTAAAAAGAATTCATGCTGTACTAATCCTAGGCATGCATTCCAATAGAGAATAAGACATAAGGAAGTATGAAGAAGATGCACCAAAACTAACAGCAGTATAAGTGCATATCAGGTCAGAAAATAAAAGGGTTCCAGATGTTTAATTAGTAAGTATGACAAGGAGGGGAAGGGTAGTGATGAGCATGCATTCGGGTAGGGGATGTGATAAACAGAAAAAGAAAAAAGAAGAAAAACTGAGTAGGCCTGGCTGGATAAGAGGGGAAAAAGAAGGGGGGGGAGAGGAACAGAAATGACTTACCTGTTGTATTGCTGTAACAGAGTAGGAGAGAAGAAGAAGAAGAAAATCCATTTGGGGGGTTGAGGGGAGAAGATGCTCCACGCAAGAGAGGAGAAGGAGACCCAAGAGCCAATAGCTTCTTTCATTTCATTTCTTAACATTCAACATCTTCTGGCCGAATGGCCTGTACATAGCTTAAGAAAAGAAAACAAAACAATAGAAAATTATTGATCTCCCCCTTGGGAAGACCAATCTAAGGGAAGCACACCAGCTAAGCTGTTTCCTAAGGGAGCACAAGTTCCAATAAGTCCTCCTAGTCAACTAAAGGTGCTGATCCAAGTGGGCCTGGACCTAGACCAGAATTACAAATGGAACCAAAACTAAGCCAAAAAAACTGAACCAAGCCGAACCAAACTGAACCAAAATTACATATGACCCAAATCACAATAAAAGATTAAAAATTACTTAGGCCAGCAAAAGTACTCCAGATCAGCGCCTCAATCCATTACGAAAGAAATCTCCGTCCAACCAAAGTGAGCCTGATCCAAGCTGAAGATGTCTTCGCAGTCTTCGTTGGTAAACTCTTCGAAAGTCTTTAGGAATGGGAAGAAGAAGAGCAGCCTTGACTAGGCTGAATTTCGTTGGAGCCTTTTAGAGTTTTTTTAGTTTTTTTAGGAAGGGCAAAACAGTCTTTTTATTATGTTTTATTTCTCTTAGTTCCCCTCCACGATTTTAGAGGGATAGGTATTTTAATTGTTTATTGTTTTAACTTATACTCCCATTCAGAGTATAAGTCTATTTCTATTTTATGCTTTATTATTAGGACTCAGATTAGGACTGCCCACTCCTAGTCTGACTAGGACTTGCTTTAGATTGATTATTTGTAAGGCCTTTGGCCCCCCTTTATTATTATAAATAGTAGAATCGTGGGAGGCTCCCGACAACAGATTTGAATTTAAAAAAGTGTTTTTCGTGGTTGCTTGCTGCTCCTTGCTCTCCAAGAGTGTTTGCATCCTTGTGGGCTTATCAAGGTGGAAGGGTGGCTGGAATCCTGCGACTCCTTACGCCGTGACGGCTGGGAGGATCCCTATTTCGAAAGTGGTTTCATCCTTCAACAATCCAAGCTGCTGCCGGAGGAATCCAGTGTAAGTTGGATTTAATTTTCCTGTTTACCTTTCCTTTCCCTTCCCCAATCGATCCCCTTTCTCTTCTGTCCGATTTTCATAAACCCTAGGAGACCCTAAATCCTGTTCAGATCTGTTCCTCCATCGGAATCTGATCAGATTTGGACCATAGCTTCCCTTCACCATCAGCTAGACTCGATCCTAGCTGCTGCCCATTCTGTCCAGCCAAACCCTAAAATCCCTCTTCTCCTTTAAACCCTAAAAAACCCTAATTTTCTGCTGGGACATATTCAGCCATCAGAAAACCTCCCTGCTGCAGCCGAACCTTCCCCCTAGTCCCTCTAACACTTGACCTTAACCCCTGCCCCTGAATCCTACTGTAAACCCTAGTTTTGGCTATTTACCTAATTTTAAAAACCCAAAACCCTAACCCTAAATCTGCAGAATTTTGAAACCTAACCAAATTCAGATATTTTTATACCATAATGACCCTCTAAACCTGCAGATTAAAACCCTATAAACCCCATTCCCAAATTCCCATCCTAAATCCTAATTTTGCCCTCAAACAGCCCCTAATAAGCCCGAAACAGCAGGCTTGCCCTAAGCTTGGTTCTACTTGGTTCCTAGTAGGATTATTTCCTATTTTAGGACTACATTACTCAGGTATTGCGCCCATTTATTGGTAAATTTCTGGTTGTATATTTTGACGACATCTTGATTTATAGCAAGGACACAACCGATCACTTGGAGCATTTACGCTGTGTGATGCGAGTTCTCCATTCAGCGAAGCTATATATCAATTTGAAGAAATGTTCTTTCATGCTGCCCAAGGTTCTTTTCCTTGGATTCATTGTCTCTTCCAAAGGCGTTAAAGCTGATCCGAAGAAGGTTCAAAGCATCATCGATTGGACAATTCCAAAGACCATCACTGAAGTTCGGAGTTTCCATGGCTTGGCCTCTTTTTATCGATGCTTCATCGAAGGATTCAACACCATCATGGCTCCTATAACAGAGTGTCTCGAAGGCAAAGGAAAATTTGAATGGACACCTACTGCTACTAAAGCCCTCACTCAAATTAAGAAGTGTATGACAGAGGCGCCTATCCTACGACTTCCCAACTTTGACATCATCTTTGAGGTGTCTACTGATGCTTCCCACGTTGGTATTGGTGGCGTTCTTATGCAAGTTGGACACCCAATCGCATTCTATAGTGAGAAGCAATGATGCAAAACGGCATTACTCCACTTATGACATGGAGTTGTATGCTGTGGTCCAAGTCTTGAAGCATTGGTGCCATTATTTGATTGGAAAAGAATTTATCTTATTTACCGACCATGAGGCCCTCAAGCATTTGCATTCACAAAAGTCGGTTAGCCAAAAACATGCCAAATGGGTAGCCTATTTGCAAGAGTTTGTCTTTGCTCTAAAATACAAGGCAGGAAAGGAGAACATGGTGGCCGATGCCCTCAGTCGGAAAATATTGGTGCTCAATACTTTTTCAGCCCATGCCATGAACATTGATCATATAAAGACTGAGTATCCCACAGACAAGGATTTTTCCAAGGTCGATAACACCTTGCAGCAAGGTGGGACAGATTTCAAATACTCACTACACGATGGCTATTTGTTTATGGGCACTCGTTTATGTATTCCCGCATCTTCCCTAAGGCAGCACCTTATTCGGGAACTACATGGAGGAGGGTTAGGTGGACACTTTGGGCGTGATAAGACTCTCCTACAAGTTGTTGACCGTTACTATTGGCCTCACCTTCTCAAGGATGTTGAGCATGAGATCAAACAATGTCGTACATGTCAACTGGCAAAAGAAACTAAGCAAAATACTGGTTTGTACTCCCCGCTGCCCATTCCACATTCGCCATGGGTTCACATAAGTATGGATTTTGTGCTTGGTCCTTCTCCTACTCGAGACAAGCATGATTCTATATTTGTGGTTGTTGATCGTTTCTCCAAAATGGCCCATTTTATCCCATGCCGTAAGACATCTGATGCACGGCACATTGCTATACTCTTCTTCAAAGAAGTTGTTCGCCTTCATGGACTCCCTGAGTCTATTGTTTCGGATCCTGATGTCAAGTTCATAAGCTACTTTTGGAAAACTCTATGGCTGAAAACCAATACCCAGTTGAACTTCCCTACGGCATTCCATCCTCAATACCGATGGGCAAACAGAAGTTGTCAACCAGAGCTTAGGTAATCTTCTTCCTTTTTTGGTAAGGGGATTACGAGAAGACTTGGCCATCAATTCTTGACATAGTCGAGTTTGCCTATAATAGCTCGGTTAACCGCACCACGGGTCGCACCCCTTTTGAGATAGTGCTTTGAGTCCAACCTCGACGTCCAATAGACTTTGTCCCACTCCCTCCTAATGCCCGGGTCAGCATTGAGGCAGATGAATTTATTAGGCGCATCACTAAGGTACATGTAAATGTGCGTCAACGTATTGCCCTTTGCAATGATTCTTATGTTGCAAATGCTAACCGGCACCGGCGTTTAGTCACTTTTTCACCCGGTGACATGGTTATGGTTCGTATTCCTGCTAAGAGGATTATGACTGGAATCAACCACAAGTTGCACCCACGAAAGATGGGTCCCTACATAGTGCTCAAGCAAATTGGTCCTAATGTTTATCTCTTAGAGTTGCCATCCGACATGAGCATTACCAATGTATTCAATGTGTCTGATCTCACTCTTGACACCTGTCATCATTCCGATGATGGCGATACCGAGCACTCTCTGCGTCTTCCCCAATTCAAGGCTACCCCGAAGGATACCATTGAAGACGTGCTTGATGACCATTATGTCGCAACTTGTAATGGGGGGTATCACAAGTTTCTCGTCAAATGGAAAGGACACCTGAGAACTGATCTTACTCGGATCCATGCCGATGATTTCAAACACCTTGATCCGGATCTCTTTGAAGAGTACAAGACTATCCAACATTCATCGAGGATGAATGATTTCAACATGGGGGGAGTTGATGCAGAGCATCCAGCTAATCCAACTAACAGCCCACCATCAAGAAGGCCTGATCACTACTTTGTTAAGAAGTATGCTAGGCTAAAGGCCTAGTCTAAGCCCATAGCCCAGCAGCAACCAAAGGCCCAGCCCAACTAAGAATTCATGTGCATAGGCCCAAGCCTGGCCAGTAGTAGCAGGCCTAGCCCATGGCTAATCCTCTTGGGCCTAGGACCAGATCAGACCACCTTGGTTGACCCTCTTTATTCTTGTCTTTTGAGTTTCCTTAAAGTCATTGGTAGTAGGTTACTAAAGTCATGTTTGTAACTTAAAGTCATTAGTGGTAGGTTACTAAAGCCTTAGTGGTAACTTAAAGTCATTGGTGGTAGGTTACTAAAATCTTGGTTGTAACCTAAAGTCATTGGTGGTAGGTTACTAAAGTCATGGTCATTAATGGTAGGTTACTAAAGTCATGGTTGTAACCTAAAGTCATTGGTAGTAGGTTATTAAAGTCATGTTTATAAGTCATTGGTGGTTGTAACCTATAAGCATTTATGCCTCTATCCTCATACTATATAAAGAGACCATGGCTGCTCATAGAAGGAGGAATTACAACCAACAAATCAATCTCCTTGTGAGTTCTTTACTTGTTAGCAAGTGGCCTTGAGTGGATCTCTCTTGGCGGCCTAGGTGGGACTCTAGTTGTCTAATTTATCTTTTATTTATCATCTTTATCCTCAAGCATCCATCATCCATTACGGCAGATCATCCTCAAGTAAGTTATCAAGACATCTTATATTCTGTTCCTGCACCCTTCTTCCATTTGCACCCCTTGCTGCCATTAAACCCTACACATAACCCAATTTCCATAACCCTCTAGTCGTGGCTTTTTCTTTATCTCCATTCAAACCAGCAGCCAACCACACTAATCAACCTTAACCTAATCAAACCCATTTCAGTTCAGACCCTATTCTCTACCAATTTTCGATCTTAGCGTGCTAACCATTTCAGGTCTGCACCATCTTTTGTGTTCAGATTGTTACAAAGATCTTCATACTTCTTCACCCTTACTTTCCCAACAATTTTCTTAACTTCATTTTTGGAAAATTTATACCTTTTTAGAGCACTTTGGTGATCGAGTATTCTATTGCTTTTTCCCTTGCTCTGTAGTTTGTTCACGATTTTCCTGACGGATATGGCTAGATACTATTCAGTGCAACCACTATCATAGTCTTTTTTACGGTATGTGATCTTATTTTTTCCTCGTTTAGCTTAGATCCTTGAGACTGATTTGTTGTTGAAATTGTGGCCTATACATTCCTTTTATTTTTCTTAAAAATCTGATCATATGAATTATGAAGTGCCAAGATAACATGTTTATTATATTTTAATAAATGTAAAACAAGATCAGGCAGATTAGGTTTGCTCCATTGCAAGTTTGCAACCTAGTGGTCGTGTGGGTTCGAGTTCGGGAAACAGCCTCTCCACAAAGCGGGGGTAAGGTTGTGTACATTATGACCCTTCCCAGACCCCAAAGTGGCCGAAGCCTCGTGTACGAGGACCCTTGCCTACTTGTCACCGTGTCCGGGTAGCAACACAGCATGTCGCTTAGAGGGGATACCCTAGCATAAGGATGATAAGACATAGATAATTAAAAATAAAAATACTTGTAAAAAAGGATCCATGCAAAAGGTGATTGGTTGAATATAGTACAGTGCCGGCTGCCTAACTGGCGCACAAAGAATATATATATATATAAATAAAAGTAGTAACCGTAATGCATTAAACAGACAATCTCAACACTTTTAAAAACGCACATAACATGATGAAAAGGTTCTAACATTTAACATGTGAATCAACTCCAATAATCCTTAAGTAATACATATACAATTCAAAGAACCTAAATAAAGGATATGGCGGATCAATCAAAGCAGTGTGAATCAAGCAAAGCAAAGTGCAATTAGTATAGTATACTGTACTAAACTACCTCATGATTCCACACAACTACCTCAAGAATTTTATCCAGTATTGATTCTGTTATTAGTCCTGGTTTATCAACTAAATTGGAACTCCATTACACCCTGATCAACTGACTTGAGCAGATCGGAATCAGAAAATTGGTCACTTAGAGTTGACTTTGACTCGGAGGAAAAAATAGTAATCATAAATTACGGAATTTTATTATATATCACATTTTTAAACTAGAAGGAATAAGTTGATACCATAGTTGTCATGGCGCCGCCATGGCGTCCTGGCGTTGGGAGAGGGGGCATATCGAGCTACGCCATGGTGGATGTCAATATATCGTTCGATATGGCTTCCATGGCGTCGCCATGGACGCCATACCACGATATGTTGGCATATCGGTCGATATTTGTACATATAAAAGTTAGATTAAAATTTTTTTTTTTTAAACCATTTAATAGCTTAGATGCTTTGCTCCAAATCACATACACTAAAGAAAGATATTGCTATCAAGCTTCAAGAAATGAGTTAGCCTATCATTTGATTTTTACTATTGCTTTCAATTATTTGATAGGTTAATATATATTTTCAATTTTTCATACTTTCATATACACTAATGGATATTAGTTACACTTTCATGAATTAAACCATAGTGGCATAGTATATTAGTAGTAGTGTAGTACACTTTCATGTTGATTTTTGATGTTATAGGACATATATTATAGCATACTAAATGACATTAAAAATACAGAAAATAAAAAATTAAACATGGTCGACATGCTCGCCATGGACGCCACGTGGGGCGGCGACATGTCGATATATCGACGTGACACCCTTCCACGATGGGATCGCCGTGACGCCGTGACAACTATGGTTGATACAACTTTTCACGGTATTAACATGTGATAGCACTATATATATATATATATAGATTTTCTTATTGACACCCCTTAATGTGTCAAATGATATGTAACCTTACTCTTTTTTTTTTTTTACCCTTTTAGTATAATACAATTTCTTTTCCAATGAGGGTAAATACAATCATTTCACATGTATACTTGAAAATTTTCACACGTAAACTTGAAATATGAGCAAGACAATGACAGGTTTTGATAATGACATAATGACAAGTCAGTTTCAATTTATTTTGAAAACTCTTTTATACTGGACACATGGCAGATGAGATAGCTGCACTGGTTGTAGAAAAAGAAGGTGCTCCAGCATCTTGGTTTGGTTGAGAAGCCGAAAATAAATATCCAAAATTTGAGTCAGAAGCAAATCCAATCCCAGAAACAATTAATGCATTAGAATACTCAACCGTTGATTGGAATAATGATAATACCTCATCTTGTGGATTTGATGAAGTTGAAATCTCAGAAGTTGCCCGTGGACTAGGTGGTATAGAAGATGTTAAAGCTGCAGGTGTCAGACCAAATCCATCCTGACCTGAAGTGGAACAAGTTCCCCTACTACGGGTTTGTGAAGTTTCTACCATTGAGGATCCACCACTCCTTGCACCAAGGCAAACAGTTGTCATATCCGAGTTTGGTGGGTCCGTTGGCGATGTGGCTGGAATATTTATCTGAGGTGCAGGGATTCTTGGCTCCATTAATAGCATTCCCAAATCTTCTTGAAATAGTCTTTTTCCATTTTGAGCCAAAGTTACCAATTTCAGAGCAGTATAGAAATCAAGCCTTTCAAGGTAACCCTTACGATTCTGATCGCAAAGAACCCATACCTGCAGATAAAGATGATGAATATCATACATTTGAAGTAAGCCATATATTATTTACCAGGTTTTAGCAAAACTACAGAGGCATTCTAGAAATTATTGGAATACAATAATTGGGGAAATAAAAATATAAAACGTGTTCTAGGAGACCAATCAGACTGTATCGGACCGTATCGTATCGGTGGGTATCGATACGATACTTATTTGACAAACAATTTGTATCGACCAATATGGGTCCATACGGTCTGATACGGATCGTTAAGCCGTCTTTAAACCTGCAAAACAGAAACCGTGAGTGAGATATGAAACCGAGAGTAACCGATGGACTTGGAAACTTGTTTTTCTCTTCGATCTGAGTTGGGGGGGGGGAATCTTCTAACATAAAAAACCACCCTTTGTTTCACCATTTCAACAAGTTTTGGAGATTTACAATGATTTGAGCACGAATTGAAACAGATTGGGCCAAAAAAGAGGCAAATTCGTAGATCATTTTTTTGAAATGTTATGCATCATAGATTAGTAGAACGAAGACAGAGCATATGATGTGTAATTTTAGTCACAGGATGATGGATTACCGATATGGTGCGAATTAAGAAAAGAGAAATATCGCAAAGTGACTATTTTAGATATCTGGGGTCAATCATAAGTAAAGAAGGTGACATAGAAGCTGATGTTTCACAGAGAATTAAAGTGGGATGGATGAACTGGAGAGGTGGTCCGGAGTGCTGTGTGACAGACATATTCTTTTATAACTTAAAGAAAAGTTCTATAGGACTGTTGTACGATCAGCTATGATGTAAGGGGCAGAATGCTAGACAGTTAAGAAGTGTCAAATTGATAAGCAATGTGTACCAGAGATGAGGATGTTAAGATGGATGTGTGCAAAAACAAAGAAGGATAAAGTACTGAATGAACGTATTAGAGCGGACTTGGGAGTCGCCCCGATCAATGACAAGCTCTGAGAGAGTCGTTTAAGGTGGTATGGTTGTATTCAACGGAGGCCTAGGGACGCCCCAATATGGAGGGGTGATATGATTCTGATTGAAGAACTAAAAGAGCTAAGGGCAGGCCTAAAATGACCATAGGAGAAGTGGTGAGGAAGAACATGCATATTCAAGGTCTTGTTCCAAGTATGACCTCGAATAGAGCCAATTGGAGCTCAAGGATCCATGTAGCAGACCCATTTAGCTGAGATTCTCCTGACGTGATGGGTTGGGCCTCTTTCCTCTTACTATCTTTCATGAGTTCATCCTTCTTTTTTTTTTTGCTCTTTCCCCATCCCTCTCCTCTCATCTTTTCTTTCCCTTTTTTGGTTAGATCTCAGTTGTTCTTACTTTGTTTGTTTGGATCCATGTAGCTGACCCCAATAAGTTGGGATAAGGCTGAGTCTATCATTGTTATGCATCATAGATCAGGTAAAAATGACTTAAATCCTTTCATGAAGCCGATATATATTGGCATATTGCATAATAAGGTGTTTTATGATTCAAAACTGTATTTTATATGTATCATAAGCAGATCCATGCATTTCTTGACCATTTCCATGTGTATCTTGCATCTCTTCGATACAATACGTCTCTTAAAATCACCCCTCCAATACGATACCCAATATGGATACTTAAATCCTTTTCTAGAACAACGTCTTCATGAAGATAATCACTGTTACAGACTAACAAGAACAATAACATACTGGATATAAATCACATCTTATATGCATTGCAATACTGTCACACAAAAAAAAATTTGACAAGTACAAAAGCTAACCCTTTGTAACCATACAACATAAAAGGTCATTAAAAGCTCAGATCAAGAAACAAAAGTACACCACGATTCTTCCCAAGACTTTAGCATCCATCCATAGTTCAAAATCTCATTTCGGTAGGCCATTTTGATCAGACTGAAATGAGTGAAATACTGAAATTTCAGAGAGATTTCAACGAAAATGTGTATTTTTTCCATGAGTCTCACTTGGCAAATTCCAGGGGGACCAAACGGCCCAAATGGCCGAAATTTTCAGTCGAAGCAACAACTCAGCCTTATCCCAACTAAATGGGGTTGACAACATGGATCCTTGCAAAGACAAAAGACAAATAACAATAGTAAAAAGAAAAAGAACACAATAATAATCTGAGCACTATTCCAACTAAAAGAGGTTGGGTATATGGATCCTTGCCCTCCAATCAGCTCTGTCGAGGTCATACTTGAAACAAGACCACCACTTCTCATTTTAGGTCTGCCCCTAGCTCCTATAATACATTCAATCTGAATCAAGTCACTCTTCCGAACTGTAGCATTCAAAGGCCTCGTAGGGTCATTTTAGCTCTCTCTCTCTGTTATGCTTGGTGTTTACGAAGATGCCGCAAAGGGAGACAAGTGGAACTATTATCAGCAAATATGGAACAATAGATTGCATACAAGATGCAAATTTGGTGATACTACCATCCATTATGGAGGTGGGGTAACTAGGCAGAAACAACACATGGCAAGAGGATTCAAATGTTGCCATGTGTACAAAGTGCACTATAACTTCTAAGGGCATTTAAAGAGAAATCCAAAAAGGCAAAGGAAGATGAGGAAAGGTTCACAAAGAACTTGATGAAGGATTTTGAGGACTACGAAGGATAAAAAATAGTAGCGGAAGAGGATCTAGAGTTGTCCCAAGCAATTCGTGAGTCGCAACATGAAGCAAAAAATGCAAGATTGGAACAAGGAGCAATTCAGAAGAACACAATTTTCTCTACCAAAATTTTTGGGTCCTAGTGAAACCCCTAGTAGCTCCTCATCCCATCCACAGACAGGAAAGAGCAAGGGCAAGGAGCCATGAATGCATCTAGTGAAATCAAGGATGCAGCATATTTATATATGCTGATGGATGAGGTGGTGGAGATTAGGGAAAAGAATGTCATCTAGAAAGTAACTGACAATGTGGCAAATTACAAGGAGGTCAGAAATACCCTTATGTTGAAGATGAGGCATTTTTGTGGACACCGTGTGCAGCACATTGTATCAATTTGATGTTAAGGCACATCGGGGAAATGCCCAAGATCCAGAAATTAGTTGTTGATGCATCGAATACAATCTCCCTATTTATGAATCACTACTAACAACCAAGAATACTAGAAGCTTCTCTAACAACATCCAACCCACTAACTCACTAACAGAATCCCAGCTGGAGCCCACTAACTTGCTAAGCCATATTGTAATCTCTTGTCCAGTTCGGCTCTCTTCTTGATCTGGCGCTTCTTCTTATTTGCTGAGCTGGCTGAAGACGTCCACCTTGTCCATTTGGAATAGCAGTATCGACATCTTCATTAGCAGAAAAAGAATCTGGCATCAGCTCACTGCTAAGGGTATCAGTAATGAGCTGATCATTCATTACATTGATGAATATGTCATGGATTGAGTAGTCTACTCTTGATATGCTAGCTAATTATGGTTCCTAAAAGCCAACACCTATTTCCGAGGATACTTAATAAACATGATATGTGTGTATTGGCACAGCGAACTCTAGTGAATAACAGTATAACACAGGGTTGATTAGTAATTGTTAATAGGGCAAGTGTTATATGAAACCAATGCAATTCCTACGACTACAGACATAAATATTTTTTAGAGAGGGAAAAAAATATTTTAAAAACACGAATGTGAGTAAACGTAGAGTGCGCCTTAGGTTCAGAGAGACTTTTACCTCGTTAATATAACTTCAAACCCATTTTATGTCGTATAAGTGCGTAGCTGACTTGAAATTCCTATATGTAGAGTGAAGAACACTAGCAGTTCCGAATCCAATACAAGTATGTCATATTGTACAAGAATCCATGAGACATCAATGACAGGGAAAACTAAAGGTCGATATTCAAAGTGCTACTCTAGAATTCATTGGGGAGGGTCATTGAAATGTATTCTACAGCCATAAATATGAAATCAGAAAATTGGAGACCAAATAGTAAACATAGACACAAGATGTTGTGAAATACACAACCCATTCAGTACCTGCCAAAGGACATGATTGGGCAAGTTTGCATGTTGAAAGAATTCTTCGGCTTCAGATATACTAATCCGTCCATCTCCATCCAAATCTGCTATCGTAAAATATTCATGAAATCTATCTAGGTGTCGCCCCTTCATTGTCAACCAGCGATTGAAATTCACCAAAATCGCAGATCATGAAATGAACCAAAAGCCACAGCAACGAATTAGAAGCAGAACAGGAACAGCAATCAAAACCCTAGAGCCCGGGTTCGAGCCGATAATCATAAGAGGGCTTGATAGATATCATGACTTTCTTTTCTCCGCTTGCCCCTGCTGAAATTCAAAAATCCCGTCGCCCTTGATCCTCTCGCGTGGAATGTGATTGGCCCCCGCTGGTGCATAACCACACTGAACCGAGTTCAGATCTGCTACCTATATGGGGAAGGGTGGGGACAGATCTGAACCCTCCATGAGGTGTGGGACCCATGTCTCCATGGAGGGGTCAGATCTATCCCCACCCGTCCCCTTGTGGGTAGTTGATCCAGATTCGAACTGAACCTCTTCCCAATTTTCATATGTGCAAACAACGGCTGGCTCGATTGGTTGGAGGCATTGCAAGTTCCATGCATGCCTTCCAAGAGGTCTAGGGATCGGCTCGATTGGTTGTAGATTGTGGGTTTGTCTTAGCCTTTCCCCTTAGCTTGTAGTTGGGCTCTTGAGAGGTCGACACCTGTCCTCTCCACCCCAAACTATACCACACTCGGTGATCAAGGAATTGGAGAGGATTTTAATCTTAAAATTCTAGGGCTTTCTTTCCTGACACTACACAGTGAAGCAGAACGCTTCACTACTTGCCACATGGTAGTACATGGGTTAGTCCATGTGCTAGAGGACCGGACAAGTATCTCATTCATACAATTTCAACTTATTTATGAGTAAAGGAAGTAGCTAAAATTACAAAAGATGTAATTTTATATTTTATATTCATTTCCATTTGATGGTATTTTGGTACATTTACTAATACCTGGAACAAGAGTTTGAGCAACTTTCCTTGCGTATTTTGGATTAAAATTTGTTCATTAAGATGTATGTGGGGTCCTCTATCACATGGACTAACGCATGTATTGCCAAGTGGCAAGTAGTGAAGTATTATACTTCATTAGGGATAGTGAACCCTAGCAAGAACCAAAATTTTACATGACAAAAACTAAAGGGTTCGCCGATTACAATTTACAATCCTAAGTTGTTACTATGTTTTTTTTTTTTGGTCCTTGTATAATGGCAATTAGAACTAGCAAGTCAATTATTTAGAGGGTCTATATTTGTAATTTTACAAAAAAAATCATGACCAGTTTTCGATTCACGTTAACAAATCTCTTAAGAGGATAGTGTAATTAGACCTTCTCTTTGATCAACCAGCTTTGACTCCAGCTCGTTTGGTGTACTCCCTAACTCAAACGACACCATCTCAATTCCCTGGGCAGCACTCATCGTTGATGGGAAGAAACCCTTCCACTGCATGCACCGACTCAATTCCCTCCTCGACTCACCTCACTCTCTCATTCTCATATCTTCCCAGTGATCCAACACAAGTGTTGCTTTGAGATTTTGAGAAAATGGTTATTATGTATGAGGGAAGTTGGGAAACTCCAACCGACTGAACCGAATGCAAACAAAGAAGGGATTGAGGAATTCCTTGTAACTAAGTTTTTCTTTATTGTTCAAAATTCAGTGATACGATGTTTATAAATTGTGAGGACATGGCATGGTGGGGATGCGCCATGTGTCCTCCACCACACCCTCTTTGGGATAATAGAGATGAATTGAATCAAAATCACCACCTAGATTCTTAGGACTTAGGATCCACAAAAAAAGTTTGACTCCAAAGTAACCTATTTGGGACTAAGTGAATCATTGATATGAGTACGGATTTAGTTACAATCTGGGGAAGATGTTAGGCACCCTAGTCCATCCAGTTAAACAAGTCTTTATGTTGCTAGTCCAATTCGGTGTAACATGAAGAAAATAGTCCAAAGGTATGACATAAAGATACATTAATTGGAAGAGAATATTAGAAGCACTTACTTGAAGTACTTGGCTACAAAACAAAGGTTTGTATACTAGGATGCAAGGAAATAAACTAAAGAGCAGTGAGATATCACTGACTCATAGGCTCTATGACACAAAAAAGTTAGTACATAAAATAGGAATACATTCCATCAAAGAACATGGCAAGGGAACAACAAGCTTGAAGATGATACTTGAGCAATTTTCATGCATGTTATAACCGGACTATGGGCAGAACAATATAAAAGTATAAGCAACAGTGCGAAATATAAATGTAAATATCCAAATAAATATGCGTACTTGTAACTTGCAAAATATCGCCAAAGAAGACAGAAAGTTGGATCGAGTCGTATCTAGATGACACTCTCCTTAAGGCCTTTAATCGTCCCTTATTAGTGCAGACCAGGTACAGTGCGATTATACCTCCAAGATGAAACGATCCACTAATCACTAAAGACAACACTCCCAAAGTGATTACAGAAGGGGTCCGAAAGTTATACTCAACACTCCTCTTTCCAGAGGCAGAAAGGACGGACAGAAGCAGAGAAGGAACTCTCTCTGAGAAACAGAGAAGCAAACACTCTCCTTAAGTTGCAGTAAACGGGTACAGAAGAAGTAAAGTATACCCCTGCCAATACCCTTGTATTTATAGTATACGTAGAGGCAGGTTCTAAAAGGTAATGTATGTACATAGGCGTCCCTGTATACGTACAGGTACATCATGTGTCTCCTTGTGTATGTACAGGTACCAGTACATACTCGTACAGGCCTCAGCCGACTCGGTTTGGTTTGGTTCATGCGCGTGCATGCGCGTGATTTAAAAGCACCCCGGACCAACCCCCACGCAAGTGAGAAGACACACTTCTCTCTAAAGAACCCTATGTCCCTTAAGGACTCATGAAGACTTACAAGCAAGCTCACATCCTTGAAGCTAACCATTGTGGGACTAAATATCATTGATTCTTTTACAAATGCAACTCAAACAATGGAGGAAAATGAAAACTCAAATTTGAATAAAAATAGACAATGACAATGACCTTTTAAACAAGTAATAAAGACCTTTTGAATCTTTTAAAATCCAATCCAACAATGCATCACATGAAACAAGACTATGCAAGTCATTATAAGAATATGATCAAAAGTTCAAAACACGACATGTATATGGTAAATCCCAAAGAGACTTAAAATCTATCCTAAAACATGTTGAACATAAGTGCATATACCACGAGGGTTGGGGGTCATGAATATAAACAAACACATGTGAGATTACTCTAATATGCTATAGCTAGCAAGCCATAAGTACAACAAAGGTTTTGTGCATAACCCTCACCTACAGAGATGGGATTATGTGCATGACGATGTACATGATCGCTACCTATGAAGGTAGGATCACGCACACATAGGTGTGTGTATGACCTCTGCCTAGAGAGGTAGGATCACACACACACCACCTTTGCAACTAAAGAGAGAAGAAAATTGGTATAAAAACGGATTAAAACAAAGTAAAGAGGTTAGAAGATTACCTAGTCAATGAATTTTGAAGGGGAGGTGTTGGAGACCACTTTTAATTCAAGATGAAGGCCTCAGATTCGGATTCGGTTACCCAAGTATAAGGGTAGCAACACGTTCCCTTTCTAGCTCACTCAAAAGAAGAAAACTCAGTTGTGCAGAATTTTCCCTAAGCAAACTGGAAAAGGATCCCGCTCAATGTGAGAGGAATGTTATTTAAAATTTGTAGGAGCAAACATCTCTAGGTACGTCCAAGGATCATTGTATGGATCCACATCGTTCATTGGGAATCTCCCAAGGAAATTTTTCATCAACGGTGTGCGTTGGACGACAAACTTGTTCAATAAGGTGTAGCCATATAGATTTTGTGCAAAAAGGGTTAGTTGGGGGTCAAGGAATGTCCAAAGGTAGCCCCAAGGCTTCCAAATTGGCTCCATGCGCAATGGACATCATAATCTTCCAAGAAAGTAAAATGAAATATTCTGAAAATCTACAGAACTTGACAACGAAGCGGCCTGGCTTGACAACGAGACTCTATTGAAGAACAAGCATCATTGTTGAGTCGGAGGCTTCAAGTGTTGACCCACTTTAAGTGACTGTCGAGCTTTATGTCTATTAGCCACGATAGTGGCAACACACTGTTCGACAAAGGAAAGGGTTGTGTCGACGTTGAGATAGCTCGATCAACATTTGTTCGTTGTCGACTTGGGGGATGTCGATCGAGTATGTTTTGTTGCCTCTATGGTCGGTTCACTTTTGAACCATTCCCGTTCCAAGTTGAACGACATTAGGCCAGGCCTATTCTGGGTTTGGTTGGGAACCTTCAAATGCTCATATCTTTGGATCCGTACATCCGAATCAGGTGATTCAAAATCCATTTTTCTTGTTATTTAACGTACTTTGACTTGGCATAAAAATCAATGATTGGACTAGGTGGCATGTACTACCTCCAATGTGAGTCCCACTCCTTTGAAATGAAATCTTCTCCCTGACACCGCACTGCTCGATCTAAGAATTGGAGAGGATTTTTATCCTCACTAGTTCCATTATTTTGGTTGATTGAGCTACCCTGAGACTCGAGAGTGTCCTGATGTAACCCAATGAGTACAACAACTATTGGAAGGCCTTAGGGTTTTTTTAATCTTGAAAAGATCGATCCACAAGTATCCATATTGTACTATAAGTGGCAATTACTTAAGGACAATGATCGGTGGCACAACTCAATCCCACCAAGTATTGTTCAGGGCTTTGTTCGTGTTTCAACTTTCAACATCTCCTACTGTTCTGTTTGTGATTGTCTCATACAAGAGGAATGAGCATTATAAGATAAATTCTATCTATACTCTCAACCTTTTTTCGGTAAAAATCTATTTTCTCAACTTGATTCCAACAGTTTATTAACTTTAATTAGACCACTAAGTATAATATATGCAAGGGAAATTATCAGCGCCACCCCTTGAATTACACCCTTATTTTAATGTAACCCCACTAACGCACTTCGTACACAAATATCAAAATGAACCCAAAATCTAATGGGATTAACTGTGTGAAATGCAAATGACTAAAATAACCCATTCCCTATCCTCCTCTTATTAAAACTCTCCAATCACCCCCAAAAAAAGGGTGTAACTCAGGGGGTGGCGATGATAATTTCCTGCAATGCTTTTAAAAATGGAATTGGGAATTGAATTTGTCAGAGCCAATTCTAGGCTATTTGGGGCTTTGTTGGAAAACCAGGTTTTCTGACTCGACTCATCTTTTAAAAAAACCTGATGACTCAGCTTTGTCAAACCCGGTCAAGACGAGTCATGTTTTTTAATTCTAGAATGCAATAAATATGTATAAATTAGTAAAAAATCATAAAAATACAGAAAAATATGGGGGGGGGGGGAATCAAGTTATCACATATCAATGCACTTTGAGTTTATACCATTGAACAAGAGAAGGGAGTCGAGGAGTTGAGGCTTTCTTATTATTTTAGATTATGGATTTACTATTTAGTCATATCCGTCTCTAAGTGAACTAGTTTTAAGATTTTTTAAAAAATGACTAAATTCGCTAATTTTGTCATGACTCGGTTAAAAATACCAAGTCTTATTTGACTCGGACCATCTATGACCCAATCTTGTCACTTTTTACTCTGGCTTAGTCTACACAACTCTTGACTAGGTTTTTAAAAAATTTGGCTCGACTCAGGCGACTCGCCCCGGTCAAAACCTGGTTTTCCAACTATGGGCTAAACTTGAACTTTGCCCTTCACCTTTTTGTGGATAAACTCAAAATGGGTTTCGCATTAATTAATTAAGGGAAATTTACATATACCACCCCTGAGGTTTGACGAAAGGATATTTTCACCCCTCAGTTTTGAAAAATTCTACGTACCCCCCTAAGGTTTGCAAATTGTAACAAATAAACCCATTCCGTTAGTTTATGACTAACGCTGTTAAAATCAAAAGGTAAAGTGACAAAAATGCCCCTTCAAGGGGGGTGGAAAAAAACCTGCAACTCATCTTCCCCCAATCGATTGGCGAAGATGAGTTACAGGTATCCCCATCGATTGCTCCATCCATGGCTTCTAATGGAACACTTCAAGCTTGGCAAAGAGCTTGAAACACTTAAGTTGAAGAGATCTGATTCAGAGCACAAAAATAATGACGAAGTGAAGACTGATGGGGATTTGGATTTGACAAACCGGTGGAGAACCAGTAGGGAGGTTGAGTCGCCAGTTTCTGTTTCTGAAAATATTGACGCAGAGGCTCTTCTCCTTCTCACCACCTCTGAATCGAAATCACCGTCTCTTTCTTCAAATTCTTCAAATCCAAGGTGATAATCTGCTTCAAATCCTGCACATAAATTCAAACTCCAAAATCACGCTCTATCTTCTTTTAAAATGCTTGATCTATTTAACTGTTTTATTTCCTCTCTCGTAGCTGCTTCCACTATTATCCATCCTTTCACAATTACAGTATTAATGGAAACGATGACTCGTCTCCGAGCGATTCAAAGTCGTGTTCTTCATCTCTCACAAGTGAAGGTTGTTCTAAGGAAACTCGACCATGTCCGCTAAGAGTTCTCGCAATTGCAGCTCGTTGCAATGAGATGAGGCTCAAGGCCGGTGATCAGGTCTACTCAATTCTTTTCTTCTCTTTTTGTTCCAACTGTTAGATTCAATTTGATGAGATTTGTCTATAATACTTCGTAGCTCAAGATCTGATATTGAATTTGAAACCCTAACTCGTAACTCAAATAATTCCAGAAGAAATCTCAGAGAAATGGCGAAGTCGAAGAACCACATTGCGCATAACCAGTCACACAAGGCTCACAAGAATGGAATTAAGAAGCCCAAGAGGCACAGACACACATCCACCAAAGGAATGGATCCCAAGTTCTTGAGGAACCAGAGGTATGCTAGGAAGCACAACAAGAAGACCAGTGGATCCGGGACCGAGGAGGAAGAGTAAACAATGGAACACTACAACAAGACCGTTGGATCCGGGACTGAGGAGAAACAAAAGAAAAACCCTTATGGTTTTGAAACCTGCAACTCATCTTCCCCAATCGAATTGGGGAAGGTGAGTTGCCGTTTTTCTTTTTATTTCTTTGGAAAGGTAATTATGTCCATTCATCTTTTTTTTTTTTGGGGTTCTTCTTAGAAGGGCAATTCCGTCAATTTAAATCTAATTTTTAACCGTGTTAGTCATGAACTGACGGAATGGGCTTATTTGTTATCGTTTACAAACCTCAGGGGGTACGCAGAATTTTCCAAAACTGGGGGTGAAAATATCCTTTTGTCAAACCTCAGGGGTGGTATGTGTAAATTTCCCTTAATCATCTTATCCTTTGTCAACAAATTGAGGATTAAGACAAAGATAATAAGTTCAAGATGATATAAGGGATTAAGGGACAGCGATTAAGTACGAACATGGGGATTGAGTTGAGAAAATCCAACGGTTCGGATCTATATAACACCGTGCTATCGATACCATCTCATCAAAAGCCAAGTAGTGCACAGAAATGTGACAACTCACTCAGCTTAAAATGGAAAAAATCCTGTGTGGGGTCCTGATCCTCTTACACTGACACGTGTCATATTTTTACACCAGAGATCATCTCTGAACCGTCCTGACTTCTACACATAACCTTCCTTCTTCTCTGCACCAGATTCATGATTTCTTCTCTCTTCTTCTGGACGTTTTTTCACTGGTTTTGTTTGTGTGTGCTTCGAACGAACATCTGAAACCGATCTCTCTAAGTTTCTAAGAGACTTTACCCAAAAAAAAGCTTCTAAGAGATGATATCAGGAAGTACGAAGAAAAGAAGAGTGGGAAGCAGCGGTCGCCTCTCCTCATTCGGCGACATTGATTCCTCCAAATCCTCCGACGGAACCCTAACGGGATCCTCTGGTTTCAACGATCCCTCCACCGCCGACGTTATCCTCCGCCTCTACTACGAATCATCTCCGTTTGAAGACGATCCTGAAACCCTCTCCTCATCCGTGAATTCTGTTAATTCTGTCGATCAGGGAGATGTCCAACTCCATCTTCACTCGAATGTCCTTCGCAGATCCAAATACTTTGCAGCGCTTCTTTCCGATCGATGGCAGAGAAAATCTGACTCAGGGGAGGATTCGGAGAACTCCCACAGGGTTTACGATCTCAATCTGAAGGTTTCCTCGACAATTGGATCCTTCAACAACCATTTGACGGTCCTTCAGCTGCTTTACACCAATAATTTCTCAACCATCATCGACAGTGTCTCTACTGCACTTTCAATCCTACCAGTCGCCCTTGAGCTCCTCTTCGAAGATTGTGTAAAAGCTTGTGTTCGGTTCTTGGAGGCTGTGCCGTGGAGTGAAGAGGAAGAAAAGAAGGTTTTAGCTTTTGTTCCCCTCTTAAAGCAGGAGGAATCTCAAGAGCTGCTCGCTAGGGTTTCGCCAACCAACAGCGCTGCCTCGGAGGACATGCTTCATGGTCTGATCGTAGCTGCCATTCATAACCACTCCAACATGGCATTGGTCAAGGCTTTCGTGGCGAAGCTCTTGAGGGATTTTTCGTCCAGGGATTCCGCGAAGCGTGTGTTGGATCAGGCATTTCATCAAAGCTTGAAGATTGTGAAGGAGTCGCTCGAGGAATATTCCAGTCCGGATTTTAGAGGGGATTATAATGACCCAGAAGCAATTCAGCGGGTCAACCTCCACACAGCAATGACCAATGGGAAGCATCTTTATTGGTTGGTGGAGAGAATGATTGAGTTAAGAGTAGCTGATACTGCTGTGAAGGAATGGAGTGATCAGTCATCATTCACTGCGGATTTGCAGAGGGCATTTCGTGATGATGCATGCAGGAATATTGCGCCGGGGCTCCAAGCCGTCATGCTTCGTTGCACTTGCAAACTTGCTAATGCAGTTGCTGCTGGCTCGATTGTGGCTGCTAGGCAGGTACTGTAATTCGATTTCTCTTCCTTATTGGCTGCCTGTAGGTTATGAAATGTTACATTCGTAGTTGGTAACTGAATTTCTAACTTCACATATGAAATTATGAATTCGCTAATATGATTCTTGGGTTTACTATTTGTTTTACTTTGTAAACCTTTATTATTGAGGACTTAGCACGATGGAGAACTTTAGTCATTGCATTCCTAGCAGTTTTTTTTCCCCCAGTTTTTAAGAACAGTATGTTTCTTGTTCTGGATCTTGGATTGCTGATTCGGAGAACATTCATAATAGTTTGACATATAGACATTCTTTCCTAGTTTAATGCACCTTATTTGGAATCTTTTAACCTCACAGCTTTCAATTTCAAGCTTACACCCAAAACCAAGATGGTAAGAGATGATGATAATCAGTGTTAAACTGTTAATGAATAATTGACTTGGCCTTTAAGTGGAACAGAGGGAAGAAGGTTGTATTAAACCTGAAAGAATTCCACCCTCCCATTGGTACATCAATAAGAGAGAAATGCTCTGGTACTCTGCAAGTTTTGATGACTGAGGAGGATCGTAACATTGACACCTACAGTTTGCAGTTGGGTACACCAACTTTCTACGTACCTTGTCTGGTTATTGTAAAATTTTGAATTTTCACCCTTAACACTCTCTATGTTAATTTTGAGTCTACTTTAATGTAAAGCTAGGGTTTGGTTAGGCAACTTAGACCCGAACTCACAGTAGGATCTCCCAATATGATCAACAGTACAATAGTTTTCCAATTCCTAACAATAGAAATAACAGAACACCAGAATTTAGTAGGGATGTAAACAGATTGAATTCGAATCGGACTTGACCATTCCGTATTTGAATTCATTGCCAATTCAAATAACTAAGTTCGGTCTGTTATCTACCGGATATTTATAATCTGTTATGGAATTTGAATTCTATTAAAAATAATTGGATTTCGAATAGTATTTGATTTGATTCACAAAGCGGGAAATGGCTAACGGCATTTAACAGTTTTAAGTTTTAAATCGAAGCACATGCTCACTTTTTCAATCCAAAGAAGTGCCAATCATTATGATTTCCATGACATGACAGGGCAATGAATGATCAAGTAAAATAATCTCCTGCATTCTTGGCATAATAACAATCTTACGGTCTTTACCAAGAAAGGAAAAACAATCCTGCAGTCCAAATGATACCCCCAAATCTGGCCCTCAGCTCCTTTCTTTACCTTCTTCTTTCATACAGTCTAAATGATACCTACAAATCTGGCCTTCGACTCCTTTCTTTACTTTATTCTATTCTAGAGTCCAAATGATACCCTAAAATATAGCCTTCAGATTGGCATGTATCACATACTGTTGAGTATTACTATTTCAAAATGTAATTTATAAAATTAATATTTAATTAATCTTATAACCGGACAAATGGATACTAATATATATTTTGGATATTTTATTACCATCGGATGATAATCAGTTGGAAACTGGGATTATCATATTCGTATCCGATTAGTTGTCGGACGGATTTGGATAGCTATTTTGCAAATACGGATTCCCCTCAACGAATATGAACACGGATTGAATGCGGATTTTTGACTATCCTTTTAAATCTCTAGAATTTAGCAGGTTACAGATTTACAAAGTAAACTCCACAGATGGAAGAGACCTTCCAGTCGAGTGACTCGAGTGAAGGTTATTAGAAATTGATGAACTCCTGAAATTTACAGCCAATTCTGACGGCTGGTTTGAAAGCTATGAGGAGGTCTCAAAATTATAAGGTAGGATCCCAAATTAGCAACTATGGTCTACAGCTAAATACAACCTTTGGATTAGGCTGAAACTGATATCGAAGTAGTGTTCCAGGGAAGGTATTTCTCTGCCAGAATGTGAACTGAAACCAAGAATCTGATCTGAAGTTCTGATGCTTGAAATCTGCTACAATAGACAACCCACTACAGTAGCCGCAGGGTATGTTCCTTCAGTCAGTACTTTGATGAAGCAGCAGTAGAATAGTCTTCCAAGGCCAAGCAGCAACTTCCAGTAACAACAACAGGGCTTTGAATGCCTCTCAGGTGATGGGTGGGTATAACACAAAACAATAAACTAGAAACAAGGAATCGATGGGAAGAAGGGGGTAGATGGTTTGAGTATCTCACTCGCACCTAGGCATCTCACTTCTCACGCCTCAAATAGGACTCTCTGATAGTTGTCAAGGCGTCGCCTAGGTGTCGAGTAGGCGTCCAGGCGCCTTGATCGCCTAGGCGGGTGCCTTGGTCGCCTAATTGATGCCGCCTGGAATTTGAACCCTCTCCACCGTCTAATTGGTAGTGTTCATGCCTCCTGATCTGCTTGCTCATTGAGGCCACTCACACTCTATTCTCAACCGTCAAGATTTGCATTCCAAATTTTGGCTTTAATAGAATTATTTTTGTTGATCTCTGTGCATTTTAGATTCTAGCACTAAAGCAACATACTGGCACATGGTAAGATGCACACACACCCACGCACTAAAAAAAAAAAGAGGTGATCTTCTCTGTTCATTTTAGATTTTACTATTGGGCTGATGTTCTCTGTGCCACAGCGCAGGCTGTGGACACATGGCGTGGGTATGTAGGGGGGCAGAGCAGTCATTTCACCCACCCCCATGTGTCTGGTGCAGCTTGCGCCCCCGGCACAGAGAACAGTTGGCCTTTACTATTTTAGCACCAAAGCAACATGTTGGCATAGTTATCAAGGTGGGAAAGCGACCATGGCGTTTTAGAGGGGCAAAATTCAAGGCAACACCACCATGGCGGCAAGGCACCCGCCATGGCGTCTAAGGCAACCAAGGAGCCTGGACTGTTGCCATGGCGATGCCTTGTTAACTATGCATGTTGGCACATGGCAAGATGCATGAACAGCACCCGACTTTGAATATAATTTGGATGCTGGGGACTTGTTCTGGTGGGGAGAAATGAGTAATGACATTTATCAAGTTGCTGATTTGTCAAATTGATGGCTTTAAACTTGTAACATTTTGCAGGTTAGGATGAAGCTTGTGAAGGATTGGCTACCAGTGCTGATTGTTTGCAAAGACAACAGCATATCTGTGTTGCCCAGTCACAAATCACTGTACCAGGAGCTGGAAGAAACATTCTTAAGAATCATCTCCACGCTTCCTATGTCAGATGCGCAGGAGTTACTCCCACAGTGTCTCAGTTTTACTACTAGAAATGTTGACGACTGCCCGCACTTGGTCTCGGCCTTCAATACTTGGTTCCGTAGAGCAACTCGGCCATCACAGAGTGACATCCTTGATTGAAAGCGATGGGAGAGGCATGTGGCTTGCAACAACAATTTAATTGATGAACAATCTACCAGTGCTTGTGTGAAATTGTGCATATAGGGTTGTATGTTTTTGTAGGACATAGGAGGACCTTCTGGGTCCTATATATGTATAGTTTCCGAGTGTGTATATTCTACTGACCATTCCCCAACTGGACCATCCATTCAAGCTTACAGGCTTGCTTGACCTGCTTGTATGTTGTTCATTGCAGCTGCTTGTATATTCCTCTCGACTGACTCTAGTTTTTGTTGAAAATTTGTCTACACCTTTGCTGCTCCTGATTAATGGATGGTTTGGAACAGATTTCACATCTGACAGTCTTTATATTACTTGTATTGCTATTTATTCCCGAGCAGTAATTGCCATTACTTGGTTGATGGCACATCCTTGGGCCATAAGGTTATCGGTTATTGTCAATGTAGGTGAAATAGGTGTAGTGGCATCTATATCGGTCAGTCACTCTCATGGCATTTAAGGTTATATAGAAGCAGTGGAACCTGATAATAGCATACTAGGTATAAGATTGGTGATCACCGAACTGGAACTCAATTGATAATAATGGCATCTTCCAAAAGTTAATTCTGTAATCTCTGAGCTGCGAACTAAGTACATTGCGTTCAATTGAGCCCCAATATCATATTTGAGATGTTTGCAGCAAGTCTGTTTTTAGGGGCCGATTCAAAACATAATTGAATTGTTAAGAATCCAGACCATAGGGAAAACCATTGAGCAAGAATGGAGATGAAGAAAGAACCAGAAAACAAACTAAATTCAAGAAGAAAAAACACAGATATGAAGATTCTGGCATCATCTACATTTGTTGTTAGGATTGAGAGAAGATTGGCAATCTGCCAAAGATGAAAAGATTGTGCTTTCCTCAGCTCTCACCCATTTAGATGTACAATGATTCTTATGTACAGAAAGACATGAAATAATTTTCATTTCCAGTACTAGTACCTCCCCCACCCCACCTCCTCCAAAAAAAAAAGCGAGAGCTCTTACTAGTCTCCTTCCATGGATGGCTCTGGATCTCACCATCCTTGGACAGGCCATCTCCGGTCTGGGTCAGGCAGCCATGAGGGACGCCAAGTCTGTTTCTTCTTCTTATTCTTCTTCTTCTCCCCCAACTTGATGGAACCTGTGGTGGCAGCTTCTTCTTTGATCTTGTCGTTCCGGCCACCATGTCCAGGCTTGGAGAAGACCCAATTGACACGCACCCAGCCTTGCTTCTTCTTCTTGCTTGGGAGTTCGGGGCTCAATTCATTATCGCCGAATCTCATGGATTGAGAGACCCTCTCATAACTTGCTATTCTATCGCATTCCTCCGAGATGGCTTCAGATAGAAGAATAGAGCTGTTGCATCTGTCCAGCACCATAATCGAATCCACTCCTTTCAGCCTGAAGCTTCCGAGTCTCCCCATCGTTGTTCTTCACAGGCTTTAAAATCCAAAGCGCAAATTCATCGACAGACGGATTGACAAATTGCAAATTGGATTCTTTTTATTTATGAGTTCTTTTCTCTTTTGTTGTTGTATTTGTCTGTTAATCCTTCTCAGGTTTGAGTATTTGACTTTACTTCGGGATTTCGACGTGATCTCCACGGAGCTTTGACGTAAGCAGCACTGGCTGTATTGCAGTATTATTATTTTTTTTCCCTGATAAAGTGCTGAACTGCAGTAGCCGTCAATGGAATTGCAGTTGGAGCCTATGGATCGACTCCCACCCTTCTTCAACCGCGGGTTTGAGTAGGCCTGTAAATGGATTGGATTTGGCTCGGATATGGATCAGATGTAATCGAATTTGGATATTTTCTGATCGAATACGGATATCTCTATACGAGTTCGGATGGATTTGGATGCGGATCGAATTTGGATTTTCGACCATCCGTTTACACCTCTGCCTTGTGTAACCCGAACCTTCCTCCCCCTAGTGGATACAATTCACTCTCAATCTATAGTTTTAGATCATGATTCTCTTCTCATATTCTAGAACATGTTGAATCTTCAAAAACCCTCAAAATCGTTATTTACTTAATTTTTTATAATTAAGTATTTGGATTCGGATTTTTATCGGAGTATTCGAATTTTTTTCGGATATCTCTAATCGAATACGGATGACCCTAAACAGATATGGATGCGGATCGAATTTGAATTTTCGGTTATCCATTTACCGCCCTAGGTTTGAGGGAAGGGGGTGTAGGTTTAGATATATCTGTATTAATTTTATGTAACAAGCCAGACTAGATAGAGTTGAAATTTTATGGATAAGTACACCCTCAATATCATATATCTAGTTTAACTTAAAAATTGATCTCAACACTAAAAAAAAAAAAAAAAAAAAAAAGGTTTTAGGTAAAATAGAATCGACTAAGTGACAAAATAAAGTTTTGAAAATATAATGAAAAAAAATGTGTATCATCTTAGAACATAGTCTATGTTAGCGTCTCTATGTTAGGCTACACTTCCGCAAAGGAAACATTCACCCAAAATATAAAATATAATATATATGAATATGTCAAATACATTAGAGGATGTGTCTGAATGAATTTGAGTATGTAAATTTGGTATATGAGTAATTTAGGAAAAAGATTGCAGTGCCTTGATCTTGCGGTGCCTTGCAGTTTGGGTATAAGAGCTTGACAGGAGGAAGATGTGAAATATAATGAATATGCCAAATACATGAGAGGGTGTGTCTGAATGAATTTGAGTACGAAAATTTGGCATGTGACTAATTTAGGAAAAAGATTGCACTGCCTTGATCTTGCGGTTCCTTACAATTTGGACCTGAGAGCTCAACACGCAGAAGATGCAAAATCCAACAGTGCCAAGCTTGGGAAGAAAGAGAAAAAAATTGGGCAATCAAATTCGCAACGTTTGATGAAGCATCTTCCACGTGTCGAGCTCTCAGGCCCAAACTACAAGGCATTGCAAGATAAAGGAATTGCAGAGGATTTTAATCCACTAATTTAAACCATTTCCTAAATATCCATATGGCCAAAATTGCCACATCATCATTCCACATGGCAAAAATTCATGTTGAACTAAATAAACTATTTTTTTCTTGCTAGACTAGAAATTTATTTTTGTAAGGAAAAAAGAACGTTGACTGGTAACGTTCCCTATGCCCTCTCATATGGAGTAATGAAATGACCATCCCACCCCTTTCTTTGAATGCCCGTGTGCATGCTCCCATTGACCTCCACAATGGCTGCTAGCAAAATCTTTCCCATTTCTTAAATATAATGTATCTTTCATGCTCTAACTATGAATTTGATAGTATATCTCAATCATAAGGACAACATCTTTAAAGTTTTCCCTCAAAATTCAATTGTTTTTCCAAACCATTTTCAGTGTCTTATAATTTGCATTTGTGGAAGACTTACGATTACTTAATAATCATATTTATTGAATTCCGACACAATAATGTGCATGTGGGTAAGTTCCTAGTTCCTACGATAGGAGAGGTGCGTCAGATAAAAAAAAAAAAAAAAAAAAATGAAAAAAAAAAGAAAAAAAAAAAGAAAATGAAGAAGAAGACAGGAGAGGAGGACCCACCTCAAATAATGCAAATTTATCACATTTAAAAATAAATAAAATAAATAGAATTTTATATGGTAACAGCTCCACTATCATACAAAGCTCAAGCGTATCCGGACCTTTTATTCGATCTACTTAGACTTAGCGTTGTGTTTGCTTGTGAGGATAAGACTCAAGACACTAGAAAAGATCGAAGGCGACTCGGGGGGAGATTCTTCAATGCCTAAGTCAGTTTCTTCAACAACAACGATATAAACGGGTAGAGCAATAGTGCAGAGAACTAGCTAGCAGTAAATTAAAATCCATACATGTGTTTATATTACCCGTGTATTTATACCTTGGGAGAGGCAGTAGTGCAAGTCCAGTTAAGGTAGGCGTCCCAAAAATGAAGTTGATTCTTTGTGGGAGATCAAAGTGGAAAGTTGATCTTTGAGAAGAATCCTCATGTGGAAGGTTTCTTTAAATTGTCTGGCTACAAAGCTAGTCTCTTTTTTTTTTAATTTTTTTAAGGGCAAATTTTTTATTGAAGATTTAAGAGGAGGCAAACAAGCCTAGAGATAGATTAAAAGCAACGAAAGCTAAAGCCTAAAAAAGGGACTCAGTCCTAAAAACATAATGACGAGGGCAACAAGCCACTCGCTCACCCAAGAGAAATAATAAAATAAGTCTACAGGGGATTTGTGAGCCGCATCGAAGGGGTCCTTATCCTATTTGATCGTCGAAGGATCATAGCATAAATACTAGGCCGATCAAGAGCCACACGGGCCAAAAGAACCTCCTCCTCTGGAGTAAAGGGAGTCAAAGCTAGTCTCCAGGTTGGAGAATACTTCCAGTAGAAGGATGTTGCAGATAGAAAATCTTAATATAGAAAAGGGAAAATTACATGATTAGCTACTTTTGGGTTTTCATTTACAAAACTGTCCACCCTATGTTTGAGTTAACAAAAATAGACAAAAACAAGTTTAGTTTTACAAAACTAGACAAAAGAGTGACTCTCCTTCCTTCCTCGGCAGTTCCCCTCTGAAAAAATCTCTTTTTTTTTCCTATTACTTGGGGTAGCAGAGAATGGCGGTGGCTAGAACAAGGGTAGGGTTGCAAGGAACGAAGGTTGCCTGAGCGAGAAGGCAATGGCAGGGGTTAAAATGTCTAAAAAAGTAAGTGTGGGAGGGAGAAATACTATTTTGTCCAGTTTTGTAAACCTTAACTTATTTTTGTCTATTTTTGTTAATTCAAACATTAGACAGTTTTGTAAATGAAAACCCAAAAGTATCTAATCATGTAATTTTCCCGATAAAAAATCCGAAAAAAGGGAAAGTCTGGATTTGATGTGGATCCTCTACAAAGAAGAAGAGTTCCGATTTCATGGGAAAACTTACCGTCTCTCGCAATGTAATGATATTTGTGCGTATCAATATGTATTAATTAAGAGTTTCTAAGAACTCTTAAGAACTTCCTGTCATCAATGTTATGGTCGTTTTACCAACAACTGCTTAGCTCAGTTGGTGAGCCGTGGTGCGCTTCATGCCCATGCTCACCAAGAGGTCTCGAGTTCGAGTCTCTTGGCTGGTATTTTATCCCCTCCCTTTCTACCAACTATATATGTAAAAGCTCCTAATTAACCAAAAAAAAATATATAAAAAATGTTATGGTCGTTTTACCTTAAAAAAAATAAAAAATCAATCTATATAGAAAACATAAAATTAACTGAATGATTTAGATGAAATTTTGGTCTATCTAGCGGAGTTTTTGATTTCTTGTTCTCCATGTCACTCATTTATAAAATGGAACCTTTACAAAAAAAATAAAATTATACATTGGAACGTTTTAATTGAAATATGTTTTATTTATTTCACAGAATCAAACTTTGAGTAAGGTTGTAGAGTTGATTACCTTAAGAATTGCGCAATAGTAAGGTTGCGCCATTGGGACCTAATTGTCGTGGGTTTGAGTTGGGAAATAGCTTATTCGCGTTAAGCGTGGATAAAACTGCGTATATTATGATCCTTCCCAGACCGCAGTGGTGGGAGCCTCGTGCATTGGGTACACCTTTTATGAAGATATGCATGGTGCTATCCATGATAGAGACTAGAGAGTGCAACTTGGAGCCACATGTAATTTGATAATTGGTTACCTAAATTTCTTTATTTGTGAACTTCTTCAATTGAGGAAGTGCCTCTTAGAGTCTTGGGATGGTGGTGGTTGCTAGTCGCAGTTGAGCACTAGTCTAAGTTGGGAGGGTCGGGGGGGGGGGGGGGGACGACCTTGCCTTCAGCTGGTGGTTAGACCCTGACCAAAGATAAAAAAAAAAAAAAACTCTTCCATTCAAGCCACATTATCACAAGGAGGGATGATGTATAAATTCAGACTTTTCATTTACTTTCCCCATATGAAACTCCACTATATGATGCACCCATCAGCGATTCTGCCCTCCAAATTTTAAACAAAGTTGTAAGTCCTAGGAGAGGTCGCTTACTCCCCCTCCCCTTTGTCTCCTGCCCTATGGAGACCCCCTACCTTCCAATGGTGGTTAGACTCTTACCCAAAAAAAAAAAAAAAAAAATAGAAAATCTCTTCAGTTCATGCCACATTACCAAAAGGAGGGATGATGTACCAATTCAGACCTTTCATGTACTTAGCCATATGAAACTCCACCCAATAATGCACTCCTCGGTGGCTCTGCCCTCCAAATTTTAATTAAAGCTCTAAATTTCTTAAGTAAAAGATTCTCAAAAAGCCAGATTAGGGATGTCAATTGGTCAGGTTTGTCCGTTTCAATTGGGTCTAATCGGTTCCCATCAATTTAAGGCCATGCACTATTATTATCTTTGTTTGGATAATCCGGCCTTGTGGCCTGGGGCAAGATATGTTTTTTATCTGGTTAGATGATTGGTTACCAGTCCATAATTGGATTCAAGTCAATTGGGTTAATAGAGTTATAGTTGGTTAAACGGACTAAATTGGTTAATTGGACTATAAACTAGCAAATCGGGTTATAAATGATTGTACAATGGTATCGGCCAGGCTCCAATCAATCACCATTACCAACTGGTCCATAATTGACTAGGTTAGACATCGGACCGTTTCTTAACCAATGGAGGACATCGATGCGGGCCAGCATTTGACACCCCTAATCGAGGCTATATCAACACCCTCTCTCGGAAAATTATCTCCTGCAATTCCCTGCCCAGTCCAATTCCCTAGTGCCTGTAATAAGACGGGGTGGATCTCATCCAGGCAGGGGTAGAATGGTCATTGCACCCCCCCTTGTTAGGGGCACTAGGGGAACTGGATCGGACAAGAAATTGCAGGGGATACAGATCCTCTCTCTCCCTCTCTTCCTTATATGAAATGACCACTCTACCTCCTATGATCCTCTCTCTTAAATGGGATATTCAAAGCCCTTTACATGAGGGTCGCATGGAAAGCTGGAAACATTGTTGTGGGTCTTGAAGCCCTAGAGCAATCGTTATAGTTCTAGTGGAGCTTCGTTTTTTTGTTTCCTATGATTGATGGCTGAGGATTTTTATCCACTCTAGTACTGGATGCGCTGCTATGCACATCGTGCGATGCAGCAGCGGACATGTATGCACATTAGGGCCCCACTTTGCACACATGTCCGCTGCTGCGCCATCGTGCAGCAGCGGATAAAAATTCGATGGCTGATGCCCTACAGTGCAATGCATGCATATTCCCATAGTGGAGTGGAGTGTGGGCTGGACAACAAAACAAACATATGCCCATTACTACTTACATAATTCAAGCTCAATTATTAGCTGGAACACTACTCCGCATTATTATGCTCTGAAACCGTGCTTCTTCAATTTTATTCTTTTGCAGGTCGATCGGGTAAGATCAGTTGGGACACTCTTCCACTCATTCTAATGCCGGTCCCACATCTTCTATGGTTTCCCATATTTGATAGAAACTCATCAAACAGTTCTCAAGTACGTTGCGTAGTTAATACAGCAAGAATCTGACCCCAATATCTAGCTGGCCATGCATTATATCATCTTTTGCGTATGTAAGTTGTAGGGCTGCAAATTCAACCGATTTGTCCACCACCATGTGGCTTTCTTGGCTAGAGACGGAGGGAACAAACACTGCTAGGGCCACATCTGCATCTACTAAATGGGGAAGTGTTTTATGTGGGAGAGCGTGGCCCATGCATGTGCATGGCCCCACAAAAATGCGTGTGAAAGCATCAATAGGGATGGTATCTTCGTTTTTCATGGGGCAGGGCAAGGCAGGGCAGGGCGGTCATTATTTCCCTATGTCTAGGCATAGGGTTGTAGACACCACATTCCTCACAGAGTTTCCTTTTCCTTACAAAGATGAAGGATTTTTTTTTTTTGGAAAAATTCTCACTGAGAATGGCGTAGGCTATGCCAACACCCTATCTCCTTCTGACATTCTCTATTGATGAATTGTGTTTCATGCTTCCCATTGGCTGCATTCCCTACTCTGTCATGATTAAAGAACCCTGAATGTAGGGGATCAACACATTATCGACATGAGATGGAATTTCCAATGCTGAGCCAATGGGAGCGGGTGTCACACGATTTGTATACAAAGACCCACATGTCCCGCAAAGATAGAGAGAGATGCATGATATTGGCAACATGGAGATTTATCCCATAAACTATTTGTGTCAAGGGATTGGTTCGATCCAAAACTTGAGATTAGGTGTGTAAGTCGGAAAAAATGATTCACCATAGGAGTAGTTTTTCTTTACCAACACTAGTGATGTGAAGCTATGATTGGATTCCAGGTTTACAATCAACTCCCAACATTTATTGTTCATGATCCAAAGTACAATTCTCCTGTCCAATTAAAGGGTCAAATCCAAAGAGGAGAGAACTGAGGACAAGATCAAAATCTTGTGGATGAAAAGATTCTCCCTCCACCATAGGTGGAGAGAAACCGAATCCATTTTTCATAAAATTAAATGACTCAAAAAGAAGAGGAAGTTTCCAATCTTACTTCCAAGGCTTGTGCATATGTACCACAAATGGTGAAGAACTGTCATTGGGAATTTCATTAAAAAAAAAAACTGTACTTGGGAAGCTAGGAACAGGATTGAGGAAAATGATTTTCTCTCCGCGGATTATTCACCCTAATTAATGTCTCATGAACCTATAAGGTTTTCACACTATTTCAGTAATTACATTACCCCAACCTGCATATATAATCCTCACCATCATCACGAATAGGTTAACCTTTTCGGATTGATGTGTGGTTTGTGTGATTACACTTTCATCATAAAAAAAAAATTGATGGAGTCATCTGCTGAGACATATCATCATTGTCATCGTCATCGTCGTCTTCAGCGTTCCACCTCCTCCACCTCACTGCCAACCCAAGAAAACAGAGGCTCTACTGCGTTACTGGAAACAAGAAAATCAGTGAGCCAGAACAGTAGGAAATCAATATCATACCGAAAGGCCGACGAGAACGACGATCGTGGCACACCGCCTTTCTCCTCCTCCGACGACCTTGGTTTGCTTCTCCTCTCAACCGCACAGTCCCTCCATGCCACGGGCGATGAACCCAACAAAGCCAATCGCTTCGCTCTTAAAGCCACTGAATTCTTCCAACAAAAGCTGGTCGAAGAAAGTGTATCTGCAACTGCTACTACTACTACTACCACCGTTGACCTCTTAACCAGCTTCCTACTCTTGGCCGCAACCCTCTGCAAACTGGGTCAATTCGAGGAAGCCATCCAAGTGCTTCGCAAGTCAGTTTTGTTAGCTTACTCCTCTGATTTAAATCTCAACCCAGAGCTAGCCAAAGCCTCATTCTCTATGTTCATGCTGCTCGGGGACATCAATTTCAAATTGGGTCATTACAATGTTGCCATGGATTCCTTCCGATCGGGTCTCGAAGTCCAAACCCAATCACTGGGAATGTCAAATCCACAGGTCGCCGAAACTTGCAGATATATAGCCAAGTCTTACCTGCAACTAATGCATTTCAAAGAGGCAGAGGAGCTATGTTCCCTAGCCCTCAAGATCCATAGCGACAGCTCCAAATGCAACAGTAATAGCTCCATTTTCGAAGAGGTCAAGGCCAGGAGACTCATGGGTCTAATCCACAACGGCATGGGCGAAAACAGAGCAGCATTGGAACAACTGCTTCTGGCGAGTTCAATCCTCTCATCATCTTTACCAGAAACAGAACAGCTTGAAGTGGCATTCCTTGACGCTAGCATCGGTGAAACGTATGTCTCTTTGGGTAGATACGATGAGGCTCTGTCATCGTTCCACAAAGCGCTTTCGATGCTCAAAGCTTTGTACGGAGAAGCGCACACTGTAGTAGCCTCCATATTCGTAAGCCTTGCAGGTCTTCACCTAAAGAAAGGAATGCTAAAGGACGCCCAACTCCATTGTGAGAAGGCCCTTCTTATCTATGGCAGTATCGATGCTAATGCGTTCAATTCGGCAGAGGATGTCGCCATGGGTTTAACTGCTACAGCAGGTCTGTTCGAGTCCATGGGAGAAATTAAGCATGCCATTTCGCTACTCCACAAGGCTCGTGAGATCATTGAATGCACATTAGAATACCCAAATACGATAGTTGGTGGAATTGAGGCGCAGATTGGCGTGATGCTGCAGATGAGTGGGAATCACCGTGAAGCGTATGTGATGCTGAGAAGTGCCATCTCTAAGTATGGATTGGTTGGTCAGAAGACGAGTGTCGTGGTAGGGATGCTATTGAATCAGATGGGTTTGGCCTGTGTGGGATTGAATTCCATCTGCGAAGCTGCAGAAAAATTCGAGCAATCTAAGGCTGTGCTCGAACAGGTCTGTGGTGCCCATCACTCCAATACTCTCGACGTCTGCATCAACCTTGCTGGGACTTATGATGCCATGGGAAGGTATGTTTAACCTATAGACCAAGTGTTTCCCCTGCAACTATCATTCGTTTCTGTTTCAATATTAATTCGATCTTCTGCGCTTGGCTTTAGAGTTGAGAAGGCGATAGATCTTGTCGATCAAATACTTGAAGAAATGGAGAACAGATTGGGAACGGTCAATCATGAGGTAGAGCATATACGGAAATGGCTCTCCCAAATGCTAAGAGAAACAGGTCGATGCAGAATGAGGAAACCTCATACCTTACATGATCTCCTCATCTTGCAAAAGACAGGTAGGTGATGCTGTGAGATTGAAAGCCTGCAATTCCCGCAAAACTACAGAAGAAATTCAATCAGATTTGGAAAAAGCAAAAAAAAAAAAGAGAACACTACCTGGTCACGTGGCTCCTGAAGGGCAGCTCAGGTTCTCGTATTGCCTGAATCGCAGATATGGAATCCACTCACTCCCTTGGATTCCATCTGTGCAGCTCAGGCCGTACGAGAATGGTTCGAACCTGAGTCGATTCTCAACTCCTGACAGGTCGATTCTCAACTCCTGACATAGAAGCCCAAAAATACCGTAGTACCTCCAGCGAAAGGTACAAATCCTGCTCAAGATGATGCTTACGCAAATAGCAGCATAGGTCTCCATCAATCTATCTGGGGTCGTAGCATTTTTACATACCTTTTTAAGATTTTGTAGTGCACTGAGTTTGGACCTTCACACTCTATTATTGGCTCAACTTGCCCAAGCACTCTCAATCTGAATCTTCTTCTCTTGGCAATGGGTTAGTTATATCTTATTTCCTCAATCTACCGGTTCAGATCACAATTGGCTGAACTTGATCCCAATTATGGCCGATCCACAGTGACCAATTCATGTTGGGTTTCTAGGGTTCAGAATGACTCCGGTTGAATTGAATTGGGCTGAATTGCGCTAGTGTCTAAATTCATTGGTTGACACTCGGGACCGATGTACTGGGCTTGGGCTTCATAATTTATTCAATCCTGTCCAGCCCATAATTAACCAGTTTGTATATTGTTTTTGGGCTGATGTTCTCTGTGCTGCAGCACAGCCTGCACCCAGACACATGGGCCTACCATTTAGGGGGGCAAGGTGATCATTTTACCCACCCCCATGTCTTGGTGCAGTCTGCGCTGCGTCACAGAGAACATTTGGCTATTGTTTTTATTCATTCCATTATAAAAACCAAAATACTATACAAACAGTTCAAAAAAAGGAACCATGACAGATTTGAAATCGTTTTAGTATAAGAGAAAGACTTGATTTCTACAGGATGAATCCTAAGAAAGAAAAAATCCATATTGATATGGTTGGTATCTTTGAGAGAGAGAAAAATGTCCGATACGGCCAACACAGACCATATTGGTATCGGTATCAGTATCGAAACTGGCGATGCCCGACCCGACACCATGAACTAAAACTATGGTCCTAAGGGGGAAATGAGCACTTAACTGGACTCCCAAATTGCTTAAGGATGGCTGACAGGCTGTGCAGTTGATTACATCCTCACCACCTAAATAGCTAGATGCCACTGGGAACATCTTCTATTCTCTCTAGCTACTCTACTCATTAATGAATCACCTCTCTTTAGGGATGTTCAGATTTTGGATATAAGAAAAAGATTCTAAGGTAGAGTGGGGTAAAATGGGGAAAAAAGTAGAAGACCATCCACCTCAAGCCAAGTGTGATTGTTAAAAAAAAATAACAAATACTAGGAGCATAAATTCCTTAAATTTCTTGTCTATGAATTGAAAATCTTGTAGATCTAGTTACAATAGGCGAATTGCAAAGCTTTTTCTATGCTTTTCGTGATTATAGGAAAGAGATGATGGCTAAAATTTGAGATCTAAGGCTATATTTGGTATGATTTCTGTTTCATTCTCGAATTGATTTCATGAAATAGTCAATAAATAGATTTTTGGTCAAAATATTCAAAATGTTTTGGTTGCATTAAAATAAAATATTTCAAGATAAGAAATCCATTTGATATCAATTTTTGAGAATAAATTTTCTACATTTCTTTGGGAGAAGGTGCTAGTGAGCTCATAGGAGAAGAAAAAATGTGGTGTTTTATTTGAATATGAAATTATTGCTTTACCCATCTAATTAACCATGTACTCATTAAAAAACAAGAGCGAATAGATTTAGATTTCAATTTCAAAATTGAAACTACTCCTCAAGTACTTTACAATTCCTATTCCAGTTTGATTTCTTTCCATTTACAAAAATAATGTGCCAAAATCAAATTAAATGATTTCCAAAATAAAAATCAGACCAAATCAGACCTTAGGGTGTCAGAGCTGAACCCAATTTCTTTCTTCAAAGTCAAGGAAAATTGGAATTAGGAACGACCAATTCTAATTGATCAATTGCATCAATTTTGATCCGATTTTTAAAGCTATGATCATTTGACAAAATTAAGTTAGCTAGAGAGCAAGATAATGATCGTTCAGCTTAACCAGTTTAAATCCCACCCTTCGAACAAACAACAACAACACTACTAATAAATCCCACCAACTAAAGAAAAGAAAAGACAAAGAAAGCAAAAATATAATATAATAAAAGAAAAATTATAATGACATAATTGATTTGTATGTCTATCTCACTCATTAAATTTAAAATTTTTGATTTTTTTTTCTTAGCTTCTAAACATTGCTGGTGAATGATCATGGAGTTTTTTGTACTAAACATTGCTTGTGAATGACCATGGAGCTTTTTGTACTGCTTATAATAATGTTGATAGAACGGGCTTCACCCAAAAAAGATAGAACCCATTCCTCTTAGGTTCCTTGTCCGGTATAGTTGTCCGTTTCGTCATAGGGGGCAGAAATGATGATCTAACCCTTGTTCAAACACATGCCCGAATATGGTTAAATTGTCATTTCCACCCCTATGAAAGGTACCGGGCAACCGGAGGGAATCTGACTGGAAAAAAATTCGGGGTGATTTGGGTGATGGTGCCGTTAGAACTTTATGAAGTATAAGATACGACCGACGACCTCTGATTCTATGATTACGTGTCCCTCAAAATACAACCGTTACGGTGCGATTTGTACTCTTCCACGTCAGCACTGTTACGGCTTTTTCCTTCCCTAATCCGAACCCGAAACCCGAAAGCTTATAGATGCCATTGCCAACCAAATCGCGAGTTTTGACTTTTGAGTCTAAAAGAACGGACATCCGGCCGGATCGCACCGCACCGCACCGCACAGCCTACTAAGTAAGCGGACTATTATTAAAGGAGAAAGAAAAGAAAAGAAAAGAAAAGAAAAGAAAAAGGGCATATAGTTCGTTCTCTCACCCTTTCGTCCTTGCGTTGCTGGGTCATGAGTCATCAGATATTCAGATCAGACCAGTGAGACTAATGAAAAGAAATTCTCGTGAGTGGGAACTGAAGAGAACAAAAACGTAAAGATCAGTCTGTCATTTGACTCATTTCTGCCCTAAACCATTGGAAAAAAAAAAAAGGCCTGCGGAGCTCACCTCCTGTCTGACATTCTCTTCTGCCTCTCAAGGTAATGTATGTCTATAATCGCTCTGTGTTTCTGTCACTCTGTATGTATGGATCAGAAAAAAAATGGATAAAATCATTCGTTCGTTTTGACTGTTTAATTACTTCCTCACTCTGAACTGCCAATTGCTTAGGAAATCTGTGGATTTTTTTATTTTTTTTTTCGTTTTCCCTATTTCAAAGTTTAATTATCATTGTATTCGTCGTCGTAGTCTATAAGTCATGTCCAGATATTTATCTATGAGCTAGTTCTGGTTTTACGTTCATGCGGATCTTGTCCCATTTTGTTTTCCTAATTTGTTTGTTTGGTTAGTTTTTGTTGGCGTAATTTACTTTCTGAAGCTCATTGTTGGTTCTTAAATCATTGGTTTTCTGTGTTCTGGAAAATATTTTTGCTTGATCATCGATTGTCTCCTGTTTGACTCTATTTGATTACTTGTTCTGGTCTAATTGGCTATCACTTTGTTTCCCGCTGGGAGGTTCTTGACGAACTTTCCTATAACTCTTTAGTAGTAATATCAGTTTTAGGAGTCTAATCGTAATTGCTGCAATGAGACTACTGAAGGGTGTTCTGCGGTATCATGGATTGCAAATTGTTTAATGATACGGTTAGATGGATACAGTGATGGTTGTTGTCATAAGCATCTAAATTTTCTCCTGTACTGGTTTTTAGTCTGTGTATATGGTTTTGCTGCTCTTGTGCTAAGTTGATTCAAGAACGTCCTTGTTCATTGGTGGCCAATGCAAAATATAGTGCACTGAGATCTTTGATTTCCAGTCAGAAAGGGGCAGCCTGTTTTGATGTGAGGAAACTGATATATCCTCTTGTAGGTGTTTGTCCTTTTTATGAATTCTTGATTTCGTTCTTTTTTTTTTGGCGGAGTTGGGGGAGGAGTAGCTTGCATCTCCTATTGACTCCATCATTTATCAAGTTGACCATTCCCCTATTACATGTGCCGAGGAGATTTTAAACTACAAATGCATATGGCTATGGCTAGCTACCGAAGTTTGACCAGCTAATACTCTTTAGCACCCCAAGACCTCAAAACAAAAATCTTACCAGCTTAATGCCTCAACACCCTAATGGCTCTCCAATCATCTAAGAGTTAGGGATTAGAAACCAACACATGATCTAGAATCGTAGGTCAAGTAGTACTTAAATAAAAAGATGTTCTGCAACCTGAGTAAGGATAATACAATGGCACCCAAAGCTTGGTAGAGTAGGCTAGATATTGTAAGGAGTACTCCAGCCAAGTGGGAGGCTAATCCAAGGGTCAGATTCCGAATAAACAGCAGGGAATGAAATTAGTAACTTACTGAAATAGTACTCAGATTTAGTAACTTCATGGAAAACAACAACTAGATCAATAACAACAACCAACAACAACCATAACCTTATCCCAACTAAATGGGGTCGGCTACATGGATCCTATAGAGGCTATGACAGTAATAGAATAAGAGAAGTAAAAAGAAGTAAGAGGAGTATAAGGAAGTAAAAAAGAAAATAAGTAAAGGGAGAAGTCCAAGCAAGAGTCAAAGCAGTATCCCAGGAACATTCCCCTACAAGGGGTCGGCTACACGGGTCTTTGTCCTCCAAACAACTCTATCTGCGGTCATACTAGGATCGAGCCCTACCACATGCATATCCTTTCTTACCACTTCTCCAATAGTCAATTTAGGCCTGCCCCTACCTCTTTTAGCTCCATCAAACTGAATCTGGTCACTCTTCCTTACTGGTGCATCCATAGATATCCATTGTATATGACCATACCACCTCAAGCGGCTCTCACAGAGCTTCTCCTGGATTTGTGCAACTCCCAGTTCGGTTCTAATACAATCATTCCTTATTCTATCTCTTTTGGTCTTGCCACACATCCTTCTCAACACCCTCATCTCCGCTACACTCATCTTATCTATATTAATCTTCTTAACTGCCCAACATTTCGCCCCATAAGTCATGGTCAGTCTTATAACTTACCTGTAGAATTTCCCCTTAAGCTTAACAGGCATGCATTTGTCACATAACACTCCCGAAGCACCTCTCCACTTCAGCCATCCTACTTTAATTCTGTAGGAAACATCATCCTCTATATTACCCTCTTTGTTAGTGGTTGATCGCTGGTATCTAAAGCAGTCGCTTTGTGGTAACTCTTGCTCCTCAAGTTTCACCACTTCATCACCTCTCCTGGTTTGATTGAAGTTACACATCATATATTCTGTCTTTGTTCTGCTTAACTTAAAACCTCGTGATTCCAAGCTTGATCTCCATAACTCCAACTTTGCATTAATCCCTTCCACTGTCTCATCTATCAAAACAATATCATCAGCGAAAAGCATACACCAAGGGACCTCATCTTGGATGTGTCTAGTGAAATCATCCATGATGAGTGCAAACAAATAAGGGCTTAGAGATGATCCTTGGTGTAACTCAATTGTAATAGGGAATTTACTGCTTTGGCCCTCTGCAGTTCTGACACTTGTCACCACGCCCTCATACATATCCTTACTTATATCCACATAGTTACTGGAGCTCCTTCTCTTCCCTAGAACATGCCAAATGAGCTCTCTGGAGACTCTATCATAGGCCTTTTCTAGGCCTCTGCAGATTAATATAGCAAGTAAATTCAAAATAGAAACAAAGTACTGTAGTAGTAGTAAGGCTGAACAGAAGCAAGTATACCAGAATTTAGAAGCTAAGAGAAAATAGAAAGTAGTGGGGAAGTAGTGCTGTAACAGCATATAGGAGAAGACGACACCATGTCAGAACACCCATCAGTTACTATTGAATTGGCCAATCATTGTTGCCACTAAGGTTTACCATACTTTGCCTAACATTTATCAATAGTGTGATTGGGCTTACCACAATGACAACACTGGTGTAAACTGTAAAGGTGGATTACTTCTGTCCCTTTGACCATTAGCACCATGTCCTCTCCCTCCTCTTGAACCTTGACCATGACTAGGAACATTTGAGCCATGTCCACAACCACTACTGCCAGTAACATATGCAGAGCTATCCTTGGTTAAAGAATAAAATTCAGATTTGGCAAATGGCCAGGGAAGGAGAGACAACACGTTGAATGCGACAGAAGGCTTCATTCATTGAAGGCACCTTTTCTCTTGTAAGCAACTGACTTTTCACAGGCTGAAACTTAGGATCTAAACCAGAGAGAAAATTGGCAACTTGGAAGTATGCACGCTTCGATTTCAATATTTCAAGATCAATAGAGATAGGTTGATAAACATTTAATTCTTTCCTTGTAGCCTAAGGGCACTATATTATTCACCTACTGATTTGCCATTTTTCTTGAAAGAAAAAATATTCTCATACAAGTCATATACTCATGACAAATTCTTGTCTTACTAGTAGCTCTCCCTCAAGTCATCTCAGACATGTTTAGCAGTAGTGTGGAACATGACAGTAGTAGCCACTGATGGTTCCATGCTGTTCCACAACCATGCGAGCAATGTATGATTCTCATACATTTAGTCTTTATACTTCGTATCAGTTGAAAAAGGTGGGGAAGAAGTCAAATAATCCAGTTTGTCTTCAGCATTATATATACTTCGACAGCATGTGCCCATAGTATATAATTTGAGGCACCATTCAACTTAATAGAGGTGATTTTGAACATTGACGGAGTCCACAGAAGGTTTGGAATCACCCATTGTAATTTATCAGATATAACTTCAGCACACATAGAAGAAACCAACTAATTGCAATTAAATAGAATTCCAGTCTCCAGACTAACACCACCAAGTAATATCAATCACAGATAATATTAGGGAGGCCACCAGACACCATCTACAGCCTTTACACAAAGGGAAGTCAACTGCAGGGAGAAAGATTTCTCTCTGTACAGAGAACAGGAACCCCTGAAATCGTAAGGGATTAGAGGGCTTTGATTGCCCTGAATTTTTATGATGAATACTCTCATGGATACAGAGAAAATAATCCCAAAGTTGCATAGAAATCTGGTGACAGAAAGATGACTTGTTGAAAAAACCCTTTTCAAAATTCGGGTTTGTCAAGAAATTGCAAAAATCTGATCTGATGACCAAGAAAAGAAAATCTAATGTCAATATGATAGTCACAGGCTAATATATGATCTCCATGAGAAGAGAACAGAACAGCAGCAGCTATATCAATCATCAACCACATAAGAAACAACACCCACGCAGAGATTAAAAAAAAAAAACCTCTTGTGCAGAAACCCTAATTCGAATTGGGCAAAAAACCAGAAGAATGGCAGTAAAATTCCAGCAAGCAGTGCATGTATTCAGCAGCAGTCAATCAGAACACGAAACCCTAGTTCTTCATGTTCCTTCAAGTAGGGGGTTTAATAGCAACAATGCAGCAGGGGTTGCTGTAAACAAAAAGAAGAGAAGTCCTAAAGGAACTCCCAAAACAGAGAAGTAAGGTTTACAAGTACTGATCATACCTGCTCTGATACTATGGCGCAATATCAAAACAGGTTAGAACAGTACCTGCGTATAGCGGGATGAAGAAGAAAGGAGAAGAGAATAAGAGAAAGAGATATAGAGAAGAAAGGACAAGAGAATAAGAGAAAGAGATATAGAGAAGAAAGGACAAGAGAAGAAAGAAGAGAGAACTAGGCAGTGTATTATATCATTAGTGACTCATACGAGTCATTGTTGATTGCAACTGAAACAATGAAAAGACCCCTCCATGACTACTTAATTTAACAACTTAAACAACACAACACATGATAAACATCACCATGAATAGTTAACTGTCACCACAGTTACTAAACAGCACCATCACTACAACTATAACAATTTCTAGCTGATGCTTGGGCATGCAGCTCTTTAGCATCATCATGAGTTTTAGTGACTGAGGTAGTTCCTTTGATTAGGTAGACTAAAGTTTCTAGAGTTGGGTTACTTGCTACTTAAGATGATTTCATATTCGACACAAATTACATTCACTGCAGCCTGCAGGTGGACTTTTACAGGATAACAAACATAAACCGTGTGAAATGTGTTTGTTTAGTCAGGAATAAACTACATAGATAGGATTATGTACTTATATAACATACTACATTATTTTATTCAGATCATCAACTTGGATTAATAGGTGCTTTAAGACCTGTATTTGTTCATCTATTGTGTTTTAGTTTCTTTCTAAGTAATTTCTTGTCTTCTGATAATGAATATTTAATGGTAGTATGGAACCATTGTTACAGGACAGACAACACAGCAGATTGAGAAAGTAGTCACCATGTTTCGGAGAAGGCCTTCTCATAACTCTGAGGAGAATGATTCTGTGCAGCAGGGTGTGAAGGTAATCAGAAGTTCAGATATAAAAGATAAAAGCACGGACTGTATATTATTTGGATTCCTAATTGTAGGGACTGAGTTAAGAAGAATACATTATCCTTCTATGAATAAAACCCTAAGAGGGTCACTGCTTACATCCTCATTGTTCTGGGGATTCTTCTATGATCCTCATACACTATCAATGAATATAAGACTGTCCATCAATTGGCCTTCAAGCCTTAAGAAACAGCCTATCTATCATCAACATGATAATGAAACATGTTCTACATATACCTCACTTCAGTGGTATTTTTCTAATGGTGACTGAGACAGTTTGGGACCAGTCGAACCTTTCAAAACCTTGTTTTATTCCTTATATAAAAGAAAATTTTGCATCTGAATTTTTTTGCAGATAGAATATCAACACTGTATAATGCTACCTTATCCTTATTGTCAACAGATCAACGAACTAAGGACCGCTATTGGACCACTATCAGGGCGTAGTTTACAGTACTGTATTGATGCATGTCTAAGGAGATATTTGGAGGCTCGGAATTGGAATATTGACAAGTCAAAGAAAATGTTGGAAGAAACTCTGAAGTGGAGATCATCCTATAAGCCTGAGGAAATCCGCTGGGTAAAGATCAGTCCTTGCCCCTATGTTTTTTGAAAAGAACTCTTGGTTCTTGGATGCACCTAGGAACTGCTTCCTGTGCAGGCCAAATATATGCCACGTGACTGGTTGGATGGGGCCAATTTTTGTAGGTAGGTAGACCCAAGGTCCCATACTCACTGGTCAAATTTCAGCCCTACTGGAGTTTGCCAAGTGGCAGAATAGAGCTTTGCAAAATTCAGGACTTTGGGAAATTGCACAATAGTGGTCTGAGTACCGTAGAGGTGCATGGAAATACATTGGGATGCATGCCACTGCATGGGTTTATTTTTTATTGAATATTAAGTATGAAATTTGGCACGTGGCTAATCTAGACCGGATCCTCTCTGTCCAACGGTCAGAACTGCTGCATCATCTGTAAACATTGCACAATTAAGGCGGCGTGGTCCTAAAGGGCCACTTGAAAGCCTTTTTTTGTGGTCCTTGACTTTTTCTTTCCTTGTCTACTTTCTTAATTGTTTAATTGTTCTTGGTAGTCTATAGCATGACTCATTAATGTTTGTTCTCACAGAAGTTGGACCATGTCAAACCACTGAACCCAAACAGTTCAAGGCCCAGCCCTTTTTAAGAACATTATTTCATTTAAACAACATCTTATAGTACAACAGATTAGTGATTGAGTTCATTCATTAGCTTGTATGGAGTATGATATCTCCATGGTTTCGTGTGGTGGGGAGACTTTACAAGTACTGCATAAATACATTTAGAGATGGAGTTGGAGCCCTGGTCATGCCACATGGCAGGTCAGATGGGCTGTAATTTTGTGGGCAGGTCAACCCCAGGGTCCATTGCTCACATGTCAAGTATCAGAGCACAACCAGCGCTGGCCAAGTGGAAAAACAAGTGTTGAAAAATTTCAGGACTATGTAGAGGTGCATGCCAAAACATGGAAGGCTGGCAAATATAGGGATCCATGGACATACATGGGAGGGTATTTGATTCTGAAATTTGACACATGGCTAATCTAGACCATTCCCGGGAAATCAAATGGTCAGGACTGCCACATCACCCTTCTAGGTGGCAGAATTAGGTGGGACGCCTAGATGACCTCTCCAGACGAGCCCGCCTAGTGCCTTAGGATTTTGGTTCCGCTTCTTTGTTTGATTATAATATCTTTTCCTTGGGGGCAGGGGGGAGGGAATTAGTTCTAAGATGCTGTTTTCTATTTGAATACATCTCTTTTTCTATTTTTTTTTAACAAAATTTTTGTTCCTTGTCTTTGGAACTCATTATTTACATTGCATTAGGGCATTGTGGAACTCTGTTTTGCTAAGGTCTCTACGATGTTGTGCAATGCACATCACATATTGTGGAATGGAGGAAATCATTATGTGCATTGGTTATAGTGTTTGGACACATGTATAGCGGTCAACAAGTGGTCACTTGTGGAGATGGGTCCACTTTGTGGTTATTCCCCCATACCTCCATGGTGGAAAATGCATAATTGGTCAATTAATGAGGGAAGCTAGAGCGGAGCCAGTTGCTTAGCCAGTCCCACCTCCTTAGTCAGCAGCGTATGCGGGTAGTAGTAGCAGCACATCCAGTAGCATCCCAACACTTGGTTCCGTAACCACCGGCACAAGTAGCCGGATATATATGGAAGATCCAAAGCTAGAACGAGCATCCACGGTGATGGGGCCATTTAAGTGCAAGAACTTCAGGTTTGGCTTTGGCTGATTTGAGTTAGTTTTGGCTAGGATTGGCTGATTAGACTATTCCGGTTAGGTATCAATCAGAAGTCAGAACAGATCTGACTGCTCCATCCTTGTATGTGGTTTGTGGCCTAGATCTAACGAGCGGAGAAAGCATGGTTGTATTTAGACCAGACCCTATAGTTCCACCCAGACGAGATGCAAGAGTGCAGTTCTGTTTAATCTGATGAGAGAATTTGCAGTTCTGTTTAATCACCTGGAAGCTGTAGAGAATAAGCTTGAATGAGACATCGGAATCTTGATTGATTAGAGTTACCAGCAGGGGCCTTATAATGCAATAATTACTTTAGAGAGTTATTCCTGGAAACAATGTTTATAATTGTTGCCTCAATATTCATCATTGAACAAGCTTCAAAATTAAAGTCAAGCTGTGCCTCCAAGAAGAGCAGAGCGAAAAGGGGCTCCTTTGAGGGACACAAAGAGAAGAACCATGAGGGGCCAATCTTGCGATAGATTTGAGAATATCCCCATTGAACTGGCTGGTGAGCAATTGTGACGCCAATTTTGTCTATATATTCTTAGCTTGGAGAGGCCTTTTGCAGATCTTGTCTTGGTGGAAACTGAGCAAATGAGATGCACAATGGAATCCATCTTTGCCATCTAGAGGTCCAAAACTGTCCCTGAGCCCTTATCTAGGTCAATATTGTGTTCAACCCTTTTTCTCCCGAAGGTCCATCCTCTAGAGATCCGTTTTACGGAAGGATGGCCAAATTCACCTCCCCTGTTTGTTTTGTCTTGTAGAGCTCATGAATGGGACTTATTAAAATGGTAGGTCTACTCCTTTCTAGGTGTCTCCAACTCCACGTGCATGTTTCTTGTGGTAGCATTTGATATTCTGCTGATGGGTTCTGTATGAGAATTTGTTTTGACTTATTCATTTAATGAAATATTGCACTTATTCTGCATACTATTTTTTTATCAGCATGAAGTAGCAATTGAGGGTGAGACCGGAAAATTATACAGGGCAAATTTTCATGATCGGTTTGGGAGGACAGTTCTTATATTGCGACCAGGAATGCAGGTTTCTCTCTCTCTTGGTGCAATTGGATTATCTTTGATGAAGTGAGTGCAGTTTGTTCTGTTTTGGAAATTAACCAATTGTCATGACCTTCTTTTCCCTTTTGTACTTTTGGCAGAACACAAAATCACACGATAACCAGATCAGGCATCTAGTGTACCTGCTGGAGAATGCTATCCTTAATCTTCCTGATGATCAAGAACAGATGTCATGGTTAATAGACTTCACCGGCTGGTCATTGGCCAACAGTGTGCCCATAAAAACTGCCCGAGAGACTGCCAATGTTTTACAGAACCACTACCCTGAGAGGCTTGCTCTAGCATTTCTGTACAATCCCCCAAGAATCTTTGAAGCATTTTGGAAGGTTTGAACTCAACTCTTCCCTGAGTGCCTCTTGCTTCCTTGCTGAATGGATATTTTGAAAACCACTTAAAGATATCCATATTTCTTCATTCTTAAACTGAATAATAAGGCCCCATTTGGTTAGAAGTGAAGTAAAATGAAAACAATAACAAAATGGATATTTTCTAATTAATTTGTAATTGTGTGACTAAATAAAAAGCATATTCAATATCATAACTAAATTTTACTTCACTTTCTACCAAAACATCATTGCAAATATTTTTAACCTCTTACCTTTTCTATCTTGTGGACCCACATGTTTTCTTCAACCTTACTTCCAAACAAACACGTCAATTGGTAGTTTCTTCTTCAATTTCTTACATTTTATTTAACTTCTCTTGATCTCGAAATTTATTATTTTACTTCATTTCATATCTAGCAAATGGTGCCTAACTCTATTATCAATTTGCATGTGAAATGAACTCTTTCCATGCATGTGGTCTTCATAAAAATGTACTTGTTTCCATTTGTCACCTAGATCTGGCTAATTAAAACCCTTAAAAAGAAATGGTTTCATTTTATAGAAACCTAAAATGATTTTAAAAAAAAAAAAAAAAAAAGTCTCCTTAAAGTAGCCTACATTGTTGGTATAGAAACTACAATGTAAATCCGATTATCACCTTTTGCATAGAAATGCTATGGAGTTCAAAGTTAAATGATCTCACTCTGGGTGTTGGCCAAATGTAGGTAAGTAGCCTACAGTGTTGGTATAGAAACTACAATTTTTTTATGGGTCTTTAATACAGTAAAATTTTGGAAACAGCCTCTTTGAGAAAGCAGGGGTAAGGTTGCGTACATTATGACCCTCCCCAGATTCCCGCAGTGGCAGGAGCCTCGTGCACTGGGTACGTCCTTTATACTATAAATATTTTTGATAACCAAGATTTAACTGCTAAATGAAGAGAAGTTACACAAATTGGACACAACAACAACAGAGAAACAACCACAAGTAGTAGAAACTAAGCATCCACAGAACGCTGAGAACCATAGAAGGGAGCAAGGGCCCAATACAAACAAACCTCAGAAACCCCACCATTAGCCAACTCATTAGTCAATGAATTTGTAGATGGAGTTGTCCACATGAAAGTACATTGTTGTGAAGACCTAAATAGTGAGCCTTCTGGATTAGATGCAAACATCTCCATGGCCCTCCCGAATTTGCTTGGAGTCAACCAGTCATGAGCTTAAAGTGACCTTCAACAATAACCTGCATCTATCTCTGCTGCATAGAAATCTCCATACAAAAGAACTCCATCATAATCCCTAAAACACCTCCAATACAAGCCGGTCCTGGATTGCCTAGGGAACTACTGTCTGCATTGAGTTTGATCATGTTAGGAGGAGGTGGATTCCAAGCGTGCTGATGTTGTCATGCAAAACTGTTGGCGACTCCAACTCCAAATGTCTCATAAATTTTATTTAGTTCAACAAGTCAGAATCGGGCTCACCCGAGGCTATAGTCTACCGATAATACCACAGAATGTTTCAATAGTGATCTGAATCACTTGGTTGGTGGTTCTCTCCCACAGCAAGTGGTAACTAAAAACACAAACCACCACATAACCTTTCCCCTTTTGGCAAAAGAGATTAATTGCCAAAAGTCCATGAGATCACACACCCCTTGAAGAGGGTTCCAACTTTAGGTAAATAGGGTCACAAAGTGAGCCCAGATGGCTCTAGCTAGTGCACAATGGACAAAAAGATGACTCACGGATTCACCACTTCTCTTAGTTTAGGGTTTTTTAATTTAAGAGCTTTCAGATGGACTCCCAGAGTCATAGACCGTAGGAAAAATCCTTTCTCTGTTAAGAGTTCATATTCCATGGTTTAGCAAGTGTGTGAATTCTTACTAGTCATGCAAATTAGTTTCAGGTAGGGAATACAAGCTACTCACCATTCAGGTAACCATGTTCTCAATATGGAGTGGACATTGGATCATTCGGGCTTTAGCCAGTCAGCGTTCCAAACAATTCTTTTGCCCCTCCCTGCAGTCAGTCTGGAATCTTTTGGATAGGTACTGTATGTAGAACTTTACACCTCCTATTGATTGCCCAAAGTTTATTAAGTCCGGTGTAAAGAAAGGTCTTCAAAATAATTTGAAAGTGACTTGTCATTATGTCATTATCAAAAGTATCATTGTCTTGCACATTTTCGAGTACACATGTGAAATGATAAGAGATTTACCCTCATTGGGAAAAAATTGTTATACTAAAAGGGCAAGAAGTAAGGTGACGGTTTATTTGACACCTTAAAGAGTGTCAATAAGAAAATCTCCCTCTAAGTATAATATAACCTTAGGGGAAAAGATTTCTATGCTGCGTTTGTACAGCTTCCTCTATACCCTTCTCACATAATAAACAGTGGGGCCCAAATTGACACTCTCTATCCTATTCCCTCAACAATAACCCTGTAAATTTGTATCATGAGTTGTCTTGGAAATTGCCTCTGCTATGTGTTCATATGTTGCTCTCTCTCTCTCTCTCTCTCTCCATAATTAACAACTAAAGTCAATAATGAATGTATCCTGTATTCTAGCAACTTAATTGATTTACTCATTGTCTTTGCACTGCATGCAAGTCTTTCTGTTCAGATTATGTTTATAATATATTGGACTCTCAACTGCGTTGCACCTACATAGAATATCCAATTTGTAGTTTAAATGCTGTGGGATTTCTTCTGTCCATGCAGGTTGTAAAGTACTTCTTGGATCCAAAAACATTTCAGAAGGTGAAATTCGTCTATCCCAAGAACAATGAAAGCGTGGAACTCATGAAATCATATTTCGATGTGGATAACCTTCCAGCAGAATTTGGTGGGGAAGTTAAATTGCAATACGACCATGAAGAATTCTCAAGATTGATGGCCCAAGATGATGTAAAAACTGCTGCTCTCTGGGGAATAGACAATAAACTTAACCACATCAACAATGGGTGTCTAGGGGCAGAGTTGGCTCCAGAATCAGTGCAGCTATAACATTATGTATAAAGCAGACTTGGAAGGACCACCAAGAATGGATGAGTTAATTGGGATTACACTCATTGGAACTGATCTTTACTAATTGTTGGGGACGACTTTATCCACCATTTTATTTGTTACCCCCATGAAAACAGTAGTAGCTACTTGAACTTGACAAAGTTAACTTCTTAATGCTTATATGCCAGTTGTGCTGCAGCATGTGCCAATAATAAGAGAAACAGAGATAACATTTCCAAATCCACATGTATCTCATTTTCTGCGCATCAGAACACCATTTACCAGAATGATGCGCCAGCGATTATTACTATGCAGCGCTAAACTCCTCTTTTCTTTCCTCCCAGGTTGCACTAAAAACTTTGGGAGTCGCTGACCAGTGATGAAGCTAATAACAGTTCCTGTATGATCATAGTGAGATCAGTAGGAGCAACCTGCTTTGTAATCTACGACCGCAATCTCTTTCTTCACTTTTCCAGTTCAAAATTTCGTCATTGTCATAATAGCCTTGTTTAATAGATACATAATTTCACAAAGGCATACAAAGCGACAAAGGACTGTATCAGGTACTTATTAGTAACCACTTCAAAGTGGGGATACATGTCAGGAAGACAGGAACGAACGTAATTAAGTTAGATTCTTGGAAATTTTTTTTTTTTTGGGGGAGGGGGTGGGGGGGAGTAGAATAAAATTGAATGAACAAATTGAGCGTGGTTTACACAAGCCGCCTTTTGAAGTTTCTGGTGGTTGCTTGGTATGTGCGGATCAGCACACCTACTCCTATTCCAAGTCCAAGACAAATGCCAAGCCCAATCCCAACACCTACCCTCACACCAGCATTGAACCATGAGAGTTCACCTTCATCATTTTCTATGTATTCTTCCCCCGAGTACAGAAAGTTATAATCTTCCAAGCTTTCTGGTCTGTAATGGTATTCCGCCATCTGCAAACAACCGGAAAGGAAATGGGGAGTAAGATGGAAGTCAAAAGCAAGTTCTGTTACTGATTTATGTCAATTCTTAAACTGAAAAATTAGCAGGTTCAAGCTACTGGTTCTGCCCTTAGCTTGAGAGAGAGAGAGAGAGAGAGGTGTTAAGATTAGTAATATGGACAATCCCATAGTTCAAGGTAGAGGTACAATTGCCTATAGGAACAACTAAATCAACACCTTGAAGTTCAACTATGGATAATGGAGTTTGATTTAAATTGTCAAAATAGCAAGCCCTGGTTAATGTGAAAATGGATCTAGGAACTAGTAAGGTAAAAGAATATTAAGTTATAAACACAACAAGATTAGCCTAAAAATATATAAATCAATATTTTCATCATTTTTTAGCAACTCAGTCTGAATGTAGGTTCGCTAACTTTTCAAGGTTACTGACGTCTACCGGATTTAGTTATTAAATTCTACCCCATGACCAAAATTCAACAGGAATGGTATCAAGGAGATGTAAACCAGAATGGAGCACCTCAAGAAGTGAGGATTGAGCATCAGACCACCCAGGAATTCAGGACTTTAGAGATGAAAACTCTGATGACTGTCATGTCTAATGGAACACGAGTGTGGAAGAAGTCTTCTTTCAAGAACTCTGCCATTATAAGAGATGGGACTTATTTGTTTGATTCTAATATATCCACATTTATTAGAAGGGGGGGGGGGGGGTGGGAGAAAAATGAGAATAAGCAGTATGCACAAAAGAGGCTAGCAACCATAGGTGAGAAGTATTTTGGAGAAGACTTTGAGCCACAGAGTGCGTGGATATAATGACTGGTCTGAACCATATATTGTAATCACCATAGTAGCAAGGGGACAGGGACAAAAAAAAAAAAAAAAAAAAGCCAGCTCATTTTTAACCTTTTCTGAATTTTTCTTTCAACATGCTTGGAGTTTGGCAGTACTCACATGGAGAATACGAAAGAACAGAGATGATCTAAAAGCCACTAAAAGAAGAGTAGAAGGCTCAAAAGAGTAATTGGAGGTATCTCTCAAATACCCAACATTTCTTCATAGAAGTCCTTCAAAGTGGAGGAACTCGTCCCAAAAACAAAGTGAATCCCTCATCCTTTTTTGATGACTTCTTCCAAGAGTATAGGTGTATACTACTTTTCAAACACCCAGATTTATGTATGCATGTATGAAATGAATGAAATAACTGAGACTAATTACAAATGGATCAAAGGCAGGGATTCAAAACTAAAAGAAAAGGAAAAGCAGCGTAACTCAATATGAGTATGACAGTAATGTCTGATTTCTACACTTCTAAGTAGAAGATCATATAAGCATGATGTCACAGGGGGAAAGGGTAAATTTGCACTATCCATAACTTAAAAATATGTGCGCTTCCCATACCCCTTCTGACCCTGGCCAATCCATATAAGCATGATGTAACAGGAGGAAAAGGTAAATTTGCACTATCCATAACTTAAAAATATGTGCCTTACCCATAACTCTTCTGACCCTGGCCAATCCGTAAGATAAGATTGCTCTTTTCTTTTAGCAAAGAGGATAAATATTTATTGATGAGCAGAGGTTTACCACGATGCCAAAATGGGAAACCCCACCAATGAGAGGGCAAGGGAGACAAATCGTCCAATAGGAGGTCCGCATATTTATTGAGAAGAGAAAGTGTAAGTGTGGCCCCATGGGTCATTATGTGAGAGGGCGTGCGGATTCTTTCGCACTCTGGGGCGTCGTGCACTTCCTTTTAATTTTATATATTTACCTAAAACATAACATATAAAGTAGAGGGAGTGTTTCCTACAAGGGCAGTGTAGGAAGGATTTGCATGCTACACCAATGAAGGATTGCAAAATGGTATCATCCATATGGCGTCCTCATGATCAGAATAGGAGAATCAGTGTGTGCCCCATTGTTTATTATGTGAGAAGGGTATAAAGGAATCTGTACAAGGGCAGTGTAGCATCTTTTCCCCTAAAAAGTGTGTACAATGAAAGGCTGATTACACCGTGATAATATTTCACGGCCACCACCTGTGGCAATACTACTCAATCTAGAAGAATGTGGGATGTATAATATCCTAAAACATCAATCTCTGGCAAGAAACAGATACACATCCCAAGAGAGAGGCTTCTGATATTCATAACAAGAAGTTGATTAAGCATAAGTATGGTTGCCTGAAGTATTTTTTTCAACCCACAGATGCTTTTTGACAAGCATTTACGGCAATTGGTTGTGTGAACCAGACCCAACTAAAAGATAGGAGCACACTATCCTCAACTCAGACAATAAAGAATGCAGCTCGTCTCTGATTGCTGGAAGAATTGGCAAAAGAAAATCATCTTCCACTAGAACACAGTATCTTTGAATCTAGACCTGTGTTTGGTATGCATTCTGAGATGATATAAACAGTTGTTTATATAATCTTACGCATTAAAGATAGGAGCACACTATCCTCAACTCAGACAATAAAGAATGCAGCTCGTCTCTGATTGCTGGAAGAATTGGCAAAAGAAAATCATCTTCCACTAGAACACAGTATCTTTGAATCTAGACCTGTGTTTGGTATGCATTCTGAGATGATATAAACAGTTGTTTATATAATCTTACGCATTATCGGCTTAGAATGCATACCAAACGCAGCATAGAGGCCTGAGAAGTGTTTTTCCAACGAACATTTTCTAACACCTTCTAACTTAATATCAGATTTTTGGTCGAGCATCCAATCTAGCATTTCACTCACTTCCTACCCAACAAAATATTTTAAAATGACTTCACTCAACTTCCTTTCAAATTTCAGGGAAACCAAAGAGAATCCCATCTTCAACTAAACCATCCCCAACTCGATATCTGAAACAAACACCCCCTCCCCCCAAAAAAAAAAAAAATTTTTTTTACCCAACTTCTAAGGCAACCAGGCAGAAAAAGGGAAGTACCTAACAATGCGATAAAGAAAGGAGAAATAAAACCAAAAATGAATCTAAATGACAAATATTTGGGGTTGCTTAGCAAGTACCTGGTAGTCGAGTTCAGAAGGATCATCTTTTTTGCACTCAGTTGTCTCATACTCTGGGATTGAATCCAACGTACCCTTCCTAGCATGCTTCTTTCGAAGGCAAAGCTGCAGAGTTTTTGTTAAGATGATTGGAGTGCCAGAGAAACAACCAGCCACATAAACCTCAATAGTTGGCAAAGGTAATTCAGGACCCATGTGTTGCTTTCCTTTCAAGAAACCTGTGCCTGCAACTACATATGATTCACAATTCATGCTCCATCGCTTGCTATGGTTTTTTGATTCTCCATTAAAGCCATTGCCATTTGACATCTCCAAGACCCCAGAGATTATGAGATCGTCTTTATCATAAACATCAAATTTCACACTCCCAGTCATCCTTATACTATCTGTGCTCACAAATGTGACTTCCTCAGAATTCTTATCAACTCGATCCCTTCTAAGTAGGGAGGAGACACCTTCTGTGTAGATGCCACTTCTCACACCGTTAACTTCAAGGAGGGTATCTGGGTTCAGCGGGATATGATTGAGTGTGAGATGCTCGGGGGTCGAATTGTCAACCTCACAATTGCTGATCCTCACATAGAAGACCCTTAGATCAAACCAAGGAGATAATAGCTTGCTGCAGGCTTGGTATGGAGGCTGTCTGATGATCTTGCGCCCAGGTTCGGCGGATTCATCCCCGTTCAGTGTCTCATAAGAGCAATCCATGGCCTTGGAGTTTTAGTCCTCGTCACTGATATCTTTCCACATGCATAGGGATTCTTACTTGGAAATAACCACCTAAGAAACAATTAGAAGTGCAGAGGAAACCTGCAGTCACCAAAGAAAACATTTAAAGAGTCCATAGAAATTAATTTAAAGATCATTTCAGACATCTCAATATGGAATTAAAATGCAAAAACAGGAGCTCGAGCTATATCAACACAACACCAGCAGAATAAGATGAAGGCTGCCCCATGAAAATGGAACGAACATAAATCAATGGAACACTAGTGCTCACAAATTCATTACCAAGCAAAGTGCAAGTACTCACAAATAAAGAAAAGAGAAAGAAGAGGGATCCCAATTCAAAAGGGTTGCAACCCACGGGGGAAGCAAAGATTAACAGAAGAAGTATTTTTTGAGCTACAAATGATGCTGAAAACGAATGAAACAGAGTTCAGATAAACAGAAAGGAGACTAAATAAGAGGGGGGAGGGGAAGAGAGAGCCCAAAGAACAAGAAAGCACCTTAATGGTCTCTGTTCCAAACGACGAAAAGTCGACACCCAACCTAATTACAGAGACGGAGAGAGCAAAGAAAAATCGTTGATAAATGAAAAGGAAAAGGAAAAAAAAATTGCATTAATCTTCGTCGAGTTAAAGAAACCAAGCAGCACCTCCAACGAGCTCAGAAAGGAAGAAGGAAAAAGCTTACTTTTTATCGATTTGTGGTTCTGTTTCAATGCTAAACAAGAATAAATCCAACTTATATCACCCTCAATAAGCTGTCCGGGAAAAGAAAAAGAGTGGTGGTTCGCAAAATATAATATAGAAAAAGGACAAAAAGAAAACCGCATATTCGAACAAATTGCCGCCGCCGGGGACGGTAGCACGTCTCGCGGAAGCAGACAAAACGCGCCCTTTCTCTTTCAATCTCTCTCTGGCTCTTCCTGTGTTTTTCATTGCGATTCACGTCGAACATACAAAACCAGAAGCATTTATTCAATACCAATCTATAATTTATTTAAAAAAAACGCTTACCACAAACATCTTCCATTGACCAACTCTCGCTCTTCGTATTTTGCAGCCAAAGAATCGAATTCTAGGACCAAGTGAGTTATCGAATCGCTTTCGTAACGCAGGAGGCAGGGTTAGTGATCTTGGAGCAATTGTGACCAAGCAATGAATATCAATCAAAAAGAGAGTGTGCCCGTGGACTCAAATCTCATGTACAGACCCTTGAGAGAGAGAGAGAGATCTAGAAGAGGCGGGCTTTCATCTCCTTTTATTTTCCGTGAAGTTGAAGGAGAGATGGATAGGCCTAAGGCTAAGGGTATATTATAATATCCTATGAAGAGGACACACACATAGACACAGAGAGTGGAGATTGAAGAATCTGTGAAATCTGATCTGACTCGCATAAGGGATCTTATCCGGTAAACAGAATTCAGAATTGACGTTCACGAGGTGAATGTCTTGAAAGGGACGTCCAAGCTTTTGCATTTGGGGTGGAGGAGAAATGCGCAGGATAAGATCCTGTATCTTGAAGTAGGCGCACATTAGATAGAAATCGAAAGAGGCTCTTTTCTCTTCCTCCATGATGATGATGATGATGATGATTCCCCTCTCTCTGTGTAACAAGGAACAGTAAAGTACCTGCTTCTCCCCATTTTTGAATTAACAAATTAAGATACAGTAAAGGAGAAAATGGTAGAAGAGGAACAAGAAAGAAGTCGTTGCTGGGAGCCGCGATTCTGCTCCTCTGTTATTAATAAATGAGAACAGAACTCGCCTATAATGTTGCTGACGCGTTCAAGCCATGCCACTTGGCAAATTGGAGATGTAAGTACGTGGAAGTATGCCACTTGGCAAATTGAGGATGTAAGTACGTGGAAGTGTTGTATTTTATAAGGAAGAAGGTTTTAATTTTAAGATAGAGTAAATTACACGTCACCCTCTGATTTTCAAAATTGGTTTAAAATATCCAAATCACCTCATATTAGAACTTAATATGATAAATTAATCCTTACCATTATTTTTATGCTTTTAAGTGATGATGTCAGTCAGTTAAATAAATTTAAATCCTTAACTATCTTTAACATCCAAACATAGATTTTGAAAGATAGTATTGTAAATTTAATTCTAATGTCTTACTAAAGGATAAAATAATCATTTCACATCAATAACTGACTAACAGCAGATTAACACGGTTAATGTAGAAAGGGCCGGATGAATATTTTAAAAAACCAAGAGTGATTTGAATTTCGTTTAAAAATCAGCGGATGACGTATAAATTATCGTTTAAGATATCAACATGTCTCAGTTCAAATTATGACGTGGATGCGTGTCCAAGTCCTCCGTGTGGATGGATGGGTGGTTAAAGAGGAATTGAAGAGGATCCATGTCGGCTAGTCCTCTATCGTCTTTTCCTTGTCTTGGTTTGAAAAACAGCACGCTGTATCCCTCCTCTAAAATGCAGGTTTCAATGGAGAGCGAGTGATGGATATAAGAAGAGGAAAGGATTCCATTCGGTACAAGTAATCTCTGAAGTTGTGGTGGATAGTATTCAGAGGTGGATTCGAAAGTTTGAAACCTTTAAACATGCTACCATTACCAACAAAAACGGCCGCAGCCAGCCCTCAACAAGCCCGTCCTCATAATCATAAATATCAATAGTAGTAGTAGGATCACACTCACAGATCGGTGGGTATCTGTATCTGAGACTGAAGGATGCTTTAGATCAATTAAGGGCCTAATTGATAACAATTTCCCTCTCAATTCAAATCCTTCTTTGATTCCAGGTGGTTTTTTTTTTTTTTCTTCCTAATTCCATTCCATGATTTTTTAGGGTAAAATAATCAATTGATAAACTTTTTACTGGAAGGAATTGATTTCGGAGTACATTCAGAACAGAATCACTGCTTGGTAGGTATGCAACTGATAGAATATCATTATAACTTTCCAAGTTTAATTATGGAAATGTCATTTCAAGTGTTTAATCATTTTTTTCTAAGTTTCTAACCTTAAAAAGAGAAAGAATGAATAAAAAAAATGCAAATAACCATAATCCAACAAATTCTATAATATTGTTGTTATCTGCTAAACATTGATTTCAAAATTCTAACCAGTATTAAATTACAATCACGTCAAGTACGTCATATATGTAGTGAAACATGTCAGGTAGCAAGCATATTATTTTGCGTAACAACCATATTAAAGAGCACAAGAAGCTTACCAGAAAATTTTTTTTTTTAAAAAAAAGAGCAGAAGAAGCATCTAACAAAAGTACATTCTCTATGATCATGTAAATAGAGCAGTATTTGAGAGAAAATTAAACTTTCCAAACAACAAATTTAAGATAGCCCAGTGGTAAGTTCCAAGGTATAATCGATGGTTTGGCATCCCTTTCTCTCACATCATGCATGCCTCCTTCCTTATTCTTGTTTCCTGTACAAACAAACCTCAAACTCATAGCCCTCTTGCTAAAGTAATGATTAAGAACACAGCAATAACAGTTTGGATTATTTTGTATACCACAAGTTCAAAGTATTATTTTGGGGATAGATAATAAATTGATTGAATCCAATCTTGAAGGTCAAAAAAAATAAATATTTCAGATTACTACTATAAATGCCTCCCTGAATCTACAAGAAAAATAAATATCATCAAGGTTTTCATGACACGGAAAGAAATGATTTGGAAAAATCATTCACTTCCATGACACACAACGCATGATCCTCATCTACAATCACCCGTCACAGCCTATCGCTTCAAACAATGAAATCAAAACCTAATTAACTTGATAAGGTGCACAGGGTGGGTGCATCCATATGGAAGACCTTACTTGACCATTTTCATGATAAGTAAGTAACAGCACTCTGCTTTTGCAATTTCTTATTAGAAACTAAAACTTGAATTAGGTTGGGTGATCCATCAATAGAAGTTTGACGATATAGAGAACAAAACAAATATTAATGAATTGAGGAAACGGATTATGAAAAGGGGGGAAATGGAGTTTCCAAAAAGGATTAATCCTTGCTCTCAATTTGTTTCCAGAAATGCAACAATGGAGTTCCCACCCAAAAAAAGATGAAAATTTACCTCCCAATTTGTTGCTCGGGTGGAACCGGTATGAAAAGGGGAACAATTCCCTGTAAAACAATTACTCGGAGATTTCATTAGTCATTACAATTCCCTCCATAAAACCTCCAAATGAAAACCCCACTGGAGTCCATTATAGGGCTTCCAAAGAAAACGAATTGCAGTAATGTACATTTTGTAGTAATCTTGGTCCAATTATTATCATTAAATAAAGAACTAGATCGTAGTAATGTACATTTTGCCCTCTGTTTCTGATGAAGATACAAGCTAAGTTATTATACTAAGAAGCTCTATCAATCATTTAGAAGTAAAACTGTAGTTGTCAAAAATGCTTAAATTTTTGGGTCTCCCCTAGAAATGAAATGTTTGCCTTAGATCAGTACAATACAAATCTACGCACTTCACTTCAATCCTGGTTGAGTAAGAAACTAAAGAGGAAACCAAATAAGAAAAGCTTACAGAATGCTGTATCCGAGCTTCTCATCGACAGTAATTGATTGAGCCATCGTCTTCCTCCTCTCTGCAAACTAAACAATTTTCTAGTCTCTCCACAACAGTCTACACCCCCCCCTTATAGAGTCAACTAATGTCAGTCTCACAGCACTGGAGACCATGAAGGGCTTTCCCAGTCTTTTTCGTCTGCGACTGCGAGTCGTTGTTCGGTGGGAAACTGGAAAGAAACCAAACTAGGGCCCTCTCTTTTTGGCGGGTGTACAATCAGGTCAGAATAAACAATTGGATGTTTTATAACATATGGGGTGGTGGCGCAGTTGGCTAGCGCGTAGGTCTCATAGCTTCTGAGTGATCCTGAGGTCGAGAGTTCGAGCCTCTCTCACCCCATTAATTTTTTTTCTATTTTTTTGTTAATTCTTGGAAACTCAGGGTTTGGGTGATGAAGTGCACAACCCTCTAACAAGGGTTTTGATGCTCTAAGGTTAATTTGGTAAGTTCACTCCATCATCAAGGGTAGACTTACCATTTAAGGTTTTATTCTCATCTGATTTAAGCAACTAACAATAACTGACTAACAGAAGGGGCTTTGAGTAACAGGTTTTGTAAAGTAGGGATGGTTAGTGTAGTTTGTGAAACCTTGAGACTGGTCAGTGTATTTAAGCCTCGGTACAGGGGAGATTAGAGTAATTTATTCTAAAAGTTTTCATTATCTGGGAAATATCATAAAGTAAATTAAAAACTTTTCATGGTCATCCTTCACTCGATCCCTACATCAGCCAATTAATCACCTCTTGACAGTCCATCCATTGCTGCTATACTTGTCCATCCATGCTCTTTAGATCCCTTGCAAGCTCTAATGTAGGCCATTTATTCCTGATTCTTGAGGATTCCCTACAAAATTATTCATATAGGTCACAACAAATTGAGAGTTAATCATGAAAAAGCCTACCTTCTATTACCCATAATTGGTTCATTACTCGTATCACAAATTGAAAATACAAGAACCCCCATCAGATAACATTTGAAACCATATTTTAACATTCCAAATGAATAAGAAAAAAAAACTGAAGTTTATCTTAAATTCGATAATACAATGTCATATGTTTTTATTTTGGCAAAAGGTTTCATGCACGACCATGCCTTTAACTGATGGATGGGGATGAAGAACCATATACTATACACGATCATGCCCATCCAATGGTTGAAAACATAATCGTGCATCATGCACGATCGTGTATGAAACTCCTCCTCATTTATTCTTTAGGGAAGCAGTTTTCTGTCCGGGAGTGTGGACTACGTCAGCATTCCCATGAGTCTATCTCTCTCCTCCTTAAAACAAGGGGAGCAAAGGTGTCTTTTCACATGGGGAGGAGAGAGATAGACTCATGGGAGTGCTGGCGTAGGCCACACTCCCAGACAGAGATCTTTTTCCCTATTTTTTATAAAAGATGTTATGTTTTTTTTTTTATGTTGGAGAGCAGCGGCTAAAGGGAGAGGAGCTTGAGTTTACATTTCTACATTATTATTGTTCACTACCACAAAAGCTAAGTCTAGAAGCTACAAAGATATAGCTCACAGCAAAGCTCTATTGCCCGAGTCTAACCTGCACTCTAAGTCAAAGGCAACGGTGTCTTACAATCAGCTCGACCATTGGGAGATAGTGCTCTACACAAACATAAGGGCTCAAATTTTTGTTTCCCCACACAAACTCTAATTCAATGAAGGGAGAATGTTCTTTGTGCCTGGGCGCAAGCTGTGCTACGGCACAAAAAACATTCTCCCTGAAATGAAATTCACCTAATAACATGGCCTCCAACCCTTTGACTATCGAACAATGTCAAGTTGTAACGCCTAAATCGTTTCGGTACCCGAGTATCTCCATTTTTTTTTGTCTGAAAGGAAGAAAGAACTTATAAAGATAGAATATTGTTGAAGACTTCTCTAAAATCAGACCATCTTAACTTCATTAGTTAACCACCTAAACCACCAAGCTACCTCATGCTTTGCTTTAAAATATTACAAAATTATCATCATTCCAAATTAAGAATGAAGGCTTTGTTTGGTATGTATTGTTGGAATGCATTCTAGGTCAATTTTGGATTCTTGGATTAGAAAAATAGTTGCTTTTATTGTCCGAAAATGCAGAATCGACCTAGAATGCATTCCAAGAATGCATATTTATCGTCTGAAAATGAAAAATCGACCTAGAATGTGTTTCAAGAATGCATACCAAACACATGAAATCTCCAAAAGAAAAAAAAGACATCTTTTTTGCCACACCATCTCTTGTTTCAAGATCAACTTAGTAAGTAATTGAGAACGCGCTCGTCCATAATTCCTTCATCTGACACCCCATTCATTGAAGTCCATATAACAAGCTCTTATCTTTCTGCAAACCATAATCTAAACCCATCATGATAAACTACCGCTGGTACTAAATACCAAAAGCACAATCAAATTCATTATCAATTGAATTAAAGGAAACTCCAATTATAAGAACATAACAAGCCTGAATAGACAAATTTAACCTGCCTAGCATCATCAACCATCATAGTTTCGACAATCAGAAGGTGTTTGAACCGGAGAAGATCAGCAACTCACCTGAACACATTTCGGATAATACTAACAGGATCTGTTTTCAAATTTCAAAATACAACCTGATTCTTGTGGATCCATAGGAAACAACATTTAACACAAAAAACGCATGTTATATCTGTTGGGAAGAGATGTGGAAAAAACATTTCCACCTGTGTGAAATAAATAAAACGAAAAATGGAAACAAAATAAGTAACCACAATCGAAACGAACACACGATTTACCGTGGAAATCTTCCAATGTAAAGGAAAAAACGGACCTCAAGAATGACCCAAATGTGAGAGTAAAATCTCCACACAAAAAATCTGCACTTCTTCTTAGCTTCTCAATCAAGTTGAAACCCTTTCTCTTCTCAAACCTTGTATGTTCTCTCTTTCCTTAGAGAAAACCCACTAATTCTCTCTCTCGTTAGAGAAACCTAGTAATTCTTTCTCTCTTTAATTTTTTTAGAAAAAATTTCACTACACACTTCACAAAATGATTCTTTGAATTTTACAATCCAACCCACCAAGGAAAGATAGTGAATGCCAACTCATTGACCCTTTATCTTTACATAGGTTTTAGACCCAACTTAATCCAAACACCCAAACAACCCCACATGGGGTTGGACTAAAATAGTCAAATGCTCAACAATATCCACATGTAGAAATAAGTCAAACTCGAGAGTAACCAAAAACTCTAGAATTGAGAAACGTACTAACATTCAATTCTCCTTTATAGAAAAAATCACACGAGAAAGAGATATGTCATGTCCCCACAAAGAATTTAAGTAATTTTGTATCCGGGTCAAATTAGACTCACAACCCTCCATGTCAAATGACCATTTCAATCACTTGGAAGGATTTTTATATTTCTTCATTATAATGTTGCTCATTTTGTGAAAAAGTTAAAAGTTTTGGTATAAGTTTCTGATTTTCATTTTACTTTTCTACTATAAGTTTTGGATCAGGATCGTCTCCAGGGAGTAAGGAATGCCCAGGACGCTGTCAGCCATTGGGTTGTGCAGCATCCATCCCTAGACGTGCATCAAGATGTGTGCGGCACAGCTCAGCCACTGGATGCCCCCTGGCAGAACCCTAGGCGCACGTCTCCCTGGAGACGAGCTCAATTGATAAGTCTTAACACGTGCAAGCTGCATAGCATGGGATTTTCTCTAGTTGGAAATGCCAATTAATGGACAGTCCTAGAAAATCCTCTCCATTACTCTCTAAGACAGCGTTTGGTATGTATTTTTAAAATGCATTGTAGTTAATTTTACATTCTAAGATGATAATTCAAGAACACAAAGTAGAATACATTCAAAAAATGCATACCAAACACAGATAAGAGTCTAATTATGCTGCTTCTCTGCCATGTGCGCTTAGAGATCCTCTCCACCAATGGATAGGCAGGACACAAGGCGGATAGAATTGTAATTGGAAAAGTAACTCAGGGGTGAGGGTCCGGATTCATCGAGGAGGTTCTGGACCCTTGGGTGCAAAAGGAGATTTTTAAGGATTCGCTGATGAAAGTGGGTCCACAAACGGGCCAATGGAAAATAACTTGAAAGGGTGAGTGATTATCTCTTTATGGTATCAAATGGGTCCCATGTGGTGTCACTACTCACCAGTCAGCAATCTAAAGTGAGATGGCGGCGCTCCCTATAACACCTGCTCGACTGTCGGCACTCCGCATTCCGTAAAAGACCAAACGTGTGCCTTCCCCACTCTACGCGTCTACCGTCAAGTTGTCGACCTCGTGGCTCGTACTAAATTCCTCGGCGATTCTACCTCCCATCGCTAATTACATTTCCAAATCATCTTAAACCGTTTTAATCTTCTAAGCAACATTTTTATTCAATCCATTGGGGCAGGATAGTAATTTCATGCATTCTTGTGTCAGGCACAAGATCCATACAATCAGGCAGCCTTTTTTTTTTTTTATTATTTATTTTATTCGAAGAATAATTATTATTAGGAACGTTTATTATTTGATCAAATGTCGCAAAACATCTATTTTGATATGTGAAGAGATGATATTTCCATTTTGACTATTGGATAAAGAAGACACGACATAGATAGAATTGACATATTTCAAATTTCAAATGCTAATTCAATCAAATACCTTTTTTTGTATTGATACACATATTGTCTATGTTCATACATGTGCAATTGTGTATCAATACTCTAGGCATTACTGTGGATGCACGTTCCCAACTCAAAATGAGAATAGACAATTAAGATTAAAAAAATATTAAGATCAATAACTCAGATTTATCTTGTGATTTGCAAAAACATCACATTTCATTGTGACTCAGAATAGCAAAATGGAGAAGTTTGGAGTTCTTTCATCGATGACTTACTTTTTTTCTCCCCTATTGCCAGTAGAAGTAGGGGAGATCGACATCAATTAGAGAGGGCCGATGGAAACCCTGATTCTAATCCTTACCAGAGGGAGAGAAAGAGAGATCAAACTGATTTTTCTTGTGTCTTATACACAAGGTAACAACACTTTTAATTTTTAAGAAAACACTAAAACCTCTATGCTATATAGATAGGTTAAAGCACAAAAAATCAGTTCACGTACAAAGCCTTTTAAAGCCCAAAGAAAAAGATTCTTAGTTGAAGTACAAAGAAAAATGATGTTGTTAGTTCAAGAGTTCTTCTCTAAGGCCCAAAATCTCATATGTATAGGCATTAATTTACCTGTGCGGACAATCGCTAAAGACTCTGGACATTTGTTGGTCTCTATGGTCGAAAATATAACCATTGAAGCTTCAACGGTCAGAAATATGACTCTTAAAAAATGACTGTTTTCTAACACGGATGTCTATGCCAGACTTACGAACGTGCTCACAAGAGTGCAAACTTCTTCAAGTTCGAGAGACTTTGTTACCTATTATGAGATTGTCTGTTGAGAGTCTGGATCCTCTACTTCCGTTTGCTCTTATTTTCGTGTGCATTTTGTTTGAACAGGGGTAAGGTGGTCTTTAATTATGCATCTTGTTGTGTGTATGGGACATACGAAAATAGGAACAGGCGGAATTAGAGGATGTCGATTCGTCTGTTAAAGGGTGTGGACATCTCCTACCATCAAGAGGACCTGTACACTGTAGTGCTGACGTACCCAAGACTGAGATCTTTGTAAACCCAACCAAATTGTTTTGACATCTGCACAAGAGTGTGGGTATTAATCTGAGGTTGTGGACCTCGATCTCCTTAGTCATGCGGACGTATTCTGGACTCAGGACAAGGAATTTCTCTAATTAAAATCAAACGTCTCTGAAATAGTGCGGGCGTCTACTTAAGGAGTGCGGACGACTACAGACACGATTTTTTTTTCTTCTGTCTAGACAGTTTTAAGTCAGTTTTCTATCCTCATAAGTTAGAGGAATGTTCCAATTAGGTCCTTAGTGGCTTTTAAAGGGCTTTTCAAGTGCGAGAGACCTACAAACATAGGATTAATTAAAAAGGATATTACAAATTTAGGAAAAAATCCTATGCTATGGAGTTTTCTTCTTCATCGATCCTTCCAAGACTTGGTAATATTCATCTTTTGCTAAGCTTGGGTTTGGGAGAAGCTTTCCCATTTGATCTTGAAGGCTACCTTGACTTTAGCTCCTTTTGATGCTTGCTCACTTGATGATAAATCTCTTTAAAGCTTCTTTAAACTCATGAGATTGTTTAGACATTTTCATAAGCATACACATATTAGTAATCCCAATTGTTCATCATCCCACAAAGTTGTTTCTACACTTAGCCATTGGTTGTGTGACCTTCAATAGATTCCATGTAGGGATCATCAAAGTCTTCTTCTTGTCATCGTCACTGGTATCAAGGCTAAGTTTGAGTTCCTAAAAGGGCGTAAATTGGATGGGTGATCTCCTCCATGTGGTCGTTCAGATAGAGAATCATCACTATCACATATAGCGCTTCGAACAAAAGAACACACACTAGGCAACATCTTAGAGCTTAGGTTGTTCCCCATTCCTCCTGTTGTACCTCTCCTCTCTATGCAGGCTTGATTTGTAGTATATTTGTGATTCGTTCATTTTTTTATTTTTTTTCTTTTAGTTAGACTTTATCTTGGATAAGTCTATATAGTTCTGTTCTCTCTGTTATGATTTGTCTATCTCAGGTGATATTTCGAGATAGGTCTCAACACCCACCACCCTGATCACAATGACCGGGCCAAGAGCTTTTTTCTGAAAGACTGTTTCATTTCACTCTCTTGATCTAAACATAGGAGACAAGCGGCTTTCATACCTTTATGGATTTCAGCCTTGTAACGTAGTTCATACTCCCCCGGCTCAATCAATCAAGCTATATATCCTAATCCTTCATAAAGATGGCGAGGCCAACAAGAATTGTTGACTTTATATTCAATGTCTTCCTTTATATTTTTCATTTTAATATATTTTTCCTTCTTGATCCTCTGGAAGTGTAGGGTGTTGGAGATTTGGAATAAACTAAATCTTGTCTGAGATGGTAGAGGTCGGAGATGAGGCTCCGATTAGGCTCCGGTTAGGTCGATTAACCAAAACGAGTATGATATGGTATTAGTTTGGGAAGGGAAATTAAAACCGAATACTAATCAATTTGATTTCGGTCTATATTTATTCCATCTCGAATCAAACCGTTTAACTAGAACAAAATCAATTACACCCTTGGGCCCACCGCCCACCCATAGATGTGAAAAAACCTTAAAAAGAAGATCCACCTCTATTAGGTAAAGGTTTACGTTCTTGTCAATAAAGTTGGGGAAAAGGTTTTGTATAAGACCGCTTTCGGAAATCGAAAGCTTCATAAATAGGGGGTGGATTTTGGTATTTTAAAGTAGCTATATTCCCATCGTAGGGTTTCAAGTACGATCATGCATAAAACTTTTTGCCATAAAGATGTGAACTAAAAAGTTATAACCATCTTTTGATTCCCCTTGTTTTATTTAAGTAAAAAATTAAAAAAAATATAACTTTTCCAAAAATTTTGACAGCTACTTAACAATATGTTTCATTTTTTTTTGGTAATATAACAAGGGTGACCGGTGGCAATACGTACATTTTGCCAATTAATTCTTGCGTTTTTATACTGTAATCATAGATTAGGTATAAAGTTGATCTCAACCGTTCATTAAGTTTCACTCAGTGACAGGTTCTTGGCTCTTACGGTGAGAGCCTCGTGCTCTCTCTCTCTCTCTCTCTCTCTCTCTCCATCTCTCTTTCTGCAATCCTTCCCCTCCCATCGACCTATTTGCATCTCTCCATCTCTCTTTCTGCAATCCTTCCCCTCCCATCGACCTATTTGCATTTCTCTCCCGCCCTTCTCTCTTTGTCTCTCCCCCTTCTCAACCCTAGCTCTCTACATCTCCCTCCTTACGTTCACCATGAACCTTGCAGAAACCCCTCCCTACCCGCTCTGCGCCTCAACATCCCCTCCCATCCCACTTATTTGCATCTCTCCCATGCAAATCCAAGTGGCTCGTTGATTCTTTCCCATTTTAGTAAGATGGAAAGATGACATTCTATTCTTGCTTGCAATAGTTGGTAGCGTCGTCGATTCGGAGTTCCTAAAAACCAAATCAAACAACCAAACCGAACAGAGAAACACATTACATTTCATGGTAATGATCTAACTAGGGAAAGATTTTTTATAGACGAAAAGGAGAAAACAAGGGAAGATGTTAATTGCTATCTGCCAGACAACAAAGTAGCAGCTAGTGATTGATTTGCCCCTTCTCATTAACAAGGGGGTGGCCAAATAAGAGCAGATGCACTTCGAGAGAGCCTTCAAAATAAAACAATCTATCATTCAATTGAATTTTCTAAAATTAATGTTTGTGATTCATAGATATATGCCTTGGGGCCGCTCAATAAAGGGTGAAGGAGAAGATGTCCTTGTACTCTCAATCAAACCAAAGATAACTAATGGATTGACAGTAGGATGGGGAGGATAGGAGCCAGTAGCCTCTGAAATCACTCGCATTTCATCCACCTACCTCTGCTTCGGAGCACAAGCTCAAAATATCACATCACTTTTCTCATGAGAAATCGTCTCCTGTTCGTACCATTTCTCATGAAATCAATTTGTTCTCGGTTCCCTCAAGCTATGCAACTTGGCAAAGGAGGAAAAGTCTGTGCCAACTCCAACTTCCCACCTCTCTTAAATTACAAATCAAAGATCTGTAGGTATAGATAGAAGAAGATATCTGCTTCCTTTTCATGTCAGCGAAGAGTCATAATGCTTCCTTGATGTTCACTGTAAGAGAGAGAGAGAGAGAGAGAAGCGGGGAAGGGGACTACAGGAAGTGGGCTGCCATCTTTGGGGAAGGGGGGAGAGATCAGGTCGTAGCCGGTCTCAAGTAAATAGTTCAACGGCTGTGATTGGATAAGTTAAATCAACGGTTATCAATAGAAGAACGAACCGTCAAGTTGTTTTTGCGGACGTACTGCGACCTTTTAGCCATATAGGGGGTATAATAATATGTTTCATGAACTTTTCAACTGTTGTTCATTTACAATAATCTAACATCAAAAGAGTCGATCTCTTGACCTCCAGGGTGGTATGTGCTCCAACTGGCAATCTACTAGTAGGGGGAGGGAGGGGGAGAGGAGGGTGCCTTTTTTATACACAAATATGCAAAAATCAAAAGAGTCGATCCCTTGACCTACTGAGGGGTATGTGTGGGGATGTCAATACCAAACACGTACCGTTAGACCTGACCGATTAAAACCCAAATCGGATCGACCCAAATAGTAAACGTGTCGGGCTTAAGCCCGCACTGTTTATATTCGGTTGTTCTTGGTGTACAGGTTGGCACTGTCGGGTGCCCGATCGGATCGACCGTTTACTTCCCCGATCAAAACCCAACCCCTTTACCCCACCTAAGCCCGACCTTATAGGACGTTAGATATTTTCTAATCTACCCCCATTTTGGAATCTTGAAAGTTGAAAGGATTGAGTCACAATTCAGAAAGGACTCCCAAGTCCCAAACATTCAAACTTCAATGTGGCAAACGACTCAAAGTCTCAATTCCTAAGCCCTAAGGTTACATTTTTTACTCTTTCTCCTTAATGTTTTTATCTTCATCACTCTGTCGCCTGAAGCAGTGAAGCTTTTGTTATACAAAGCAAAGACTGTAAGACTAATCTGTAACACGGTAATAGAAAAATACCTGTTAGTAGCACTGAGACACGAACCAAAGAAGAGAACTCCGAACAGCACAAATAGAATCAATCACGAACAGGGTGAGTTGAGTCGTATCTGACAGATACTCTCCTTAAGGTTTTAGATGCCCCCACTTCTGCAACTGGGTTGACCTTGCACCTAACCTCCAAGAAGAAACAACTCCTAAACGTATAGGTTGCAGAACCTAATACGAGTACTGAGGATACCATACGGCTATACTAGCCCTCCATTAATTAAAAGAAAATACAATAAAGATTGGTCTCTGGAATGGACTGTTGCAAAGACAATTTGTTTATGTTGTGTGTATGAAATGTCAGGCAAGACTTGGTATTTATAGTGCTGGAGTACCCTTTCATGAAGGGATATATCCATACGAATACATGTGAGACAGTACGTATTTCCTTCACGTACAGGGAAGGGGTGTATCTATTTGTATACATGTGCGAATAGGCATATACGGTTCAACCGTATAGATGAACCATGGGTGAACCAAATCGAGTTTTAAAATGAAAAATTAAAACGCAAAAGTGCAAAACTTCTACTATCTAAAAATAAGGTTTTGCCCATACCCCGGCCGCGTAGCGCCGCGCCCCGTCGAATTCAAAAGAACCCAAGGACCCCCCCCACACACTAGAGAGTAGGGTGACTACCTCTCCAAAAGGCTCACACCTTAAGGAACCAACCATATATATATACCTCTCAAGTTACTCTCCCACAACCGATGTGGGACTATTCTTGAACTCAATATTGCCTCTTGCACACAAGAGTGTACAACAAATTCAAACCAAAAAAAGGAGGGAAGGTAAAAAGGAGGGAATGAACAAAAGACACTTTTAGAAACTTTGACTCTCTTTGACTCTAAAAGCACTTTTTAAAAATAATAGTACAACAACTTTGCTCCGCCGCTACAACTGTAAGTCTGCAACTCTCAGCTTGGAGCTTGAAAAATGGATTCAATTATTCTCACACACCTTTCTCTCTGGAGTCTCGACTAAGAAGCACGAACACAGTCAACCAGTCACTCCCTGAAGCTGTGCTCCGCCGGTTGCCGCTGCAACCCAAAGTCCCAAACCACAGTGCTTCACTAAACAAAAGAACTGCAAAAAAATATTTGAGCATGCCTGGATAAATCTGTGATTTTGCATTGAGTTCTATGGATGAATCTTGGACTCAAACAATGTGTTTAGGAGATAATTTTTCTCTTTACTTGTTTAGGAAGCTACAGCTACATTAAGGATGTTCTTGTAACACTTTTCAGGAATCTAATTCATATTAGCGGATTCTTTTTCCTTAAAACATTTTTTAATGAGTAAAATAGTTTACTATCCAGAATATTGTCAGCTACTCAGCTGTTTATCTTCCAGTTCTTTGGTCGTGTCTCATGAGATCATTCTCTCACTTGAGAATCTTTTCTAATTTGTTGTAATAGATGCAGCTGGTTTTCCTCAAATCAACATAAGTGATCCATATAAATGGCTTGGAATTAGCAAGAACTGACTGCCCAATCAACAAGTCCACAGTGTTTAGAGTCTGTTTAGAGTTAAATAGGCCATTAGCCCGACCGAGACCAGTTTCAGGTCCGTTTAGTCCGAATAAGGCTGCCCCGATTAAAGACTGAACACCGACTGACGAAAATGAAACCGTACCATGTCCATCCAAGGCAAACCAGAAGGCCTAAACGGTCGGACATGGTGCAGCCTATAAAATAGTGAGACCCATCCAGACCCGACCGAGCCTGACCAATTGACACCCCTATGTGCTTCAAATGGCAATCTGCCAACTAATTGACCAAGCAATGATTTACATTATGCTCTCAATTAGGTAATGATTTCTTATCAAGCTTTTTTTTTTTTTTTTGTAAAGGGTTTTAGTTCATGGTAACGAATCTGTTATCGATTACAACTGATATCAATATGATATCGATCTGTATCGATCAATATCAATTGCAATCAGCCAAAAAAAAATCATATTTTTTTTTATCGATTTTGATTTCCAACAATACATGTCAGCATTGTATAGTTATCGATCAAAGCCAAAATATATCGGTACGGATCTGCCGATCCAATATCGATCCCTATGGAATTGAGCTCGTCTCCAGGGAGGCGTGCACCCAGGGTTCTATCAGGGGACATCCAGCGGTCAAGCTGTGCCACACACATCTCGATGCATGCCTAGAGATGTATACGAAACAACCCAACGGCTGGCAGCGCCCTGAATGTTCCCTTCTCCCTGGAGACGATCCTGATCCATCCCTATGATCCTATAGCCCTGTTCTTATCCTTTTAATTCATTTACAATGCACTATGTGAAATTGTGAATCACGAAAATGACCCCTCATAGACCCTCGAGGGACAACCAGATAACACAAACACAACACATGAGGAAATGAGGAAGGCAGTGAAAGGAGGTTATAACATCATTCTCACTATTTGTTGACCTGCAACCCCTCCCTTTTGTTGGAGATTTTTTTGTCTATTCTTTGGCTGTGGATAGCCTTCTGGACCCCCCCACTAATGCTGCTACTGAGGCCGCTATAGGGAGTGCTAATATGTTTAGTCCAGCCCCTGCTGGTGCTGTGCCAGCTGTACCTATTTCTGCTGCATTCCCAGCGTCTGACTCTGTTGCCGGTGGCCAATCTTTTTCTACTTTTGAAGGATCATCTATGGCTGTGCCTGTGTGTAAGAAGCGAAAGTTTGTGACCTTTGATCCTCCTCCCCGGCTAGCTATGGCGTTTGAGCACATTAAAAATTATCTTAATTGCTCTTTTGAAGCTGCTCCAGATCCTGTTGGCCTGCGTACCATGATTAAGGATTGGCTAAATGAAACCACAAACCCTACCTCTCTCTATTCTGTTGATGACCCGGATATTGATGTGGTGTCCCTGAGCTCTGATCGTGAGGTGCTGCAGGAGCCGTGCATTCCCAGCACGGTACAGGTTCCTTCCTGTCTCTTGAACTTTTTGCATTACTTTTGTGTTCTTTTCCTTGTTATGCTGTGCATCTCTGTCTCTCTCTGTGTTCTAAATTCTCGGTATTTTGCTAGCGAGTTTAAGCCCCAACGGCGGGTCTACTAATCACTTTTTTCTTATTCTACTTATTTCTTTTTTCTTTTTTCCTCCCTGCTAATTCATGCTTTTGCTTATTTTTTTGCTGACTGGCTTGCTCTCTTTCATGATTTTCATGTCCTGGAATATTAGAGGGATTAACAATCCCTTCTCACGACGTTGCGTGAAACTCTATGTGAACTCTTTTAAATCGGATCTTTTATTTTTATGCGAAACTAAATGTACTAACCATTCTAAACTCCGTATACCTGGTTTGGCCTCCAAATATTGCCTTTTCTCTTTTTTCAATACTGTTGTTGGTACTAGGGGTAAAGGGGGTTTTTGTCTCTTTATCAAGAGGGATATTATTATTCTGGATTCCGTCACTACACAACAGTTTATTGGAATTAAGGTCAAGGGCAGTACCTATGGATGTGTCTGGTGTTTTTTTATTTATGGCCCCCCTCAAGCCCATCTTCGAGGACTGTTCTGGAATGAACTGAGGGATGTTATGTACCCTTTGACTGATCCGATTTGTCTCCTTGGTGATTTTAATGAAATCCTCAAACATGAAGACAAGTTTGGGGGTAAGCCTTTCACCTTAAGCCCCTCTGCTACTCTCCTATCTAACCTATTGAACTCTTTAGCCTTTGAGGAAATCAAGTTCAGTGGGTCACACTTTACCTGGTCCAACCGCCAAAAACCCCCTCACCTTATTAAGGAATGCCTTGATTAGGTCTATGCTTCTCCATCTTGGTGCAGTTTATTTCCTGGTTCTACCCTAAGGAAAGGACCTGCTATTTGTTCTGACCACCACCCGTTTATCTTAGATACGTCTCCCTCTACCCCCACTTTCAAAAATTTATTCCATTTCCAACTTGCCTGGACACATCATCCAGACTTTAGCGATGTGGTTAAGAGTTTTTGGCATTCCTCCTCAGGGGACAACTTCCCTTGTCGGCTGTCCTCTTTCTCGAATATTCTTAAGACTTGGAATCGCAATATCTTTGGTCGGATTGAGCGCCTTAAAGAATCTTTGGTTAATGATATTGGCTTTTTAGAAGAGGTTGACAGTGCAGATAAGGAAGTTTTACTTTTGTCTACCAGGAAGTTGGGATGGGTTTTGGATGCTGAAGAGGCTTTCTGGATGCAGAAGTCTAGACAGAACTATATCCAGTCGGGCGATAGAAATAACAGGTTTTTCCATGCCACTGCTAAGCTCAATACCCATCGTAGGAATCTTCATTCTATTCGCCTCGATAATGGAGAGACTCTATCAAACCCTTCAGCTATTGCTAGTGCCTTTGCTTCTCACTTCTCCCAATTTTTACCTCTTCGGCTCCCTTAGATGTTGATTTTGTGGAATGCCTTTTTTCCCCCTATATCCCTAAGGCTGTTGTTCCCACCCTCTGCTCCCCACCCACTCTGGAAGAGTTGCGATCGGTTGTTTTTTTGTTCCAACCTCTGAAAGCCCCAGGGATTGATGGGTTTCAAGCTTGCTTCTATCAGAATTTCTGGAATGATATAAAGGATTCTATGTTCTCCTTTATTTCTGACTGCTTTCTTAAGCTTTCCATTCTGGACCAAATCAACCACACTCTTCCCTGTTTGATCCCCAAATCTGCTACTACCTCTGGTCTTGGGGATTTTTAGCCTATTAGTTTGTGTACGGTCTTGTTCAAAGTCATTGCTAAGCTACTTGCTAACCGTCTTAAGCCCTACCTACCCTTGTTTGTGTCCCCTTTCCAAGATGCTTTCGTTCAAGGACGGCAAATCTCTGAGAACATTGTCATCGCCCAGGAAATTTTTCATTTCCTAAATCATAAGAAAGGGAAGGATGGATGGGTGGCTATTAAGATCGACATGTCCAAGGCTTACGACCATATGGAATGGTCTTTCATTGTTGGGATTTTTCATTTTCTTGGGTTTGGACAGCAGTGGTGTCAGTTCTTACTTAATATATTCTCCTCTACTGCTTTTTCTATCAAGCTTCGCGGGTCCCCATTTGGGATGTTTAAGGGATCGAGGGGCATCAAATAGGGATGCCCGCTTAGTCCTTACCTTTTCATTACAGGTATGGAGGTCTTATTTAGGCTTTTAAATGTGTATAGGGATCTTGACATGTTCAGAGGTATCCGTGTGGCCAGGGGCGCGCCTGAAGTTACCCATTTGCTGTTTGCTGACGATATCTTTATCTTTTGCAGAGCAACTTCTGAAGATTTATCAACTATTAAGGCTCTCTTAAATCTTTTTTTTGACTTGTCAGGGCAAGAAATTAATTTTGATAAAAGCGGGCTGCAATTTAGTAAAAATGTGCAATCGGTTGAACAAGCTCGTTTGAGTGGGATTTTGGGCATTCCTATTATGCACACTGGTTCTCTTTATCTTGGCACTGCTTTATTCCCTAGACGGTCTAGGGTTAAACAATTATAGCCTCTTGTGCACCGAATGTCTGCTAGGCTTTCCTTGTGGCATTCTAACCATCTATCTTTTGCAAGGCGTGGTGTGATGATTAAATCTGTTTTGCAGTCGATACATACTTACCTTATGAGCTGTTTTTATTTTCCCAAAATTGTTTGTAAGCAATTGGATTCTGTGTGTTATAATTTTTGGTCGGGTGGGGGTCCTGAGAAGAAAAAGAAATCTTTAATCTCTTGGAAAAAGATGTGTACGCCATGTCATCTTGGTGGGCTGGGCTTTAGGACTGCTCGCAACCAAAACTTGGCCTTACTGCTTAAGTTAGGTTGGCGTTTGCTGTGAAAAAATAACTCGGTCTGGGCTAAGGTCTTGAAAGCAAAATATTTTCCCCATTCTACCTTTTTCCATCCTTCCACTAGGAATAAGCGTGGATCCTGGGGCTGGAATAGTCTAACTAAGATTATCCAACCTCTCAAGTCCATTTGCTTTCGTAGGATTGGAAATGGTATTGAAACTTTTTTTTGGACTGACCCCTGGATCCCATTCATTCCAGGATTCACGATCAACCCTGAGGCTAATACCAGAGTTTGCCCGGAACGTGTGAGCATGTTCTGCTCTGGCCAAGGTTGGAATAGAGATTTGCTCAACAATACGACCTTGCCCTATGTGAGGCAAATTATGGTTATTCCTACTTCTGATAGTCCGGATTCCTGGTGGTGTACCCTTTCTAAGAAAGGGCTTTTTAAAACTAAATTGGCTGCCTATTTTATCTCTTCCAATAGTGCTACTGAGTTTGCTTCTATCGCTTGGTGGAAGGTTTTTTGGAAACTCAAAATTCTGCCTAAGTTTAAACTTTTTTTCTAGCGTGTATTAAATGAAGGGATTCCGGTTAAGGATCTTATTTCGAAATGGACTCCGGTCGATACCACTTGTGCTTTCTGTGGTTCTTGTAATGAGACCCTCTGGCTTGTCTTCCTCTCTTGTGAATGGGTTAAGCACATCTGGGTAGCTGGTCCTTTGGGTCTGAGGACTGAATTCATTTCGTTTCCCTCTATCAAACAATTATGCATATCTACTTTGCTGGGCCGACAGCTTGACAAGCCCTCTCTAGTTTGGTTTTTTTCGGTTTTCATCTTGAATTTTTATGTTATATGGCAAACTCAGAACAATTGTCTATTTAATTCAATGGCCCCTAGCCCTATGGATGCCATTCGTAGGGTGAACCAGTGGTTGAATTTGTTGAACATTTCACCTCCCTCTATGTACTCTAAAATAACTCCGTCTTTGGACAACTTGGATTCTACTAACTCCATTGTTCCATGTCATTTTTGCTCACCTATATTAGATTTTCCTGTTTTATTATGCGCAAGATTTGATGCCAAGAAGATAGGTAAGCCCGGCTGGGTTTTTGGCTTTTTGGTTGCCAGTGAGCTCCTTTTTCTCTGTGCCGGTCGAAGTAGGTACAATCATTTTTTGGAGCCTGAGCTCACAGGGATTCTCTCAGCTCTCGAGTTCGCTGCTATCAAAGGAGTGAAGCTGAAAGAAGTTTGGTGTTCCAACTCTTTACTACCAGGACTTCTTCCAACTCCATCCCTTTCACCCTGGCCGCTTGAGGTGTTGGAATCTTGTTTAAAAATAGCTGATTTATCTGTTAATATTTCCTTTAGGACTAACCCTGACGTGCACTTTAGTGACTGGTTTTATTGATTTTATGTAAACGCCCCTAATATCCCTTGCTGTATGAACTCTGTTTTCTAGCTTTTAATATATTTCTCGTTCCCATCAAAAAACATCATTTTCAGATTTTAGCTAGAAAAGGTGATTTGAAATTACAAAAACAAAATTAGAAATCCCTTTCAGGCTTTTGACCTTTCTTGTTTTTCATCATAATTAAAGACAAACCTTTCTTTTCTTTACTTTGTTAGTCCTCCTCCTAACTTGAACCTTTTTTCACACAAATAACCAGTTAAGAGCTTTCATTTCCCATCACCGAATTCATGCAAACACCCTAGATGATAGTGTGTATCAAGTATCAACCATGCATGGTTGTAAGTATCGGCACGTATTGATGTATCGGTCAATTAGTATCAATATCTTCAGTATTCGATATCGATATTTTCTATACTGAATATATTGATACTTGATTTAACGTTCAATCAGCTCTAGAGTTTTTAACGTATCAATCAAGTATCTAACATTTGAAATCTGAGCCGGAGTCACTAAAATGGCTACCAGATAGGTAGAAACCTTAGGGTAAATTCCAATACAAATTGAAAATTAGTAATTGAAAGGGATTGGATTACAGGGTTTGCTCTAAATCCATGGGTTCTAATTAGTTCCACCTCTTTTGGGCCAGGACCAATAGTTTTCCCAATAAACTAATCGATACGAAATCTATCAATTAATAATGAAGAAGTCTGATTCTGATTCCTAATCAATCTTTATCAATACTTTAGTGATAAAAATTAAAAGATTCCAATAAAATGATAAGGGCAAGTCTTAAGTGGCTCCATCAACCATGGCTGCTGTGATGTCATGGCGATTACATTACATTTCTATTGGGATAAATGGTTCCTACTTCCTAAACCACATAGAGAGAGAGAGAGAGAGAGAGAGATGCTCTAACCCGGATATGGATCGTCTCCAGGGAGCCCAGTGCCCAGGGTGTTGACAGGGGCCATCCAACGGTTGAGCTGTGCTGCACACATCTCGGCATATGCCTAGGGATATGTACGGGCACAGCCCAACCGCTGGTAGCACCCTGGGCGTGCTGGGCTCCCTAGAGACGAGCTAAATACCTCTAATCCTCTTGATGAAATTAAAAAAGAAAAAAGTTGAACAGCATGGGCAAAATCAGAACGGATCATGGTTCGAAATATTAGTATCGGTGCCAGCATCGGCCATCGGTCTCGGCCGATACCAATACTATTATTGATCCGTATAAATATCGGCCAGAATCAGATGATTTAATCCTCTTTTTTTTATTTTTTTAATAAATTTGCATTCGAATCGGACCATTGCACTGATACGGAAGTGGGCAAGTATCGCTAGCGGCCTCAGCCAATTAATACCGATATTATAAACCATGGAACATGTCCTAATTGGTTCTACCTTTTTGGGGCTGAGATCAAAACTGTCTTGATCATGGTTTTAGGTATTGAGATTGGTTCGGTTGTATCGGCATTGGCAATCATTGATACCGATATTTGACCGATGTTGAATCAGTGATGTTAGAACATGTAAGAGCAAAATGATCAAAAAAATCCTCATATCGGTATTAGATATTTTTTTTACGAATGTCAATTAAGTATCATAAGTAAATGGATCCCGATTGTTCAATCAATGCCAACTGTGATCGATACTGTGGTGGGCCCACTTTGGCACAACATACTGATGGGAGCATGGATGTAGTTCATAGTATCGGCACCAATATTGGTCGCGGGTGATATTGATGCCAATAATGATACGTATATGTTGTATTGAGCTGTATCAGTCCGATACAAGAATAAAACACCGTTTTTTTTTCATAAATAACACCATTTCCACATTGTATTGCCAATGTATTGACTGATACAGTCGATCCCATACCTATACCTAAACTATGAATGAGAAACGATTACAGTCCGGTTTTGTTTCCGATCTAGATTAAAACCCGTACCAAGCTGAATCACACGGTTTGCATTAAATGCATTCCAATGCACGAGGCTCCCGTTAGTGTAAGTGTGCAAGTTTGGCCCCGATGGCTTGAGCCCGTCTTGAGTCCAAACAGGGTCTGGATTGAGATACCTTGGCTTTGAGGGTGGGTCAAGGTTAAAAATTTTTGGTCCTGTGTCAGGGTTGGATCGGACCGGATCAGGGTTGAGGCCTCGAACTGAGCTTGACCCAACGCTTTCTTTCTTCTTCTTCTTCTCAGCTTGGCCAGCCCATGTATCTCCCTCCCCCCCCCCCTCCCCCATGGTTAGGACTAATCAAGGTCAGCCCGGCCTGACCCTAAGGGCAGGTTAGGATTGGATTTTTTTGGACCTGAGTCAGGGTCAGGTCGGACATGGGCCCTGCTAAGGACAGGGTTAGGCTGAGGTTTTAAAAGGCTTGGCCCAACCAAACCTTGTTGCAACCCTAACTATAAGGGTGTCAAAATCAAATAAGAAACGTATATCAATTGAACAATTTAAGTCAAAACCATGAAATTGTTTAATAAATGATTTGATTATGGTTTAAAAATTAAGACTATTTAAGTAAATGATTTAAATTGAGTCGGGCAATTTAACCGAAATAGTCTGTTTAATACTCTTAGATATATATATATAAATGTGCAAAGATCAAATGACAACTGTTTACTGAAATCGAATCAAATCGTTTAATAAATGATTCGTTTATACTTTTAAAATTAAGACCATTTAATTATACGATTTAACCAAAATCAGACCATTTAACACCTTACATTCCTGCAATAGTGCAAGGCCATGGAGAAAACTCTTTCTAAGTTTCGAACCGCAACCAATAAAAGTTGCAAGTTGCAACAGTACAACTTAACCGTTGTGCGCCGAGGCTCATCACCGTGGGTCCACTCTCAAGTCAAATCAGGGAAATTGCATTATGGCCCAATTGCCCAAATACAATCTGAGGGATGTGGGTAAGGACAGAAATGTCAGTGGTGGTGGTGGAATGGGTGGTTTCTCTCTCTTCAACCTTCGTACACTAGTTGCGTACAAAACGTAACCCCACTTCCCGCAAATTCATTGTCGTTCTCCTTCACTCCTCTCTCTTAGAGTTTAACCATGGTCCACTCTAGTCAACACATTGGGTTTACTCAGGAAATTATGGTTTGAGGTATCGGATTGGATCGATCGATTTTGGTTGGATCAGATTGGTATTGGTTGAGATCGATCCGATACAACTGTACGGACAAGGGTAAAAATATAAAAAATTAGTTTTTTTTTTTAAGAAAACAAGGACAAAAGTGTCATATTTGCCCAAGTTTGGGCAATCCCAATCCGATCTAGCCGATACCAAAATTATGAACCATGCTTCGGATATAAAAATATGGAATCAGAGACGGAATCGATTTTCAAATAATTAAAAAAAAAAGGAGAATGTTCTCTATGCCGGGGTCGCATGCTGCGCCCAGACACATGGGGGTGGGCGGAATGACTATCCTAACCCCTTGAGTGGGAAAATTTTCACCTCAATTTGTCTGCCCGTCAACTTCCTCAATTCCATCTAATAGAATGAGATGGACCCTACTTCAAATAGTGTGTTTGGACAAGGAATAGGATGATCATTTCTACCTTCTATTAGATGGAATTGAGAAAATTGAGGGACAGACAAATTGAGGGGATAAAGATCCCCCTTGAGTGGCAGGCCCATGTGTCTAAGCATTGCCTGAGAACATGAACCCAAGAAAAACAAACCATGAAAACTTCTAAGATCGATCATGACTGGTTCACCGATCCGATTCCCGATTCTTAAAATCCTGGGTTTACTAGTCTACTCTATCATACGGTTGAGGGTTCTTCCCCATGTCCCACTTCACCCCTTTCCTTTTATTTTCGCTTCTCTCCCTCCCTTGTCCCACTCCAACTCCCAGGCCCCTCTCCTCCTCTTCTTTCAAAGCTCCTTTTCTTTTCCTCGCAGAAGAAATGGAATTGATTGATAACGATTTCGATTTTTTTATTTTAGTGTTTTGAGGGTTCTGGGTATTGCTGGATTCGCTTCTCTTGAAATCCTGGTTTGTTTGTTTATGGTGGTTTTGGATCGAAGATATTGAAAGAAGAATCATTTTCCCAAGAAGAAGATATTTGAGAAACCTGATATTTGGTTTTTTGAAAGAGTATTGGTTTCTCCTTATTACATCGGTTTGAGGATTTTAGCAAGTAGAACAGAAGGTACTAGTCTGGTTTTCTTCTCGTGCCTTCTGGATTATTATTGTATTTTATTTCGTGTATGGTTATGGAAGTTTTTGATTTGTTGGGATTGGTTTAAGCTTATTATTGTTCTGGGAAAGATCCAAGATCAATCATCGATGGGAAAGAAGATTAGCAAGAAAAAAACCAAGGAAATAAGGGAGGTAGTAGGAGAAGCATCGTCTGGTTCAATCGTTGGAGGAGAGACATCAGAGCAGCAAACTCAACCTCGTAGAAAACGAGGAAGACCTCGCAAAATCATTGAGAATACCCAAATCACTACTGAAGTTGAAGAGGAGAAAAATCGAGCAGAGGAACAAAAAGAAGAAGAAGAAGAAGAAGCAGAAACAGTAGTGGAGGAGAGCGATTCGAAGAGAATGAAAAGCAGCGACGTGGAACAGATGAAAGGGATTAGGTCGACAACGTCGACATCCGTTGGTGATGTGAAAGGAGGAACTGGGCCATCTGATGAAAGAAAGATTAATGAACCTGCAAAGAACAGAAGATGGAGAAGAAAAAGCCAACCTCGAAAGAGCAGTTAATGTCTTGTTTAATCTTATTATCAGGTAAACCCAATTAATTAATACAGTTTGTTATACATCACAGTTCACACTTCACACACAAGACACACAAGTTAGATTTTCTCTCTTTCTGATTGCTTCGTTTATCTCAATCTTATGAGATAACGAGAGATTTATGTTTGATGATGGTTTGTTAATTGCTGTAATTTTTAGTTCTGCTTTGAACAACCAGAAGGCAATACGATTGAAATCTGAAACTGTAAAAGAAAACAAAGAAAGTAATTCTTTTCACTGTCTTTTCCATTGTTTTTGGTGTTTTCTTCCTTTTCCATTAATTTGAAGAGAAACAGGAAGAACTGAACAAACCCAAACTGGGAAAAAACAGGAAGAACTGAAGAAACCCAAATTGGGAATTAAATTAAAAACAGAGCTACTGAGGATCATATTTAGTTCTATGTATGGGTTTCTCTTCTCTTTCCCCACTACCTATGGCCTACGTAACTACGTTTTATTCAAATTTTGCAGAAGGAAGGAAATTGGAAAAGCAACTTATTAAGTTCTAGCAATTAATATGCAACAAACATACCCCACTTGTCTAATAAATTACTGATCACAACACATCCTACTCCAACATCCATGAAACCTGCAACTCATCCTCTCTACTCCCTCAAACCATTTAAATTTCAAGTTTATTCCACGTCTCTGGATAAACTGGGAAACAATTGCAGCAGAGAAAAGTATGAGATAGGATTATTGGCTGGAAAAAGTGAGATTTCTTCCAAGGGTATTTGGTCGGCAAGGCTTTTCTTTTTATTATCAGCCACAGACCTTTTGGGGAATTTTAATTATTATTATTTTTTTAATTCTTGTGATACTTTTCCTTCTTTTCCTACCTTTCCTCCCCTAACCCTCGTGCCAACCAAACATAAGCTTGGAGGGTTTTTTTTTTTTTTTTTTTTTTTGGTGCCTCCCTCAAAAAACCATGAGGATAATTGCATATTAGCAGACAGACAATCTTTTTTTTTTGGAGAGTCACCATCAAATAGGCCCCATCTTATAAATATGAACTTAAATTAAAATGATCTAATTATATCTTTGGATTGAGTTTCTCTTCACCCACTATGAAGATTGAAGAGTGAAGAGTGACATTTGGCCGGGCGAAGGCCGGGTGTTTTCGATTTCATACAATTGGAGGTTGGAGTTACCGATGAAAAGTTGTAAACTCATTGACCAACGGTCCAATTATAAAGTTACATCAATGTGGATGAAGAGATTCTCTCTCTATCATGATTGGCGATGAAAAAATTTCTTTCTCTATCATTTTTAAGAAAATTTGTACATACCTAAACAGTGGATAAGAGGGAGCGTTCAATGAAGCTTAAGAAATTATGGAAGAAGTTTATCAGTACTTACTCTCTTTTTTTTTTTCTTTTGGGTTGGGGGGGGGGGGTGTTGTTTGAATGGGTTGAGCCATGTTGGTCCAATATTCCCTTTTAAGGCTAAAATCGAATCCGTGTTGTCATTTTGATTATGTAAATCTAAGCGATCTAGAGAATGTTTGGAGTAAATGAAGTTTTGACATGTTTGAATCATTTTAAACCTCAAAATCGAATCCATGTTCTCAATTAAATTCAAATGTTTGGGAACTTGCTCTAAAGAAAACCACTATATAGGTTTAGAAAATGATTGGAATAAAATAGAATTATGACTTTCTTGGATCATTTTAAACCTCAAAATCTTTTTTGGAATAGGAAAAATACATTATTTTTTAACTCCTCCAATGAAGGTGATATTTGATACCACGACTTTGCTACAATCAGTTGATTCTTACTAATTTCGCTTGCCGGAAAATAATTTTATTGGATTACATATTTGAGGGGTTTTCCATTGTTCACCATCTTATGATTTTAATTCAATGAAATTTAGAGCTCATGAATTGTACATCATGATCATTTGACATCCACACCCTCGAATGACAAACACTTCATTCTTCACCCTGCACAACCTCAGTGCTAGTCCCTCAAATGAATGATAACTTGTGGTTATCTACTTATCTTCGGTTCATTCTTCATCACCCTGCACACTTTATTGCTAGTTCCTTGAATCGTTGACATGATGATCGACAATGCCCTTCCCTCAATCACTGTCTTCACCCTAATGCGGCATCCACACCTTCTCAAATGAGACCTCTGAGGCCACGACACTTTACCATTTAGGCCCTCACTTCCCTCGAACCATACCGTAGGAGTGCCCACCGCACTTTTTCTATCTTAAAACATGTTGTTTTTACCTTAGCAATCCACGACAACTTCCTCTTTATTTTTTATAAAAAATCTCCTCCACTTGTCTCAAAAACACGTCGCGTTTCTACCATCGACAGTATTCTTGGTCACCAACCATTAGCTTTGACACCACTTGTTGGGGGGATGAAAGCAATGTTTTGCTTCCAATGTGAATAATGCATGAATTCGTGTACAGCACACAAAATTGTATACAATCTCAGAATTGTGTGACACATAAATATATATATGCAAAAACAACAAGCACATTAAATAAACCAAGCACACATACAAGAGAAGGGATTTATAGGTTCAACAATACCACCTACGTCCATGGAATGAGATCTAATCTTTAACTAAAAATCAAGAGAAGATAAATAATACAAACCTTTGTGATTTGATTTCCAAACTCAAGCCCCCTTGAACAACCTTCTCTGCCTCTCATTCTCTCTACATTGGTTTCTCATTACTTAGATCCTCACTTAGTCCTTCTACATATGTTGCACCCACCTATAAATACATTATACCCTTGGAGTCTCACTTGGATCCTCGTATCTTGGATTCTCACTATCCACCTTTGGTAGACACCTCTCTCATTGCATAGGGCTCATCTTCCATTCTTGGAAGACTCTACTCTCTTAGAGACTTCACCTCTTTGAAGATTTCACCTCCTTAGAATCCTCCACTCACTTGAAAGACTCCACCTCTTCCACTCTCTTGAAAACTCCAATCACTTGAAAACTTTCACCTACTTGGAAGACTCTACTTCCTTTGGAAGATTCAACCTTCTTCCAATCTCTTGAAAGACTCTACCTCTTCCATTCTCTTGGAAGACTCTACTCTCTTGGAAAACTTCACCTTCTTGGAAGCCTTCACTCATTTAGAAGACTCCACCTCCCCCCACTCTATTGAAAGATTCTACCTTCTTGAAGATTTCAACTCCTTAGAAGACTCCACCTTTTGGAATTCCATTTCCTTGAAAGCCTCTACTTACTTGAAAGACTCTACCTCCTTGGAAGCATCCTCTAATAGCTAGTAGTTACATGGTGATATCGTGAGTCGTGACCACGAAGCCTTTCCTATAATAGTAATTGGAGAATAAAGAAAAACAAACCACCTTTAGTAGTAGTAGTCCAAAGCCAGTCATAATCCATGTTATTGGCTGATGTGCAATTGGACGCAACAAAAGACGGGTAATTTTCATGGTTTCAAATTTGATTTAACAAGGCAAGCTTCAACCCTTAATTAGTAGTCCAAATCCAGGCTTCTATTTAAAACGGAATCAAGAGCAAAGGACCACAGAAATAAGGCAGCCAGACCCAGTGTCCCGGCTTAGCATGGATTTAGTATTTTAGTGCATGGCATCGGATCAGGTATTGGCCAACCTTAAAACCGATACGGATCGACATGGATTGGCCCGTATTTCTAACAAATCGGGTTTTTAATAGTTTTATCCATGGTTCATACTAATCGTCAAATATGGGATCGGCCTGTGCCAATATCAATACAGATCACTTGATACGACCAATCCGATACTGAATACATCAAACTATGCGGCCTAGAACTGATATTCTGGGAGGTCATGGAAGTCTCGCTGCTGCAAAACCTCTTCATGTGGATCCAAATTCCAATCACGGTCTTATTGTTCCCCCCTCAATTCTTTTAGAAACAGAAATACACAAACTGGACTGTCTAAAATATATATATATATATATATATATTTTAATGGGAAAAGGAATGTCACCCGGTCGTGCGTTGTGGCATGTACCTGTGCCCAGACATAGTTGGACGCGAAATGATCGCCCCACCACCATGGAAAGGCAGGGGTGTACTAGTCATTTCGCGTCCAACTGTGTCTAGGTGCAGGTACACACCACAGCGCACAATCGGGTGGCGTTCTTTCTTCCATTTTTTATTTTACTATAGTTTTGTCATGACTATAATATTCATTAGGGGTTACAATCATAGTTGGCAAAAATGGGAACGGCAGAAAAAGGGAAATGGACAATACGAGTTTTAAACGATAAAAAATTACAAACAGATGGTCAAATAAAATAGTAAAAAAAAGAAAACAGAGTACGGTAAAAAACGAAAAAATGGACAATACAGGTTTTAAATGTATATATTTCAAAAAAATGGCAATGTAACTTGGCTATGGTGTTGCTTATTGTTGTCAACACAACCAACACACTCATGGAGCTATGCATGTTCAGTTGGAAGTGGGAGTCATCCCTTTAGGAAACCATTTTCAGTAGATGCATTAATTTGTAACTCAATTTTGGGGTCAGTGCGTTGACCTTTAGTTGAAGTTGATATCATGAAAAATGTAGCCCTTCGAATCATCTTTACATCGACGAAAAATCAGGTCTATCAAAATTCTAGAGAGAGAGATATGAGTTAAGCAAGTCGGTGTGGATAACAAACAATACTACATAAAAATGCCAAAAAAATTAAAAAAGTGTTTTGAACACACGTTTAAAACGGGAAGCTTACCGTATGTTGTTTTTTCCAGTATATTTGGAAAACAAACGGCAAACCGCATTTAAAATGGTAAAAATCAAAACGGGATTTTGCTAATTATGTTACAACTATCTGAATAGAACAAGACCGCCCTGTTCAATTTTGGTATGGATCTCTTTTCTCTGCTTTAACCAAGATTGATCATTGGAAGATTGGATCAGAAATTGGGTAAAATATTGAGAGGGATTAGATTGGAAGGTATTAATATGATCAGTTACGTATGACAGTGGCGTGGTAGACATGGAAGGGTCGCAACAACTAGGTTTTCAACAATTGCCAAGCTTTTTCTTTTCATGTTGATGGAGCCATCTGAAGAACTACCATGGCTGTTCGAACCGTGAGCATGACTTCATTAGATGCTCTGTCAGATCCTTTTAAACCAGAAGAGTTTGAATGCCTTGCATTTAAAGAGGCTATATTTCTAACTGCGGAGATGGGGTTGCAGGAAGCTTTCATCGAATGAGATGCCAAAGTTGACCAACTCCTCAAAGATTTAGACAAGCAACCTCCATGGAGATTTAGAAACTTGATCAATAATTGTGCGATTAAGGTTTTGGAGATCATATGTTCTAATGCTAAAACTCAGAAGAAGCCTGCAGGACAGTAATTATCTCATTGAAATCCAGATTTCAAATCAAGCATCGGTGCACTTTGTGAATGGATGAAGAAGACCCATTTCAAAGGTACACTCTTTCAGCTAGCTCAACTGGTTAAGCTCTTTTTCTGCACTACAGTTTTTCACCTCTGGAAAGAGAGGAACAACAGAATATATTAGGATTCAGCTCAGGCAAGTAATTCAAGTCACTGAAGCCATAAATAGTCCGGAGTAAGATGACACGGCTAGACTCGAGAGCTTTTTCATGCCCAGGAGCACTAGAGTCTATTCTCATCCCTCCATTAAATGTATTCATTGGCAGGTGCCAAGAGAGGTCTGGATATCTACCAACACTGCTGGATATCAAAAAGAAAAATGGTGCTGGGTATGGTACAATTGCTAGAAACCATTCAAAGGAAACTGAGGAAATATGCATTGATCTACATAGAATACCAGAGAATTTGCGTAAATCTATAGAAAGGGGGTGGCCTTAGGCAACAAATATATGAGGATGTAATTTCTGTATTGCCAATTCCTTTATTAGTAATGTTAATAGATATCTTTTTCCTACCTCCCAAAAAAGAGTGGCTGATTTGGTATACTTAGTAGCATTGTTGTGAAACTCACTAAAAATCAATCACACACTAGATCCATTGATGATTGCCAACATTGTTCTTGCAGCTACCCCCCATTGTTCCACATCTTTTCATTGATTGGCTTACACAACAAGTTCTGCCATTGGGATGATATAGGTGGACCCAGTATGTACCAGATCAGGATTAGGAGAGAACACGAACGACAGATCTGCTCCTAAATCTCAATTCTACAGATTGCAGGCTTTATAACCTTACAACAGTTCAGATGCATCATAAATGGAAGCAACAGGGTGATGTTGTGCTCGACTCTACAGCAGTCCTATATCAGTTTGGAAAAATATCACAAGAACACTCAGTCCAACTTCTACATTATCTCAATTGATGGTGCATCCAATGAGAACCAAGAAAGTAAGTGCAGGGTGGTTAATCAGGGATTTGTATATCAAATTTATATTACCAAGAACCAGAATATGCAGAGCTGCCAACACAAGAATGATTCAAATGTTCACAATCAGAGACGCATAAGAAGTGGCAAGAAAGCAAGCAACTCAAATGCTCCAGAGATTGTTTAGATGGTTCATCAATTCATCAATCAGTCGACAAAGGGAAGGCCCTGGTAGTATTTTGACAACCTATCGCATATGCAAGGAATGATTAATCATCCAGTGAATGCCATCTTCATTATCTACTGCCCAAATATAATGTGCATGTAAATTGTATTGCACAAAGGGGTTTAATAAATTAAGTTAGTAACCAGGTGTTTCATGTGTGTTCATGTCAGTTATAGCCTTTGCTTATGATGATAATGTAGTTTCATTGTGCTGGGTTTGTGTGTAATGGAGAGCAGAACCAAGACAACCATGAGAACTATTTTGGTACTGCTTTTTTTATCAACAATATTTAGACTAATATTTAACCCCCAAATAATAATAAAAAAATCCTTGAAACTCAAAGGAGCAGGTGGTGGCAATGAGAAAGAATGATGTCAAGCACAGGCTTCTTGGGCTTATTGTTCAGGTCCAAGACCCCTAGAACTTGGGAGTTTTCTGTTCCTCTTGGGAATTAGAGCTGTGTTTCACATTCCCATCAGTCTCTTGGTATTCTCAGGCTCCTCCTACTGGAGACTGGGTGTGGTTCGTATTAGAATGTTAATGGATCGTTGAGAAGTAATAGGGGTGGCTTTGGATGTTTAGTTAGAAACAGTTCATGAGCAGTTCTAGTGGTGCTTGCGGTGGGAACTAATCCATCCATCATTCAGCATGAGTTACAAGGGACTTTAGGTGGTCTTGGTCTAGAGCTCACCATAGGATTTAGGAAGTGTGTTTTCAATCTGATTCAATAAATGCTGTTGAGTTTATAAGTGGCATAAAGAAGGCTCCTGTGGCAAGTTTTGATGCTGCTAAATGACATTAAAAGGAAGCTGAACAGGCCGGAGTATTATGCCCTTTTTTTTTTTGGGTGAAAGGAGTATCATGCCATTTGATTCACTTACCGGAAGCAAATCAATCTCAGGTAGGGGGGACCACAGGGTCCTATAGAACCACCAACTTGATAAATGACACTTGGTAGGGTGAGGCTTTCCAATTTGATGACTGAAACCCTCAATAGCAACTCCCCCCCCCCCCCCCCGCGCACCCCAAATAATAATAATAATAATTCAAATAATTTCCTTGCTAAGATTCTGCTTGTTTCCAAGTAAAAGCCACATAAAGGAAATTCTTCAAATAGTTCCGTGCAAAAAATAAAATGTAGAACTAATAATCCTCTGAGTTGTCAGAAGTCCTCTTCTTCTCAGCTTTTGAGGATAAGCTCATATAGAAACATAGAATCTGTCGCAAAAGCATGTGCATTCATGAGCTCCACAGACCTATATACTGGCATTATCTTTATCTTTAAGTGTGTTCACCTTCGAGCTTCATGGCCAGGCAGCTGATCAACTTAACAGTAAAAAACTTCAATTTAATGCTCCAACTATGAGAGCTGAAGAAACTTATAAAATATTCTGGCATGGCCTTCTTTCAACAAAGCAAGCAGGCCTCCACTACACATTCCATATTGACTACACCATGTAGATCGGATAAACATTCCACTAGGGCTGGCTGTTGAATCTCTATTCCCTGAACAATGGAAGCTTAAGCTACAATGAAGATTTCAGTCACAAAACTTTTCTATGTGCAACAATCAGGTTTTACACAAGAAAGAATTGATGCCTATCATGACCAATCTAATTCTTGTAGTTTGATACAACAGCCCATACCGCCCCCCCCCCCCCCCCACAAAAAAAAAAAAAAAGATAGAGAGAACAGTGATATAAGGATGCCCTGCTTGTACATATGAAGTATGAACACAAGGATATAAGGCAATCATATATTTCTCACAAGGACTACAAAGAATTTTTGTTCTTCATTTGAGAAAAGCAAGGAAAACACTTACCTTACTTTTATGGGATATAAAAGGAGTGGGAATATCACAAGCTCAGGGTTTCTCCCTCTTAAATGACATGGTATTTTGGCCATCCAACATAAACTGCCCGCTCAAGACTTCATGGTCGCCACATTGTTTTCTGGGCGCAGATGATACCCTCCTTATCCTGTGCATAAGTCATTCGGATCTCCCAATGTAAACTTCTCAAGATTACCTCCAGAGGATCAAGTATCTCCACCTTGTCACGTATAATGGCCCAACCACCAGGCCGTAGTATTCGGTCCATCTCAACAACTATCCCCACCGGCTGCTTACATCTGCAAAGTCAATTTTTATTAGGTGTCAAAGACAATCAAGTATCGAATTTGGGTTTTGGATACATGATTCCTCTTTTAACATTCAAAAACCTCGGTTTTTCTCTGAAATGATGCAATTTACAATGCCTTGTCAAAACTCACAAAAAATGTCCTCTCAGATTTTTCCATACACATATGAAGCAGGCCGCTGGAGCAAGCCTTCCCATACCACTTAGATGGTATTTTATGAAGTTCAATAATTGAATATTATCAGCATAGCTTTCCACAAGTTGCACCAAGGCATTTCATCAACATATAAATAAACTATGGTTAAAGTTGCATAGGTTGCCTCTATGACATCTCTGAGAACTCAGAGTGATGCAGTGGAGCCAGCCAACCCAGCCCCCCCTAGATTTTCAGTCACATGATTCAGAAACTCAGCCAGCCACTCTGAAGGTTCCATAAGAACATCCAGGAGTCCTGTTTGGTATGATGAAGTTATTTCTAACTTTCGTTGAGACAGGTAAGAGTCTACCACCACATCATATTCATGAATTTTCTTTTCAATTTCTTGAATTTATAAACTTCATCTCAACCCTAGTGTCATTCTTATTATTTACAAACTGACTTCTTCTTGAATTTTCTTCTATTTGAATACCCTTGTGCAACCTCTATTTTTGACTGATTGATCCTAAACTCTAGCTGCAGACACCCCCCCCTCCTCCCAACCAAAAAAATCGCATTTGTTCCTTCCTAGTGACACTAACTGTGTCCCACAAAATGAGTCCTAACCGTATCATAAAATCGTTGATCAACACACCCAATCTCTGGAATTCTCAACCCTTACTGACCTAATTTTCTTTAACTTGTCCAGAAAATCAAGCAGCTGAGATGTTTTTGTGGAATGTCCTACACTAGAGACATTCATGTGAGTTTTATATTTTTGGAAGACAGCCAAAAAAATAGTCTTATACTAAGAAAATACTGGTACAACCTTGTATAGAATATTTTGGTATTAAATTATTAATATCTGCGATCCCAATCATCCATACTGACAGTCTGAGAGGCCACATCCCACATTGGCTTGATCCAAAAATCAGACAGAACAGATGTTCTAGCAATATGTTGATTGCCTGAATTTACTGTCATTGTTCATGTTAACACTATAGCCCGTAGTAACTGACTCAAGCTTCGGTCCGGAGACATCCAAGTGGTGGCCTATTAATCACATGACCCATAAAGATAGGAATGAAGGATTACTGAGTAAAACGCTACGCTGAAACTAATTACTGTTTACATATAATAACAGGATTCATCTCTCTTGAGGCATAATGAGCAGAGACATACAACGTGATAAGAAAGAAAAATATTAAAGAACAAGATTTATTCTTAACCTGTTCTTAAGCCGTGAGAAGAGGTGATCGGTATGCAGAAGGTCGTAGGATCTTGGGTAAGTGCCAAAAGACTCGCACCAGTCATGGTAGATGCCCAAAAGTCCGCGCTCATATATGACGGCAAGTGTTTCTGGTACAGTGACTGGGACCACATTCATCACCCAAACTTTCTGTGATGACAGAGCAGCTGCAAATCTGTATAGCCACAGCAACATTAGTATTCTGTTCTATATTAACTATTCACAAATTCACCCTTCCACTGTAATGGATCATTATTGAAGAAAAACAGTAAGCAAAAGAATAAACTACCCCTCCATAAACTCAAAAGAGATCATATACACATCAACATCAATTGATCAGGTAGTGTTACTTGTGTACCCTCCATAAATTGATTTCATGTCCATTACATTCCGGACACTTGACCAGTCAATTCCCATGCCATTGAGATAGGAATTGTTGACAATAGCCTTCCAGTGCTCAGTCTCTGCAACCACTTTCTCTTTGTTAGACAACCAATCAGGAAAAGTTTCAAGCCTCTTGGGCCATTCGTCAGGCCACTCAGTTCCACGTTGTTCAATAGCAACCGGAATGGTATGTAAGCAAGTCTTTATTGGAACATTCCTGATATTCATTTTTAAAGTTATTAAAAGGAAAATATACAATGAAATGTCAAGGCAAATGAGAGTAATGAGTGAATCTCTCTCTCTCTCTCTCTCTCTAAAGTGAAAAGAACAGAAGTTGTAATCATAAATTAAATCAATAACAATAACCATAAAATGTGCATGGCAGACCCATATTGGAACAAGAAAACACAGCAAAGGCAAGTTGTCCCAGCTTACCAAGCTGCATCTGGGTTCTCATCCTCTTTGCATATAGGAGGGCTTTTCTTCCTTCTCAACTCGTATATATCATTCAATTCTGGTTTCTGATATATCTTAACACCTAGTTCACTGACTTCATCCGTTTTATACGCCAGGATATTCCAACAAATTGATGCCGTCAATGAAGACATAGCTGAATTTTTTTTTTAAAAAAAATCACAAAAGAATAATATTCAATATAAAACTTAAATATATAAAAAGATGAAACAAAACTGTAGATAGGTCACATTGTCCCTAGATATCCCAGCCCCTAACGCAAGTATAATTATAAATCTTATCAAGAAAGAGGCTGTTACTTTAGTAGAAATACAGAAAATCCATACCTAAAAACAATTTATAAGTTTTTTGAAAAGATGGCTTTTCCAGTAAATCGTCCATTACTAAATAAAGTTTAAACACATGAGGCTGCACCTTCTTCCTCTTCAATGTTCTCATGTTTGGTAGACAATATAAAGTAACCCCCAGGTCGCAAAATCCTATTCATCTCTAGAAGTTTTTTCCCCTCTGCAAATAAAACAAATAAATAGAACTGTTAAGAATTTTATTAGAGATGAATTAAATATGGTAATAATGAAAGTGATAGAGCATATTCACTAAAAAAAGTAGGGGGGGGGGGGGGAGACAAAAAGTAAACCAATAAACACAAACCATTAGAATCCCAGCGTATGCCACATCCACCACAGTGAATGGCATCAAAAACACCACTAGGAAAAGGAAGCCTTCTTGCTCCAAAAGGGCTTACAACGGTAGGAAAACCACGCTCTAGAGCAACCTGTGCTAGATCCACTAGATCATCCTTCAAGCCCAATGACAAAGTTAATACCTCTTTTCCAAGAAGAGAAGCTACAAAGCTTGAGTCAGTGCATCCAATGTCCAGTACTATGCGAATATTCTTTCCCCATTCAATATCAGGTACCATCTGTCGTAGTAACCATATTTCAAAACACAAAATGAGTTTCCCATTGTCTGGTAAAATATATTAAAGCAAAAATATATCAAAACACAAAAACAACAACAAACTCAGCCTTATCCCAACTTAATAGGGTCGGCTACATGGATCCAATCAAAACACAAAAGAATCTTCAAATTTTGACACACTAAAAAGGCCAACTCAAGACATGTCCTTTGGAACTCTTGAGATCAACTTTCAGAAGTCCATGTGATTGCTTTAGAACGGGGCACCTAAACTACATGTAAACAGCCTTGGAATTAATGCTTAGATTATCTGATCGGAAAAAACAATTAAAAACTAATCAAACTAAAATAAGAAAGGAAAGCCAACTAGGACTAGGTTACCCCTAGTGGGTAACGTAGCCTTATCTCAACACTCCCCCTCAAGTTGGAGCAAAGATGTCGATCATGCCCAACTTGACTAGATTGGGATGAAACAGCTTCCCAGACAATCCCTTAGTGAAGATATCTGCAAGTTGATCAGTAGACGTCACAAAGGGAATGCAAATCAACCCTTCTTCTAAATTCTCTTTGATGAAATGCCTATCCACCTCAACATGCTTGGTACGATCATGCTGTACTGGGTTGTGTGCGATGCTGATTGCAGCCTTGTTGTCACAGTACAACATCATAGGAAGACGAATAGGAACACCAAGATCTTGTAGCAGCCCTTTAAGCCAGAGTAACTCACAAATCCCCTATGCCATAGCTCGAAACTCAGCTTCGGCACTAGAACGAGCAACAGCATTTTGCTTCTTACTAAGCCACGTGACAAGATTTCCACCTACAAAGGAGCAATACCCAGAAATAGACTTGCGATCTGCAGAACCAGCCCAATCAGCATCAGTGTATGCTTCAATCCGTAGATGACCATGCGTAGACAAAAGAATTCCTTTTCCAGGAGCTGACTTCAAATAGTGCAAGATACGAAGAATAGCCTCCATATGTGAAGAGTAGGGATCATGCATAAACTGGCTCACAGTACTCACAGAGACAGCAATGTCAGGACGAGTGTGTGAAAGATAAATCAGCTTCCCCACAAGTCTTTGGTACCGGCCTTTATCAACAGGCTCACCCTCTTTCTCCTTGAGTTGAACAGTAGGGTCCATAGGAGTATCTGAAGGATGGCAGCCAAGCAACCCGGTCTCAACCAATAAATCTAGGACATACTTCCTCTGGGAGAGAAAAATGCCTTTAGAAGATCTGGCTACTTCAATCCCAAGAAAGTATCGTAGTTTCCCTAGATCCTTAATCTCAAATTCTTGTCCAAGGAAGGTTTTCAACCATCTGATCTCATCACCATCATTGCCAGTAACCACTATATCATCAACGTAGACTATAAGAACAGTGAGTTTTTCACCAACCCTCTTTATAAAGAGTGTGTGATCAGCATTACTCTGCTTATAGCCCACAGAAATCATGGCCTTGTGGAACCTCCCAAACCATGCTCGAGGTGACTGCTTCAACCCATAAAGTGCACGCTTCAATTTACATACTTTTCCTTGGTTTCTATCACAAGAGAATCCTGGTGGAATGTCCATATACACCTCCTCATTCAGTGTTCCATTTAGGAAGGCATTTTTTACATCTAGCTGCTGCAAATTGTTAGAAGTGTTAGAAGTCATGTAACAGGGGTAGTTTAGGAACTAGTTACTTTACTAGTTGTCTTATTATGTAATTCTTTTTCTTCTTTATTTCTCTGGTACCTCCCTAGGGAGGTGATTGTAATTCTCTCTTTTTTATTATGTTTGAATCAATATAGATGAATGGAGAACTCTCTCCATCACAATCGATTACAACCAAAACTTGCTCTCTTCTTCTCTAACCTCTTCTCTTGTCTTCCTCTTCTTCCTTCAACCTCCTCTCCTCTTCCACTTACTTCATTAACCTAAATCTAACTTGGTATCAAAGCCGAAAGGTTTGAGAGTCAAATGCAGCTCCCTGTTTCCATTCTTTCCTTCTCTTTGAAATCCTAGGTCATAAAGGATTTCAAGGAGAAGCCTCTTATGTAAAGAATCTGTGATAATACTATGGAATAGGTTCAGGGTGATCTATTCTAGCCATTACAGCTCTTGTTTAAGCCTTGATGCAGCTCATTTGAAGATTTGAAGCCATTTCTGCTGCTCTAGGATTACCGCCAGCTTCCCATTGTAGCCTCTGTATCTCCTTCTTCCAGCATGTGTTTGAGCATTGGAATAGCTCTCTAGAATCGCCCAAGGATGTTCTTTAAGTACCTTGTGCTTCCTCTTGCTGCTTGAAGACCCAATCTGAGCATAGCTCCTTTTCGCAAGATCCAGTTTCTCCTTATTTGGGGATAAACTTAGTGATTGGAGTGGCCTATTAGAATCGTAAAAGGATCCTCTCTCAGCCTCTGGTGTCCTTCATTGATGGTTGTATCTCCTTGTTGAGCACAACTCAGTTTATGGTGTTCTTCCTCTACTCAGGTAAACCCGATAATGTTGTTCTTACATTTAGGGTACATTGGACTCCTTGTTTGGTTTGAGAGATGATAGTACACATCTGTATTTGCAATCTCGAAGCTTGTGTGAGCTATTTTACTCCGGAGAGAGTGTTAGGGTGAAGCTCTTCTTGGCTGCAGTCCTCTTTTTTGTGTTGGGAACTTTTTTTTGGGTTGAGTTTATACTCCCCATTTACTGTTGTTTATCCGGTTTATGGTCAAGTACCATTTCCCTTACATGATGCCTCAGTGCGAGTCTTCGAGCTTGGTTCGGCTGATTCACGCCCCTTCAATAGCTCCTCAGTTGGTTTATAAGAACACTCACCAACAGATTTCTTTTGTGAAGCTCGATGGTACCAATTACTTGGATTGGTCACACTCTGTGAGACTTTCTCTTAGGAGTAGGGGAAAACTTGGATATATCACAGGTACTATCAAGGCTCCTAAGGCTAGTTCACCCACCTTTGAGAAATGGGAAACCGAAAATTCCACAGTTATGACATGGTTAATCTTCTCCATGAAGCCTGAGATTGGGAGAAGGTTTATAAGGAAGGAGACTGCCAAAGCTATCTGGGATAGTGTCTCTGTAGCCTATGATAGAGTTGGTGACACTGCCAAAGTCTATCAGCTCCATCAAAGAATTCACTCCTTGAAGCAAGGTGATAGGACTATTTCTGAGTCCTATAGTGTGTTCCTTGGTCTTGTGGAGGAGTATGACCACCACAGGGACCTTCATTTGACCAACCCAGAAGATAAGGCTAAGGTGTATCAGACACTTGAAAAAGAGCGTGTACTTTCTTTACTTAGTGGTCTGAATCCTGATTAGGAGCCAATTAGACTCCAACTGTTGGGCCGGTCTCCTCTCCCTTCTCTTAGTGAGGTTTGCAGTCACCTACAGAGTGAGGAGACACGGCGGCTTACTATGACAGCACCTGCTTCTTCTCATGAGAGGTTTGCCCTTAATTCCAGCTCTCTTCAGGACACCCGTGGAGGTGGTAGAGGCCAAGGGCCTAACAGGGAAGAAGCCAGTACTGTAGAGACAGTTAGTGCCAGTGGAGTTGGCAGAGACAGATTCAAGTGTGATCATTGTGGGCGAACTGGCCACACCAAGGATAGGTGTTGGTCTCTTCATGGTTGCCCCCCCGGTACCCGTGGTCGTGGTGGCCATAGAGGGGGAGCTCGAGCTCATTCTGCGACTACTGAGGCTGATGCTCCACAGGATGACTCTACCTTTATGGATGCAGTGATCCGCAGGGTTGTTTCACAGTTGAGCACGTCCTCTACATCTAGTGTGGTTGGTTCCTCATCCTCCTCAACATTACAGGTCTCCACTTCGGCTTCCTCTGCCGCACAATCTTGGATCATTGACTCTGGTGCCACAGACCACATGACTGGTACGTCTTGTTATTATGATTCCTATACCATTTGTTCTGGTAAGGATAAGGTTAGGGTAGCTGATGGCTCCCTTTCCTCCATCTCTGGTAAGGGTAATATCCCTGTGACATCATCTATTTCTCTTAATTCTGTTCTTCATGTCCCTAACCTAACACTGAACCTTTTATCTGTGAGTCATTTGACGAAATCTCTCAATTGTTGTGTCACATTTTTTCCATCTCATTGCCTTTTTCAGGATTTGGTGTCGAAGAGGATTATTGGTAGTGGACATGAGGAGCAAGGGCTTTACTTCTTTGACCCTTTTTTGCCCACAGCTCAATCCTATGTCTGTGGCCGTCATGATAGTAGTTCTGTGGATTCTGTTATGTTATGGCATCGGTGTCTTGGCCATCCATCTTTTGTTGTAATGAGGAAACAATTACCTCACTTATTTTCTTCTATTGCCCCCTCTCATGTTTTTCAATGTGAACCATGTATGTTTGCTAAACATTGTCGGTCTTCCTATCCTTATCATGGTAATAGAACTGTTGCTCCTTTTCATATTATACATACTGATGTTTGGGGACCTTCCCCTACTACTTCTCTATTTGGCTATCGTTACTTTGTGTCATTTGTTGATGATTATTCACGTGCCACATGGACTGTTCTTCTGAAACATAAGAGTAATGTTTGTGAAGCCTTTCAGAATTTCTATCAAATGATCTTTACCCAATTTGAGACAAAAATTAAAATTGTCAGATCTGACAAAGGGGGGTAGTACATGTTTGGTGGTCTTCAATCCTTTTTTACTACTCATGGCATTATCCATCAGCTAGCGTGTGTTGACACGCCCCAACAAAATGGGGTTGTTGAGAGGAAAAATCGACATTTATTGGAAGTTACCCGTAGTCTCTTATTTGGCATGCATGTTCCCAAGACCTTCTGGTCTACAACTCTTCTCACTGCCTCCTTTCTCATCAATCGTATGCCTACCAAGCTTCTTAACTTCAAATCTCCCTTGGACACCTTATCTCCCAAGGTCTCTGCTTTCTCTCTTCCTCCGAGAGTCTTTGGTTGTGTCTGTTATGTGCATGTCAATATATCTGCTCGCACCAAACTTGATCCCAAAGCTCTCAAGTGTCTCTTCCTCGGGTACTCTTCTACTACCAAGGGTTACAAATGTTATCACCCATCCTCCCGGCGCTGTCTCATTTCTAAGGATGTTTCCTTTCTTGAGTCTGTACCTTTCTTTGTCCCTTCTCAGCATCCTCTTCAGGGGGAGCATTGTGGGAGTGAACAGGCTACTGATGACTTCTTTCTTTCCCCTCTATCTACATCTCCCTTTATGCTTGACATTGGAAAACACAGGACTGTAGATGTGGTTGAGATTGATGATCAACCAGGGGGAAATACTGAGTTGGTTGTTGAAAGTGGTTCTGGTAAGGAAAAGGATTACCACATTACATACCAAAAGGGTGAAGGCTTGCATAATACAAGGAAGAAGACCTACCAAGAGTCCTCCTCAGATCCAGATCCACTCCTCTCAATCAGGTGACACTCCTTCTCCTCCATCTGATTTGGACCTTCCTATTGCTATTAGGAAAGGGAAGAGAACTTGTACTAATCACATATCCCAGTTTGTCTCCTATGATGCACTTTCTCCTACAGGTCGTGCCTTTGTTACTGCCCTCTCTACTGCTTCTATTTCCAAGAATGTTAGTGATGCTATGTCTGACCCAAAGTGGAGACAAGCCATGTCTGAGGAAATGATGGCACTTGAGAAGAATTGTACTTGGCAACTTGTGGATCTTCCCAAGGGACGTGTCCCAGTTGGATGCAGATGGGTCTACACAATCAAGTATAAATCTGATGGCAGTATTGAGAGATACAAAGCAAGGTTGGTGGCTGAGGGATACAGTCAAGTCTATGGGATTGACTACCAGGAGACATTTGCTCCTGTGGCCAAGCATAACACAATAAGGGTTCTTTTATCCTTGGCTGCCAATAAAGATTGGCCTTTATATCAGTTGGATGTGAAGAATGCCTTCCTTCATGGTGACTTGGAAGAGGAAGTGTACATGCAAACCCCTCCAGGCTTTAAGATGCCTTCAGCTGAAGGGAAAGTGTGTCTCCTTAAGAAGGCTCTATATGGTCTCAAACAATCACCAAAGGCATGGTTTGAGCGCTTCCGACAGGCCATTTTGAAGAATGGATATTCCTAGAGCCAAGCTGATCACACCCTCTTTACCAAGCAGAGTAATGATATTATCACAGCTCTTATTGTCTATGTTGATGACATCGTGGTCACAGGAAATGATACTGTTGAGATAGGTAATTTGAAGAGCTATTTGGCATAGCAATTTGAAATCAAAGATCTGAGTCCCTTGAAGTACTTCTTAGGAATTGAAGTATCAAGGACCATGAAAGGAATCAACATATGTCAGAGGAGGTTTATTCTTGATTTGTTGACAGAGACAGGGATGCTAGGCTGCAAACCAGCAAGTTCTCCTATTGAGCAGAATCACAAACTAGGCGATGACTGTGGTCCTCCTCTTGTTGATGCGGGGAAGTATCAAAGGCTAGTGAGGAAGCTTATCTATCTCTCTATGACTCGGCCAGATATCTCTTATGCAGTAGGAGTTGTCAGCCAATTTATGCATGCTCCCAAGAGTGGCCATTTAGATGTTGTGTATCGCATTTTGAGGTATATGAAGTCCTCACCAGGGAAAGGACTCCTATATGCAAGACACAATCACTTGAGAGTGGAAGGCTTCACAGATGCTGATTGGGTTGGTTCCATTACAGACAGGAGATCTACCTCCGGCTATTGTACCTTTGTGGGAGGTAACTTAGTTACATGGAGGAGTAAGAAACAGCATGTTGTTGCAAGATCTAGTACCGAGGCAGAATTTAGAGCTATAGCACATGGGGTGTGTGAACTCATCCGGCTCAAGAGACTTGTTCAAGAATTGGGGTTTGACACTGAAGGACCCATGAGGATGTACTGTGACAACAAGAGTGCCATCAGTATTGCTCACAACCCTGTTCAGTATGACCGGACTAAACACATTGAAGTTGATAAATATTTCATTCGGGAGAAGATTGACTCTGGCTGCATTTGCACTCCTTTTGTGAAGACTGGTGATCAGTTGGCAGATATCTTCACCAAGGCTCTTGGTTCTCCTCAGTTTAGTACTCTCCTAAGCAAGCTGGGAATGCATAATATATATTCTCCAACTTAAGGGGGAGTGTTAGAAGTGTTAGAAGTCATGTAACAGGGGTAGTTTAGGAACTAGTTACTTTACTAGTTGTCTTATTATGTAATTCTTTTTCTTCTTTATTTCTCTAGTACCTCCCTAGGGAGGTGATTGTAATTCTCTCTTTTTTATTATGTTTGAATCAATATAGGTGAATGGAGAACTCTTTCCATCACAATCGATTACAACCAAAACTTGCTCTCTTCTTCTCTAACCTCTTCTCTTGTCTTCCTCTTCTTCCTTCAACCTCCTCTCCTCTTCCACTTACTTCATTAACCTAAATCTAACTCAAATCCCATCCAAGGTTGACTGCACAAGATAATAACAAACGAACAGTATTTAACTTGGCAACAGGTGCAAAAGTTTCCTGGTAATCAATGTCGTATGTTTAAGTGAACCCTTTGGCCACGAGTCGTGCCTTATACCTATCCACAGTGCCATCCACCTACTGTTTCACCACAAACACCCATTTGCATCCAACGGTTTTCTTCCCAAGTGGAAGAACCACAAGCTCCCATGTGTTTTTTTTTTTTCAGGACTTCCATTTCTTCCTTCATAGCTGCCTTCCACTTTCCGTCTGATAAAGCTTCCTGCCAATTGTTAGGAATACGAACAGAAAAAAGAGAGGAAACAAAGGCACGAAAGGATGGGAAAAGGGAATCATAAAAAACAACATGAGATATCGGATGCTGAGTGCAAGATCTGACACATTTGCGAAGAGCAATAGGTAAATCAGGAACATTACCAGGTGGAGAGGCAGGTTCTGGATCTGGGTTCGGCAATTGGATGGGTACTGGAGCAACAGTTGATTGGACCTGCTTATGTTTCCTTGCATAGGTCTTCATATTACTAGCATCAATCCTCCTCTGAAATTCACTAATAGTCCTCTGGACAGGAGTCTGGACTAGGGTAGCTTGCTCCCCCTGAATAGAAATGGTCTCCCCCTATATAGGAACCTCTCCCCCTGACTCAGGGGAGTACCAGGGGCAGGCCGAACTGGTTCAGACTCATGGTAAACAGACTAAAGTGGAGGTGGAGAGTCAATAATCAGCACATCTTCACTAACACTCTCCCCCTGAAGAGGTGGAGACACATAATATGGAACATTTTCATAAAAGACAACATCCATGCTGACAAAAGTCCTGCGGGATGGAGGGTAGTAACATTGTACCCTTTTTGGGTAGCAGAGTATCCCAAGAAAATGCAGCGGAGGCTACGTGGGTCAAGTTTACCAGGGGACCTTGTATCCCTGGCATATCAAACGCAACCAAAAACTTTAGGTGGGACTATAAAGGAAAAAGAGCCAAGTAATAGCTCAATAGGGGCTTGCGAAAGAAGAACCCGACTAGGCAACCTATTAATTAAATAGGCTGCAGTAAGAACAGCATCCCCCCAATAAAGGGAAGGGACATTGCGAGCAAACATAAGAGCCCTAGCCACCTCCAAGAGGCGGCGGTTTTTTTGCTCAGCCACACCATTTTGAGCTGGAGTATCGACACAGCTGGTCTAATGGAGGATTCCATATGTAGCAAGGTATTTTTGGAACTGACCTTCCATATACTCTTTCCCATTGTTACTCCTTAAAATTTGAAGAGTGGCATTAAATTGGGTCTTAATCATTTGATGAAAGTGCTGAAAACATAAAAAAACTTCACTTTTTGTGTGCATAAGGTATACCCAAGTGAACCTAGAATAACAGTCAATAAAAGTGACATACCACCGATGGCCAGTTAGGGACGCTTTCCTACTAGGCCCCCACACATCAGTATGAACAATATGGAATAAGGAAGAGGATCTTTTATTAGAAATAGGGTAAGTTGAACGTATCTGTTTAGCCAAGACACAAGGCTTACAAAAAAAAGTCTTCCTTATCACAGTTTTTAACTAATGCAGGAAATAAATTGGATAAAGTACCTAAGGGAGGATGGCCTAGTCTGGAGTGCCATTTATGTAAGTCAGGGGAGAAAGATGCCGAAGGTAAAGTCTGAGTATGTTTAGGATCGCCATCAAGTAGGTACAATCCACCATGCACTTTACCCGATCCAATCATCTTCCCCGAGTCCAATTCCTGAAAGACACAGTGAGTGGGAAAAAAAGTCACTATACAATTCAGGGATTTAGTGATACTGCTAATGGAAAGAAGGTTAGTTGTAAATTTGGGAATATGCAACACAGATGACAGTGTAAGAGAAGGAGAACAACCAATGGATCCTTTCCCTGAGATGGAGGAGAGGAACCCATCAGCAATTTTAACTTTATCCTTACCAGAAGCAGGAGAATATGTATTAAAAAGACTGGAAGAACCTGTCATGTGATCAGTAGCACCAGAGTCTATGATCCATGGAGTGGATGCTACTGATGCACAATGACCAGCAAAGGAAATACCTGTACGGCCAAAGAAGGAACCTGAATTGGCAACAGACGTAGTAGAGGCAGCAGATGTGTTCAGCATACGACGTAGAGCCTGGAGTTCTTCCTGGGAGAACCCGATGTCAGCAGTGGGAGTTGGAGCTACACTTTCAGTGTGATTGGCTTTGTTTTTAGACTTAGCACGACCACGGACCACGTTTAGCCTCAAAATCAGCTGGCTTCCCATGTAATTTCCAACACTGAGCCTTAGTGTGATATGGTTTGTGACAATGCTCACACTTAACAGGCTCTTTGGTAGTAGAAGTAGCAACACTGTCAGCAGGAGCAACAGGAGTGGAACCAGCAGTCTGTAAGGCTGATCTCTCAACTTTGAGAGTAATCATCATGGCAGCCCTGCGTGTCTCTTCACTGTGAACATAAGAAAAGGTCTCCTCTAGAGTAGGGAAAGGAACCCGTCCAAGGACTTGCACCCGAATAGGGTCATAGTCATCATTGAGGCCAGCCAGGAAATCATAGACACTGAATTGGTCTACATAGGTGCGATAGGCAGTAATATCAGCAGCAGTAGTAGGCTGAAACCGAGCATAGTGATCCAATTGTTGCCATAAACACTTGAGGGTAGCATAGTATTTGGTGACAGACATCTCCTTCTGAGTAGTGTTTTGGAGTGTCTTCCTAATTTCATAAACCTGAGCACCACTACCTAAACGACCATAAGTACCCTTGACAGCTATCCATATTTGTGTAGCAGTGTCAAGGAGAAGATACTGACTAGAGAGGTCAGTGGTCATAGAGTTTAGAATAAAGGACATTACCATTGCATCATTGGCAGCCCATCTAGTACGAGCAACCCCTTCTTCAGTAGGTTGTTTGGTGGTGCCAGTAAGATGGCCAGTGAGTCCCCTTCCAGCCACTGTTAGGGATAATGATCTGGTCCAAATTAAGTAGTTTGTACCATCAAGCTTTATGGCAGCAGCAAAAGGGAGAAAATCAGACCTTGTTTGATCTCCTCCAGAAGTAGCAGTAGTCACCTCTGAGTCACCCATGATTCAGCCAAGCAGTAGTAAAAATCAGATCTTCAAAAAACCTGATTTGAGTGTGAATAATGGGTTTTGACATTGCAGAATTTTCAGCCTGCAGAATGATCTGAAACTGATGTCGAGTTTCCCTCTAATAGTAGGGAAGATAGCTGCCAAAAATTAGCTCTTTCTAATAAGCCAATACAAAGCCCTAAATTTTTGCCAAATTTAGGAATAAAATCTGATTGCAGAAACCTTGATTGCAGGAAAAAGATGCAGAATTGGATCTAAACCACTGCTGCAGTCTTCAATCAAGGACTGGTGCAGACCAATAATAGCAGGAACCAATCTCCATAAGTGCAGACATCAAACTCCAGTTGAAAAATAGTTCGATCTCCAAGGATGGAAAAAACCTGCCGGCAGAAATAGGTCACACCTTTGTTCTTTGATCTTCAATGAGGTGACATTGAGGGCAGCGACTAAATTTGCATTCTATCACCTCATAGTTGCTGCCCTGATGGAGAGAAAGAGGCCAAGAGTGGTGGAGAGGAAAAAAAAAGGAAAAAACCAGAAACCGAGAAGGGGGAAGATCAGAAAAAAAGAAAAAACTGAGAAATAAGAGAGAGGAGAGAACCAGAAATCGAGAGTAGCTGTTCCTAGATCAGATTAGGCTTTGATACCATGTAAACAGCCTTGGAATTAATGCTTAGATGATCTGATCGATCATCCCAGCCTCTTATTTATAGTAAAAACAAATTACAGCAAAGATAGGAATCCCCCCCAATCCTATTCCTACTAGGAATTCCCACTATAACTAGGAATCCCAAATAGGAATCGTATAGGGGAGAAAAACAGGGAAAAAACAATTAAAAACTAATCAAACTAAAATAAGAAAGGAAAGCCAACTAGGACTAGGTTACCCCTAGTGGGTAACGTAGCCTTATCTCAACACTACATTTCACTACTTGTAAATTCCAGTGGTGTAAAGATGATTGACTCCTTTCTCTTACCAAACAGCTAGCCTATAAGGCTCTAAAAAATAGATGTAATCTTTTCTATGTTTTATAATATATCTTTTCTCTTTTGCCAATAAAAAAAAAACCTACATTTGGCAGGTCTTCAGATATCAACTGGTATTCTATACATAAATAGCTAACCACCAATTACTGCAACTTGTTATCAAGTCAATCATAGCACACTGTATAAGACAATTTATTATCAAACCCAAGTTTTCCAGTAGTAGTTAATATTATGTAGTTGTAACATGCTGCAACACTTTCAACCCTTATGTTTATTTGTTCAAGAAGGATGAGAGTTAAACATCCTCTCCTAAATTAAGAGGTGGTAGGAAAACCACTTCCTTCCTAGGTCCTGTAGAGTTCTGTTGGTTACACGCTGGACCTTAAAACTGATTCATTGGAATATAGGTCCATCAGTGAAAACACTTAAGGAGAGAGTCAAAATTGCTTTTCTGAGAATCAATTCACAAGCATTACTATGATTGGCTGCCCTCCTCCTCCACCAAAAATTTGAATGAATAACCAACTCTATTTATAAAAGAAAGAACACAAACTGCGATCGGGGGAGCAGAAATTCAACACAAAAGGAATAAAAGAGCAGCACATGGGAAAAGGCTTTGTTATATGATATTTCCCTGTTTACATATGACCTCCATGATCAACCCACTGTTGGCCAATTCATCAGCTTTGGAATACCAAATATTGCTTCTAATGGAATGAGATAATCCTAGACTAGCCAAGCACTCTTTCTTGCCAAATAAAATGCATGTATTTCCCAAGGACCTATCTTCCAGAGTTCATCCACCCAATCACCTAGGAAGTCTCAACAGATAGCACCCAAAGAAGGGAAAAGGCCAAGACCAAATACGATAGCATTTACTCCATTGTTATTGATTCAACCAAGCCAATTAGGCGTAGAACACCATCCCTATATTACCATCTTCCTCCCATGGTTTGCCATTGGACTTCACAATAATTTGAAGGAAACTAGGAGCAATAACAATACAAGAAATTGGATGGCAGTTGCATGGTCCTCCCTATAGTCCCTTAAAACTCTAGTCAGGGTGTTCATATCCTCAAAAGAGGAGAAGGAGTCTCTTTGCTGAGAGAAGTGCTCAAGGAGATGTTGTATTTAGTGGATAGGAGGTGACTTTGTAATCCTCTTCTCACCTTCACAAATTTGTTTCCACTTTTACCAATAAATTTTACAATTTCTTACTTAACCAATAATAATTAAATGAATGATGCAATATATATGAATTATTTGAACATTGCTGTGTTACAGAGGCATTGTGACAAAATGTGACACTCACCTCATCAATAGATTCAATGTAGTTAAGGACCCCACCCTTGAACTCTGACTGGTCTTGAGGGAAAGTAAGATATTGTTCAGATTCAGTTATCCAACTCCTTGTCTTGATGAATGCACTAAGTTTCGGATGTGCCACGTTGCCATATAATATCTGCAAACCACAAAATATTATCGAGCGAGAAAACAAACAACAAATGGTATTCCTCTTTAGACAATAAAGGAGGGAGGGGAAAGAAAATCGAATAATCTCCTCATGTACCTTAGATTTGCTCTCAGGCCAATGCACTGGAGATTGATAACCCCCAGAAGGAAGAGGAACGAGACACATAGGAGGTGTTCCAGGACAACTCCTTTCCCGATGTCGATAGCTCTGCAGCGTTTTTGTGGTATGCTCAATATCAATACATGGAATGTAATTGTATTTGCTCCTTACATTACATAGTTTCCAAGTGTATTGAGCTCTTGAATCGAACACTGGCCCCACCTGCTTTTTCTTCTTCCCTGTACTAATTGGTTTCTCGGTTTCTTCTACTATCTTCTCCTCATTTTGCTGGTCTCCTGAGTCATTCAAATCACTATCCTCAATCACCCTGCCATTTTCTTCCTCAGAATCATCCACTTCTTCTTCTTCTTCTTCTTGTATCTGGCCCTGATCCTCTATCTTTTGCGGGTCCTCATTGTTTGATCCTTCTGATACACTAGTAGCATTGGAGAATACCCGATCAGCTTTCTTATCCTTCTTCCCAGCATTGTGATTAGTATGATGGGAAACATGCCCACCACCCTTTTCCTTATCTTTCCCTCCCAAAATGGATTTGACAGTGTTATCACCACCTTTGGGTGCTTCATTTCCAACCGGCTCTCTCTTCCTAGGTAGCGCCCTTGAATCTTTTTTCTCATCCGCCGAAAAACTTTCCTTTATGTCACCAAAGCTACTTCTTTGGGAGACAACAGATGAAGACGATAAAAAAGTAGACCAAATAAAAATGAAACAGAGACCCAACAAGGCCACGGCGATAAACTTAGCACATAACCCATATGGGCGTTTAACGAGGCGGAAAACCCGTGCCACCGCCATCTTACTATAAATCAACTAGTAAGAATCCTGGATCTTTATCAAGGATCCAGCAAGATTTCCACCCACAACGCAGAAAATCCTTCAAGCAGCAAGAGGGATCCACACGTACATTTATTGAAAGAAGAGAACTCAACCTGAGTTTCAGCTAAACGCAGAAGATATCCACCAACCAAAAGTAGAAAAATCGATAAATTCCCTCTAAAAGGCGGAAATTGCGGATACCCAGATTCAAAAGAACACTGAAGATGAAGTGCAGCACTGCAGCTGGTTTTTCTTTACATACATAAACAACAATACCGCTGCTGCACAAAAGAACACCAAATTTGCAGGGAACGAATGGGGAAGAAGGAAAAACAGAGAGAGAGATTTGTTTATTTATGAATTGATGAATTCTTAAAATTAAGTCACAGTTACCTTCAAAAGCTGGTCTCAGGTCACATTGTCGAGGCAGTTCTCAACTGAGCAGTCTGAGCTCCCTCCTCAATCCCTTCTTCAGTAATAAATACACGGGAAGAGTATCTCCAGTCCAGAATCCAGATCGCAGCAAAAAAAACCTCAGCAACAAAAGGGAAAATATGCGCTTTCAAGTTTCAACGGGCTTTAATACTCCATATCTGAAAATTTTCTTACAATAAAGTAAGAAAAATCCAACACCCTACAGAATCGGAGAGTAATTTAATCTCCGTATCCGGATCGGATCGGTGTTTCGGATCGATATCGCTCAGGATCATCATACCCAAATATGACGCTTTTGTCCCTGTTTTTTTAAAACCATTTTTATCCTTATCCGTACAGGTGTATCGGGTTGGTCTCAGCCCATACTGATCCGTTCCAGCCAATATGGACCGATCCGAGATTAAGAACCATTAGCCACTACATTATGATGGTTGTTGTAGTAGGCTTTAGTAATTTACATTTGAGAACGTTCACTAAAATAAATACTAAGGCTAGAGTTTTTGAACACAGCTGTGCATCATGCACAGTCGCACACAAAAAGTTGGATGTAGGGGTGTAAATGATTAGCCGAAATCCGTTTTCGTATCTATGTCTGTATCCATTTAGCACTATCCGAATCCATCTGAAAGCTAAACGGATGCGGATACGGATAGGCTATAACTATCCGAAAAGCTATATTTACATGTAAATGGATAAAATATTCGATCCGTATTCATTTTAGCACTATCTGAATCTGTCTGAAAGCTAATTGGATGCGGATATAGCACTATCCGAGCTGAATCCAATTTGTTTACATCCCTAGTTGGATGAAGATAATGGAGAGGTCAAAATGACCAAACCCCCTCCTTAGTTGACGAATGTTTCTTTCCCCATGTGTGACTGTGCATGGACATACAATCTTATTTATTCTTCACCCTCTATTTTATTGGATTTCTGGTTTACGATCTTATTTTTTTATTTTTAAAAAATATTTGAAAAATCAGGTTTTTCAATGCAACTTGTCTTTTCACAACCTAGATCAGGATGAATCAATTTTTTTTCTTATTTTTTAATATTTTTCTTCTTCTCCTTCTCCTTCTTTGAACGAGGGGGGCCTAAGGTTATAGTTGCTTCACATAAAAAATTTTAGGATTTTGTTTAATTGAAAACCAAACTTATGATTTATGAATAGCATATGACTCAATTAAAATAAAACCACACTCGATGAATTTCATGTGACTCGAACAAAAACACCAAATCGATAAAATTCAAAGTGACCCGAATCTGATCTAATCGTTTCTTAAACTTGATGAGTCTTCATGATTTCTGACTAGATTTCATGATTAATTTGCTTCTCTTCATTGTTTTATTAGTTTCAGTAGCAAGGTTGGCAGTGGGGGAGTTCTAGGGGAGGGACACTTATGCCAACACATAGTATGGCTTGGCATTATTACAAAAAAAAAATCCCCTTAAAACACTTTCTTTATTCAGTCTTAAAAGGTAGGGTGGTTGAGCCTTTATTTTTCTTTTTTTGGTAAAATGTGGTTGAGCTTACTCGTATTAAAAATAAAAAATAAAAAAATTGACGGTTGAGCTAGCAAAGGTTATGCAATCGTTTTCATATAGAATGATGAGTTACAGAAAATGCCCAGTCATTACTTAGGTGGGAGGTTTTAATGCTAAAGATTGTATTTAATTAAGTAGTTTTAAAGGAGTACATTTAAGCCTATTATTATTAAAAACCTTTAGTGTTAATTGTTAATTAACCTGCTATTGTCCTTTACAGTTAAGAGGAATGTAGGTATGCAAAGTGCCCATATCCCTTTTAAATCATTTTAGACTCAAAACAATTCAAATTAGCCGTCCTTAGTATCAAGAATTTGAATTTTAGACTCAAAACATATAAAGGAGGCAGGATCCCATTCTCGTACGAGAATGGTGACCGAACTCCATGAGGTATCAAAAAAAATAATGGATCCTTCTAGGTGTCACTATGCCGGGTGAAATATGTGAGGTCTTCTATCACATGGACAAACTATGTAATGTAAATGGCCTCCAGATATACTAAAACCGGCAACTCAATTGAATACTTATAGAGCTACACATACTTTATAATATGTAATTAAGAAATTATGTAATATGAAACTCAACCTAATATGCATTCTTCCTATTCAGACTTATTTTTTGCATGGGGGATCTTCGTCACCATGTGGCTGCTCAATTGAGCTTAAAATTTTGTGAATAGGTAGTCTTTAAAGTGACAAAATAAGCTTTGATACATGAACATACATGGGATGGTAATTAATTGAATTTGAACGTCAAATTTGACATGTGACTTACTCAAAACATTTCTTAATATCTAATTGTCGAAATTATCATATCATCATTCCACATGACACAATTAAATATGTAGAACACAAAATGCTTTTTACTACTTCTTTTATGGGAAAGAAATCCCAGTCTGGTCCTCTAGAGCCTACACTTGCTCGATGGCCAATGGGAGCACGTGTGCAAGCATCGATCTGGGCAGAATTTTCATCTTTCCATGGGGGCAAGGCAGTACTATGTCTAGACACGGCCGCGCAAGAGCCATACTAGCCACAGGACCAGGTAGCGTTCTTTTCCCATTCTTTTATTTATTTATTTTTTCAGGTCTTACTACAATGCGGGTCCTCCATTTTATAAAACACAGCAAACAAGAACTGTGGCCCCTTGGCCGTCCTAGGCACTCCATGGGTCCATATTGAAAACTTATCTCCTCCAGTTCTCTGCCTGCCCAGTTCCCCAATGCTTCTAATAAGGGAGGTGTGGATCCCACCCGGGGATCTAATTAGAAAATTAGATGGGAGAGAGTTTCCTGCACTGCCAGTGTGCAAACTAAACCAATGGTTGTCTAGAAAAAATTATCATTCATATGGAACCCACAGATTCAAAGTAGGAGAAAATTTAACCAAAAACTTCTGTGACGGAAATTGCACTCATTTGCTCCCATTTGGTGAGGGGACAAAAAGCCCAACCTCCCATATGCCCATTGGCTTGGCATGGGAGATATGCCAATGCACACAGGCCTCGTGTAGATCCCTCCCCCAAAATATAGAAAAATTCAATGCTATAGTATATATTGGAATTGCATAATATTGGAACATATTAGGTGGTCATCCTCTTCCATATCAAATATCCCCATTTTCTTTTTTGAAAAAAGGAGCTACTTATGAGCAGGAAAAGAGCTAATGGAGATGGATGAAGATACAGTAAGACAAGAGGAGATTCCTAGAGTATAAGGTGTTCCCCTTGATCTTTAGTCAAGACAGATTAAGCCAACAAATTTCTTTTTTTTATCGAAAAATCTCAACGTCCTCGTTGAGAGTCACTCTCTGTGATATCAAATATCCCCTTGAGTTTTGTAAGATTGAATGCCTAGAGATAGATAGATGCTCATGCTCACTTTCTCGCTGAAGTTCTTTGTATGAATATACAGTGATTGAACATGTCACCATCCCATATCCATAACCTCTACCTCTCCATCTCCTGTTCCAAAAAACAGATGGAGTCATATATAATTTATGAAGTTACAAAGGGAAGACTTCATAACCAAAAGGATCTTATCTCATACAGTTTTCAAATTTGGGGGATGACGAGGAAAGCATATGAATCTCATGCTGTAGCCCTTTTATTAGTGGGAAGATGATTTGAAAAATAGATTCCATGATAACAACCACTACTCTTTCTTGCAGACTTTTTTTCGCTAAACATATATAAAAACATAAAAGATGTTTCACAATAACTTAGGTATATCTATTTGTGATAACAAGACATGCAAAGCATCCAAGAACAAATTAAAATGCACATCTAGTCATTAACTAATACTATACAGCATTTACTAATTTCAAAACTCAGGGACACAAGAATAGGTGAGGTAGGGGAATGCTGAGAGCTATAGTTGCTCCTGAACATTGGGGATGTTGGCATAGATGTGCAGGCAATTGGTGCTAAAGTATGATGGATTCTGATGAAGCCGCCTGGAGCACTTTCCCTTGAGATGCTTGCATGTTCACCTTTATCCTGTGTTTCCATAAGCACAATTAGTCCCTACATCATCTAGTATACAAACTCTATGAAACCCACAATCTCAATTTTGTCACAGATATCGTCTTTTAACAGTTGCAGTTCTCATTCAAGATACGTTGAAAACACAGAAAAAATTACAAAAATCCATACCTGTTGTGAACGTTAATGTATTCATCAGTTTCATCCAATATCTCCTCCTGACATGGCAGAAAAATTGAGCTCAGCATAGATCATCCAAACTAATGGAAGGAGAGAGAGAGAGAGGTAGAGGAAAAATTATAGGGAGAGGGATCTACACGCCACCTGCGTGTACTGGCAATGGACGAACAGGAGAAGTGTCTCACGATTAGCATACAGGAGGGCCCACATGGTCATGGAGGATAGAGAGTGTGAGAGGGTATGTACTACTGGCACTAAATACATCATTTTTCCCTTAATTATATTCTAATGCTATTTCACCACCACCCCCCAAAAAAAGGGGGGGAGGAGAGAACATATTATTTAAGCTGATTAGGATCTGAAGCACATAGGATTAATGAATAGCAGAGATACCTAAAGTAAATGATTTGTTTTCAAGGTTACTTGAGTTCTACGAAGGTTAAAGATGTCAGAAGGCATTTGTGTTAAATTCCACCATTTAAGTTGCACAATTGAAACTCGTGAATTTTCACATTACCAGGTTACCTGTAAAAGTTCTTCAATCACATCCTCCATAGTAATTACACCAACAACCTCTTGATTGGGTGGGATTTCTGGAAGTGGAGCATTATCGAGATCCAGAATGCAATGTGAACAACCTCTATGCCCCTTCTTTAAGCCTGGAATAGCTGCGGGACGATTTGTTAACTTCTGATCACCATCCTTCCTAGTTATACCTGGGAAAATCACATGAATCTGCTTTAGCTCCTAGATTTTAGGTCCCAGAAGTAGGGCCTACCTCTTCTTGCTCTGCAACTTCCAAAGCAAATCAATTTCTATAATTCAAGGGAACAAAGTATTCAATCCAAATGCATTATAGAATGTCCCAGTATGGAACATGATTTATCTATAATAAGCAAGAATGATAATAAGGGCGTACCCAGTGCACGAGGCTCCCGCCACTGCGGGGCCTGGGGAGGGTTACGCAGCCTTACCCCTGCTTTCACAGAGAGGCTGTTTCCAGACTCAAACCCATGACCACTTGGTCACAATGGAGCAACCTTTACCATTGCACCAAGGCCCGCCCTCAACAAGCAAGAATGATACAAGTAGAAAAATAAGTCTAAGAGTCACTTAGATAGTGAGGCTTAAATGCTGAGACTTCAATAGAAAAATGCAAACAAGCATGCAGAAAATAAGAGGATGGTTTTCTTGGGAGAACAAGAAAAAATTGCAAATAAGAGTTTCATAAAGTGGTGATGACACTGATTAGTAGTGAAGAAATAGCTTAGAAACCAGGACAACCCAAAAAAGAGAAATATCAAGTCAGAGCAGAGAATAGGATGAAGCATACGTCCATACTGTTAATGTTTATGACACCCATAGATGATGGCTTCTTTCCGTCCTCTCATCTTGAACTTGGTACAGAAAGGAAATTCCAGGATGAGAATATGGCATAATAAAAACTGAAACCTGTCCCCAAGTGATCCTAACAACTTGGAGAATTTCCACATCAGTGTAGTACTTATCAATTATCAATAATGTGAACACCAACTAGGTTCGTTCGATATACTTACCTTCATTTAACATTGTTGTATCAGGTGGGGCCATCTGCTTTTTATTGTTCACCTTACTCTCCATATTTTGCACCTCTTTAGTTTCCTTTGGTGTCTCTTTTGTATCATTAAGTTCCTTTGATACAACAGCTATGTGGCTGTGACCTTTCTGAAATTCATTCAGAATATCATAAAGAGGCATGTTTTCTGAAACCCTGAAGAAAGGAGAATGAATCAAGACAAAAGAAATAAACAAGCCTACTAACTAATGCAGCAGTATTAAAATTGTTTTCAACCAACCATTCAATGAAATGGTAGAGGTCCCGATCATTTACAGGTGAGATATTTGGAAGGGGGGGAAAAAAAAAGATCAGTGACAACTAGCAAGAACAAAATGATCCACAAAAAGCCTTGAGGTGCTTAAGCATCCTGTTGAGCCAAAAAAAGATATACTGTAAGGAATACCAACTTTGTCATAGATATGGTAGGAAGCGAGTGTGGCAAGTTTAAAAGGGGAAAAAAGGAAAGGAAAAAAATGTAAAATTTCAAAACAGATGTGCTCAGAAAACGGTAAAGTCAAATTTCTGGCATAAACAGGACATTTCCATCTCACATATCATGGTGGCATAAAGGCTAATTACAGCACTCAATCATTAGTTAGATAATTGTGCAATTCCCACTTCCACAATTGGCTGAGATTCAGCACAAAAAACTGAGTTGTGGCAATAAAATATTAAGTATACTAGATCCTCTCAACAGGGAGCAAAATATTACATGGCATAACAACTGATGGCTATGATAAGATGATAGAACAACCAATGGTTATGACAGTGAGGCAAAGCTGAACTGAAAATTTCACTCTCACCTTGGAATTTTTCTTATGATCATTTTTCTCAAAGGAACTGCATCTTTTGGGTCAACTGTCAACAGATTTTTTACCTGCAATGTGGTAAACTAGATGTGAGATAAAAGAGGAGCAGACAGAATAAATTGTTCTACTTGCCATCATGGAAACCCAAAGGAAACCGACAAAAGAGAATTTATACTCCATTGAGAACTATATGCTTGATGAATCGTATACCATATCAAAAGCTCTATTAAGTATATGGGAGATTTTGATAAATTCAGTTTCGTCAAACCTATTAAACTAGAAAAACCTCTCGACTGCTGAAACAAGACCAATACAACTTGATTCTTGAATTCAATCGGAATCTTGAAAAATGGTACAAAACAAAGGAAGAATCCCTTATTTGATACACTTCCCAGTAACCATCATCAAATAGCACATGAAGAAAACAGACAACTTCTAGTTTCTTATTCGAACTTTTATCAGTTGAAAGGACATCTTACGAAAAGCACCAAATTCTTTCTACCCAGCACTTGTCAAGTTTATTGTCTAATGTCTATCCCCTAGTGAATGTTAAAACACCAGTTATAAACTACAAATGCCAAAAGGAAAAGAGTATAAAGATACATATTAGAGATTATACACCAAAACAGATGGGAAATTAAAGTTAAAGTGTCCTTGAATGCTCAACAATTTAGGCCACTATTTGAACTGTGAATCCGTCCAGCCACAGTCCACACACACACTCAGAGAGAGAGAGAGGTACCAGGATAAGTCCAATTATATTAGTTGGATTCCCCACGTAAATAGGAACTCTACTATGACCCTTCATCATTATTGCATTCAATGTCTCCCTGAGGAGGGGAAGAAAAACTATAAGCTTAAAACTTAAAAAGAAAATAACTAAAATGGTAAATGGATTGTAAAGGGAACCGTAAACCCACGAATCAAGAGTGTCATCTAGATCCAGGGAGAACACTTTGGAAATGGGGGTCATGGCATCTTTTGCAGCCTTTTCTGTCAATTCAAGAGCACCAGCAATTATGGTAGTCTCATCATGCGTTAAGTCTCCACCTTTTCCAGCCTGGTCAACATAGCATAGATACTGTTACATTTTTTTGCAGTAATAAATAAATAAATAAATATAAAGAGAGGGAGAAAGAGAGAGGAAGAAGATGCAGGGGATACAGCACAAGACTAAACACAAAACATCATTGGTTTGGTAACATACATTTTGAATGTAATTTAAAGCAGGAAACATTCTTCAATGTGAAAAATGATAGGAACAGATTAACTCTATACATACAGAAATTACAAGCAATAATTTGAAGCTGAGTGAAGTACCTCGTTCCCATGAAAATCCACAAACGTCTTAAGCTCTGCTCGCCGTAAAAGGACAGCATGCCCCTTACCCAACATCCAATCCAGAAGCTGTATATTAAAGAGAATTAATAAATAAATAAATAAAAACTCAACAGGGAACAACAAAAGTGATATGAGTTCTAATATAATTTGACTCTTAATTGTCATAGATAACCAATCTAATAACTGCAGGAGAGAGCACACATACCATCCAGATACATTTGTGAATTATATCTGTACCTTACTAATTGGGTAAGCAACGGGGAAGAACAGCAAAAGAAGAACACGGACAAGGGGTGCCAATGTTGCTCCCACCGCCATGCCGTAACGCGTACAGACTGCCTGTGGCAGTATCTGTTATACATAATACATAAATAATAGAACCCAGCTGACCATGCTCAAAGAGCACTCAATAAAAGTAACTAAACCAAGTTTGACAATAAAGAACCTCTCCAAACACGAGGATCAAAGTAACAGATATGAGTATGGCTGCCCAAGGGGGTACAAGCGCGTCCAAGAAAATAGGGAGAGCCTATGAAAATGATCATGAACAAAGGATGCCATTAATAAAGCCGTCAGAAGAACAACCCATCAATTACAGCAACGAAATAGAACAAAATTAGTAAAGATTCACACCTCCATTGCCAAGGAGTTGCCAATCAACAGCGTACATAGTAAGAGATGCTGCCTCTTAATAACCGGAAATATTTTTGCTGCCAGAAACCCATCATCATTTACATTAAAGGAGGCCCTTTCTCCAGAGACAAAATATGGCAGGAAAAAAAAACAGAAAAACAACCAGCGAGTTGACCCAGTTCCCAGGCTCCCAACTCAGAACTCTGTTTTTTGTCAAAGTTACAAATTTCATCCGCCCTTCCTCACTTTCACCAAAAGGGAACCGATAAAGAATTACCAAGGTTTCTGATGCTCTTGCACAAGGGGAGAAAAAAGGGAGAGAGAGAGAGAGAGTATATATTCGGGTGGACTAGGAGACCTGCCTGCTCTTCCAGCAGGAAATTCTCGAAAGCAAAAGCACAAATTTTGCATTCCCTTTTCGCTCCACAAAGAATCAAAAAGTTTAACTGAAAGTTTGGGTTCCCAAATCCCATTGAGAAGAGTATTCAATTGTTTTTTCGTGTTCTCGAGTTGGACAAGACGAAAGAATCGGCAGAGGCCCCACGAGTTCAAAAACACGACTTTTGAGTCTCAAACCGCTCTTGATTTAGAAGAAGAACAATAGACACAGAGAGAGAGAGAGAGACTGACAGAAGAGAAGAAGAGAGTACCGGCATAGATGCGGTCCTTGGGACGGCCAGACTTGATAAGGACTTCGAGGTCCACGAGGCCGAGAGACATGAGACCCAGGGTGAGACCCGCCATCAGACCGGCGAAGCACACTAGTCCTACGATCAGCAACAGGTAGAGAGAGAACTTTGCCCCGCAACACGCTACGTTCGCTGCCATTTTCTCCGCTGTGATTGAATTATTGAATTGGATTCAATGATTCTTTCTACCTTAATTATAATTTTCTACCACTTTCTTCACTGCTACTTCCGTATCTTGTAGACTCCTCACTTCCTCAGTAGTCAGTACTCCACTTGCTTAGCTTTTATGCATCTTCTCTGCAAAATTCCAATTCCAATTCCTCTTCCTCTTCCTTTTGTTTTCTGTATCCTTAATAAATAAATGTTGTTCTCCTCAGTTTTCATTCGATTGGAACAGGTGGATTTGAAAAAATACCATTAATTACAGAACTGAAGAACTGAAAGTATGCCACTTACAACGAACGTGCCCTGCTGCCACCTATATCCTTTTTTGCTTCTTAATCCCAAAATGTCCACATACCTCAGTGCTCTTTGCATTTCTCGTGGAAATATTGACTTCGTTTTGGAAAAAATTAAACATCACTGTGTAGTATATGTATGTGTGCTGTTAGCCGCTTCACGACACGACTTTTTTTTTTTTTTGAAAGGGGAATGGTGGGGTGGGGAAGAGGTGTAGAAGTTGAATAACCTAACATCTTTTTTTTTTTTTTTTGGTAGAAGAATAACCTACTATTTCACAAACTAAAGTTGTGTAGAGTTATTTAGTCAGTCGTGTACCATTACACATTCGAATAATTATCACCTCCAATTCACGTGCACCTCCTCCAATTCCTCCAATTCCTCTAATAGGGGGAATGGATCCCATCTTGGGTGAATAATTATCACCTCCAATTCGCGGGCATCTCCAATTCCTCTAATAGTGGAGAGTTGATCCTACCTTAGGCAGTGTTTTCAAGCAAGGGGTAGGGTGGTCATTTCTGCCTCCATGTGAGGATTTGGAGGAATTGGAGAGGGCAACGAATTGGAGGGGATAACGATTCCACCTTGGATAGTGTTTTCGGGCAAGGGTAGGGTGGTCATTTCCTCCCCCATGTGAGGAATTGAAGGAATTGGAGGGGGGCAGCAAATTGGAGGGGATAACAATTCTACATATGCTAATTCTTTGTTCCAATTCCACTAGCAAACGAATTAGTGGTGTAATGAAAAAGTTCTCTAAGCCGTCAGGGGAGGGTACCCTAGTATCCTCTCTCTATCTCTTTCCTCCTTAAATGAAATTACCTTGCTACCTTTCTATGTATGAAATCATTCTACGGCATCTCATTGGTACGCTCCTCTATGCTGATTGCTCACAGAACCCTCTCCACATTTGTAAATATTCAGCTCAAAATGAGAATCTTAATAATTACAAAGTAAATATTCAGCCCACTCGATTCTCAGTTTCTTCGAATTATTGGATTTCGTTTGGCATCTTCACACAGTTTCATTCCCAAAGTAAAGATATTTGTTTGGAAACTACTGCTTGATCGAGTTCCGGATCCAGATCCTCTACTGCCAAACTGCTTGGTAGGACCGTATTGCCTAGACACGATGAGGCACGCAATGACCGCCTTACCCCCACTCGGGCAAGGCGCTCAGCAAAGGTAAGACGGTCATTGACGCTTCACGCGTGTCAGGTCAGCAGACGGTCCTCTGGATAGCTCGGCAATAGAGGATCCAAATTGTCGAGTTCCGAATCCAAGCCTTTTCTCTGGATTTAGGTTCCAATATCAATTCTTGATGCCCTTTATGTTCAATTCAAATCAATACCAATCATGTTTTTGTAAGATGCTCCATGGCCTCTTCAGTTTGGAGATTTATTTGGTTTTAGTGACAACAATGTTGTTTATGCTCTCGTTGAGTTCAGCCTCAATCATCCCTTTTTGTTTTGTGCTCATTCAGCCCCCTTCCTTAACCCCTTTTGGTTGAATGACGCAATGGATTTTTCTCATCTCCATATTCTATCTAAGGGTTCTTCCTCCTTTAATTAACTATTCTATTTACCCCCAAAAAAAAAAACACAATAATTATAGAAAAGAATCTTCTTATTGACACCCCTCAAGGTGTTAAATAATTTTGTAATCTTTTTTTTTGTCTTTTAGTATAGTATATAGTTTTTTTGAAGAAAAATAATACTATCATTTCACATGTAAACTTGAAAAAATATGCATAACAATGACACCTTTTAATAATGACATATCAATATATTATTTTCAAATTATTTTGAAAACCCTTTATACCCTATATTAAAGAAATTTTAAGATTAAGACAAAAGAAAAATGTCATTCACTCCCATACAAAAATGTCAAATGATAAGTTTCAAGGCAATAAATGGCCCATGCAGTAATACTGCAAAAGTTTTCCCGCTTGAAGAGATTTTCTAAGCAATCCATCTATTTTTATAATGGATACAGGCTTTGGCCCAGTGGTTGGCATCACTCATGATAGTGATGGCCTAGGGTTCGACGTCTCAAGTTCGAGGCACTCCTCCCGTAAGGCATGCATGGCATGCACCCCTTTACTCGTTTTCTAAGAAGTGGAGCCCTTGTGGGTCTTGTCCATGCCTCTTTGTGGGGCTCTATCCCTCTAGCGGGGACCTTGCACCCAAAAAAAATTATATTTCTATCATGTTGACGACCATTGGGTAATTCCAACTATTGGATACCAAAATAATTTGGATTGACCAACTACATATATTTGGACTCAAATTCAATCATATGCTGCCTATAATATGTCCTTTCATCCTTGCATCAGTCCGTCATCCATTTTTTGGCAAGCAACATCTCCATAGTCTTTAGTTTTTTAGTACTTAATTTTACCATTTGGCTAACTTCTAATGAAGTAAAACTTAACATGCGAGCATACAACCCTAGGGTTTGCTTGTTCAATAAGTTATAGCTCTGTCTGACCTGCCATAGTAATATTTAAATGGGAAAAAGATTGTTACACTATCCTTGTACAAATTCTTTTATACCTCCCCACATAATAAATAGTGAGACCCACGTAGACATTTCTCTCTTATTCTAACCATGTGGGTCACAAGTAGACCCCATATAGATGATACCTTTTCCAACCCTCATTGATTGTTATGTGCAAATTCCTTCTTACACTGCCCTTTACAGAACCCTCATTTGTTTTCTTTTGTTTGCTTTAGAATTGAAGACCAATGTGATATTTTTGTTACTGTAGCAATGGAAAAATTACTCATTTACTTGGATTTCAAACCAAAGAAGGGAAAACTATTCGGTAATATAAGGTGATGACTTCCGTCAATTTTGTCAGGCTGCAAAATCTTTGAAGTAAAAAAGACATTTGGGGTTGCATACGAAGTCCACATTTATCCTGGCAATGGCAGGGCGGAGCTGGATACTGCAGGGGTGGGACGGGGGCTGGGACAAGGGTGGGGCGTGGCTGGGGAGTTGCATGGGTGGGTAGGGTAGGGACAGGGGTAAGTAGTGGGAGAAGAGAGTTGCAGGTACAGAAGGGTTGCGGACACCAAATCAACTTACCAGTCTTATATGAGAGATGCTAGTTAAAGAAGTGAAGCCGGTCACGGGATTTGCTCTCTCTGTGATGGTGTTGGTGTCGAATTTTTATCCTCTCAATTACACTGCCTGTACTTGCCGTCAAGTACATCTAATAGAGGGAGGTGGACCCCACTTCAGGCAGGGGGTACGATAGTCATTTCTACCTCCTCTGTTAGATGTACTTGATGTCAAGTACAGACAGTGTAATTGAGAGGATAAAGATCCATTGGTGTCAGGGTTTCAAAATCAGGAATCAATGACGGAATCAATCATGTTGATTCTGATTCAAATTGGATCGGAATTGGCCTGAATTGGTCCGATTAACCCCTAGAATCGGCCTGGAAGGGCAGAAATCGAAATCAGTCTCGGCCGACTCACCGATTTTTGAAACCCTGGTTGACATAGGGGGGGCAGAGGGAGGAGATATTGCAAGGAAGATGAGAAGTGGGAAATGGAGGCAAGACAGGGGAGTGATGGAGGTGGGTGAGAAGACTAGTAAATTTGGTCTCGTTTGTTTGATGGGGAGAGTGGGGTGGGAATGTTGTGGGACTGGGTCCCACTATATAGTGGATTGGGGACCAAGGGTGAGATTTTTACTGCTTCCATGAATTGCAACCAAAGTCCTTTATTTTTTGTGGGACTCTGGATAACATAGAGGTGGGATTTCAAATATCATGTCAACATACAAAACATTTCCCTAAGCTTTTGTAAGTTCATCACCCCAAATTAAACAAAAAACGTTGGAATAGAATTTTGAAGTGCTACATCAGCACTCTCCCACCCCACCTAAGTCCCCGACAAACAAACAGGGCAAGGTGGGAGTTGGGGGCAGCACATGGGAGTGATGGGGGTAGGGAAGAAGAATAGTAGAGGAGGAAGATGGGGACAGGACATGGAACAAGGGTAAGTAGTTGGAGTGGAGAAGAAGAGCAGTAGTTGGAGATGACCAGTATATCCTAGTTTACTGGTTTAAAGAAACAATAATAGTGAAGATATATTAAGGGCAAAATTGAAAATTAAAAAGAAAAACTTGATTAACCTGGTTAATGTTATCTTAGTTTAGGAAAACAATCACCTTAACCCAGGCCTCAAGGTGATTTTTTCAATCAATTTCAATAACCAAAACAAATATATAAATATATATATATATATATATTCAACCGAGAGCAAATAGTATAGAGGAGCACACCAATGAGCTACGTCAAAACAGTATCAAGTATAGGAGGGCAGCAAGATCATTTCATGCTTGAAAAAAGAGAGATGGACATAAAGATGCTAGTGTACCCTACCCAACGACTCAGAGAACTTTTCCTTTTTAAAAATTTTTTAGGTAGAAGAGAAGACAATAAACAAGTCAATAACAGAGTAGAGTTAAAACTCTCAAGCTTTGAGAACCAACCAACGATGCACTCATCAACCCAGGTGACAAGAATGAGACAATATAAATGCATCTGTCACCTCTTTTGTCAATGCACTATCTTTCTTTCGTCACTCCCACAGTTCCTAAAGGCTAAAGCCATGGTGGCCAGTAATTCCTGATCCTAAGTGAACGACTACCAATCTAAAGCCCAGCCTTGAATATATATATAAGAACGCCAAAAAGTACTTTTCTTGAGGTTACATGTAAACCAGCTAAATGGCTCAACCACAATCTCCTTAATTGCAGAAAAATTAAAGTAGAGACTTGTGGGCAGAAGGCAATTTTGGGACCCCCTCTCTCGAATTTTTCTTTACCTCTCCTAATCAGTTTAACAGATAGCATCATAGAATAGCTGATTCTCGCCCTCTAACTCTTTAGAGTCAGTTCTGCTCTGGTTTATGTGTATATTCCATGAACCAAGGAAGCACAATTCTAATTTATGATTTCCATAAACTGCCCAGACAAGGGCAGCGTTAGTCTCATAAATAAAGCAAACAGAAATTGCCATGACACTTGATGGGAAACTCAAGTCTCAAGACTCTCAGTAGGCCTTTATTGTTGGTTTTGTTGGCTCCTTTCCTTTTTTTTTTTTTTCTCCTGCAGTTTGCAGTTGATAAGAATTAAGAGGTTGACAAGTGACACTTCAAACAGTCATAATGGACGTGGATCCACCCAACAGCTTCTCTTTACTAGTAACTACTGCGGCAAAGAGCTTAGATACGTTAGTGCGTTTTTCAAACGTTGGTTATGTGTGGTTCTCTTTTCCTTATCCCCTTCTACTGATCCTCTCCCTTTTCTCCACAAAATCCCTTCTCTGGAATTTTGTCTTAATGCATGGCAGTTGTTGGGTGTCAAGGCATTTTACCTTCTCCATTCCCTCTTTGCTTCTCAGTTCTTTGAAGCCTTTTTTCAGAATTTGGGTTACAAATTGAATGCCCTTCTGGAACATGTCTGTAAAAGAGAATAGACAGCCACAGGAGGGGGACTCAGCATGGCCGGAGCTGCAGCTCTCAAACTTGCTGTTATCTGACACAGTTAGAGCAATTCACACAACCATTAACAATGAGTGGGATTCACTTCAGCGCACCGCATGCCAGACGGCGGCAGGAAGAGCCTTGTGGAAACATGTGATCCATGATCCACTTGCAGAAGTACTGGCTGGGGAGGCCTACCTGAAGAATTTCCATGAAAAGATGACAAGAGACCGTCTGAACAATGCCCGCGAAATTTCTGGAGTCATTCTTGCTGTTCGAACCCTCTGGTTTGATTCAAAACTTGAAGCAGCTCTCAACTCTTTTAATGGTGAAGAGGCCCAGGTTGTTCTACTAGGTGCAGGTTCGTAATTGCTCTGTTATATCCCCTCAACTGCATTCTACCATTTGAGAAGCCAGCACTAGTTTGTCTTGTATTCAGAATCAACACGGCCCAACTACAGTTAGTTTCCACATGTAGCTTTGTTTCTCCATAAACTTATTATCTGAACATGGATTAGATGATCTAACCTATCCAAATATATATATATATATATATATATATATATATATATATATATATATATAAATGATCAAACCAAATTGAATGCAAATAATTGACGATCATATCGTAAGGTTCAAAGCTAGATTTCAAAACATGGATTATCAATCAAATATTAAAGTATAGTTTTTAAATACTATACACCAACAATAAAACAGTCCACAGATGAATGTTGTTCAATTAGTTTACCTTTTTCGGTCAGAGCCTATCTTAAAATCAGAGTAATTAACCTCAGTGCGATGTCAGTCCACAGATGAATACGCCATTGTGTATGTGATGTATCCCAGATTTCCGATTTTTTTTTTTTTTTTTTTTTGTGTATGGAGGGGAGGGGGGGGGGAGGAAAGGATGTTAGGGGGGAATTCCATGTTTCCAAGCACACAAAGGGGTCCTTAACCATAACAGTCTCTTACACAACCCACCCAGCAATTTTTTTATCCACAATGGATGGTGCAGGTTTTCAAATTTTGATTCAAAGTCCTCTTTTGTAGGAATGGATGCTAGGGCATACCGCTTGAACTGCTTGAATGGAAGCAACGTTTTTGAGGTTGATTTCCCTGAGCTCCTGCACATGAAGGCCACTCTCCTGCAAGCAGCAATATGGTCCACCAATGAACATGAGCAACTGAAGGTGATAGCAAAATCCATAACCAGAGTGCCTGCTGACATCAGAGACGATAACTGGCTCGAGAAGCTTCAACATTCTGGTTTCATTCCTGAAAGGAATACAGTGTGGCTTCTAGAAGGGATCCTTTATTACCTTTCCCACCCCCATGCCATGCAGGTACTGAAGACCATAGCAGCCAACTGCACCTTGACTCACACAGTCCTCCTCGCAGATTTCATGAATAAGTCCTCAACCACAATCTCCGAATCTACCTACCACTTCTATAGTGACTGGCCTGATCATCTTTTGCCATCTCTTGGATTTTCTGATGTCAAGCTTTCACAGATTGGAGACCCTGATGCCGATTTTGGCCTCTTGCATGATCCCCTAAATATATTCAACAAGATCCGCAGCCTGCCCAGGTCAGTCCAAACCCACCCAGATGATGGAACACCATGCCATCGCCTCTACTTGGTGCAGGCCACAGGCTCACCCAACAATAGCATTCCATAGAAGGTCAATGATCTAATAAACATAGACACCACACATGAGCTGATTCTCAAAGGTAATTGTAGGCACTAGCAGTGTTATTGTGGCATTAGGAACACAAATGCAGCTTTAAGCTAGTGAAGTATATATATATATATATATATATATTATGGGAATGTTCTGTTTTATGGACCGGCTTCACAGCTTGGCTAGTTGGAACATACACCAGCGTGAGATACCTCTGCTTTCTTTTTTTCTTATGATAGAAACCAACCCCCTCTCTCTCTCTCTGTCTCTTCTCTCTATTCTTCTTCCGTTCTTGCTCTTTTCTCTTATTTACTCCCAGCAGTAGTTAAAAAATCCAGATTAGTGAGCTAATAATAAGTCTGGGAACCACATCTAGGTGTGGTGAAGACAGGATTTAGCATCAAACCTCAATGAACCAGCCAATCAAACTGTTTTGTATGTACACAGCTGACATCACTGTTTTATACCATATTCGTATTTTCTTTAGAAAAGAAAAAATCCTAAACATCCATGGCCCCATCAAAATGTCAGGAATCACACATTTTTCTGAGATGCCACTGTGCTGGCTGTGATTGACATTAATCCATCAGTCGACAGAGTAATTTATGATTGTGAAGAATGTCTACTGCAGTTTATTACTTTCTTTGCTAATGATAGATTTTGTAGATCTACACTCCATCACTGTTGTAGTATAAAACATTGTTTCCCATAACTTATCAAATTGAAGGATATGATGTGATAGAATATTGGTACCACTATAAACTATACCTTACCAAGTATTCTCAATATACATAGTGACATATCATAGGCATATCATAAGAGTAAGACACAAACTCAACTGTAGCACTACCACACTGAATAATACAAATGGGTGAACCAACCTTCATTCAAGTAGTTTTACTCTTTCCTCTAAACAATTATTCCCAGAACTCTTTACTGAAAACTAAAAATTCTAGCACAGTTTGAGGATCAAAATCACAAAGCAGCACATCAAAGAGGTATAACATTATGGATCAATAGAAATCCCATTATCTCTAATCAAATTAAGGTAAAACTTCACAGTTTCTTGGAGCATAAATTTTGGGGGAAAAAAACTTCAAATATTTCACTTAAAGTGTATGACTATACCATATGTTCAATATATTGTCTTCCTGATTAATCAATAGGCCTTTCGTTATTTTTTGAAGAAAAAAAATGCAATAAAATATTGAGGGAATTTTACTAGTTTCCACACTTAAGATGACCTTAATGAACTCCTTCATCTATAATGATGTTATTAGCATATTTTAAATCAAAAGAAATAAGTGATATTACAAGTGACACAAGTTAAAGGTTTAGTCATCATCCTAGTAGAGGCTGGAAGAAAGAAAGAGGGAATTTAAAAAAACAAAAAAAGGAGAATTCCAACTACAACAATCAAGATGATATAAGCACCCTATAGGACTGAGATAAAGAATCAAGATATTTAAGCAGCTAAGAAGTCATATGGTCCAGCTAGGGCATAATTTTCACAAAATATGTTTGAGGATATCTCATAGACCCAAAAAAATGTACACCACCAGTACAACCATATCCATATGTGGAACATCCATCCAAAATTTCATTCCTTCCTGTAAATTCATCTCAGAAGATTGTCACATGCATTTCCTTTGTCAAGAAATGACACATATATCATGTGCCACTTTTCTTTTTCTTTCTTCGTTAAGTCATTAAAACAAGAGAAAGTAATCCAAATCATATAGCTTAATGGCAGATACTGGCAACTGTACCTTGTCTTATCCCATGCTTGAGATGCAGTTTCGAGAATTGATATAGAAAAAATAAAACAGAATTCAAATGGATACCCACGTATTGTGAAAGCATACATTCTACAATGTCAAAAAGCAACACCATCCTCAGAAGGCTGATGGGAATTTTCTATATTGGTGTCACTTTCCTCTACACAACATCTCAACAGAAAAAAAAAGAGGAAAAAGAAGGTACCCTGAAGATAGAGTTCTTTTAAAAACAGAAGACTCAGTCTTCAGAAGGTAAAATAACATGAAGCTTTAAGAAAATTTTCTTGAAAACCAAACAAATATTTTTTTGATAGGTGCAGATGGTAAATTTTGGAAACCGACTTGATCCCAAAATAATTGAAAAGATTCACTATTTTACATTTAGTCAAAATACTTCAGCTAGTTTTCAAAAAATAGTCTTTCAATAAAATCCCCTCAATAGAATTAACAGGCTTTTGGGCATGAGTACAAACACCACAACAAGCAAACAAGTTCACTTTAAACTAGCACGAAGGTTTGAATCATTGTTGTGACAAAGCTTGATCCCAACAACCAGAACCTATGAAGAAGAAAAAGAAGAGAAGAACAAACAACTCTATCGTGGACAGCCTCTCCCTTATATTAATTAAGCAACCAACTCTTAGTAGGAAACCTAGCAGGAGAACACTAACCGGTCGTGTAGAGCCTGCACCAGTGGGAGGCCAATAAGAGCGAGTGTGGGAGCATTTGACTGAACGTGATTTTTTAGTTCATTGGGGGCTGACTGAGCAGTAATTTCATGTGGTCCTGTGTCTAGTTGTAGGAACCACGCTACCGGTTAGCGTTCTTTTTCCCCTAAAGTAAATAACAATGATGGAACAACAAAAATAGATATTAAAGACTCCCACTCTTGACTTGACGCTAACTCTGTGTGTGTGTGTGTGTGTGTGTGCGTGGGTGCTTGCTTGGAAGTTGGAACAACAAGAATAGGTATTAACAGAAAAAGTAGTCTTGAACACATATAGCAGCTGTAGACATACAGAGAGAACTTCATTCTGGTATTAATACCAACTCAAGCACACCAACCATCAGCAACAATAGTAGAGAAAAATCTTATGTCGAATAAATCCAGACAACAACAAACAAAATAAGCAGCAAAGAATACCAATCACAATCCAAAATATCGTAACAACAACATCATAAGCCCTTCTCAAGGAAGGCAAGTAGTATTCTTCACAAAGAAGATAGATAAAAGTGCAGCATAGGTTGATGTGAACCACTGATAAAAGTACAGTATAGGTTACTACTGACCACTGGTAAAAGTGCAACATAGGTTGTTGCGAACCACTAATAAAAGGGCAGTATAGGTTAATGCAGACCACTAATAAAATTGCACCATAGGTTGTTGCGAACCACATAACATAGCAAAGGTTGCTAGGAACCACAAAAAAGAATCTTGTTGCTGAAAACCACAAGTATAATCATCTTCATAAGAAAATATGTTGTTGATGACTAGAGTAGATGACACAAACAATAAATAACCTTACTATTAGCCATCATGGTTAGGGAATGGAAAAGGACTTTCAGCTCTGATACAAAATTATGCAATCCAGGTACATTTTGGATTGCTTATGGACCCACCTGAACTAATATCAACTCAATTTAACCAAAATAGTGGTAAAACTGTAAATTACCTCACTTTTCAAAGGAAGGTGGCGTTTGGCAATTAAACAAAATCTTAAAGCTCCTTAAGAAGGTAAAGTGGCAGGGATGAGAAAGGAATTAGAATTAAAGGGCAAGGGCAAACATAATGAAACTAACTAGTGGACATAAACTGAATTAGAAATAAAAGGGAGGGGTACTTATGAAAATAAAAAAGTAAGTGTTTTTTCAATTTAGGTTGTCTTCAACTTCTCAATCATGAGCAGGTTGGAAGAACAGACTTCGATTCAGATGTTCAAACTCCTTTGTTTGGAAGCCGTTCAACCCGAGATTACAGTTTTACTACTAGTCTTTCCAAATAAGACCAGTATAAATCAAAGGGGTGAACTCAGGTCTGGTGGTCAGTACAAAACAGCAGCAACTCCCGGCTTCAATCTCGCGATAGGGGAGTTGCCGTAAGGAAGCAATCTATACCCTGGATTACCAGGTTGTTCAGAGTTGTATCAATGGTGTTCCAATGAACTCTCTAAAGACCAGCAGTATCGCAAACAGGAAAAGGGTAATATTAACAGAAATAAAGAACTGAATTAATAGGAAAAGAATGAGAAACGAGTCCAAATCAGAATGGGGGAAGAGCAAGGAAAGAGGAGTAGGGACTAACCTGCGAAGAAGAGGACTGGATCGAATCAAGAGAAAACAAGAGAGAGCGAAAAGAAAGAACTGCAATACGCCACTCACAACCCTCAACTCCAATTCAATATTCTCATTCCATCCTCTAATCGGTTGCTACATGCATATAAAAAATTAAAAGACTCCAACAATAAAATAGAAACCAGCTCTACGACAGAACCTAGAGCAACTAAGAAACTTGAAATAGGGAAATTATCTCCTACGTAGTTTATCTTCCCTTATATAAACTCAAATAGAATAAAGATTACAAAAATAACCCCAAGAAACAATTAATCTCCCTACCAACCCCTTTGGACCAAAAACTTATTTAGGTCCAGTTCACTTGATTTGGGTTTCCAAATCCGATCGTATCGACCCAACCACAATAGCTCCACTGCATCAACTCCTCCTCTGAAAAGAACTCGACTTCGTCTGATGCCATGGCTCTAGAGTGGTTGGACCAATACGATAGGCTTTGGAAACCCAAAAAAATGGAACCAAGCCAACTTGGGTTTTTGGTCTAAAAAAGGCTGGTAGTGGTTTAGTTTGTAGTATTTTATCTCTTTTATATTATCATGTTTTGCTTTGAAAAGGTTACATATGAATAGGAGATAGAGTTCGAGTTAGTATGGGTTTTACATTCCAGTTAGGAATCTATATATTTTTTTTCTTTATAAACTTGCCTGGACTTCTGTTAGCTCGTAGTATTAAATTGGTTAGTGTGTCGGTGTTTTCAGATTGCAAATCTCTAATTGCATTTCTGAACAATGCTCCTTCGACATTAGATTGGGCCTCTTCAGTGTTAGTAGAGGATATTCATCATTTGATTCAGTGTTTATCTTCTGTTGTTTTCTTGTATATTCCTAGATTGTTAAACAAAGAAGCTGTTTTAGCTAGAGGGGCTTCTCTGTTATCCTTTTCCTCTGTTTGGTGGGTTAATCCCCCTAGCTTCGTTGTAAACCCTTCTCTTCTTAAGGGGAGGAACATTTCTGCTTGCTTTCAATAAATTGTTTGGGCCGAAAAAAAAATTGATAAACAGATTTGAAATAGAAAGTTGATTGGGTATGTTCAACGTGAATATGGCATGATTATGGTTACGTGATTCTCCTTCTCCCCTAAACTCCGAGTTTATATCTCAGATATCTTCCCGTTCTCTCATTGAGCGTCCACGAATTTGGTATCAGAGCCAAAACTCATCCAGCTTCCTCCCCATCAATCTCTCTCTCTTCCCTCTACTAAGGTACGACCTATCCTTCTCTCTCCCTGTTTTTTCCTTCTTCCCTGCTGTTCAAAATTCCCTCATATTCTTCCCCATCTCCTAAACCATAGATTCCCATCCCCAAAAACCCTACCCTGCTATAGTGCTATGAGATAGTTTGTGTTCCTCTTAGGGTTTCCGCTAGTGAAAGAAAACAGATTGTCTATTCTGTTGAAAGGTGGGAAACTGACTCGTACCTGATTTAGAAAACTCTTAATAGAAGTTCGACTTTTATCCTCCGGCATGTTGGACTTCTCGAATTGGAGTTCTACTTGTCGAACTTAAACATCATCTGCTACTGGTTCTGTTGGCGCAGGGTTGAAGACAATTGTTTTCCCCCCTTTCCCTTCCTCTCTCTATCTGTGGGAATCCAATACCCATCCCTGGGCAAACCTACACCTGAGATTTCAGGCCCAGCCAATAGCAATTGAAGGAGTTCTTCTCCTTAGTGGGTTCTGGTCTTCCGCTACCTTGCTTCGATCGGGAGGTTGAAGGCAACTCCTTTTTCCTCCCACGATATAAACCCCTTGTTTTAAATTACCCCTTTCCCTCCCCCCCCCCCCCCCCCTTATTTTCGAATTGACTTAGATACCCCCTTACTCCTTTATTATATCGTTTCCTTATTCTTCCTTTAATTCCAGAATTGCCCCAAACTATTGTCTCCTTTTAAGTCTTAATTCTGTTTTCTACCAAAAGGAACTTACAGTTCTGCGGCTTTTGCCACTCAATTCTTGATTTGGTTTATTTAGTGTTTGGGTGGGCCCAAAGCGAACCCAAACAGGGTTGTTTGAACCGGGTTCCACATCAATTTGGAGATTTTAATCATATCCTAACCATGGTGCCAATAGTGAGATTCACCAACAGCAGAATTCCTATAAAGACGAAAGCAGGATAGAGATTGCCAACTTCACAGATCGTGTTGATACCTTCGACATAGTTGTCAGTTCCATCCAGACAATGATGGCATCCATGCAAACTTCTATTGATTGACCAATGGCCTCGGATAAAGAAAGAGTTCCATTCAGTCTAGGGATTCTTTAAACCCCATCCCATAGGACCTGTCTCATGTTACACCACCGCCACCACCACCATATGGAGTTTGGTCGATATGATGATCCTCTTTATGGAGCTGAAAGAGAGCGAAGCTGGACATCCTCAATTTTTATGGGGATAGCAACCCAAAGCATTACCTTAACTGGGTTCAGAGTTTGGAGATATTTTTCAGATGGTATGGTTTGATTGAGGCTAGAAAGATTCTATTTGCCGAAGCTAAACTAAAGGGCATGGCTCAAGTCTGATGAGAATCAAACACCAGCAACAGAATCGAACTCAAGGTATTGGGTTATTCACTACTTGGGCCGAGATGAGTAATTCCATGAACTGTAGATTCCTGCCTACCAACTACAAGCAGTGCAAGCACCTCAACTTTGCACAGTTGAGGAGCATATAGCCAAATTTTACTATTTAGCCACTTGATCTGATTTTGAGTGGGATGAGGAGGTATTAGTGGCAACGTTCCGCAATGGATTGCATCCTCAGATCAGTGTTGCACTAACATCCAGTTGACCGCCTACGATGGAAGACGCAATAAAGGTGGCATATCAGGTTGAAGAAAATCTGAAGAGACCTTACACTCGGAAGACTTGTACATATACTTCCCTTAGGGGTGATAGTTCCAACCAGCAAGTCTTCTCCCCAAGTAAAGTAATTCAGCAAGCCACAGGCTAGTGATTTATCTATGGTATCTTCACGACCTAACTAGCCATATTCTCCACCTCGGCATGGTTCCTACAGATCTCTTGTGATGCCAAAAGCTGTCATTCAGTGTTTTACATGCAAAGGGTATGGGCATATTAGCGCCTGTAAAAATCGATGGCATCCAGCTTCGCTTTTCTTTTATCTCTATAAAAAGGATTATCAAGTTGACCAGCTCAATATGGTGGTAGGGATGCTATAAAATGTGACAGTGGTGGTGGTGTATGTGACGATAAGAGTAGTGTAAAATATGGCGGACCCTGTGAAACAAGGTTCAAGAACTCGGTTTTGGTACAGGTTTCACCCAGCCAAAAAACCGAGTTGGGCCAAGATCTCAACGAGTTGGTGTAATTTTTTTATTTTTTTATTTTTGGAACTCGAAAGCTGGTTTTGGTGGGTTTTAGACCTAGTTTAATCCTGAAACTTGGTACTCAGCCTATTTTAGGCCATTTTAACACAGTGGCACTATTAGATTTTGCAAAAACAAAGTCCAAATAGGAGTTTCACTTTGGACCCTAGGTTGGTAGGCGACGACGTACTAATAGGCCTTATTCTAGACATAATTTAGTAATTGAAAGCAATCCAATCATACAATTAATATAAAACAACTTAAATAAACATTACAAACGTAAAAGTGTACAATACATCAATCTTAACATATTACATATATCTCTATCATAAACCACCGTCGAAAATCCTCAAAAATCAGGTCAAATGCACACTTCTTTGTCAAGTTCACCGAGATAGTCGAGTTCTGGAGAGATCTCGACTGTCTCGGTTGAGATATGTACATTATAAAGGTAAGTTTGGTCCAAATCTCAGTCGAACCGAAATCTCGAACCGAGATCTCGACTCGACCAGGTTGGGGTAATATTTCATTTCACCTCAAGCTCTCATTTCGGTTTTTTCAAAAAGAGAGAGATTACCGAGATCTCGGTGAGTTCTTGCACTATGTGTGAAATAGAATTGCATGGGACTTTCTCCTTTATTTGATGGTGCCAATCTGTCAATGGAAGCCTGCAGAGATGCCATGATGGCCGAGAGAGAAGCAACTGGGGAGTTGAGGTTGTCAACACTAGAGACACTAAACCTCAGTGAGTGGCTTGGAATTCTCTAAGGGAGTAACCAGTTCTGTAAGATAGGCAATAGTTGCCTCATTTTCTTCCTTATGAAAGTTAAATCGTTGAATAACCTCACTATTGGCCACCATGGTTAGGGTATGGAGGAGGACTTTCGGCTCTGATATCAAACGATGCAACCGGGGGTTTGAAAACCCTACATTTGGATTGCTTATGGGCCCCACCCAAACTAATATCAACTCAATTAAATAAAATAGTGGTAAAACTGATGTAACCTAGGTGGAATAAGTCTCACTGAGGACCAGGTTGTGTAATAGGGTTGGCCGAATGGGCAGATTAGGTTGATTAGGGCAAAATTAGGGTTAGGAAGTGGAGTTGGAGTTAGGGTTTTATTGGGTAATCGTATGCAGGGTTTTAGAAGTCTATTGGTATAGGTTCTAATTAGGTTTGAATAGGAAATAAGATTTCAGAATTATAGGGTTAGGGTTTTGGGTTTTGGGAATGAAGGGAATAAAGGGATCTAGGGTTTCTAAGGGGAGACAGGCCAAGGGCTTCTGGCCGAGTGTCACAGATGTGGGGGAGAGGGTTCGGCTGAAGTTTGATTGGATTTTGATGGCTGGTTAGGTCTAGACAGGTTTTAGGGTTGTTGGGTTTTAATGGTGAAGGAGGGATTTAGGGTTTTTATGGATAATTGGGGCTGCAACTGAGATCGAGTGGGAGGGTTAGTGAGCAGGGACTGTGGCTGAAATCTGAGAGTAAACTGATGAGGGAACAGGGCTGTAATGATTATAGATGAGGCTAGGGTTATGGGATCGATTAGGGTTCTAATGGAGGAAAGTAATGTGGATTGATTAGGGTTAGGTTGGGAGCTTAGGAAGAGGGGAAAATAATAAACCAGTAAATTAACTTACTGAATTTGCAGGTTCTTCAATGGCAGCTTGGAAAAACTTGATTGAAGAAGAAGAATGACCTCCCGATCTACAAGATGCAAGGAGTCGCCGGAGTCCACCAGCCCTAACCCTTGATATGACTCACAAGGGGTCTTGATATGACACACAAGACAGTTCTCTGAAGAGAGAAGCAGCAGCAACAATGGTTAACAGCAGGAAATGATTTTTTTAACATATTAAACTTGTGGGTGGAGCCTCTCCCACGATTCTATTAAATAAAGAGGCCAAAGGCCTATTCCTAAGTCTATTACAAATCAACTCTCTCACTTAAATCGTGGAGAGGTGGACCAATGTTAAAACAATTTTAAAATTTAAAAGAAAAGACTCTTCTACCCCTAATGACTTAAAACAACTTAAACTACTTAAAATAAAGAAGATTCCCTATTGGCCAATAGGATCACTTCACTTAAATTAAACCAATTGGATGCAACCAATCCGGTTCAATTAAAAACACAAAATAAAAACTAAGTATGGAAATAAACTAACCTAAACGAAGGCTCCTACTAAAACCCTAGGTTTAGGGTGGCTTCTTCAATTCGAGGAGGCTAGGATCTGCATCAAAAACTGTAAATAACTTGACGTTTACAAGGGTGGCAATGTGGCAATTAAACAGAATCTTAAAGCCTACTTAGGAAGGCAAGGGGGCAGAGATGAGAAAGGAATTAGGATTAAAGGCCAAGGGAAAACTTGGACTGAAACTAACTAGTGGACATAAACTGAATTAAAAATAAAAGGGAGGGATATTTACAGAAATAACAAAGTAAAGGGTCTTGAAAAAAACAACCCCAATTTCAGGTTGTCTTCAACTTCTCAATCATGAGCAGGTTGGAAGAACAGACTTTGATTCAGATGTTCAAACTCCTTCGTTTGGAAGCTGTTCAACCTGATATTACAGTCTTACTACTAGTCTTTCCAAATAAGACCACTATAAATCAAAGGGGTCTGAACTCAGGTCCAGTGGTCAGCACAAACCAGCATCAATTCTCAACTTCAATCTCGTGATACGGGAGCTGGTTTGGGGCAGGGATCTAGGGTTTGAGTCGCCTTAGGGAGGCAATCTATACCCTGGAATACCAGGTCATTCAGAGTTGTATCAATGGAGTTCCAATGAACTCTCTACAGACCAGCAGTATTACAAACAGAAAAAGGGTAATAGTAACAGAAATAAAGAACTGAATTAATGGGAAAAGAATGAGAAACGAGTATGAATCAGAATGGGGAAGAGCAAGGAAAGAGAACAAGTAGGGACTAACCTGCAAAGTAGAGGACTGGATCGAATCAAGAGAAAACGATAAGAGACCAAAAAGAAAGAACTGCAATACGCCACTCACAACCCGTGAGTTAATTCAACTCTAATTCAATATTCTCATTCCATCCTCTAATCGGTTGCTACATGCATATAAATAATTAAAAGATTCCAACAATAAAATGGAAACCAACTCTACAATGAAAACTAGAGCAACTAGGAAACTTGAAATAGGGAAATCTTCTACATAATCTACCTTCCCTAATATAAACTCAAATAAAATGAAGATTACAAAAATTAACCCCAAGGACCAAAATTTTGGTTTAGGTCCGGTTCGCCTTGGTTTGGGTTTCCAGATCCTATCGTATCGGTCCAGCCACAACAGCTTTACTGCAGCACCACCATATGCATACATACATATAAGAAAGAAATAGTGCATTCAAGAGACATTGTGTTTCCAATTAATGTGAGTCATATATAAATATATAATCAAGGAATCAGCTATGATTTGATGACCAAGAGCATGCCCTTCTCTTTGGTTCTACCATCTATAAGGAAGAAAAGATTAAACATACAAGATGTTTCCCATAGAATTAGTAAGGGTGCACAAGGAGTAGAAGCACTGCTGAAGTTATGACTGCATGACATGCAACACTAAAATTGAAGGTGAAGTTTTATACTATGGCTACACAACAATTCTGCTTTATTGAGCAAAATGTTGGGTGAGACAATAAACCAACACACATAAAATCCATGTGTCTGATATGTGAATGTTGAGATGGATTATTGGAAACACTATAAGAAAAGAAATGAATACATATACAAAAAACTTGGGATAGCACATGTAACAGAAAAGATAAATAAGAGAAAGTCAACTGAGATGGGCTGTTCACTTATTACTAGAATCAATGACAGCACTATTGGGGAGTCACAGGGTGCAAGTTGAAGGCATTATGTGGGAAAGGGAAGATCAAAGGTAATTAAGGCTAAGGTAGCAATAGAAGAAATGGGTGCTTATGACATAACATAAGATACAGTCATCAATAGAGTGGCATGGCTGAAGACAACTGCCCCCAAGCAGTGCAGCTAAGGCATAGCTAGTTGAGTATCCAGGCAATCACAGAAATGATACAAGAAAAATGGTGCAGACGTATCCACAAATAAAATTCTAAAGCCCAAAAGTACTAAGAGAATGAATACAAAAATTACCTTATAAGTAGCATAGCTTTAGCTTCCAACTTTACAGGGTTCTTATCTCAAGTAATGAAGTTGCACTATTCACAATCAACCTAAATGTGCAAACCTGTTAGCACATTATGCACGCCAGGGTTAGTCTACTTTTAAGTTTAGATCATAATAATAAAAGCAACAGCCACAACACTAACAACAAAAGATTCAGAAAATGCTGTCCCATAAGGCTAGAAGCTACTCGAACTGTAACGATATGAAACTCTTGACATAACAACATGGTAACCAATTCTTTGGAAACGCAATGGCATCGTACGTAAAGAAGTAACGGATCACGTATAACTTTAACATATAATTTTCATAACCTCCCACTAAAAAACTTAGGAGTATGTATTCAGAGCCTCACATCCAGATAATTAACATGAGTAGAGTAGATTGATTACCATAAAAATCATGAACCTCTACATAATCTCACTTCCTTTCTAAATTTTGTAACAAAATGGGAGTTCAACAAATACTGGAAGTTAAATCTCCTCCCCCCCCCCCAAAAAAAAAAAAAAAGGTAGTTAACTAACTCAGAGGGAAACCAAACCTCGATTCCCGAATTAACTTGAAAGGACACGAACGAATTCCTGCAATGTGGAAGTGGAACACAGTCCCTCGCAGCGGACCTAAGCAATCTCTGGACTTCTCCCAAGGCCACGGTTGAATAATCAAAATCACTAGCCGCTGTCAAGAACAAGACCGAATTCATCTCCAAGCTGACAGAAAAATCCAAAAGAAATGGCAGAGAAACAAAGGACGAATCAAACAAGGCTCTCTAAGGAGGCGTCAATGAGGACCAAAAAGAGTTTTGAAGCCTTGTTCTTGAAGGCGCATGAGAAAAGCGAAAGAGATTAAGGAATGAGTCATGAGTCAATAATGCATTGACTTGCTGAGGATCCGCAGAGAGGGGATAACGACGAGCAGAAATCCAGACGGGCCAAGAGGAACCATTCGGGTTAATAGGAGACAAGGCTGTCTAGAAGAAATCCAGACGGACCAAGAGGGGACAAACCAAATAAACCTCCCTCTCTTTTTGGTTAGCGTTCTTTTTCTTTTTCTTTTTTTTTTTTTTTTTAGGTAAATGATACCTGAGGCACCTAACGGTTGGAGAAATTGTACACTGGGTATCCAATGTTTAGAATTTTATCAATTGAGAAACCTCACGCTTATAGACATAGACATGAGGTTTAAGATACCTCACGTTTCATTGATATTACGTTTGAAGTTCTTATTTTTGAAAATCCCACTTTTATCCATGTCGTGTTTTCCTTCTGACGAAAGAAATGAATGGGGAAAGATAGCAGAGGAAGCAGAGGTGGGGGAGACGGGGAAGTGGGGACTGTGTCCGTCCATCTCAAAAGAAAACGAAGAGGGTTGCACAAAGTCGTTGGCAGGGGTGGTGGTTGGGGGTTACAAGGAGAGAGTTCCAATGGGGGATGGAGTGAGACAGGGTGGTGGATGGAGTCACAAGCCACCACAGGGAGGGACAGAAAAACTCTGATCTATGACGGAGAAGAAGAAACCATTGGAGCCGCTTTGCTTTGATCTTTGACGGAGAAGTAGAACTAAAAAGCGTTGGTGCTGTTTTCTCTCAGCATATATGTTAGGATAGTATGATTCAAATGGGGACAAAACCATAAAAGCTAGGATCTCCATCGGGCGTTTAAGAATACAATCAAAGAAATAATAGAGAATCAGAGATAGAACCACTAAGCATGTTTCGAATCCATAGTGATGATAAGCGTAGCGAAAAATAAAGACCAAAGATCTAGGTGCTTCTCTTCTATTCCCAAAGACAAATGGTTTGATGAGAATACCATATGTATAAGGATGATGAACACTAAATATCTCCCTCTTTTACAAGAATGCACTTCTCAACAGAGATTATAACAATTAGTTGTGATAGGTAGAGGGGGACCTAGCTCTCTTTATATAGTAATTCTTATAGGACCTCTCTCATCATAGTCCCAGTAAGAATCTAACTAGCCCACACTAAACCATACTACATAGGACTCATAAAACCGCTCAATGACCCTCTTTATTAGACCATAACTAGAATTAACCTAAGTTTAGAGATTTAATTTGATACACTAGAGTTCTATTAGAAATAGAATTCTAACAATATATTCACCTGATCATACTCCCCAAACTTTTCCAAAATCTCTGTACAAATCCAAACTTCTCATTCTCAATGTCCCAAACATCTACCAAATAAACAACCATTTTTTTAAATCGGATGTTTAGTTTTTGTTCTCTGTTTTCTCCATCACCAAAAATTGGGAATTAGAAACAGAAAAAGGAACTGACAAGTAATAGAAGGGAAAAAGCAAACAAAAAAACTGAAAAAGGGAGTGAAATGTTCAACGGTGAGAACTCTAGTCTCTCCACTTGCGTAATAAAACTTGTCGTCCGGATAGCAAGGAAGAAACTTGTTGTCGTAGTTGCAAATGAACTTGACGGTGTTGGCTTTGGATTCCAGACAAGTCCGACCATGCTTCTCCAAGGGTCACCAAACCCCAAGAGATATCAAGTTTAACTTAAGAGGTAAGACTGAAATAGTTCAGTAGGTAAAGTTCTAATTTGGAAAATAGAAAAGCAGAAAAAACAAGATCAGAAGTGTGAGAGAGAGAGATGCTCGAGTGGCTCCTTCAAGCCTCTCCTTGGCACCCTCCATCCCTTATAGTTGTTTAGCTTCCAGAGGTACTGGTCGGGGTAGTGTGGGTGGGGCGGGTGAGGGGGTGGTGGCGATGGCGATAGCAGGTTAGGTTAGAGATGTAAACGGATAGTCGAAAATCCGTATTTGATCCGGGTTTGTATTCGTTTATGAGGATTCGTATTCGGAAATTCACTATCCAGAAACTATCCGAATCCGTCCGAAACTAATCAAATTCAAATATGGTAATCCATGTTTTCGACCGATTATTATCCGATTCATTTAGCTATCCGACGGTATTAAAATATCCGAAATAAAATATTCGTATCCGTCTATCCGTTTAAGTTGCCTTCTTGGATTTTGTATTTATTTATATTTATAACTTAGTAGCTAGTAAGTTATAAAATATGATTGTTTTATATATATTACTATTTGACTATGATAGATGTTATCATATACCTATTAAAAAAACATATAAAAACAAAACAAAAAGTAGAAATACATAAAAAATGTAAATAAGACAAAAAAAAAGAATTAAGCAAACCAAAAGTCTAGATGGAAAGCCAAAAGTCTCGATGGAAAGCCACAAGTAAAAATGTAAATAAGACAACAAAAAGATAGGAAAGCCAAAAGTCTCGATGGAAACTTGGAAAGCCAAAAACCTCTTTGAAAACTGAAATCTTGGATTCTCGGTCTCTCAACTCTCAACTTTCAAGACTCTCAAGTATAACCCTAAAGCTCAATGTTCTCTTTGCCTTCCATTCGTTGTGACTACAAATCTACAATCCCTCTCTCTCTGGTTTCATATACATATCGTTTCATGCCTTCCAGCGCACATCTTCGTTGTTACAAGAGACGTCGTTCTGCATGCGCAATCACCAGTAGCAAATGTCAAAGGTAAGTCTCTCTCGCTCTCTCTCTCTCTCTCTCTTGTTTCATATGCATCGTTTTCTTCTTTATAGCATTACCCTTGGTGCCATTTCTACCATTATAATTTCTAGTGAATCCATCTCTTGGATCGTCCTCTGAAGTCCCAAAACTCATTGTTCAAGTTGTCGATCTCAAGCTTGTCGGCAACAGATTTACGTGAGTTTCTATCTTTCAAATTCTGTTTTTTTTTTTTTTAACTGTATGAATCTGGTTGTTGTATGTTGGATTTGTTATTAGTCTTATCTATAGTATCACCTATTGCTTATATTTGTTGGGTTGTTCCATATTCGGATACTGTAGGTTTGGTTGGGTTTTAGATCAGGCTTTTCTGCTTTATTATATTCCTTGCATTTTATGTATTATGTGATACAGGATTTCAAATCGGTTTGAAAAACAGAGTGTAATGAAGTCATTTCTAAGAAGAAATAAAGCTCAATAAATAAAAAACAGTAAGCGGACAATCGGATGGTAATCGGATAGAAACATTCGGATATTTGGTATCCGCTAAACGAATCGAACCAGATAATATCCGGAATCCATTTAACAAGTCGAATTCGAATTTGATATTGTGTTATTATATTCGGCGGATATTCGGATCGAATTCGGATAGCGGAATTGTAAACGAATTCGAATTCGGATAGTACCCAATCCGATTCGATTTCGATCCGTTTACATCTCTAGGTTAGGTGCTACAGGAGAAGAGGGGGTGAGATGGGAGTTGAAGAGAAGGTGTGGGGGTGGGGCTGTGTTGGGTTGTGGCAAGTTGTAGGGTGGTGCAGGGAAGCAGGAAATGTAGCGTTGGGCTAGGCAAGGCAGGGCAGGGAGGGGGCAGGAACAAAAGGGATGGGTGATTGCGGGAGGAGGATGGTGTGGGCACTGTGGGGTGGGGTTGGGCGGCGCGGTGGCGATAGTGGCGGCAGAGGCAACAACGGTGGTGGTGATTGGGGTATAATTGAAAATATAAAAATAAGTATCTCAAGTACAATTTTACAAACATTGGGTATCCAACTTGCAATTTCTCCAAATGTTGGGTAACCAAAGTATCGTTTAATGAGGGCCTAAGGATTTGGGAATGAGGTGTAGTAAGGGCCTGAGGATCTGGGAGGATGACATGTGTATTATTTTAAAATTATATACATACTGAAAGCCTGAGCTTGAGCCTGCCAGCATGGCCTGAAACCCAATGGGTTAAGCTTGAGCTAAGTCCATCATTGTTGTAGAATAGGCTAATCGTGGTCCTATCAAAGAAGGACGACATATTGTTTGCATCACCTATTAATACTAGTGTTAGGTGTTGTATGTTGAAAATCTATATTAGCTTGTATTAGATTATAGGGCACTGTTGTGAGCTCAATTTTATTTTTCTAAAAGAGGTTTTTAGTTGGTGTTGGACACTAGGAGTGAGTGGACATTGTAATGCATTCTTGGTTCTATGTTAGGAAATTGGGTGTGGGTGCTCCCAATTGTGGGTGCAACTGAAGTAATGTATTGAGTCTTTATAGGCACTACTTTAAGGACGCATTCATAGTGCCAAACCTCGTAAAAATATTCATATTGTGGGTGTGCTTTCTATTTGTATTTGTGGGGTTAAAATTTACAAGTGTTTATATGTAGGATGGATGTACACACTTGATAGAACCTTTGATTATTAGACTCGGGTGTATACACAAATATGTACAAATATGTATTAAATGAATCATTTTGGGAAACTATCAATTTCTTTATAGAAACTAGATGCTTCTGATCAATACACAGGAAAGAAAGAAGCCACTTTCTATACGAGATTTGTTCGCCCTCTTTGTTGGCTTTCCTTTTATACTTTTTTATTTTTTGAGTAGTTTTTAATTTTTAATCTACAATCATTCGTTATGGTTTGGTGGAAAGAATGTTGTTGATGGATTCCAGAATTTATTCTTATGGAGCACCCGATTTCTGTTCCTCATAGTCATAGACTCATGGATGAATTCGATATGCCATCACTTTAAAAAAACAAAAAGAAAAGAATCTGTACATGACATTTAGCAACTTTAAGTGTATTCATATCCATTTAAAGGTTTTACTTTGGTAGACGCTTTAGGCTAAAATGCTTCCATTAAAAAGAATCTTTTATTATTCTAACATATACTCCACCTAACAACATATATGCGAGGTGACTTGGCATTCCGAGCTGCCGACCACACCACTCTCTTATTGCTTTGCTGCGCAATACGCATCTTTTAATCTTTACGGACATTTACGAAACACCCCTTAATGCAGTTTTAGGGTGTGTTTGGTATAATTTTTTGTAGATTTATATTACAAGTCGATAAAAATATAATTATTTTCGGAAAATGCAAAATTGACTTAGAAGTTTGATTACATACCAATACAATGAATGCATAAAAGACAAATAAATTTCTACAAAAATGAAAACATTGTACCTGCATTAAATACAGTCAGACTAATGCCAATTTAAAATGTCATAAAAACCCCTAGCCCACTTATTTTTAAGCATTTGAAAAAACATACCAAACACAACTCTTTATTCTTTCTTCACCCATGATCTTAAATATGTGGACTCACTATTTATTTAACATATATTTGCCATCTCATTTACTCAACCTTAGCATATTTTGGGTTTCAGACATATTATTCCCTGATTATCTCAACTCTAAATTGTGGTTAAAGACAATGAACCATATTGTCATACTTTTAAAGTTTTTGAAATCGTGCAATCAATTTTTTATTATTTAAAAAAATAAAAAATTAAGAATGCATTCGGTATGCATTCTTAGAGTGCAATATCCACCTAGAATGCATATCAAACGCAACATAAGAATTTTATTAACCATTATATTAAGGGTTAAATACACATACCTCCTAAAATGTACCCAATATTCCTCATGCGTCCCTACTCCCTAAGGTTCTGACAATTCCACACGCACCCCTTGAAGTTTTCATGTACACCCCTACTTTTTAACTTAAAGCCATTTAAGTCAGCGCAATGCTAAAAACTTTTTTTCATTGGCCAAATTACCCTTCCTTCTAACCACCCCTATAATTTGTAAAGACTTTTTTGCCCAACCCTTATCTTCCTCAAATCATCTTCTTCTTTTACAAATGTAGATACCCAATACCATCACCACCATCACAAGCACCACCCACCATTGCTGCTAAAATCAGAAGCAGAGACAATGAGATCAGCCATGATAGGTTGAAAGTATAGATTTTTATTCAAACCAAAAAAAATTAAAAAGAAGCAGTTGTTGTCCACCTCCTTCAGCACAAAACCCTCCCCACCAAAGGTGGCCGACCCAAACAAGCATCTCTTCTACTCTTACGGCAATCACCGCCTCTCTGTTCGTCCAAATGGGTGCTTACCGTGGCGGTCCCCAAACCTTTGCCGTCGTTGGCCTCGCCTCCAAGCCCCTTCACGTCTTTGGCCATCCTTGGTACAAATGCGAGTGGATCGCCAACAACCGCTCCTTCCCCCTTCATTAAAGCCAAAGCCTATAAAATGCTTCCGGACTGGGGTTACGGTCGGATGTACATGGTCGTCGATGTGAACTATACCTTCTCTGTAAACCCTAACCAGGACAACGTAGGTGGAAAGCTCCAGCTCTACGCTTATTACAGCGAATCACCGAAAAGGTATGAGAAAGATTGTGGCTTTGGAGGAAGAACCAGGGTCCTACGACGAGTCAAAGTATCGACCATCTTGGTTCTTTGGGCCGAGCTCCCATTTTGTGTTCCACGATGCCGGTGGAGTGACCCCGACGGTGAGGGCTGCTCTAAAGCCACGGGTGAGAGATGGCAGGGTGACGGTTCAGGACATTAGAAACCATGCGGAGTTTGATGGGTACTACTATAACCAGTTTCTGGTGGTGAACGACTGTTTGCACCGATACCAACATGCTGCGAAGTGGACATTTTACTTCGATGTGGATGAGTATATTTATCTACCCGACGAGAATTGGAATCGGTTTTGCATGAGTTTTTAGATGCACAGTTCATTATTGAACAGAATCCCATGTCCAGCAAGCTCAACCTGAATGATTTGGGGAAGATTTGGGGAAGATGAGGGCATTTTGGTCTTTCCTCGTTCTTCCTTTGTGCAAAAAACGAAAGAGAATGAATATATCTTCTCTCATTAGGGCATTGTGATAATTATGCCCTAGTAAGGGTATAATCCTACATTACATTCTTCAATTTTAGATCCATTAACATTTAACGCTTGATATTAATGACGTAGACTTAAATGGTTTTAAGTTGAAAAATAAGAGATGTATGTGGAATCTTCAAGGGGTTCATGTGAAATTATCAAAATCTTAGGGATGCATGAGGAATATTGGATCCATTTTAAAGGGCAAATGTGTTTAACCCTTATATTAATTTACACGTGGGATTTAGTGAAAACATGAAAATCGAACCAGAAAAAATATACAGTTTGAAATCCATGTGGCAGTAACTGCGAGAGTTCGTCTGTTTCGTTACTTTCGTACAAGAGTTTTTGTTCTTTGTGATAGCGTTTACAGTGTCTGTAACGTGTGATTCTAAATTGGTTAGCAAAAAAAAACGCATGACTTTTCAGCCGTAAACATATCCTCCTTTAAGTTGGAGGGTCCCACACCAGAAAGCGTTTCCTTTTGTTCGTGTCTTTCACTATTGGCCTGACTCCACGTGGCGCGCAACCTCTGCGGAAGCCTAAACGCGTCACAGTTCACACACCTGACCTTCCCGATTCCACCATATCTATTCTTTCCATTTCTTTTTTTGTTCTTCCCCTCTCTCTCTCAACTGCAAATCCCAAGTTGATGAAAACGAAGCGCATTTCGAATAAGGTTCTCTTCCCTCAACGGAGAACGGAATATCCTCTTTCTCTGATCTGATATTCTGATGAGTGATGACTCTTCTTTCCATTTTGATATTTTTTTTTACTCCCAAAATGTGACTGCTATAAACGATTTTAATGTCTTCTCCAACAACATCGACAACTAGTACTACTCGCACTACGACGATTCGATTTCTTGGAACTGATTCGCTTTATCTAATCCGACTCACCTCCACGAAATGCGCTTTTAAACCCATGATGCGAATTCCAAAGAAGCCGGTTTCCTTTTGCATCTCCCTCCTCTTTACCTCTCAGATATCGCCTACTTTCGCCAACCCAATCCGTTTTCATTCTGGAAGTTTTGCTTGTCGACTCAGTTCAGGAGCAGGAGACCAAGCTTTAGGGAGCAGAAGAACTAGTTTCGACCTCGCAGGTTCGTTGTCGTTGGTTATAATCTTACTCTTGTAAAAAATGTAGTGATTTCGTATTCTTGTTTCTTACTTACGTACGTGTGTTTGTCGTTCTTGAAATTGGATTAGTATGAGTTTTTAGGGTTTAGGTTTAGTTGGGTTGTTAGTGTTGAGTGGCGTCGGGGTTGTCTTCTCTCTATCTTGTTTTTTTTTTCTTTGTTTTGGGTGGTTGAGGCTGTTGTTTACTTGAGAAATTGAATTTCTAGGTGCTCTTGGAGCGGGTTTGGGAGAACTCCAATTGGGACAGAACATCGTGCTCTTTCTGTTCTTTCCATCAATCTTGAAGGTAAGTTTCGTAATGTACTGTTTGTGGGGAACACTCACACTGCATAGTAAGGGTCCGTTTGAATGTTTCTGTACCATCACTGTTTTTTCATCTTTTTGGGAGATTTGGTTCTGGGCCAATTTCTTACGTGGGCTATGGCCTATGGCCTATGGAGAGAATTCCGGGTTGCTCTACGAATTTCATTCATATTTATGGGCCTCTTTGTGCTTTCTTTCTCCACTATTGTTTCCCTTTCTGGGTTGTTTTTAGCATAATTCGGCATTTGAAAAAGAAAAGTGAAGAAATCATCCTAAGAGTTGTGGAATGAGATGATGAGATTGTTGGAAAATGAGGAACTGACAACATTATCTATATTATGTGAACAATTCATATCCAAGCAGCTGAGTAGAGTCGTTTATTGACTTTAGGCCTTGGTTCATTGTATAAATTCATGTATTCTGGCGCATGTTGGATTTACCACTTTATGTGTTTTCCCCTAAACATACTAAAACAAATAATTAAGTGTTAAATTATGTGAACCACCAAAAAATAAAGAAAAAGGCCATAAGGAAAAGAAGGATTACACATGACTTGTATATAGGTTACTTGGATTAACCTCTTTTTGACTAAGATGTGGTGTCCACACTCTTTTTCTTAGCAACCCTCAAGCCATTACATGTATACCCCATGTGCATCTCACACCGTGAGGTGTGATGCTTCTAGTAAACATGCTTACGAACTCTGATTCTGATAAACGGGGATTGCTACTCAAATCCTGTTTTCCCTTTCAAATCTTTTATAATCATATTAAAAATTATTTGAAAGATCAGTTCTGTCAAAGGGTCTGCTGATCATTTGGTGCTTTGCAACCTTCAGAACAGTTTGACCTTCAATCGGGTCGTTCACCCTCTGCAGTTAGCGGTCTGAACTGTATTGAGTGCTCAGACCAGTAACTTATGGAAAGATTATTGTGACACCTATTGAAAATGCTAGCACCCATTAAAGGTTCATAAAATTCAGCCAGAAATGTTTTTATTCACAAAAATTTTAGAGTTGGAAACTTTCGAGGTGGAATTTGTACACTAAAAATCATCTCATAGGCTTTCTGGTGAGCTGGAGTCAGATTTTCTTGAATGTCTCTGTAAAACTTTGGGAAGTCTTCATAATGTCTTTGCATATGCATGGGCCATAATTAGATTTGATTACTGATTAGATTGATGTCCCACCCATTGTTGCTACTCATACTCAGCAAACACAACCTTTGCAAAGACTTCCCTTCTATCATGGAACCTCTGAAGCCTTACTAAGAATGAGGGTTGGAATCCAATGCTTCCATGTGCATTATGCAGGAAAATATTCCATGCCAGTATCCAACTAAGATGGAATTTGAGCATATAGTCAACTTTTTTTTTTTAAAACACTGGGAAGTCCTGTTGAGCCTTGGAATTCCGAGGCCTAATTGTCAGTTGTGATGAAACAGGACATTTAGTAGTCAGAGGTGCACTAAGATTTACTTAGTGAAAGTTAAATTTCTCATACAGATAAGTAATCTTCCCTAAGCTGCAGGGGACGCTAACAATCTTTCTCCAACTGAGTTTGATAAAGCTAATGGTCTTTATGTCACCTGAAGGGATGCTACAAATGAGTGATGGAAGCATGGAGGGTGATATATTATTTCCAGTCATTACTACGTCAGTACCTTGTATCTTATACATGTAAAGAAAAAAAAGGCATACCCAGTGCACGAGGCTCCTGCCGCTGCGGGGTCTGGGGAGGGTCATAATGTACTCAGCAATACTCCTGCTTTCACAGAGAGGCTGTTTCCAGATTCTAACCCGTGACCATTTGGTCACAATGGAGCAACCTTACCGTTGCACCTAGGCCCATTCTCTCTTGTATCTTATACATGTATTAAATCAATTTGCTGATTATAATGTAGTTGACCTTCTACCATCATGCTTACAAAATCTTATTAAGCCGAGTAACATGAGTTTGATATTGTTTTTTATTATGTCTAAAATTAATTTCTTTGTAGTGTCTTGAGCATTTTATTTTCTACATCAAACAATTTCCATTAAAAAACATTTACATCCATTTCAGAATTAAGTTAGTGCTTGCCCGATCCAATGGTTATATTTGCTAATATAGACAGCGTGATTCATTGATAGAACATGATATACATGTACCTGTGCTGATACTAATACTGTTGCTGTGTTTGCTATCAGGAGCCAATCAGTTGCATGCTAGCTACATAATGGACGGTGTTGGTATAGATGACAAAACATCACAATTTCAATCTGTTGTTTGTAGTGATGGTGGTCGGGATCAATGGATTTGGTCTTCTCCTGAAGGGGGTCGTAAAATTGATATGGGGAAGCAGATCTTCTGTAATAGGTCCTTAAATATGAAGAATATTGTTGCAGTCGGGTTTGATATGGATTACACCCTTGCTCAATACATGCCTGAAACATTTGAATCCCTTGCATACAATGGCACAATTAAGAAGCTGGTGTATGATTTGGGATACCCACCAGAGGTTTGTATGCATCTTCCTGTGAGGCTACCTTTCCATAGAAGGTTACTGAACTTTGGAATGGTTTCTTACAAATCTTGACGGGTTTTGATTGACCTATCTTATGATTTTCAAAATTTTAAGATTTAAACAAATATGCTTTCGTAGGGAGAAATTTTTGTTTCTAAAGCCTTTTGGGTGTCAATTCAGTTTTATAATGGAGTTGGGGATTTTTCTTAAATGTAACAGTGTTCTGTCTCAGACTCTCACAAGCTTGAAATATTGGGCTTCAAGACCCAGCCTATCAACTCAGAAAAAAGAAATTTCAATGAGGAGTGAGGACAATCTTTTCATGATTAGATAGAAGATTTCTATTTATAGAGTTAGGACAGTGCACTCGGTATTATAAATTCTTCATTCTGGACTACAGCAGTTTACAGAATACAGATCATAAAGGCAAAAATGATCTCAATGAAATTGATGATAATATTTTATGATATTGATCTGTAATAGCTAAAATCGTGGTGTCTTTGTTATCCCACATATGTTTCCTGATAGTGCTTTTAGATTCCTTTCTGAAGCACATGCTAATCACAATGTTTGGAAAATCATAAATAACAGAATAAGATGGTAAAATTCTTGTAGTTCTGAATATATGAATTTAATGCATAAATCAAATTTCTATTTCTTACTTAGAATTTAGAAAAAGAAAGAAAGAATAACATCTTATAAAATTTGAATGAAAATATTGTCAAAAGACCAAAGCTAACATGTATTCAAGGTATATGGTTATGTTTGGCCCAGATTCTATTGAATTTAACAAAGCAAAATAAATTGTCACTTCTATCAACATTCCAGTCATTTATTTATTTTACACTTATTTCTAGAGTTTGTTTCATGTTTTTAGTGCTTGCTTGATATATGTTGCTCGGGATAATCTTCGAAATGGAATGGTCCGTTTTCTATGTCTCCATATTTTCAGTTTGATATCTTGAATCTTTGATTGTTCCATTTCTGAAAATTGTTCCTGGTAAAGAACTTTCCTTGACGTTTGATGTTAAATTTTCTTCTTTAATGTTTTCCTCATTAACTATTTTTGGCAGCTTTTATAACTGGAGCCAATAAATGGATGTTTCAAAAATGTGGTTTTATGCAGTTACTGAACTGGTCTTTCGATTGGAAATACATGGTCAGGGGTTTGGTTCTTGATAAGAAGAGAGGCAACATCTTAAAGGTTAGCCTTGTTCAGTTTTCTAGGTTTATTTTCTGTTTCTTTAGCATCTTCGGTTAGTTTTGCAAAGTTTTTCAGTAACAATAGCTCCCTTGTCTCTTTCTTTTGCTGCTTCATTTCACTGCACGCAACAAGTATAACTGCTTATTCTTCCATGTGCAGATGGATCGCCACAAATATGTAAAAGTTGCCTATCATGGTTTTAGTGAAATGTCAAAGGAAGATAAAATAGCAACTTATGGGAACACCTTGTTACGAGATGCATTTGACGAACCTGATTATGCTCTTATTGATACTCTTTTTTCGTTAGCGGAGGCCTACCTATTTGCACAACTTGTGGACTTCAAGGATAACAATCCTGGAAAAGTTCCCAACGGCGCTGAGTATGAATACTACCTGTGATTCATTTCAGTAGAATTATTTGACTTTACATCTTAATAAATTAGTATCCATCTAGCGCAGTGATATCTTGGTTTCTTCTCTCTTTAAATAATGGAGAGCTCAGGATCTTATCCAGTAGTAGACTGGTGGGTTATGTGAAGGACTTGGTTGATAAATTGATAGTTGATGATGCTATATTCAATTAATTGATTTACTTTATTGTTATTGTATTCTATTCTCCTGACTTGATTTGGTCAAAGGAGGCTATTTTTTTTTTCCAGAAGTTGATTTAATGTTGTTTTTGTTCCTAGAACACCTAATTGTTAGGGTTTATAAACTAGAAAAAATCCATAATCCTAGAGAAGGAACCCAAAGATTTCAAGAGAAAACCAACAACAACAAATCAGCAACTCAGATATGGCCAGCAGTCTAGTCGAAAGCTTAGATTGTATAGGAGAATAGGGTATTCAAAACTTAGAACAATCCAAGGGTCCTGAAATATGAGAAAATCCCACCGAGATTATGATTCTATAATTAGAACTCAACCAGAAATCTATTTTCCGAAATTAATCATCCAGCACAGATAAATATAAAGGTTTAAACCAAAAAGAATAACAGTACCTGCAACCCAAATAATGATTAGAAATTAGATTCCAGAAATAGTAACTGAGAAACAAGGAATTCATAAAATAGACTGGAACTAGGATTCTTCAGAAATCGATGGAAAGATGGAACTTTGAAACTAGAATAAAAAAATCCTAGTCTTCTAACTACTGATCAAGACAGCATTCACGGAAGTAGAAAGTTCAGAACTAAAATAGCAAAGTGGTGCACGGGAAGTAGAAAGTTCAGAACTGACCTGATTCTTCGAAGTTCAAATAGAACAATAAGAAAAGAAAATAAGAGTAGAAGGGGTCTACCTTGGAATCACAACCAAGTGTTTCCTGGAATCACCACAGCAGGGAGAATTCTGAATCACCACAAAACCAAAGGCAAAGCCAAATTCATTGCTCAAAATCGTGTGCCTGAATGGCTGGTTACATAGATATATGTAGACTCTCAATATATGACACCTTAAATGACTAGAAAGAGCTTAAACCAACTAGTAATCAAACTGGCTACTTAACCAATAAAAGATTTAAAACAACTCCTATACTGACTCAAAAAATTCAGCTGTGTTTGGAGTTCCTAACTAGGACACTGACATAATTAAAGAAAACCAAATCCAAACAGGACTGATTTATAGAGTCATAGTCAACAGAGGAAAAGAAACTGAAAACTAAACTCTACTTAAATAGGACTCCATAGTGTACTACGAATAGAATTCCCAGTGAGACTGGGATTCCTAGAGAAACTAGTAATTCTGAAATTCCTGAAACCGCAACCACAGGTTCTTCTTCTGTTGCCACTGCTTTTAGTGTCCAGACACTGTATCATTCTTCTTGTGTTTGCTGTCATTAGTTTGTACATGATAATCGAAAAAGTCAGGGACCGATCCCTCATCCCATTCCCTGGTTGGTGTTCTGGTTGGTTTTGAAAAATATCTGGTATTTCCTTCTAAGGCTGGTGGTCATTGCTCTAGCAATCTTTATGAGCTAGCTGCATCAATTATAAATAATCCCATTGTGGGCTTAATAAAGTGTGAATGGTTCATTCGACAAGATTTGGAAAGCCATCTTCTTTGATGTCAGCTCCAGACTTCATATGCTCTCTCATGGTTCTCTTTTTGATTTCCCAAGGAACAGGCATATTGTTATTTCCTGGGGCCTAAATGTTTCTCTTTTTCAGTTTCCTAGCCTGCCTCCCTAGGCCATGAGGCTTTGTATAGCTCCCCCCTCTCTCTTTCCTCCCCGTTGGGGTTTTGGTACTGAATTATTTAATTCACCAAAAATAAGTGTGAATGTCCATTGTCCTTTGACTGCCCAGAAAACTACTCGAGTTTGTTGCTGCTGTTGCTGGTGATCAATATTCAAGGCTGAAGACATCTCCCTCGCTTTGATTATTGCTGCTGGGTGATCCTTCGACTCTGCTGTGCCGCACCTCTGCAACTCTCTTGTCTGCAACCTTCTAATTCCATAACACCTCCAATTCTCCACGAACCCTGCTGGGTTCTGAAACACCGTTTTCCCCTTCCATTCCCTCCACTCGATTGTCACTCCCACCTCATTCCACAGCCTGAAACTCCCAAATTCCACAAACCTTCTATTTTCTTTCCACCTCCGTAACTTCACTTCTACCCATCAGAACTTCATCAAACTTGCAGTAGAGCTCTCTCTCTATGGATCCTACACTCGATCCAAGTTTGATCACCATCACATGGCTGGTTTGGCCTGCAGAGAATTTAGTTTTTTTTTTTTGATGATAAGAAAAAGTAGCAAAAACTAAACATACATAGTAGGGGAAATACAGGTATTCCTAGCCATATTTTGAGCTAGATTAACGCCGAAGTGGTTACAGTTGTTAACAAAAATCACCCCTTGAGAGTTGTCAGATATATATAATAGTTCCTTAAACAGGTTCCATGGCCATCGGCATTTGGTGGGAGATGGAAGAGTATCGGAGAGGAGCTGATTGTCCATCCATATCTCTTTAATCTTCAACCCAATGCAGGCTGCATGGTCGATCCCTTTACGAACCGCAAAAAGAAGAGCTGTAAGAGCATCCCTAGGTGTTGTAGTTCCTGTGTCAAAAAACCGAATCCTGCCATTTAACAAAAAGAAATAGGACCATCTTGCAATGTTCAGTCCTGTGGAGAAGTATCCTGCACAGATCAACACAGGGTAATTGAGCATAGGTAAAGGAATACAAATACGATTAACAGAAACAGGTCCTGCATCATCCATTACATCCTAGAAACAAGGGGAGGTGGGGGATAGATTATGATAAGAGATCCAATTCTGAATCCACGTAATACCCCTAAGGGATCAGTAACTTCAGTGGAATGGATCACCCTATTCCTAGCGATCCAAACAAAATAACAAGTAATAAAGAACACAGTAAAGAACCACACAGCTAATTGTTTGTCCTTTTTAAGAAGAGAATAAAAAAACAAACAGAGGGAGTAGATATTGTCAAACTTCAAACACTCAGTTCTTAACCCCAATGGTCTTGCAGCCCAGATGTGTCTAACCCAATCACAAGACAAGAAAAGGTGGCATGAGGATTCAACACCATTTCCACAAAGTGCACAAGTTGAGTCAATCTGGATCCATTTCGACAGAGAAGCCCTGGTAGGAATTCCTGCATGTAGCAAACGGCAGAAGAAAATTTTAAATTTTGGATGAATTTGTAATTTCCAAAAGAATTTCCACCAAAGTAAATCAGCATGAGATAAATTAGAGGGTGGTGAAAGATAAAGAGCGACTAATTTAGTAGTGAGGACACCATTTTTGGCATGAACACACCACCATTTATCCTCAGAGTCAGAAATCATCACAGATTGGATAAGAGAGGATAAAGATTGGGGGATGCATTTAGCAAGTAAATCAGAATTCCATGAATTACCATCTAAGAAGGAATTAACCAGAAGTGACTTCTCAGCAGGTACCAGATTTGTGGGGTCCAGGTTGGAGAGATTACCTGAGATGGTAGGAATCCATCTATCAAACCAAAAAAAGGTAGAGTTGCCATTACCAATCCTTTTAATCACCAGTTGCTCCAGGTCAGGGATTGCAAGGCCAATACTATTCCACACCCATGAGCCTTTCTTAGAGCGTGTGGAAGGATCAAACAGGGAAAGGTTGGAGAAGTATTTGGCTTTAAGGAGTTGGGCCCATAATGAACAGGGCTCCCACAGGAGTCTCCAGCTAAGTTTAAGAAGTAAAGCCCTATTATGAATTTAGTTTTTATTTTGGGAGTTGTTGTCATATCTTCCAGCTCAACCATCAGAATCAATTGAAACTTTCAGCAGTGTTTCTACCCTATACAAGCATCATTTGATCCAAAGCTGGGAGAATTCCTTTGGCTGGTTTGGTTGATTTCATATACTTTCTAATTCTGCCTCTTGTGTCTATTTTGGATTTGTGGGTTTATCAATCCTACTGTAGAGTGGTTCTTAGCTGAACCTCTTCTACATTAGAGTCCCACTCTACTCATAGTTTTATGGCTTCACTTAGTTATGAAAGGTATTTTCCCCCTGATATACTTAATGACGCTTTCACATCTGAGATAGCTATATGTACCATACATAGTTAATCATTGTCTTCTTAAAGTAGCAAACCATATTTCTAGTGAAGTTTGCAAATATCTTGACCTTTGTTAGAATTTAGCCAGCGATCAAAACTGGTTGCAATTCTTATGATTCAGTGTTTTGTTTTAGGCTTTTGTCACTCTCTTATTGTCTTAAACTATGGTTCTCTAACTCTAGTGTACGTCAGGTCAATTTGCTGAAAACTAGGTTGAAAAATAGGGCTTCCCTACTAAATTAATGCCTGTTCTCTTCAGAGAGGCTACATTGGGATATGTTGTTGCACATTACAAACATCATCGGCCTAATAACCTAAGTTCTGTTAGAACTTTTTGCAATAATTATATCTTTGGTATTACCTTGTATGTCCTTCGTTGGCGGACAAGTGACAACATTGCATTTGCATGTTTAATTGGAGATTTCTGTGCCACCCTCCCCTAAAAAAAATCATAGCCCAAGTTGTTTGAATAAGGCTTAGTTGAGGTAATTTAAGACTTAAGAGTGTAATTTCTGCTTTTTTGATATGTTGTGTTTCTTTATTTTTTTGGATGAATTTTTTATGTTGTGTTTCTTGATTGCAGCTACTCTAGAATGTACAAAGATGTTCGAGCTGCAGTTGATTTGTGCCACCGGGATGGAACTTTAAAGCAAATGGTTGCCAAAGATCCAAAAAAGTAGGGTTTTTAAGTATGATCATTTCTGCTATTTCAGTTTTTGGAGAACAATAATTACATGAAGTACTTAAATTGTCTATCTTTATCATAGAAAAACATCTCGGTTTTGCAAGAAACTGAGACGAGATGGCATGCGATTTTACATATTCCCTTGTCTAGACCCAACTTGATCAATTTTGACCTATTTCGACCGAGATATTGGTAATTTTGCAACTTTTGACACTTATGCCCAATGAAACTTGAGGAAACCTAGATCGAAACTAGGACAGACACTTATTTATGCCGGAAACAGGACAACCACTTTTTTGTGACTAATATCATTTAAGTAATATTTCATTTACTTAAGATATTATTCATAAATAAGCAAATACCCCCTATTTGAATCCAATAAAAATAGTTGAAAAGTAAAAAAATCCAAAAGGCTAAAAAGTCAACCCCCCAATTTAAGAACAAAAACTAGATTTTATGCTGTATGTGCAATTTTCAACTTTTAAATGTTGGAGGGTTTCTCAAATCTATAAATTCCACAAATCTTAATATGGTAAAACATTGCTAAAAACCAAAAGTGCAGTAAAACTTAAGTTTGAAAGAAACATAACTTCCTCAATAAAAAGCAGATTTAAGCAAATCCAACAAATCCAAGATTTCTTAAATCTGATTTATATTGAGGGAGTTATTTTTCTGTCAAACTTAATTTGGTGCGTGCGAATGCTATCAAATTACTCTGAATGGAAATATTTTTTTAGACATCAAAACAAATGATTATTTTACTGCACTTTTTGTTTTTAGCAATGTTTTTCCATATTAAGATTTATGGAATTTATAGATTTGAGAAACCTCCCACCATTTAAAAGTTGACCAGTTTTTGTTCTTGAACTGTAGGGTTGACTTTTTATCTTTTTGGAATTTCAGTTTTAACTATTTTAATTAGATTCAAGGAGGGGTTATTTGCTTTTTTATTAATAATATCTTAAGTAAATGAAATAACAAATATAAAAACATATCTTAAGTATATGAAATAACAAATATAAAAACATTCTTAAGTGAATGAAATAACAAATATAAAAACATTTACTTAAATGATATTTGTCATAAATAAATGTCGCCTTTGACAACTATGATTCTTAGTACACTGTGCGTAGGCTGGTAAACTTGGGTCAATAACCACAAATACCATTTGGAGTTTATTTTTTTTGTTTGTGAATATAGTTCATGCATTGTGTTTAGAATGTCAAAAATAGACTGTACAGAAAAAAACCAGAGCAAAAAAAGCATTTCTGGGCCTCAAAACCACCAACTCGAGTTGGCTGGGAAAAAATCCCTGGTTTCGACCATATCTAGGTTTTGGATTGGTCAAAACCAATTTCTTAGACCTTGATCTTTAAATATTTTACTAACATAAACTACTCATTTATTTGCATTTCTTTTTTTAAACCAAAATTTCACCTTTCTTTTCCAACATCCTATACTTTAATGTATCCCAAGCCATACATTTCCCATCCCTGAACTTACCAACTATATCCAAACACGCTGGACTGGCAATGATTGTGATAATCATAATTATGGAAAATCATAGTGATGCAAATTATTAACCAAGATTAATGTGTTCTTTATTGTAGTGCCTTGTGTAAGCATTTGATGTCTTCAACCATTTGGCTTGATACGAATCTTGTTTTACTTATGTTTAAGGTATATTAATGAGGATCCTTCAATTGTGCCCATGCTTAAAATGCTAAGAGATTCTGGTCGTGCCACATTCTTGGTTACAAACAGGTACCGTTGTTCCTTAATTTTGCACAGAACAGCTTTTCAAATTTTGTGGTTTTGCTACAAGTTTTTTTTTTATAAATTTTAAAACCCGAATATTACCTGAGACCCGGGCCAGCCTCTAGAGATTTATTAAACATCAATCAATGAATAAAGAATACAAGGGGGGGACGTACCACCTTACCCCAACCCTTAGGAGACTCGCTCTCAACTCAACTCTGAACCCGACCCGCACATACATTTAGACCAACTATTTCCTTAGAACTGGTAGCCCAGCCTTGTCCTCTCTAAGGATACGCTACAGATCAGCTGGCAGCTGGTTGCTAACGTGGGAGCTGATGGAGGAAGCCGTATCACAGGCAAGGTTGGCCATCCAGTCAGCCGCCCTGTTACTCTCCCTATAAGCAAAGTAGACCAGCGCTCGAGTAGAACAAACCAAGGTCATGATCTCCTGGAAAAGATACCAACCCCTCCAGAGGTTACACCTGTTATGGCTAATCATTCTAATAGTGGAGGCAGAGTCCGAATTTACCACAATATCAGCAAAACCCAACTCTTGGCACAACATCAAGCCGTCTCTCAAAGCTCTCAATTCGGCCAAAGAGTTAGTGCAATCGCCATAGAAATGAGAGAAAGCAGCTAGCACAGCACTTTCCTTATCCCTGACCACCCCTCCACCCCCTCCAATACCAGGATTGCCTCTATAGGCACCGTCCACGTTAAGCTTCACTGAGAAAAAAGGAGGGCACCAATAAACAGGAAGGGGGCTTTTCAGCCGGGCAGGGAGAGGTGAGAGACCGAACACCTGCAGGATAAGAACCTCTCGGGGGGAGGAAAATATACTTAATGCTTGCTACAAATTTCATGGTCAATAATATGTGAAAAGCACCAATTCCATGGTGGTAACCGTAACTGTTTTTTTTTGGTGTTATGATAGTATATGAAAAACAATGTTATTCTTGAACCATTATTTGAAGTGATTCGGGCCTTTCTTTTTCTATCGATTAACAATTGACTACTGATCTTATTTGGTTACATTTTGTCTCATATTGCCCTAATCTATTTCTGATCATCTCACACATGCATGTCGGCATGTCGCTGATGCTGCATGGAGGCTGGATTAAAAGGTGTCATGCCAGAGTATGAGCAACAAACACATTTGAGATGACCAGAAATCGATTAAAAGAGTTTAGGACAAAATATAATCGATTGAGATTTGAAGTTCATTTACATCAGTAGAAAATGAAGAGGCTAGAAAGCAAGAGATCACTGTAGGTCAACATTCTGAGGTTCCTCATTTGCCCTGAGAAATAATTGGTTCTCTTATCTAATTGGGTGGAGTCTAAGTTTAAGATTCAGTTACACTGGTGGTTCTTATGCTAGCTAATATCAATGTTCGAGGTCGTGTTTTTTGGCCAAAGGTCATTTTAGGGATCAGTGAAGTCAATGCCAACTTCTTATCGTTTTTATCTAAATAGTTGTTTGTGGTTATTATATTTACATTTCATTGGAATATGAGACTACGTTGAGTTGATTGACTCGAGTCAATTCTGATCGAAATATAAATACCTGATTTTCCCATCACTGTTGAAATGAAACATACTGAAACTGAACATCTTGGAGATTTCAACTGAAAATCTTTGATATTTGATTTCATGTCCTTTGCATGTTGTTGAAACTGATTTCTTCCACAAACTTTTTTTTTTTGATAGGTTTCTTCCACAACTTGTATTAGTTGGTTATATCTTTTATGCTAATAAGAGAATTTCTGTGGTCTCTCATGCAGTTTATGGGACTACACAAATGTTGTGATGAATTTCCTCTGTTGCCATCGAACTTTGGATGGTAGTTCCCCATGCAACTTTGATTGGCTTGCGAACTTTGATGTTGTCATTACTGGCAGGTTCTATTCTTTTCTTAATTATATTCAATCTTTAAAACAATTTTGTCAGGATATTCTAATTATCATTTGAGGTTTTTGGTCTTTTCCCTTGTATGTTCGTGTTTCGGCTTTTAATATGCTATTTACTGTTTTTGAACAGCATATAAGCATTTTAGGGCTATTACTTATTTGATTTTTACTAATCCTGTTGTTTGATGTTGGTGAACAATCTACCTTTTGTCAGTTATGTTGGTTCATATTTGGTGTAGCCATTTGGGTTTGCACATGTTCAGCAGTATTATGGTTCATCATACCGAGGGATGCTTGTCTTCTATTGTTGTTTTGTATGATGCATGCTGTATATTGTTTCATGCACAATCTCCTTATTTTCCATAAAATCTATTTTCTTTGTTATAAAAAATACAATAGATTTAGTGAGCAGCAGCATTGTCTTTTATTCAATCTTTACAGCTCGAAGCCAAGCTTTTTCCATGAAGACAATCGAGCAAACTTGTTTGAGGTTGAACCCGAGTCAGGAATGCTAGTTAATACAGATAACGGCACTCCTTACCCTCAGGTTTGTGCAAGTATATTCCCATCAGTATCAGTAATGGAGTTTATCTCTGGATGTCCTTTCTTTACTCATCTTGTTGTCCATTAACAGATTGGAAGTACTTCACCAATGTTACCTTCTAAGGGGCTAAAGAAGGGCTGTAGAGTTTTCCAGGTGTCTTCTCAATCTAATTCTTGTTTATCCACTTTATAGATGGATAAAAGTTACGTATTTGCTAATACATGGTATCTTTGACGGCTAATGGTTGTGTTGCGGAACTTGTATTTTTAGGGAGGGAGTGTTGGTCATCTGCATAAACTGCTTTCAATTGAATCAAGTTCACAGGTACTGCATCACTTCTTATGATAAATTTTGTTTTTAATTTCCAGTTGATTATGAGTCTTATCTATGCCATGGACTCTCATCTTTCTGTGGACTCTATTTTCTTAGAAGTTCTTCATTTACATTGAATTTTTCAAGAGCCTTATTGTAGTATGTGTTTCTCCTTCATTATAGAGCATGTAAAAAGTTACATTTTGCGCTCGCCTAGGCATGCATAATGACTATATGTATAATGTAATATAATAATTAATTATTCCTATATGCAACATAAAAGCCATATTAATGCAATATGATATAATTATGCTAGTAATGACCTGATATGAGAAAACCAACATATAATAAACGGAGCATAGGGATATAATATTAGCATATTCATCGAAAAAATAAAGCAATAAACATAAATCAACGTAAATTCACGAAGTGTCAACTAGGCATGCTATCACCTTGTACCCAAGAAAGAGCCTGGACGCCTAGGCACCACCTGGACAACTATGGCGTGTATGTGTTAAACAAAAGCAACAAAGATAATCTGTGGTAGGTCTTCAGCACAAAATCTTACATTTGTTTTATTTAACTGGTTGCTGCGTCACTGAATTGGTTATCACGACAGTGTCATGAACCTGATAATGCCAATTCGACTCATGACTGGTTTATTCTACATACATTGGTTGATCCAGCCTCAAAGATTGGACTGATGTCAAGTGTTCCATATTTGGGTCAGAGTCATCTTGAGAGTTGGTCAATGCAAAACAGCACCTTACCCTTTTACTTATATATATATATATTTGGGGGGGGGGGTGGTGGGGTTGGGGTGCAGTGCTTGAAGTTTTGATGACTGATAATACAATAACGGGACCTAATTGGAATCCTAAACACTTGGACAATTAGTCATCATAAAGCATGATCTTGAGTTCCCAAGGTAGCTGTAAGTCAACATGAGAACTAAGAAGTTCCTTTGAGAGTCTGAGATTGAGTAACGAGTATATCAGCAAATCTGTTTTCTCCGTAGATATTTACTTGTGTTTGAGAAGTTTTGCAAGAAGCTGCTCATTTTTTCTTGCTTCTAAGTTCTAACTATGACACTACAGCCACATGCACCTTCCTTAAATTAGCAATTATTAAGGAATCTTATTCTACTAAAAGTCTTTGCATAGTTTAGATCTGGATTAATCAATAATGGCAGTATGTATTGCTGCTCATTTTTATACATGGAATAGATAGTTGCAATGGAAACATCTTGACAGTCTCTAGGGTAAACTCTGCTCAGCTTCCCTCTTGGAAAGACATCGGAACTCGTTTGAAACCACAACCTGGGATTGATCCATCTGATCAGTCTATCGCTCAATCCATCATTAGCTCCTGAACATTTATAGCACTACACACCTTGAGGAGGTGGCAGTCAGCCCTTATTTCCTTTGTCCTGCCATGCTGAACTGGATTAATGGCAAATAATTGTTGCCAAGCTTTCGGATGATACCTTCTAGATCCTTTCCTAGGATCCCTTAACTCCTCTAGGAATGTCTTGGGCCATAAAAGCTGACATACCAAATGAATGATGCATCTATACTTGGCCTCAGATATAGATGTGCAACAACAAACATGGTATTATCCACATGGTCTTTCACTTTTTTTTTTTTTTTGGGTGAATAAATAATTCATTACCAAAGAGAAGAAGAAAACAGGCCCCCCTAAAAAAGGGCAAGGAAAATGCAACAAATAATGAAAGCTAGGCTAGACCCTCAGGATGAGGAGAGGCCTGCAAAAGGGAGGGAGAAAGACCCCAGGAGATAACAATATGCTTGTTCCTCTGGAAATCAATACAACAGGAGGAGACAGAGGAAAGCTTGTTCCCAATGTCAAAAGAGATGCTGTCCCAAATCTGCTGAAAGGATTGAGAGTTGGGAGACCATTTCCTGATATTTTGCTCCATCCAAATCTGATTGATCAGGGCACCGAAGGCGAGCTTGCCCGCTACATTGTAGATTGATGATCCGGCAAAGGAAATGTCCTCCCAAATACATTCTCACTGAAAAGAGAGGATCCTACGACTTTTATGCCAACAATTTGCAAGGAATCCTTTCCAAATGGAAGAGGGTAGGGGACAAGCAAAAAAGAGACAATCAATATCTTCCTCAGCATTCCAACATAGGTAACAAGAGGGAGACACTGAGATCTGGCAAAATGTTGGCCCAGATCTCAGTCTTCCACTGTTTTAAGAACCAAACCCATCTTTTGTACTGGTTCTGTTCTTACCATCCTATCAGATTGCAGTAACTTTGCTTGATTTAATAGTTGATCAGTGGATCCATTGTTGGGTGCACTCAAGAGGGTTGTGGATTATCGATTCTCTCTTAAAGTTTCAGATCAATCAGAGACCATAAGAGGGAGTTCTACCACTCGAAACGATTCTGGTTTCCCTCCTTGTGCTTTCGACAGAAGTTTGAAGACAACCTTGTGTGTGGGTTGTTTTCTTTTATTCCTTAATCCTGTTTTCCATTATTACCCCTATCCTTTATCCCTTATTCTCCTTTTTTTATTATTTTGTGCTTGTTCCAAGTCTGCCCTTAAACATTAAATCCTAATACCTATTGTGTCCTTAGGCCTTTTACATTCCAAGTACCCCCTCTAATATTCTTGTTAATTATAATTCTGCCACTTACCCCTTGCTACCTTAGATATATGTACACTTTTGCCATTACCTTACTATTTTGGCTATTGTGCATTTGGTGGCCCCATCGTGAACCTAAACAAAGTTTTTTTCGAACCCGGGATTGCGTTAAGTAGTTTATCAACATGTGGTTGCAAATTGTGGACAAAGCAACTAAGCAAGTGCATCCAAAAACTTGAAGCAGTATAGAAAACAACGGTGAATTAGGAAAAACTACAGATGAATGAGGTTGATTATTGAGAGAGGGAGAAAGAGTGAAGAAGAGGTGCCACAAGCCTTGAAGAAACCAGGCTCCCAGTTTGGCTGAATACCTAACCATGAGCACTATACTATATTTATAATATAGTGAAATCAATGTAGGACAAGTGTACTCCTGATTTTAATCATTACACAAAATACCCTTAACACATATATATCCCCAAACTACCCCTGCAATAGATCTCAACAGTCAACACAATAACACCAATCTCAACATAGTGTAAGAAGGATTGGACTATAGTTGTCAAGGCGATCCAAGGCATCGGAGGGCACTTAGGCGACAAGACACCCCCCCAGGTGCTCTAGACGTGCAGTACATTGATCTATGTAATATAACAATGATAATTTTATATAATTATGCTTATATGCAACATAGAAATATGATATAATTATGTTAGTAATGACCTAATATGAGAAAATCAACTTGTAATAAACAAAGTATATGATATAATATAAACATATTCATTGAAAAACAAAGCAATAAAGATAAATGATAAATCAACATAAACTCGAGAAGTGTTAACAAGCGTGTTGTTTCCTTGGACCCAAGAAAGAGCCTGGACGCGTAGGCGAGGCCTTGACAACTATGGATAGGATGGGTGGTGGTTTGCAGAAGGGATGCAGAGCTTTTCATTAAATCATGTTGCAATAAACCTGAACACTGATTAGGGCAGAAATGAAGAAAGAAAGAGAGCAGATAAAAGAGAGAAAAGGAAAAGAGGAGATCTCGCATGGTGAGACACCTCCGTGCTTTCTGTTGTTTTGATGCTTCTACTTAACAGTGATATGATCCAGTGTATCTCATAAAATGATCCAGTATATCTGACTAACACATTTTAAGAGTTGCAAGCAACTTTTCTGCTTTTCCTCTTCCTAGACAAAACTTTTGAATACTGAATAAAAGAGTGAAAAAGACTATCTAGCATATACTTGCTTTGCAAAAAGAAGTGGGGAACAATTAATTATGTTGTTATATGCCGGATGTTCTCTTAGGGTTTTGGATGGATTGTTGCCCTTGTTTGGAATGAATTGGGTTCTCATCCACCTTCTGTTCTAACTTGTTGCTTTCACATATTGTGAGTATACAAGTCTAACTGTGCATGTTTTCATACGATAGTTCGAAGAGGCTTAACTAAGTTTGTATATTCCCATTAAATTCTTACATGGTCTTCTTGTTTAGTAGGTTCTTTATGTTGGAGATCACATTTATGGAGATATTTTGCGGAGCAAAAAAGTTCTGGGTATAGCCCTTGTCTTTTGTCACTTTCTTTCCTAGTTAAATAAGAATATCTTGGGATCAAATTGCTAAATGTCTTTCATTTTCATATTCCATTCCCCTTTTTAAGAAGTCTGCAAGTTTATTTTGTACATATCAAAATGTTGGAAAATTTGGATTTTTGGCAAAATTTAGGACTGTAAGAAAACATTGAAATCCTGCTTTGCTGTTTCAGGAGATGGCATAGCTAGAAATGGAAAAAAGAACAGACAAAGGGATAGTTAAATAAGCATGATCCCAAGAAAGAAAAAAAATACAATGTTGGTATAATAAATAATGTGTAAAATAATATAATATGACTGGTCCCATGTGGAATGATGCATGTAGATTTCACCAGCTGGATATCTGTTTGACAAGTTGTCTCAGATTGAGAATCTGGCCAAAAGTTAAACAATACTTTAAATGTTTTATGATTCCCTGCTACTTCTTTGCCATGGTTGCTTTGAGGCATAGAAGGGTGAGACTTCATCCTCCCATGGTTCATGCTAGCACAACTCTGTGAAGAGAGTAAAAGACCATGAGGATTATTTACAGTTTTTTCTTTATTGTTGGAGTCTTCTATTTTATTTTTTACCTCTTATTTTCTCTAATCTTTCTATTATGGTAATTGAGGGACTTTGCAAAATCTGGGGTTCTGTTCATCATGAAAAAGAATCTTAATGTTTTTTTGCATGCACGTTAATTATTAATAGATGAATGTTATGCATGTGTTTTATTACAACTTTAAGTGTGTTTTCCTGCTTTATGTTTGCATACATGTACTGTAGGCATGGGCACTAAGAAGAATGCTGTTTTTTCCCCATTGATATGTTTCTATTTTATTTGATTTAATTTTTTTTTAATGCCTTAACAGGGTGGAGAACAATGCTTGTTGTTCCGGAGCTCGAGAGGGAGGTGGAATTACTTTGGGAGTCGAGGGATACTCGTAAGGTATTAATGGAGTTTCTTATTTGTAAAACATATTGGCTATGGATAATTGAGTGCTTTGAGAAACTGAATGTATTTGTAGACATTTGATACTTATTAAGAATGCAGGTTTACATTAAAACTTGATCTTCTATTGTTTTTCTATGAAAACAAGTAGACAAAGCAATTGAACAGCCACAAGGAAAAGAACCTTGGTAGACTTTGTTAGTTTAAGACAATGATACCTTGTATTTATTATTATTATTTTTAATCCGAGAGCTAAATCTTTTAGATGGAAAACTAAGCAAGCATAAAAGATGTTTCAAAAAATATTTCAGATATCTTTGTGTAGCCAATTTTTTTATTATTTTCATGGATTTTTTGGAAGCATATTTCTTTCATAGGCGATGCATGTAGAAAGCAGAATAATTGTGCATGGTTTATCTAACATGTTTATTGTATATTAGCCTTTCCTAAATTTTAATTATTAAATTTGAAAAAATGGTTATTCTACACCCTACACACCCATTTTAAATATTGCCACATGAACAAATGATGCTTCTATTCTTATCGACTGTTGGATAGAAAGCTCATCTTTTGAACAATAATACAAAGAATAGCTTGGTTTTGTGATTTTGCTCACTGGTGATTGCTTTTAGGTTTCATTCACTAGACGTCTATAACTAGGTTTGTCAAGCCACACACAGATAACATTTAGAGTAATTAGTTTTGTTTATATGTATATATTTTTTTTCTGTTACATATTTCATGTTTTCTGGTCCTCCAAACTAGGAAGGGATCTTTGGGTGAAAGACCTATTTCTGCTACGTGGCAAGCTGTATACAGTTGAAATTTGGTGGACCAGGTAGACCCCAAGGTCGCCTGTTCACATGGTGACTTTTCAGCCAAATGGAGTTTGCCATGTGGCAAAGTGAAGTATTGAAAATTTATGGACTACCAAGAGGGTGCATGAATTAATGAGGGGATGTTTGGATATACATAGGAGGGTTAATGATTGAAATTGGTTCTGAAATTTGACATGTGGCCCCTAAACATCTAACGGTTGGTATTGACACATCGTACTTCCATGTGGTGCCAACCAGGAAATAATCATGATTCGCACAATCATTAATCTTTTTGCCTGCTTTTAATTAGTCATTTAATGTAGGAACTTCGATTGCTAAGGAAAGAGCGTGATCTTATTGAGGACAAAATACATCATCTGCAATGGTCTCTGAAGTGAGTATTATATCTGATCACATTTTCTTCTTGTGAATTCATTTTATTGGGATTCAGCTCTGCTTAACTCTGGTTTGCAATAATTTTTTTTCATTCGGTGTCTTGAATGATTTCCCATCATGGAATTTCCTTTGATTAACTCATATATTTGATCATACATCAGCAGTTCTTTTCTTTATTATTTCAATGTTCCAGTGTGATATTTCAATGGTGATTATGGAGTTGCTTTTACCGTAGCAATTTTTCATGTGGCTCAGGTTGTGCTTTTATATAAAATGGGTGTATAATTGGTTGAATTCTACGACATGTTTGTATAGAGTGTGAATTTTCAGTATAGTTCTTTGCTTCTCTAGAACTTCAGCTTATCTAGCAAAGTATATATATTGTTCACATGCTAAGAAGTATTTCATACATTCCAACCAATATTTTAAAAAATGTACATTATTGTGGTGGTGGGGCCGGGGGAGGGAGCAGTTTCCAACTTGATGGTGGGTTCATGTCTAAGGGCTGCTACTTCATGCAATGATGCTGAATATTAGGGCCAGCTCTAGTCCATACAACCCCACCCAAAAAAAAACACTGCAAAAAATAAGACTTGCACCAAGTTACTCCCTTTTTTGAATAATGCTGGAAGGATGTCTATTCACAAAATCCTCCACCCCCCGTTTTATTTTTCAGTAAGAATATAAATTTATTGAGGAGGGAAAGAGGAACAGAAAAGGACCTTATTATGCTTTACCAGACCTTACAAACAAGGACCTAGAAAAAAAAAGTAGATCCCAGACTCCCAGTGCGCCTCCCCCCCCCCCCTCCCCACCCAAAAGAAAAATAAAATAAAATAAAAAATAAATAAAATATATATAGATATATATATATATATATAAAATATATAAAAATATAAAGAAATGAATAAAAATAATCTGTGTAGTAGATTACTCAACTTAGCTTATCTTAACTGAATGGAATCAGCTACATTGATCCTGTTTTTCCATTCAACTTTATTTGAAGTCATATTTGTTGTTAACCCAAGGCTACCCATATCTTTTGTAAGCACTTCTTCTGTAGTCTGCAGTAGATACATCTCAATGATCTCATATGTTTTCCAGTTAGATTCCCAAAAAGTGCATAGATACATTTACGAACTGATGCAGATCAAGTAGTCACATCTGGTAGTGGTGGGAACGAGAAATATAGTGAGAAAGAGAAGAATATAATTTCAGAATCGTGGGGGGAGAGAGAGAGAGAGAGAGAGAGAAGGGCGAGGGAAAAGAGAGAAAAACGAGGAGAAGAAAAGGAGAAGAGAGGAGTGGTAACAACCTCTTTCTATTAAAAAAAACTAAAACAATCCATTAATCAAAACCGTGGGGAGCTCTTAGCCATTACAAGATATTTATTAAAAAAAACTGAAAAAAAAAGTTTACACTAATAGTCTTCCATTAACAATCCTTGATAAGATAAACCTTAAAACTATTCCTTATCTCCTCCAGCCAATGGCTGTAGTTGGAGTTTCCTAATGGAATAAAATATAAATAAAATAAAGAAAGCAAACTCCTAAAACTAGGCCCCGGTTCCTGGTTTCTAGAAGAACCAGCACTGAACCATCTCTTAGGCCATGGCCATGGGTTGAACCAGAATTTTATCCAAAAACTCAACCCAAATTATAACAATACTGTCCTGCATTACTAACCCACAAGGGCTATCATATATTAGGGACACCGTAAGTCTGTAATTTCAGGCTTTTCAGCTTCGAGGCACTTAGATATAAAAATTGCTGCAAGATCTGTCAACCCTAAAATGATGCACTCAAAAGAACTTTCCATTCCCATTAACTACTGAGGATTGAAAAAAAAAGGCTCAAGTTTAATGGATGAAAGAGAAGATCACTAACTGTACAAATCCATCTCACTGCTATTGTCAAGATTTCTTCTATCTCTAATGGTTTGTTTCTTACTTCAATCAATTCTTGGTTCAGGTCGAAAGGTATTAATGCTGAGGAAAAGATGAAGTTTGCTTCTAAGCTCAAAGAATTGGAGGTCAGCCATGTAGAAGCTTTGTTTATTGTGTCATCACATTGTGGATTTTATTTTTTGCATTTGGTCAATATTGTCAGATGAAAGAAGCTAGCAAACATGGAATCCATTTTGTTGGATGACTTGATCTTTAGTGCTGTTAAAATTCTGTATTTGGTAGCATTGTTATTCTTATTTTAATGATAAAATATTATAATGCAATTATCTTACTGTACTTTTTCATTAGTCTGCATGCCTCAACATTAGGTTTGCACCTTATGCGATAAAAAGGATTTTATGCTATCTGTACTTTTTCATTAGTCTACATTAGGTTAAGGAAGTACAAGCATGCAACACTCACCATGCAAACCCTATCTTTCTAACATATAAAAAATTGAAACGAACCTACCATGTCTATATATATATACTAATTCTTCTAGAAATTAGTTTTGGGGGAAAAAACCATTACCCTCAAGCTCCAATCACACAAATCCAAGTTGTAGATGGGTTAAATGCATATGAGAATGCAAAAGAGTGGTGATCAATGAAGTGATTTGGGAAAAAAAATTAAAGTTTGGCAAAATCCTCCTTGGCAGTGCTGAAACTTGTGACACCTTAAGCTCTCAGTCAAAACCTGTCAAAATAGACAGGTTTCGATCGCCTTGTGATAATATAACAATGGTTTGACCCTTTTTTTGTTCAAACCCAAGGTCCTATCAAAACTGGTTGAAACCTCAACTAACCCTGTTTTGACCCAAGGTCTCATCTTGGGTGGGCTCGAATCTGAGATAATCTCGGTCGTGCTGTTTCGACCAAAACTAAGAAATGTGCTTCTAAGAAAGATTCTACACTATCAGTTTTCGTATTTTGCTAATAATGTTGAATTTCTTTTCTTTTGTAACAAGCAGTACTAGCAGCAAGTTCTTTACTTTGTTCTTTTCTTCTCCCTGATTTTTAGACACAAAAGGAGAAAGTTCGTCTCCATCATCAACAGACTCAGCGAAAATGTCACCAAAAGGTAGTAAAACTTTTTTGGACACTGCACTTCTTTTTGGGTTTACAGAAAACATGTTTGCTTACATTTGATGCTAACAACTGAATTTGTTTTTTGCATTCCTAGAAAGTGGTTTGGTTAATCAACTCTTCATAGGTTTGAGAATGCTATGTATCATCATTATCATGATGTTGTAGTTGTGCTTCTTTATTTCTAATGCTCTCACGTTTAGATGCAGAAAGACAGATACTTGTGCACATGCTACACTTCCAAACCAGCTATGCCTTTTTATCTTTCTTATTTTTGCATTAGTGATTAGTTACTAGCTTCTTTAGCCGATTAAAAGGTATGGTTCTTCAGTCCAAAGAGTTAATAATTCTTTATTGGGAACGCGTTCTCTGTCCCTGAGTGTCACCCCTGCACAAGAAACGGGGGCCAATGGGAGCATGCGCATAAGCATAAGCATCAACAGGGGTGGCATTTCCACCTTTCATGGGGTGGGGCCATCATTTCGTTCCCTCTGTGTCTGGGTGCAGCATGCACTCTCCTGGACAGTTTTTTTTTTCCTTTTTTATTTTATGTTTTTCATGAGAATATTTCCATCTGTAAAAGGTTTTGGCATTGATCAAGAATTGACGGTTAAAGAATAAACCTCGTCTGAGTCACATAGTTGGTCTAACCAACCTCGATGTTGAACCAGGATGGCAGTTACTGAAATCATTTATGTCAAACTGTCTCTTGAATTGATCAGGAGAAGAAATAAAATTTTCTTCATTTTCATTTTATTTAAACAGTTAAGAGGGAGAAACCCTGCCCTTTACCATTTCCATCCAGACATTGTCTCCCCTCCACCACCAATTCCTGGAATTTGGAGTCATTCTTCCATAGGCTATATTGAATTTGACCTGACACAAATATAATCCCAAACAGAAATTTAGAATCAAAATAGGAAAAATATGAAGAATTGTTTGACTTAGTGCTAGGGTGATAAATCAGGTAGCCAGTCTCTACTTTACGTGGTTTTTTATTCCAACCACTTTTAAAGGAATCACATATGCAATAACTAATGCACTAACAACAACAACAAAAAACTCAGCCTTATCCCAACTTATTGGGGTCGGCTACATGGACCCAATCAAAACATAATAGAGAAACCATAGTTATATTAAAAAATAAAAGTTGAAGACAAGATAGGAGAAGAGGGGTGGGGAAAGAGATAAGAAATGACAAAGGAAAAGGACAAATGGAAGATGGGAAATAAAAGAAAGATGAAGGGTAGCAAGAGGAAAAAGGCACAGCCCAACACGCTGGTTAGTCTCAGCTAAATGGGGTCTGCGACATGGATCCTTGCCCTCCAAAAGGTTCTGTCCGAGGTCATACTTAGGACCAGACTTAGACTATGCATGTCCTTCCTCATCACTTCTCCTAGGTCATTTTAGGTCTACCCCTAGCTCTTTTAGCTCCTTTAATTTGGATCATATCACTCCTCCTTATTGGGGCGTCAATAGGCCTCCGTTGAATATGGCCATACTACCTTATACGACTCTATCGGAGCTTGTCATTGATAGGGGCAACTCCCAAGTCCGCTCTTATATGTTCATTCCGTACTTTATCCTTGTTTTTCCACACATCCATCGTAACATCCTCATCTCTGCTACACAAAGCTCATCAATATGCCCCATACATCAAGGCCGGGCGAACAACAGTCCTGTAGGACTTTCCTTTAAGCTTTAGAGGAATACGTCAGCCACACAGCACTCGGGACGCACCTCTCCACTTGATTTATACCACTTTAATTCTCTATTTCACATCTTCCTCTATGTCACCTTCTTTATTTATGATTGAGCCCAGATATCTAAAATAGTCACTTAGCGGTATCTCTCTTTCCTCAATTCGCACCATATCAATATCCATCAAAATGTGACTAAAATTACACATCATATACTCCGTCTTCGTTCTACTAATCTTAAATCCTCATGTTTCCAAGGTTGACCTCCAAAGCTCTAACTTAGAGTTAATCCCTTCTTTTGTCTCATACACCAGAATGATATCATCAGCAAAGAGCATACACCAAGGGATCTCCTCTTGAATGCTCTTGGTTATATCGTCCATGATAAGAGCAAAAAGGTAAGGACTTAAGGCTGAACCCTGATGTAATCCTATTGTGATTAGGAATTCCTTATCCTGACCTCCCACAAATCTCACACTAGTCACCACGCCCTCATACATATCTTTAATAACATCCACATACTTACTTGACACCCCCCCTTCACTAGAACATGTTGGATTAGATCTCAAGGGACTCGTTTATAGGCTTTTTCCTGGTCGATAAAGACCATATGGAGATCCTTCTTGCTATCTCTATATCTTTCCATAAGCCTCTTCAATAAGTAGATAGCTTCTGTCGTGGATCTACCTGGCATAAAGCCAATTTGGTTCATCGAGATTTGAGTCTCTCTTCTCAAACGGGCTTCAATAACCTTCTCCCAAAATTTCATTGTGTGACTCATTAGCTTTATGCTTCTGTAGTGCAATAACTAATGCACTATGGGTGGTTTTAATATTTTGTAGTTTTTTGTCATTGTGTTTTGTACATCTGATTCTCTTCTCTGCTAATTGCTTTTTACCTTTACCTCAATGAATCTCACTTATCAGGGAGAAAAAAGAACGAAACATAGAAAGATAGTGGAAGATTTTGCGATTTTTACAGATCACACAAATAAAAGATAGAAACATTTTAGTGCCTCTCTCTCTCTCTCTCACACACACACACACACACACATTTTTTTCACTTGTTACTACACCCTACTCCTTGACAATTGTTAAAACATCCAAGATCCATCCCCCATAGCCTGCTTCCATATGTATGCTAAATCACACTTTTTTTGAATATATGAACTCTGAAACATTTTTATTTAGTCAGCCATTCTTGAGGAGAAATTTTAATTGAAATCCAACAACATAATATTTTAGATTAGTCATCCAAACAGTCCGCAGAGAAGGTGAAATTATCATCTTCTTTTTTTTACCATTTACTTTTAGCATTTGAGATATTTTTAAAATTTGTCCTTTTTAAAAAATAAAATATTTATGAATAGTCAATAAGGTGGAGAAGTTGGCAAATAGAAAATGGTAGAGTTTAGAAGTGCCTGATGTAGAAAAAGGTTTAGCAAGAGTTCTACTTTTGTTCTCGTAATTGCTTTGGTGTTATGGTATGCATCATACTGTCAGTCTGAAAGGCTTTCTTGATTGACCATTAAATGAGGTTTGGGACACAACATTTTGCCATATGAAGAGGATCATCAAATTGTTGTCATCCTCATGTGTTCCTTTTGAAAATGATGCTTGTCAGATTTGTTAGCATACCCACTTCTGTATCTATGTTACATATTTCTTGCAATCTATTTCAGTTTCACAAAGTTTGGGGACAACTCATGAAGACTGGATTCCAGAACTCTCGCTTTGCACATCAGGTCAGTTTCCTTTTTGTGAAGTTTACCATACAGCAACATCATTGCCTATGCTAAAAATTCTCTGTAAGGCAACTTTTTTGTTTCTAATATGATCATTTGTAGGGAAAAAATGCTGACCAATGGCCATTATTTTACCAGTTTGCCGAAAGCCAAAAAAGTAGGGGGGGGGGTGCGGAATCTCTGCCTCGCTTTTTTGTTTGCATATGTTTCTTAGTGGCACAGATTGGATGAAATGTCATCCTCTCGTGGATCATTCGAGCTCAATTATTATTTAGTTTACTTTGTGGCCCCCCCCCCCCCTTCCAGTAACTTACATTTTTTTTGGGAATTGGGAGCTTTTATGTACTTTTTCTTTAGGTAGGGGGGGGGGGACTGGAGAGGGGGGGAAGGTAACAGTATCCTAACAGCCAGGATACTAGAACTCGAGACCTCCTGGTGAGCATGGGCCTGAAGCGCACCACAGCTCACCAACTGCGCTAGGCAGCTGTTGTAAGTAACTTACATTTTATGTTATATTTTCTGCAGTTTGAATGCTTCAACATGGATTTGGTTGCTATTTGTTGATCCATGAATCTGTTCCCCTTATTAACTTTTGTTCCTCTCAAAGGTTTTTGGGAAATGTTTGTCATAAAATTGATTCTGCTTGGCGGTGTTATCTTTTTCTGTTTCTTTTATCTTTTCCTTCTCTAGCAACCATGGCATCTATTCCCTAAGGCAACATGTTGCTGTCACAGTCTTTGACTGTGGTACATCTAGTTTCTTAGTTCCTTATCAATTCAACTTTATCACTTACAAGTATTGAGTTGTGTATGAAACATAGCTCTTATTTACCATTCTTTGTGTAGGTGGAGAGGTTTGCCTGTCTGTACACGAGCCAAGTCACCAACCTGAGCTTGTATTCCCCTGACAAATACTATCGACCCAGTGAAGACTTCATGCCACATGAATTTGATATTCTTGGAATTTGATGTGTGGCGTATTGATACTTGAAAAGCATAGAATCCAGTCTTTGAGATTGTGGAAAGAGAATTATTTCTAGCATGGGTAATGTGTACCTCTTAAAAAGGGTGGGAATGGCTGATCATTTCAAGGCTCTTCATGTACTTGGTATACCCTTGTTGAATTGTACCATATCAATGTCATGTCAAAATAATGTTTCATATGGTTCATAATTTGCGACACATTTGGTTCACACCCTTGTTGAATTGTAGCATATCAATGTCATGTCAATATAATGTTTCGTATGGCTCATAATTTGTGAGCATTTCTTGCACTATTTTCAGTTTACAGGGTAGAGTTACAAATTTCTTTTGTTTACATTATTTTCTATTTTCCTGTTACAAATTTCTTTTGTTTACATTATTTTCTATTTTCCTTTCAATGGCAAAATTTATTATGAGCATTTTGAAATTTCAGTTGGTGTCCATCTTTAACAGACTCAAAAGTGGTGGTTTTTTGTGGGATGTCAAATGGAGCTGCTTTTCGTGACTTTATTACTCAAAGTAGTGGCTCGACTAGCTTTTCTGAAAATTGAGGTAGGTGAGAGCCACGTGAACTTGGTCTACCTCTACACAACCAGATTTGAATGTTGATCAAGGTCTCATTGAGATGGCCTCATTTAATGGAAATAACTCTAAGTTGAGTTTGAACAAACTCGAGAACCAAATACCAATCACAATAGATAGCAACTCAGGGTAAAACAAAAAAGGGGCATAACCAGCGCATGAATCTCCCGCTACTTTAGGGTCTGGGGAGGGTTATAATGTATGCAGTCTTACCGTTGCTTTCGCAGAGAGGTTGACGTTGATTCCAGACTCTTAACCATAATGGAGCAACTTTACCGTTGCACCAAGGTAAGTGAAAACAACTTTTTCTAATGTTTTTGGCTGATGCTTTACTTCTTAGTATGGTCTAGCTCAGCTGGATCCTGTTCCTTTCCAATTTCTTGGGCATTCAACTCTTCTCCAACCACACCCATCCAATGGATTGGAGGACTTGAACACGCATCCCAACACCTGGGGATGTGTGTCCAAATCCTCTTGCCGGATGGGTAGTTGTAGTTGGAGAGGATAAAAATAATTAACTAGCCAATTTGCATTCGAGTAAGCTTCTTCCTTTTCTTTAACTTTAATTTAAGGGAGAAAGAATGCTAACCGGTGTTGTGGTTGAGCCTGTACCTGTGCCCAGACACAACCCAACATGAAAAACCCAGCACTGCCCCCTGCAAAGGTGGAAAGGATCAGGGGCATTGTCAATCTTTTTGCATTGGGATTTGTCTGGTGTAGGTACTCGCCCAGACACAACACCGATTAGCGTTCCTTTTCCCTTAATTTAATTTGCTCTTCATACCCCACTAAATTTATTCTCTCCCCTGATTTGACCCAGCTCACGAGCAGCGAGCAAGAAAGAATGGTTATGTACCGCTATCAAGCTCGGTTTTTTCCGAGTGAAGTTAAATGGTTCTAAGAAACAAGCTCAATCTCCATCGAGTCTTGGACATGTTTGGGTACTTAGAGAACAATCCTAACCTCTATTAGCAAAAACACGTTTAAAACTCTACTTTAAACGTGTTTCTGTTTTTTACCGTTTTAAACACATTTTGCCATATGTTCCCTAAACATACAATAAAAAATGGCAAACGGAAAGCATTCTCGTTTTAAACGCGTTTAAAGCACGTTACCATTTTTTTGGTGTTGTTTAAGACGTTGGACTCGTTGAATAATGACTTACTTAACTGACCATATTTCTCTCGCTCGAACTTTGATCGGCCTGATTCTTTCACTGACGTAAAGATGACTTGAAGAGCTACATTTTTCATGATATCACCTTCAACTCAAGGTCAATGCACGGACACCAAAATTAGAAGCATGTCTTTCAAATAAAAATTCCTCGATTTATATGAAAATAGTGCCATTTTTTTGAAATATAAACATTTAAAACTCATACCATCCATTTTCTATTTTTTTAACCGTTTTATTTGACCATTGTTTGTAATTTTTTATCATTTAAAACCCGTACCGTAATACTCCGTTTTTTAATCGTTCCTATTTTTGCTAACTATGATCCTGATTCCTGACCAAATAATCACCTAAATTTTCTCTATCATGCTTGGTGTCAGCAACTTCTGGGATACTCTTCATGTTGCTGGTTCCCGAGTCCAAGGGGCAGCCCCTTGAAAAAATTTGATTGGAGTTATCATACCTCACAAGCTTCCATTTAAAGTTACAAAAAAGTATAAGGTTTATAATATAGTTGGTTACAAACAGATTTGTCTCAAGGGTTTTGCTTGGTCTAACAACGGTTGGTTAATCAGTGCTTGGAATATTTTGTCCATTTATAATAGGATATATATATATATATATTTATATATTTAAATATTCATTATTTATGGGGAATGGATTCCTTGTTGAGCATTTTTTTTCCACTTACAATCAAATATTGGCGAATCCAACGCACTGATCTGAAAACCAGAGGCATCAAGCATTAGTACACCAGAGTGCATACCATTCGACTACAATAAGGATCTCTCAGATTTGACAACCGAAATTTATATTGTTTCACTAGCAACCGAGAGTAATGCATACAAGACTTTCCATTGATCGTGTTTGTTACACACACAATATGTATACTCATATTTGAATTTTGGAATCACATCTCTAAAATACGTATTATGACGATCATATGAATAAAATACCCAGTTTTGTTCCTAATTGCGAATTATTTAACGGCTAACCTTATGACAAACAATTGCCCAGTTTTATCCTTAGTTTTAATTTATTTAAAATCTTTAAATTAGGTTTGATGAATACATAATTTAACAATCAAGAGAACCAAATGATTATTACCAAGCATAAAACAAAGATACAAATGGCCTAGGTTTGACAACTTCCATGTCCTCAAACAAAGTTGAGTTGTGAACTAAGATCTATGATAACCCAAATGGTTGAAAATAGGCATGGTTTTTTTGATGAAAAAAATAGGCATAGTTGAGTCGAGGACAGTCGAGGATAACAATTCATATTACACCTTCCCTTTGTGTTAAATACACTTGTACCATCGCCTAGAAGTCAATTACTAAGTGCATGTTTGGGTAAGCTTGGGACTTATGTTTCCACTTTCTAAGCTTCCAATAGCCAGATTTGGAGGTTTAGAGAGTAAGATTCAATGAAATTATTTCATTTAAAGTTTTTCTTTTTTGGTGAAATATTTCATTTAAAGTCTTTATAGCCTTAAGTTAAAGAAATCTGGAAGCCTGCAAGGATTACCTTCTAGAGCTTCCGCGATAATGATTCTAGAAAGGGAAAATATTCGTTGTGCAGGGCTGCAGGCTGCCCAGACACATGGGGGTGGGGAAATGACCACCCAACCCCTTGAATGGTGGAAATGCCATCCCATGTGTCTGGGCACAGCCTATGCTACAGCATAGAAAACATCCACCCTTCTATAAACATCCACATAAATCATAAGGTCGACTTTTCTTTCACCCATGATCAGCGGAGAATCCCTCAACCCAGGCCTTAGATGATGTGTAAAGGGTATTGGAGAAATGTAGATGAATTATTGACTTCTAAAAAGCAGTCCCCAAAAGTTCACCCACGTACGCACTAGGTTTCCCGGTTCGACCGGTTTAGACAAACCGGGCTTTTATAAGGAAACGGAAAAGAACTAACTGCCCAACAACCAGGGTATAAAGTGGATAAAGTGTTGGGGATAACTTAAACTCCCGCTCAAAATTTCCAATGGCTAAGGCGAGCTTCTACTCCTCTTCACTGTCTTCACCTTTTGTGAGTTCGATTGGGCGCCCCAATCTGCTCCCGGCGCACATCAGCGTCCCCCGTTGCTGTTCTCAGCAACCCTCTTCGTCTCCTCTCGCCACAACCCTTGCAGAAATCCATAATTCTGGAGTCATCGCTTGTCTTCGCGCCAAAAGGTAATCAGTTTTTCTTTTATCCTCTTGTTAGAGATAGTTCGTTTTTGTTGATAATCCGGACGGTTCTTCTTCTTAAACAGTTGGAATCTTAGAGTTATATATGGTTGATGATTCGTTATAACAGTAGCTATTGATGAGAAATTTGCAAACCCTGTTAATCTTATTGGGAATCTCTTTATCAATTACATGGTGCCGTTGTGTTTATTTGACTGATTAGAAATTACACACCTGTGTTATTCTTTCTATTTGAATTTTAGAGAGAGAAAATTACTCATATGCTTTGTATCATAACTATCTTTTTCTACTGATTTGATCCCATAAATGAAAAAAAACTGTAAAAGTACATTTTTGATTAATTTGAACGTCTTGGTTATTATTTTTGCTTTGAATTTCTTTATATTATTTTGGGTTGTCTTGATGTTGATAACTTTGTCCTGTGGGGGTGGGAGTGGTGTTGGTGGGTTTAGTTTAAAATGTCTTATAATAAAAGGATTATGTTGATATAGTAGTTCTATTATATTTATGAATGCATTTGATTCATTGTTCAATTCAAATTCTCCAAATCTCTCATAAAGATTTTTCTTCTTACTTTTAACCTCATCCCGAACTGTATTTTCGGCTTTAAATTTGGGAAGGCAGTGGTGTACCTGCATTGCCCGGCCTATCACAACAGTGGGCCATTTCTACCATATGGCAGTACATGTGGCACTCAATTTTGCTCCGTTGTAGGCCCACTAACATGCTTAAATGCTTATATACTTCCATATATGTGCACATATGTATGAATATTGAATGGAATTATGATTGATTGTATGAGGGATTTATTGGTAAGCATTATTTTTCTGAAAATTAAAATCTGTATTCAGGGAGTGCCTAATACATATATATATTTAAAGGAAAGTTTCTATAGAGTGAGTTCAGGTTTCATTTTAAATTAAGCTTGAAAATATTGTAGCAATAACTGAGGACTTTTTTGTTTTTTTCTATCCCTTGTTTTTAGTGCAGAGCTGGCAATGGAAGCTGCGCTTGCTGCACTTAGAGGTGGCATCTCGGTTGTGAGTCTTCTGTGCATAAGGCATAAAGAATTCCTTCGTGGATGAACTTTATTGTCATCTTGATCTATAACAGAAGTGTTTAGAAGATTATCCATACCCCTTCCCCCCCCGGTGTATAACTGTAATCTGATATCCAGTGTGTCAACTGTATGGTTCAACTTCTTTATTAATATGGTCCAAACTTAAATACTTTGAGTGATATTTGTTGACTACATTAACTTGTGGGTAGTTTCATCTGGTAGAATTCTTTTGTTGTCTAAAATTAACTTGTGGATAGTTTCATGTGGTAGAATTCTTTTGTTGACCTTTCCTCCTGCAACCTGAATATAATTCGACTCCTCATCCCTGCTCTCCTCCTCTCCACCACCTCCCATCCCTTGACTTGGTGATTGAATTAACCCTCCGTCTGCATTTTTCATTCTGTGAAACTAACTGGTTTTTTCGTTGCCTTCAGGCTGCCAGTAAGTGGGCACTTCTGCCTCTAGTGAATTTCCTTCGTTTGGCAATACCTTGCATACTTTCTTTTAGATTCAGGTCCTTTGCTCTGATCCTCCTCAGAGACAGCAGTCCCTTGTTCTTCCAGCAGATCCTTTAATTTTCTCTCCATCTCCTCCAAAATTCCCTCCTCTTCCTTGTTCCACCTTTTGGGCTTGCTTTTCAGGTCTACAATCTGTTCTGTTCTGCCCCACAAAACCAGTGATCTTGACCCACATAATTTCAAATGAGTAATACAGTGTATAATGAGGGTGTGGATGTTTTATCATCATTATCATCTACTTATGCTCCCTTTCCATGTGAAACTCATGGATCAACAAGCGTGTGTGCCCATGTTATAGAGTAACCTAGACCCATCTCACAGGTCAACTTTCAGTGAATCAAGTGCAGAAAATGGTTAAAAGTGAATTTAAAGTTTCATAAAAGTACATGAATGCGATTTGATTGAAATGGAATCTGATGGCATTTCTGTATTTTTATGTACACTTCAAACTCATTTTTAATGAATGTTTATAACATGTTTTGAGATGAAAATTGACCAGTGGGATATGCATGTTCCTTTATCAAATGGGTTTATCCATTTTTCTGCGTGGCAAATTGGTGAAGGTAATGAAATATTGAAATGTCGACAACCCTTTTTGATTGAACTTTAATTACATTTCAGCATCTAGATTGGTGAAATGCTTTTCCCATAATCTTGAATAAACCCCTCACACCCCCCCCCCCCCACAAAAAAAAAAAAAAAAGAAGAGGAAAACTTTACATAAGTCTTTCTTCAATTTCTCCATATCAATAGTTGGTCCATTTCATTCTGAATCTACTTAGAATTAGACAATTAAAATTTTACAAGACAGTGTTCCATTTTCTGTTTTATTTTGTATGTTGTAGTTGGAGACTGTCCAAACCAACCCCCCACCCCCCCCCCCCCAAAAAAAAAAAAAAAAAAAGGAAAGAAAATAATCCGAAAATTTTCTCGAAGTCCAATTTTCTTCATTTTTTTGTAATGTCTACACTGGGTCCTTTCATGCTGAATCTACTTGAAGTCATACAGTTATATTTTATGAGACACTAACATGTGGGTTTTCTTTTTCTTTCTTATTTCTTATTGTGTAGTTGGAGATTGTCATGTCCACCCCTGGTGTGTTTGAGGTTGTTCGACATATGCATTTCTTTCAAGATTTCTGGCTGCACTTGACCAATAGGCAAAGTACTTATGAGCTCTTTTTCACTTGTACAGGTTTTACAAGAATTGGTGAGGGGCCATCCTACATCTATTATTGGAGTAATAATATTGCTAACTCAGTAGATTGAAATTCACTATATTCTTCATGTTTTATACAAGCCAGTTATTGGAATTGTTTTGCAAGAGTCGTTTCATGATGATAAGGATTTTGCAGGTTGGGACTGTTTTAAATACAATTGATGCCAAAAATGCCATAAAAGCTGGGGCTAGGTTCCTTATGAGCCCTGCAATGGTCAAGGTGTGCCTTAAGAACTTATGATCATTTTTCATCTTTTAGTGAAGTACAATTGTAGAACTATATTTTCTATCTTGATTCTTTCACCCACAATTGTCTTAGTTGAGTTTCTTTATTCATACTTATGGTTGTCAGGACATTCTGGATGATGTCCGAGGTGAGGAGGTCCTTTATATCCCTGGAGTAATGACACCAACGGAGGTAATTAGTCATTTTTTTATATTCCTTTTGAAGGATTTAAGATAAAATGACCATTCCTGTTTTGTCTGATGATTTCAATTCTGGAATCTGAACTTTGTGTTTTCTAGCATTCTGTTCGGGTTTGTATTTTGGACATTCTTTTTGCTTCTATTTAAAATTGTTTCATTTTCATCTTTTATGAATCTATAGGTATTGAATGCACACAGTGCCGGTGCAATAACCGTCAAGGTCCCTCTCACACCATCAATCTACCTCTCCATATTTCTCTGTTTGTCAGTCTATCTTTCTGTATCTTTTTTTAATTGTCGGGACATGGATGTGAATATGTGATCTTAGAGATAGTTTCTAATCATCTTCTTTAATGGACAGAAATAGTTCTCATGGTATTTCCCTAATTTCTGCAATTGGAACATAAATATTCATGCCTTTTGGCGAATTTTGATCTCTCAGCCTTCTATTCATTACAAGTCTGCATAATAAAGAATGAGAATTTCTGTCAGGCTAACGTGCTGATGATAGAATCTCAAGTATAAAAGAATATGGGTTGTGTCATTTTCGATGAGATATGTTCTAAATGCTTTGTTGCTTTAATAAGTTTAGCATTTTTTTGTTTTTTGACGTTGAATAACTGTTAGGCTTTGGTATGCCTATTTTAATATGTTTTCTTATGTATTTTATTTTATTTTATAGGTTTACCCTGTTTCATCATTAGGTGGTGCTCAATATATATCGGCATTGAAGAAACCATTCCCTCATATCCCAATGGTTGCATCTCAGGGCATTACAGTAGGTTCGTAGTTTGAACCATACAATACTTATGCTATTTTTATTTTGTTTTATTTCTTCTTAGGTGAGTAAGAGGGGCTTAGGCAGACAATCAACCTGCTACATGATGTCATATAAAATTAAGAGAGAAGGTGGTGTCAACCTTCAGTTTCCTCTTCTATAATGGGAGATGTATGATTTGAGGGACAAAAATAAAATAAAACCATCGTCACTATTAAGAAAGAAACTGTAGTTCAGGCACTCAATAAAATTCATCCAGACTAGGAATGGCTTCCAAAAATCGATGAATCAGAATTCAGAAAGCACTACCACAACAACCATAACCTTATCCCAACTAAATGGGGCCGGCTACATGGATCCGAAAAGATCATGACAGTAATAGACAGAAGAGCAGTAGAAGGAAGAAAAGGTAAAAAAGGATTAAAAATAAATAAATAAATAGATAAATAAAATAAAATAAAATTACTAAAGGAAAAAGTCTAAACAGTAGTCAAAGCAGCATCCAACTATTTTAAAACGACCTTGGTTTTCCAATGACTGAAGAATTGGTTCATCATGTAAATTGATCATGGCCTTGAGAGAAACTCTGTAACAATTCTAATGGATTCAAACTAATGCCATAGTAGATTTCAGAATCCCACCCTCATGCAGAACCGCAGGGCTTAAACCAGCTGTTTGAAATCTTCTATAATTTCCAAACTAAATCTCATTCGTCCCAAATGCCACTACAATAACTAGTTCTCCCCTAGCACTCCAAACCCTCAAAGTCTGATTCCAATCCAGTGTTGGATATGAAGATATGATTAGAAGAATCAAATTAGACACTAGATTCCAGAATTAGAAACAAAGCTATATCTTCACAACCACAAATCAGAATAGCACCATAGTAGGGTCAATTCCTCCATTCATTATGTAGAACAGTATAGATGAAAGCCATAGTTCAGCAACTCAACAGAAATAGCAACTATACATCAGATTTAGTAACTAACTACCCATACTGCCATACATCTCCTATCTGCAGGACAGATTAAGCTCATATTGGGGTCAAAGGAAGAGCTTTAATACTACTTAATATATTCCAAAAATCTCAACAATCCAAAGGCTGGATGTAGTACCTCAGGGCTACAGTTCAATAATGGAAGTAACAGAGAACCACAAGCATGTATTTGTTCAACAGAAACTTCAGATGTAATAAAGATATTTAGTACAGCAATTCTCTTCAAAAGTCTTCTAACAGTATTAAATCAAATAGAACCGTGAAACTACTTGGATGCGCAGGAACAGATTTGAAGAAGGTAGAAATAAGAAGATATATGAAAGGATAAGAATAGGGGGGATATGACAAAAGCTTCTCACTCATGCTTTGCTACTCTCTCACCAGCCACCTCTAGCTTCCCACTAGGGTTTTCTGCATCTCACAGAAGTTCCTGCTTCACATAAGAAAACAGCATAACAACCATATATTTTTTTTTAATCAAAGTCGTTGAGGTAGTGTGATCCCCTACTCTTTATTTATAACTTCAATGAAATAAGTAAAATAGGAAACCTCATGTATGGTAGGAGAAACCCCTTACAACTTAAGTTTTCCACAAAATAGAAACTCCTATATAACATTACAAAATAGTAACTAACTACTTAATCCCGTATAGGACTTAAATCCCTAAAATTTGGGCTTATAGAATTGGCCCATTACAATGGTAACCCAAAAATATTAAAGTACAAGGCCCATATAACCCATTGGACACTCAAAATTAAAATATTGGTCCATTCTTGGTCCAATCCGATGGCCTTATTTGCTACAGGCGTTCTCTTTTTTTTTTTTTTTTTTGATAGGTAGGGGGGAATGTAGGATGTGAACCAGGAGACTTGAACTCAAGACCTCCTGATAGCAATGGGCCTTTACGCACCACTAGCTACCAAGTGCGCTATGCACTTGACCACACTACAGGCGTTCTTGTTCTTTTGAACTACATCAAATTCTTTTTACCTCATCATCTTCGTGCCTTTCAATTTTTTTGATCACTTTTCCATTTATCTTGCGCATTCAAGTTCATGATTTATATAGTAGTTTAATTATGGGGTATAATGAAAATGTAACATTATAATGGTGCACAAGTAGCTTTAATGTGATGTTTAGGTTTTAATGCCTCTACCAAGTACTGGAATACCCAGCCAGCAGGGCCATGGACCTTGCATATCTGAGCACATACTTTGTCTTAGTAGTAGCCCAATCTCTTACTTCTTGACAAATAAATCTAACCATCCAATTTAAACTTTAGTTTTGGAGCTTCCTAGAGAAGCAATGTGGTGCCATACATGGGTTATTTTGGCAGATTTTACCTTTGCCAAGCATATGTCTTGGTGAAATACTCCTTGGCACTGAAAATCTGTCCCACTTTCTGTTGAGGTTTTGGTGTCTTGACTTCTTATGATGGATTGCTGTGTGGAGCCTCCGGGGGCCACGGAGGCTCTTGTGTGATTCACTTGTTGGACCCGCTTCGGACTATTGCGAGGTACGGAAGGGGTTCAGGGGCGGCAGGCCCCCAAGGAAAATTTTTTAAGGACTATATGGGTATTTCGGTAAATTTCCTGTATAGGGTTTCGCTATAAATCTGTAGCGAGAGTTCTTTCTCTATATTGAAAATCTGAGAGAGGTGTGAGGAACGAGCGACTGTAACCCTATTCTCCATTGATAGTGAAACAGATCTCATCTCACCGTGGACCTAGGCAACCTTGCCGAACCACGTAAATCTTTGTGCGCATTGTGTGATTGTGTTTGCGATTTCCATTCTTCTCTGCATCGTGTTAGGTTTTACACTTTCTGCTTTCAGAATGATTATAAGTTAAATTCATCAATAAAAATATGAGTAAAAGTAGGTGTCATAGTTGTTTAGGTACAGTGATGCCACTTGAAGCGAAAATGCACAATAGATAGAAAATGGAGAGTAGTTCTATTACAAAATGAGAAACCAAGTACGTGATAACAAAGGTTAGGGAGGACCACTTAAGGTTCAAAGAGGATCACTTAACTCAAGGGTCAAATAGGACCACTTAACTTTGGGGTTTTTAGGGGACTCACCCAAGTGTAGGACTCTCTCACCACTAGAGGACCTCAAGCACATAATGGAGCTCACAATGGCACACCCAAAAGTATAGGGTACAAAATCATAAACTTAACTTCTTTTCAAACAAAAATTCTAATATATAAGGGAAAGAAAAAAGAGCCGTTGGAAGAAGGAACCTCGGGAGAGAGACATTGAGAGAAAAGAGTTGTTGGGAGGCACTTTGGGAACTTGGGAAGAGAACCAATTCAAAAGGGGAGAGAGCTGTTGGGAATTGCCTTGGCGCATAAGAGTGCCTCGGGGAAGAGATAAAGTCGTAGAGGGTTGTTGCGAGGGGCAATGTGAGAGAGTGGGAGTGAGGTGATGAGCATTAATGGACAATGGCATCATCACATTGGAAGGCGCTTTGCTGGGAAAGACGTTGGAGGGAAAGAGTGGTGTTGGTAAATTACTGCTCATGATGCCATGGTTGCATCACGTAGGTGGCGCCTAGGCGACAAAGCTGTTTTTTAAGTTTTGGGCGTGTGCATGTCTTGTTGTTTCCATGCTTCAAATTTTTTTCAAAAACTTTTTTGTTATATAAAATTAATGCCTTTTGGTGGACGAGCTTGGTGTAACGATTAAGTTGCACTATTGCAACTTGTTGGTTGTGGGTTTGAAACTTTGAAACAGCCTCTCCTGCAAAGTAGGGGGTAAGGCTGCGTACACATACATATCCCTCCCAGACCCTGCAGTAGCGGGAGCCTTGTGCACTAGGATGCTATTTTGATTGGATTGTTTACAATGTTTACATACTGTGTCATGTATGGGATCATGTATGTGTAAACACCCCACCCCCCCCCCCCCCCCCCCAAAAAAAAAGATGAAAGAAAAGGAGAAGAAATCCAAAGAGGGTGGGGAGGGAGGGGATCGTGGAACGACTTTGATAAAGGAACCGAACCACTGCTTATTCTGGTGAGTCCACGATCGTCTTAGCTAGGTAATTCTTCTTCTTCGTCTCCTTCGCTTCTTCCGAGTTTTCATTTTTTCCCTTTCTACAGTTCTTCAGTAGTTTCTGTTTCTGTTTTTTTCCCTTTTATTTTTTCCTCCCTTTCTTTTTTTCTTGCTTCATTAGAGATCCATCCCAATATCGAGGTCCAGCCACAGTGGGTCATGAACCCATTGACGGTCGGATGCTTCACAGCTTCAGCAAATCTCATCTGACGGCACCACTGCACTATCAACTAGTCTGTCACGACCCCAAATACCCCGACCTAGTGGGACCATGACACTAGATCCGGCTGGGACCGCACAGGGAAAACATATTCAATCAAACATTAATAACAATGGAGCCGGATTGCTCAAAAGGCCTTATAAATTTAAACTTTGACCCATCAAGAACCATCTGTTAATAGCAGAAGACTTCATTGATTAAATTGGGGAATTCATTAACGTAAGCATCATGATCAATAAAAACCATCACCCCCAAACCCTGAAACCCTCTCTGCTTCTCCTTGAAACTCTATCTCTCTCATCTCCTCCCTGAATCCTACAGTGTAGTATAGCTTCTCCACCTGTAAAGAAAAGATTGTGTTGGGCTCCAGCTCGTGTATGGTGTTGGAGATGACGAATCAGTTCACACTTGCAAGAGGTTTCAGCAAACCAGGAAGAGAAAACAAGAGAGAAAGAATAAGAAGAGGAAGAAGAAAGGTTGTTCACGAAAGGGTGATTGGCAATAATCTATTGCATCTCACCTATATTCACATTAGATAACGAGAGAAGTAAACTACATCACTACCCTTCATTATTACCCAATACACATGCTTATTTCATATTCTATTTCCTATTCTACTCTTACAATATGCATTCTAACAGGATCAGCTCCCCTGGCGTACTCAAACGACTTATAGATGATATAGTGCACCACTGTGTCTGTGTCCTGCAGAAATGAGAAGAAGTTAGATGTTCCATGTAACTAACTATATGTAACTAGCATACACAACTTGGGTGTCTAGATGCCTAGCCACTGCCTTGGGTAGCTTTATTGCCGTGACAACTATGGTATGTGTGTTGTATCAGTTCTGGGTTAGCTGGTTGAGCTTTGGAGCTCTTCTCCTTCTTTGAAGGCCTTATACTTTCTTTCATTCTTTTTCAGTAAAACAGTGCCTTATTTGGAATGGGGGAAAAGAAGGTTAACAAGTCAATGTGCCTTCTGTTAATTCCATATTATCAGGGCTCATTTCATATTCTCAATTGAGATACCAAAGAAAGAAGAAACTGGATGCTTGTAGCCTTTTTTTTTTTTTTTTTTTTTTTTTTGATTCCAAATTAGTCACTCTTTTCATCATCTCGACTCTTGATAGTTGATATTTAATCAGTAATTGTGTGTGAAGCATGGATGTGGTAATTCATTTTGGGAGTTTCCTTTCCTGTGCAATAAATGTTTTCTTCTCATACAGAATCCTTAGGGACATATATTGCGAGAGGAGCTTCAGCAGTCGTCTTGTCTGATGCTATTTTTGGGAAAGAGGCAATGGATCAACAGAATTTTGATGCTATCCGTCAACTTGCTCAGCTTGCAGTTTCACGGGGTGATGAAGCCGTACAAAGGTGAGAATTCATGGTTGACTGTTTGTTGATTCAGTTGTTTCATTAACTAGTTCTGCTCGTATTCTCATTATCATCATTATTATCTCCATTCAATGATAACTGTTCAAAACATAGAAAGCAGTGGACTTGAGAACTAGCTGCAAGTTTGGTTCGTCATATTCCAGTTAGATAAAGTTTAGTTTAGGAGAGTTGAGTAATGTGTCTGATGCAGCCAACCGTAGACCTCAAATAAGAGATTAAGGATTTGATCTGCACATCACAGACCCACATTAAGGAGATTTTCAGTTGAATCTAGGGCTGAAAAGGCTTGCAGGTTCTGATATTCCAGCAGTCTTCAATGGGGGAAGAGAGGCAAAGGATGCTGTCTGAGGATAGATGAAAGACAGATGTAGAGAGGACAGGAGGGAGAAGAAATAGGAAGGAAGAAATAGATTGATGGAAAGGGCAGAGAGAGAGATTGATCCGCTATGGGGCAGAGAGGAGAGAGAAAGAGAGAAGGGAGGAGCCTTCATACACACATCTTCAGTTCAAATTTCTTTGTCAACTCTAATCGATTGGGGGTTTGGTTACATATTTATAAAAAAAATAATAAAGCCAAGCAAATAAGGGTCTGTTTGGTAACACTCTTTTGAAGTATTTCTGTTATTCTTTTGTTCTTTGGGAGCAATAAAGAACAAAAACATGTTTGGTAACACCGGTTTATGTTTCTCTTCTTTTGTAATGAACCGAGCAACTTGAAAACAAATATTGAGAAACAAATCGATTGAACACTTTCGATTATAGCCCGACAAACCCCATAACCCCCCCTTCTTCCCCTACACTGCCGCGTCTCCCATCTCCTTCTTACTGAAAAACAGGCCCTCCCCAACTCACAGGCACTCCCTGGGATCTCCACTGCTGGGTTCTACAACTCTCCTGCCCCACCCCCTTCTCCCCATCTCTTGTCTCTCTCAGAGTTTGCCGGGTCCAGAAGCCATTGCAGTTCTGAACCTGATAACCTCTCTCTCTCAGACCTTGCCATGGGTCAAAATCTGCATTTCGGTTTTGATTAATGTAGGCTCTGATTTATGTTTTACTTCTGCTAACCATCAAAATCTCGTCTTTCTCAATGCCCCTGCCCCGCCCCTCTCCTTGCCGCCCTTCCCCCACACTGCCACTCTCCCGCTCCCCTCCTCTCCCCATCTCTCTCGTCTCATTCAACGCCCCCTGCCCTGAAGAGATTTGTAGTCCCTCTTCTGTAATTTCCCAATTTATTAATGCTGTTAGCAGTAGCTGTCTCTCACAAGAAAGGAAAAAAAGAAAGGAACCCCCAGAGACCTTCCATGTTGCTTGATAAATAAAAGACTGTCACATGAGCGATGTGTTGGCGTGACCTGATCCAACAGATCAGTCAGCGGTCCCCTGCATATTCTTTAGTTTTTTGGACTAAATGCATACATTGCATTTGAGAACACTATCCATCTCTGCTTCTCTTGCAAAGCCCCATTTCAATATGTAATATTTTGTGTAAAGAAGGGATATACCCAAAGACCCAAAACCCTCAAAGAAGCAGCCAGTTTGAATTTATTGATCTGAATATCACATTATCTGGTGTTCTGGATATTTGTCCTGGAATCATTAAGATTGGCCATAGAAACACAACAATAAAATTAGTCACAAGAACTAGCAGTAAAACAAATCAAATTGATCAGAACTTGGGGCACATAGAACTGAAAAAACAATAATCAGATTATGTGTAGAACAAGTTCTGACAAAATGATCATATTGCTGATCAGGAAAGTATTACCAGATGTTGCAAATTAACATGTCAAATAAAAAATCACTTCACATGGGGTAAAGCACTGGTGCACATTGAACAGAGTAGCCTCTATACATGTTGATTAGAGGCTTGCAAATTACAGCACAGACACGCCATAACCAAGCACTCACAAACAGCAGCAAACCATTGTAGGTCTGTACTTTCCAGGGAAAGAGAAGAAAATGACTGACATTAATTCTCAAAATTCAGAAGATACAGGAATCTGAGAATCGATATCAATATCTGATTACAGGAAGAAAGAAAGAGGAAAATCTAGTAGAAATTGACAGGATCAGGTATAGTTTGACACTTGTCACAGAGCATGATAAAAAAAGGAGAGACACAAACTGATTATAGATGAAAAATAAGAGAAAAGAGAGTATTGTGCTCTTTCCTTCTCTCGGTTCCTCATATATATATAGTTTTATTAATATGACCAAAATACATAAATGCTCCTGCAGTTTATACTGCAGACAAACAATGTAAATGATTAACATTACTCATATTTTTTTTTATTTATTATATATTTTGCAAGATCATATAAAAACAGAATATTTTAGCAGTTCTCGTGGAAGCATCTCATTTTGACACTTAAAGGTGCCTTATCCAACTTGCTTTAGTTTTGGTTGATTGGAATGTCATACAGGAGGAAATTGAGATTGTTCAATTGATTGCTTCATGCTCGGCCAGCAATTCTGCTGTATCATCTATGTCAAGGTTTCTTGTGGATTCACTGGAGATGTGGTTCAGGGATCAAAATGATGCATTGCTCCTGGAAACTGTGCTTATACACAATCCAGAATGGGGTAAAATTTGACACCTTAATTGGGGTTTCATGCAACTTATTTTTCTCCTAATTCATAGGTTTTATAAAACCTTCATGTTTATGACTTAGTTGCTGCCAATATATTATGTATATTAGGAGTTCTGTATAGCATTGATTTTTGTTAAGACTTGAATATTATGGAAAATAAAATTCATTAGACATTTTCTGAAGTGCAATACTTAGGTTAATATGTTATTGAGGTCCAATTAATGGAAAAAAGTGCACCTCAACAATGAACTATGTTTAATATTAAAAAAAAAAGAATTATGTTTAATTGACGAAGAATTATCTACCTGTAGACAAGTTTCTAAATCTCGGTTTCGAGGCCGGTGTCGGCTAGCACTGAAACCGAGATATGCCAGGTTTCAACCATATCTCGGTAGATACCTGGTACTTTCTCCAGGCTAACTCAAAACCTTCGTTTCGAGGCCTAGAAGTTTTTTTGCCTTGATTTTTGCTGTGCTGCCTATTTTTGACATTTTATATCCAATCCGTGCATTAGTTTTGCATAAATAATACTCAAAATAGTATTTTTGGTTTTGACCCTAGTTTGGTAGTGTATACTGTTCTTGGAAATGGTATCGAACTAGAATTATCCCTTATTTGTTATTTCATTTACTTAAAGTTATTATTCATAAATAAGCAAATATACCCCATTTGAATCAAATAAAAATAGTTTGAAAATCAAATTTCAAAAGGATAAAAAGTAAACCCCCAGTTCAAGAATAAAACCTGGATTTTTCGGCAGTAGGTGAAATTTTCAACTTTCTACTGCTGGGGTTTTTCACAAATCTAAAAATTCCATAAATCTTAATATGGTAAAACATTGCTAAAATCTGAAGGAGCGGTAAAATAATCATTTGTTTTTATACCTAAAAAAATATTTTCATTCAGAGCGATTTTGATAGCATTCGCGCACAACAAATAAAGTTTGACCAGAACATAACTCTTTTAATATAAATTGGATTTAAGCAATCTTAGACTTTGTCAAGGGAGTATAGCATTGTTTCTTGTGGTTGTTTTATATTTGCTGGACAGATCCGATGGACTTTTCAGATCTTTCTGGTATCTGGGGATTTATTCCCTTTGGAACTAGAGATGAGAGCCTGTGGAGGTATACTGTCACAGAGATTCTATGGAGTATTTGAGAGGAAAGAAACAACTGAATATCTAGGCAAGAGAGTTTGCAGGTGAGATTTGTGAGGCGATAAGGACAGCACATATCAAGAGGCATTCCTTTTGACTATATGATCAGACAATGAGCACAGGTATGAGTTCCAATCCCCACTAAGAGAGAGTTAGGAATGAATGCAAGGATCCACTGGACATAATAGAGAAATTAAATTTTGACAGAAGTGGTTTGGGCAATTCAATGTAGTCTACTCTTGGAAGAGTGTGTAGGGACTAATGGAAATATTGTCTGCTTTTTTGGATGCCATTGGAAGGGAAGTTTTAGTACTGCTGAAGTTAATGCATTCCTTCAAGGACTAACAACTATTTCCAGTGTCTTAGGCTCATCTTATCATTTAAGGGGTTTTGGCATTGGTGATAAGGTGAATGTCCATAGATTTCGACATTCCTTTGATGCTAACACATCTGATTGGTATATCTGAATCACTATGTAACTAGGAGAATACCTCATTTTTCTTGGTGACCTTGTAGTCCGAACACCCTAGTAAATGCTCTAGCTCATGAAGGGGTTGGAAGAAAAATTATATATCAGGGCCATATCCAAATGTGTGTAGATATATATATATATATAAAGAGAGAGAGAGAGAGAGAGAGAGAGAGAGAGAGAGAGAGAGAGAGAGAGAGAGAGAGAGTTTGTGGAGGAGCCCCCCAATCTTTTGGGTGTTTGATGTAGAATGGTGTAGGTTCATGTATGTCTCGTGATGGATGTACAGTTTTCTTGGCTGGTTTGCCAGATAAAATTGTTACTTCTATTTGTTATGGATGTTCAAAGTTGCTACACATCACATATGCTGAATACTGAGCAATAATTTTAATTTATCTTCCATCATTTCTTGCTCTTGTACTTAAAACTCCAGATCTTCAGTTCTAATTGTTTCTAGAAAATATCCATGCAGATTATTGTGGTTAAAGCAAACTATCCATCTCAGGATTATCTAATCTGGAAAAGCCGTGAAACTATAGTTATCCTGAAACCTCTGTGCTACTGAGTTCAAATTATCAACTATTTGAGTGAGAAGTATGAGGTGGAGCTGGTAGCACTCATTCATTAATTGTCTGAGGCAGAGCTGTTAAGTTTGTGATTGCCACTCAAATTATTCATTGTGTTTGATTATGGTTACTGACAGAATACCTTTCCTATATCTGCTTGTTTTAAGGCTATTGGAAGAATTCAATAATTGTGCCTTTGGTGGAAATATTTTTTAAAGACTTGTGGTAGTAATCCAGTAGAATTGATGAATTTGATATTTACAGTCGTGAGTTTATTTGAACCAATGCTGAAAGAATGCATTATTGGACAGTTGATTGAATCAATACTCAAAGTGCTGAGATTTCTGAACAGGATCAAGAGTTTAAAAACACCTGACAAACTTATAAGTTTTGTTTTTGTGGCCTTCAGGGTTTGATCCCAAAATTTAAATATTTCGGAATTCTGGTTGTTTCAGTGAACCACTTCGGTGAAACAAGCTGTGTTTTTGATTTTTTTTATAAACAAAAAAGCATTGAAGAAAAAACAAAGCAAAAACGCATCCAAATGATATAATTTGCAAACAAGTGAAGTGTGAAACATTTTATATGTTAAAAAACACTTGGGGCAATTTCAAAAACGTTGTTACGAATAACCCCACATCAAGTAACTCTAGTTTCTAAACACTTCCAAGTTCGGCCGCTTTTGGGTGTATGGCCGTGGAAAAGAAGTGCAACACATGCAAGGGAATGTTCAGAATTATCTCGCATCGACTCACTCTGGGACTTTTGATGTCTTCATATACTAGTTCTCTCTCCAGCTAAAAGTTCAAGCTCTTTTTTTTTTTTTTTGGGAAAGGGAGCTTATATACTATTACTATTATTACTAAAGGGGGGGGAGGGGGGAAGGTAACAGCCAGGAGGCTCGAACTTGAAACCTCCTTGTGAGCATGGGCATGAAGCACATCACAGTTCACCAACTGAGATAGGCAGTTATTAAAAAAAGTTCAAGCTTTTGGATGCCACAGTAACTGGAGAATCCCTTGGTAGTGTCTAGACTCCATTAACCGTGGTCTTCAGATTGGCATCACCCACGACCTGAGGGTATTATCGACTTCTTCCAAGGGGGGATGTATAATGACCCTAGGATGGTGACTAATGCTTAGTATAGGAAAACTTTCCCCAAAATGGAGAAAGTATTCCTCCACCATGGGTGAAGGAAAAGTACACTCATCTAGGATCATTATTACTCCTAACGAAGGTCAAAATTACCCCTCCCCTTGTTTCCGATGCCCATCCCATTGCCTTGACACCCATCGATAAAGGGATTCCTCCTTCGCCATGGGTGAAGGAAAACCGTCCCCTTTAATTAATGTATTAGGATATCTTATATGCTTGAAAAAGCTAAGTCATAAGCTTTTACCGAATGACAAATAATATTGGGAAAATCTTATTGTAATCAAAATGGTGAACTAAGAAGTAAGAAGTTTTAATCTTACTTTTTTGCCCTTTTAAATAACACATTTTCCCCCAATGAGGTTAAATCCTTTCATTTCACATAAATAATGATTTAAATAACTTTCCTTCAAAAAAAAAAAAAGATTTAAATAACTGTCAACTGTAACGATCTACTTTGGCCCATGGACCTCACGGTTCTAAAACGTGTCATACCAAGTAGAGGAGGCTACTCTTTATTAATAGCTTAGGATCTCCCTCCCTGCACCCCCTGGTACTAAACCTTCTCTTTCTTGGGGCAGTACATTCTCCCTCCCCCCTTTACGGGCACATTGTCCTTGCTGTGGCCCTCTTTGGCCTTTAGGGTTCACAACATTAAAACACATCATACCAAATAGAGTAGCCTATACTCTTTATCAATAGCTCATGATTTTTCTCCCTAGCCGATGAGGGATTAAGTTTGTACTCTCTCATTGATCTCCCAATCTCCCTAGTACTAAGCCGTCTCATGATAGAGACACCTCAACGATCTTCCAAACAGGCCGACACTATGCCGTTTTCTTGGAACGTTACATGAACTTCATGAAATCTTTTTTTACCTATGCATTAAATAACTTTGTGGAAAAAGACCGTGCAAATGTGCAATTAAAAGAAGATCACAACTTCTTAACAAGAAGTTGGACTCAATAAGATTTGATTTTTCTGTACAACAATAAAAACAAGTACTGTAAAAATGGTGGCAAAATATTCTGTATGAGAGAGTGTAGCCTTGCCGTTGACCCAAGCACAAAGGTCTCAATTCCAAACAGTGTCTAAGCAATCCTGGACTACTCTGAAAGTTTAAATCGTAGACTACTTTTCTATAGTGCATGAGATTCTCATAGATTCCCAGAAAATAAAAGCAAATCTTGAGGGGGTAAGTGATGTAGACACTAGGAGTCAAGGATACGTCCTTTCTCTGGAGATCTTTCCTATAATACTAAAGCATTAGATTGTATGACAATCCAATCATTTCTTGAGATTTCCAATGGGTTGAAATCTAGGTATCGTCGATCGAATTTGTTTGACAGATGATTTACTCAATGTGGAAAGAAGCCAAGCATTACAGGTAAATCAATCCATGGCGTGCTTTTAAAAGGAAGCTGTTGTGAATATTGGATGGGAAAGGGCTAATAATGATCAAGTCAAAAAAAGCAATGCGGTAATGTTGGATTAGTACTGAGTAGTTTTCAGATCGAACATGCTACAATTTTGATTCAAGAAAGCCAGACCTTACAACATTGTAAAAAAGGGAAAGTTCTTACTTGTTGGATCCAATCCTCCATACCTAAAGATTGCTCTGCTTACTATGTAATAACTGGGTAAAAGAACATATTATTGCACTATGAATCTGTATAAAACTAGTGACTTTTTATATTCCCTAGTGGAATGGAGAAGCTGACCATCCTGTGATTGTGCATATATCTATCTCAGTACTGATCTGCTTCTGCAGCAGATTAACCTAAACTGTAAAGAATCTAACTTGATAGAACTGTGTATTTCTTTCAAGCTAAAGGGTGTGGGCAGCAAACCAAATCTACCACCTGTTCACCAAAAACTCTGAACAGAAGCTATTCTGTCCTAAAATACCTTCACCTATTCAAATCGTAGGGTTATTTGGTGCCTAATTACACTAGTTGTGGGGACCCTAATCCTATATCAGTATTAAAAGGAAATGTTTCATAGTGAAATAAAACCCATCTGGTTTAAGTTCCGCATGCTAATGGACTGGCTTAGTTGCATCATAAGTTGGGAATTTCAGCATGGATGGCCGAAGACTGGTGTTGTGCATTTGGGTAATTTACTTAGCATGAGAACCTGGACCAGTGTCCACTGTTGATGTCTTATTACTGGTTCACAGCTTGTATTTTCTCCAAGTGGAAAGAAACAATAGTATGGAGTGAATGAAGGGTTAATTTGTTGACGAGTAGCAACTTAAAACTGTGAAAATTTGAAACAGAAACAGCTCTGATTCAGATTAAGGAAACAAAATAATACCAAGCATCGATCATATATGCACTATTTGCAAGTAAAAATTTTCGATATTGATTCATAACACATATTTTTTTCATTCTTCTCTCCTGGATCTAGGATTCTTTACAGGCCTATCTGATCTAGAGATGAATGTGATGAACCTTGCTACTGCACCATGCATTACCTTAAAATCAAGCCTATACTGTTTAAGATTTACATTTGATTTACAAAGATGTAGCTTGAGAATGCTACCAATATTTGAACTATCACTGTGTGTTCCCCCACCACCTCCCCCATTGGATGAAATTGCTATTTTTGTATCACCTTTAAGGGTACAAAAATAGAGGGACAGGACAGAGGAAAGGGGGTGCATATCATGCAAAGGTGGTGCACTTCAGCACATGGCAAAAGTGGGATTTGATCCCAGTCTTGGCTATAACGAAATGAGACTTACCAGCCGAACAATTTGGCACCTTCAAACAAACACCTCTAGAAAATGAATTATTTCATCCATCTTTACGGCTAGTCATTCCTCCCTTGATAATCAACTTCACTCAATGGAAACTATCAGCTGCATGAAAATCTGAAAGAGGATGACTGCTCACACCAGATTCAAACTTTTGACACCTCTCCACCGCAGCCTCAACTCTTTGATTGAACTCTTCATCAGAGCTTGCCAACATATAACACAGTTTGAAGTTTATCTGGTTTTCCACCAGAACCTTGTGCCTTGGAATTATTCTACCGTCAAGAGAGTAACTGAAAAACCTGCAAAACCTCTCTTCCTCATCAGCTTCAGAAAAATTCATAGCATAACTAAGATCTAAAATAGGAACCACAAACTAGCCACTTGCATGTCCTGCCACTTCTGATGATACAGAAAATTAACCAGAATAACAACTTGGCAACTTGGTACACCCCAAAAAAGGAAACAAGTGGAGGGAGGCAGACAGCTTGGTAATTCCTAAATCAACCTAAAAAAATTCACATGGATCAAATAAGGTCGGCTCATTCTTAAGCTCAGTTTATCGGGTAGATTTATGTATATCATATGAATTAACATTTTCTGAGTAAACATAGGTAAGGATAATAGTTCATTTCTAATAAGTTTATGCATATAGGCTCCAACTATAGACCTGGTGGACTTGGGGCCTAAATTAACCCAATGTGTAGATAGCACTTTGAGCTTTTTCCTGATTCAGGCCATTATGTTTGCTGAGTCAAACCTGACTTTGTCAGTTTTGTATTTAATCCACTAGTCCGACAAAATACTGCATGAACAAAACGTAAGACTGATAAATCATCCTGCGACAAGCAACTTCAGACCAATCACAGAGTGAGATGACCCAGCTCGTTATGGCTCCAAATTAGTCCAGACTCCACAAGCACAATATTCAGAATGCTCATAATCCAATTGTTCTATACATGGCTGACTATAAAACTGGTTTGCTATTTTCTGTTTACATTTCTCAATCATAATCAAATTTTACTCAAAAGAGACCATTAAAAGAAAGAAAAAAAAGGCCCAAAAACACTTACAAACTAAATATCATATATTAGGAGCAGGGAAGTGAGAGACCTTTACCTCTGCCAGCTGTTTTGCCACTTGGAAGTTCCAGGTGGCTCAAAATTTAATGGACTCAATTCTCCGCATCATTGATTCATGCGTTAATTTTCAACCCAATCCAACATAGTAATATGACAGGAGAAGGCTATGAAAATTGCTTTGAAAGCTCATTTATATCAGAACTGTTGAAATAAAACAACAGTGGGCCATATAGTTGAGGTAGGCACCATATTTGACATGCACCCTATCCAGATAACTTCCAATCTATTCAATGGTCAGAGTGACCAAGCATACTTACAACGCAACTCAACTTAGCCTTATCCCTAATAAACTGGGGTCAGCTAAATGGATCCACTTTCACCAATCAACTTTTGGGTAGAAAAGTTTAGCCGACAGAGATTCAGAACCTCCCACTTTTGTTGGTGGTTAGCAAGGGCAACTTCGGTATGAACATAGTGACAAAATCAAAGATGGGAAGAAACAGTGCCTACGATGAGAAAATAGGAAGAAGAAGACTAACTCACGGTTGGAGAAAGAATGGTCCCAATTTTATAAGAATAGAATTGTGTAATTACAAATTAAGGATATGTTGGACTTTTATTACGTAGTCCCAATTAGGTACAGAACATATCAACTTAACCCTATGGTAGACAATAAGAAATAAACATAAACAACAATTTTAACAAACACAAAGCTTAAAAGGATCTGTAAGTGATATTTGGATCCCAATCTGTATACTGGAGTCAGAAAGACACTCAAATCTAACCCTCTTCCCTGAAAGGGGTCTAGTAGCTTTGCTTTACAAACTCCACATATTTGCCTTACCAGCAAGGATTAAAATGTTGGCAGTAAAGTGAGTTCAACTTTAAGAGACACACTGTAGATATGTATGGATATGCACACACACAAAAAATTTAAGCAGCACATTGAAACTGGTAGCCTAATACATATATAAACAACATTTGTTTTAAAGCAAAATTGACTTGCATGAGGTATAATGCATATCTAATCACTTTAATAAGCATGGAGGTAAGCAAAAACATCTCCATGAACATGAATTATAAAACAAAAGTTTTTGAGTTTTTAAGTTTTTCAAGAAATATTCAATAAACATGTATAGATCCATACTATTTTCAGTATTTTCCATGACGGATGTGTGAATCTTAAGTGAAATCCATCACGTAATATGATTTCTTTGAAAAGAAACATCTTAAAATATAACATTCACCACACTATTGACTGATTCAATCTAGTTATGCTTCCAATTAATTAGTACCATATTAAGTATTATGAATATGTATCCATAAATAACGATGCATATCAACCCTGTTACTGTCAATGCATCTGATACGTATGCTATGCTTAGAATTTTCGAATACATGGGTATCTTGTATTCATAGATTGAAAATGGACAACGATCAGAGAATATCTTGAGCTATACATTGATCGTAACCTTGTATACCAAAACTGAAAACTTAAGTACTTTCTCAATTATATAATTTCAAGCACGAGAATAGAAAACTATGGGAGATAGATGAAAACATGAAGAAAAAAGTTGAATAGCGGACTGATATGCTACCTTGGAAAGTCAATGAGATCCTGCAATGGCCTGACCATAGTCCTTCTCAAATAACGGTACTTTGGCCGGAGGACATCCAAATTGTATCTTAGCAACATGGGAAAATCGGCAATCATCTCACCCAGCAAATGGAGAGGGATGCCCAGTGAAAGGAAGTACTTCACATTAACCTCAAGCTTATTAACAATGCTGCACCCCAAGAGTTCTGGTCCCAAAGCTATCACTTTTCCAATATCTCTCTTGGTAACTCCAGCTTTTGTAATCAAGAAGATAACCTGTACAGTATAACCACCAGGAAAAGGTTCGTGTGCTTCCAGCAACATACATTTTGCAATATAAAAGGTACAGAAAATAGCCTCCCAGATAATTATAATTCATAAATAGCCACCTAGAAATTTTATGGTCCTAAACCAGAAATAAACCATATTGAAACAAGAAAAGGAAAAGGTGTAAGCCACCAAATCTTCTCTAAGAAGAGGGTAGAACAAGGGAAACCCCCTTTGAGAAGAAAAACTTTACAATAATATCATAAATGCTATTTTTCTGGGGAAGAATCAGATGACAGATATATCTTTTTCTCTTTTCTTGATAAGTTAGTGTCGAGTTGGGGCACAGAAAAAGTATTGACAGCTCTGCACAAATACAAAACAATAGGCACAGCCAGAACTGAGAATAGCCATGTTTTGCCCACCAAGACCCAGGCACAGGTAATTACAAAGTTATCTTGTTCCTATGAATGATATGCATAGCATATCAAGGATAGAAAGTCCAAACAATGGAAGATAAGCCAAAATGCAGGAAACTCATAGGCAAGGGGAGCAACAGATCAGTCGAGCTTTTTGACTCACAAAACTAAATTATATAATTCAGGCTACAATCTTCTTCATTTCCTTTTCTTCCCTTTTCTGGATAACTAATTTAAGGATTTACTGATGAAATGAGGCATGTTATAATGCGTACATATATAGATTGATATGCATAAGAATCAGGAGTAGAAAAGCTGTGCACTAAATTCTGTCTCAACAGTCTTAAGATACAGGAAACTTTATTCCTTATAGTTTGTTAAGGATCAGGGTCCAATAGTAGAGAGCATGGTTCAAAATTTGGCGGAAATTTCAGCAAAATTTCACCAATTTTGACAACAGTGAGACGAAACAAAAGGCAAAAACACATTGCCTTTACTTTAAAAGCATGATTTCACGAGTTCCGGTCAAAATTTCAACCAGAATTCATCTATTTCGGTTCTTTCGCCTGGGAGAAGAAGAAAACACCTATTTTGCTGGGATTTTTGCAACATCACTTCAAAGAGATCGGTTGTTGCATATTGGTGAATATTTGGCCATATTCAACAGTTTCAGGTAATGAACTTTCCCTAAAATGATTTTTTTTTTTGTAAAAAATATGATAAATACCCGATAGTTAATGATAAAATTTTTATATATCAGACACCGGAGGCCGATCCCTCTGTTTTCAATTCTGTAAAAGTTAGATTCAGGGGGTTAAGTTGATAGTGAGGGTAGAGGAATTTTCTGATTTTCAATGCAAACGTCAAAGCCTAGGTCAACAAAGACGTCTGACCCGAGATATCGGACAAGTGATACGAACTTCAGAACGAAACTTCTAGTTTATCAAGTAAGACAAAACCAACTGACCAAAGGGAGGGCCAGGTTGACTGACCAATGCCGGAGACAAAGCCAGCTCTATCGGCAAGACTACGGCACCTGGGTCAAAATCCCATTTACCAACAAGACGTTGAGAGAGTCAGTTAACCATTCCCCTCCTGCTAACAAAGTGATGGCGGTTGTAGCATCCATCGGTAGTGTGTGGAAGAGGGTAAGCTTTCTCACGGTGTCAGAATTTTTTTTTTTTTTGTTTATATATTTTTTTATTTTTCTGGTTTCAAAAATGTATTTTCCTACAACAAAAAATGTGAAAAAAAAGTAGGGTTAATATCAATTGGATGGTACTCAATTTTATATATGTCAGACCATTGGCCGATCTACGGCTTCAGGGAATCGAAACTGCAAGGCGGCGGGTGGGGAAGAGGGGTTACCAATCAACATATCTAATTGAATAGACTGAAAACAGAAAAAATAATATCGAGAGGAAACAAAAAAGAAAAATAGAACAAACCACTGGGCGGATTTTCTTGTAGAGGCTATACGTTAATAAAGGAGGGAACTTGACAAGCATACTGCCGATTGCTTCTTCATGAATGCCTATGTCCTGTAAAAATTGTACCTTCACAATGAAAGAATAAGTCCATGTATTAGTACCATGGGAATAAAATTCAATCATGCAAACAATGATCATTATAGGTAGACTTTATATGCTAAGTCAGTAAAAAGAATAAGTCCTCTTTCTCTCTCTCTCTCCTGTGGCTGTGGATGTGTGTGTGTGTGCCAGCCAAAAGTTCTGTTAAGACCATGCTGGCTTCCACCGTGCAAACCTGCAGTGACGGGGTTCATTATCATGTAGAGCACTAACATGGCAGCTTAACAACATTCATCTTGTAGGTAGAATTTCATTAGCCATGTGTACAGGATGCTTGTCCAGGTCTACCCCATTGCCCATCATGTATAACATTTTCCTGCTATAAAAGATATTGTTTCAATATTCCAATATTTCCTTCATTTTCTTCTAAAAAATTGAATTACTAGTCTTCACCCCCCCCCCTCTTTTTCTCATCCTTTTTTAATAGAAAAAATGTCATTGAGTATGTTGGGCTGATGTGGACTATAGCACTGCAGCACATCATTATTAATGAATCATCTTTTCATTGGATTTTCATATTCAAATTTACTTCGTGAGAAAACATTTTTTACTCAAAATTGTTTTGAAGGGATTGACAGGATAGGTCACTGGATTTGGGTCACATGAAGACCCGATTTGGCCAACCCAACCACAGGACAGACATAGGACTTTCTGTATTGGCTACATGTCAAATTTCAGGTCCAACTCAATCATATGGACCACCTTGAAGTTGACTCTTACCCCTTTTATCTTAAATGGTTCGCATTAAGTTAAACTAACTAAAAACAAAAATGGGCTATAATGTATGTTAGTGGCCGAGCCTTGGCGCAACGGTTAAGTTGTGCTATTGCAACCTGTTGGTTGCAGGTTCAAAACTTGGAAACAGCCTCTCCTGCGAAGCAGGGAGTAAGGCTGTGTACATTTGCCCCTCCCAGACCCTGCAGTAGCGGGAGCCTCATGCACTGGGGCACTCTTTAGTGACTAAAGTGGAACAAATTAGTAGGGGAAGGTGTGCCTACCCATCTGTGTTTTTGAGACCCCACTTGAGCTGCCACTTGGCAGATACATAGTCTGTTCAACTAAGCTTGGCAGAACTGGTAGGCCCACTACCTCCCATCCATATTTCATACGTGTATTGTTGAAGTTATATAAAATTATACATGAAAAATGGAAAAGTCAAAACAGAGTAAGATCTCCCTAATTTTTTTCAAAATTTTCATTTCAGTGGCATGTTCCAAGCAGTCATTTTCAAAATCTCGCCTCACACACATAATTGTAAGAAGACACCCCAGGTAAGTGCTTTACTGCAACAAGTTTCAATCAGTAAGAGCTCCCTAATTTTTTTGGAAAATTTCATTTCAGTGGCATGTTCCAAGCAGTCATTTTCAAAATCTCGTCTCACACACAGAATCGTAAGAAGACACTCCAGGTAAGTGCTTTACTGCAACAGGTTTCAATCTTGGTAAAAGAAAAACCTACATTGGCTTCTTGACAAAATGGAGTTTTAACTACTTTTAAGAAGATAGTCTTGGTAAGTGCTTTATGGCAATAAGTTTCAGCCTTGGTTAAAGAAGAATCTACATTGGCTTCAGCATTGGCAAGATTATTCACATATTAGTGCATCAAAATATGTATTTGGAATTAAAAATATACATCACAAGAATCAGAGTATAATATTGAAAAAAAAATCTACCTTTGGTGCAATTGTTGTTTCCAAATCGACACAGAAACCCATTGGTTTCAAGATAAGAATTCTCCTCATACCATCTTGGCGAACCCCAAGGTAATACAAGTACTTTACAAGAGGCTTCCATCTTTCTTCAATGCTGCAAGCCATCAATTGTGGCTTGAACGCCAACAACCGCCCAACATCTTCATTACTAAGGCCAAACTCCTTAAGGTATTGAACCTGTACACAATGACAAAGCAAGAGATCCCAGCATATAACTACCATTTCAACCTACCAAGCATCGATGAAATGCAGACTGAAGAGGATGAGAAAATACCTTAGATCTCATCTCTTCCAGGGTAAAGAAGCCGAGTGCCTTAGGATAATCAAAGACCATGGTGCCGAAATCCTTCTCATTCATACCCATGTCCAAGTAGAAATTCACACGCAACCTCACTTCTTCTATGGTGTAACCCAACAGTGGAGGACAGCGGCTAACGACGAATCCAATCCACTCCCTCCTGACTCCATTGCTCTGTAGATAACTAACAATCTCATCCAACTCTTGGCTGCTGCGCTGCATAATACCTCCTCCTGCCCTTACAAGCGTGAGACCAAGAAATTCTCCCTTCACACGAATAGTCTTCAACCACCCAATCTTCTGCCTTATCAACTCGGGATTTTCACAAGTCATACAAATGAGCCTCCCAATTTGGGGATACGTCAAAGAATTGTGCTTCAACCACCTGAAATCCGGGAGGAAAGGAATGAGTGAGTAAGAAAGGTGGGATATTGAGATAAATAATCACCTGGAGTAGTTTACAACTGTGTACCTGATGAGAGGGATGACATTGGAATTCTGTATTACAGTCTTGGCGCGAATGTTGAAGGTGGAGTGTGAGAATTCGTGTAAGCGCTTCAAGGAGGCAGCTTGGATCATGATGTGGTCGATGAAGTTGGGCAACCTAGACACCAAATTGGAGGAGAAAGCAATTCGGAACTTACCAGCACGCATGGCCTCCTTGAAGATCTCGGCAGTGACATTACGGCGGATTTCAAGTGCCCGCATCAACATCTTATCGTCGTCTACGTCTGCGGGTCCTCCTTGGAAGAGACGATGCAGAGGAGGAGAAATTTCGGCCCTCGGGACTTACATGCGACTGCAAGTAGATGGAGCCGGCAAACTGAGGGGATCTTCTTTTGACAAGTGACATCTCCAACAGCTTTACTTTCTCTTCCTCTGTCATTTCTTCTTCTTCTTGCCATGGTTCTTGTATCGTTACTGCTTCTTCTTCCTCCACCTCATTTTCATTGTCTCCCGTGGTTGATTCTTCTGGTTGATGATGATGATAATGATGTTGTTGTTGAGATAAATGGCGGAGAAGGAGAGCTGTGCTCCTGGCGTTGTGCTTCCGGAGAATCTGTTTGTTGTTATCGTCGTGGGAATTGGACTCGAATTCGAACTCAGAAACCTGGGGAGTCTGATGGGGAAAGGGGAGGACTGAGGAAGACACGACGACCAAAGAGAACTTGCGGTGTAGAGTGGTGTTGGGGACCAAGTAATACAGTAGGTTGGTGCTTCTGGTGTTGCAATTACTGCGGCACCAGCAGAGGTAGCGAGAGTCTGAGAGGGAAGACAAGAGCTGCTGGCGGTGAGGCGGCCAAACCAGCATTTTCACCGCCGCTATTTTAACAGTTCAACACCCAAGCCAAGTCAATCCAACGCAAACCCAAGTGGATAGATAGCGCTTTTAGGAGCCTCTGAGGGGATTAGGCCGAATATTATCCTCTCCAATTCCTAAAACTCTGCGTCAGTGTTAGGTGGAGATGTCAACACATGATAGTTCGGACATCCAAGCACTGCCATGTATCTGAGCTGAGCTATCTTATGTTGGCATCTCCACCTAGCACTGCCAAGCTTAAAGGAATTGGTAAGAATAATTTTTCACGAGAGTTAAGATCTTACGACTTCTTCCTTTTTCAGGTGTTGTCTTTGCCAACTAAACAACCCCCTAGGGTACAATTTCCCGATATTTTGGTGAAGGGAGTATTTGAATGAACAATTTTACAACACGTATTAATAAAAAGATATAAGGGAAATAAAGAGGATGGGAAGGGTAATTATGAAAAGTAGTAATAATTAGATTGAACATACCCATGGATGAGTTGTCTTTAACCTCACAGCAGCCAAAAGCCAGTGGAAAACCTAGCTTGATTCAAGGTGAGAAATCTCATCCAAATAGGGTTGAACAGACTTCGAGAATCTAGCGGCAGGAGCAAAGAACCATCGAAAGTAGTAGAAAAGTAAACCAAGCAACCAATAGGAAAACCTTAGACAACGGCAAATCGCAAGGAGGAAGCTGAGAATAGCAGCAATTGACATCATTAAATCCTCCGACAACAAGAGAAGAGGAAATCCCATCAGAAATTATATCAGCAGTATATCAAGCAATCCCAAACATCAGCAATCGAAGCACATAGAACCAAGGCAGATTATGACAATGCCAGTAGATTCGAACCATATATAGCAGATTTGAAGAAGCAAAACCCTAGTTCTACGAGCAACAAGATCGACACCAGAATATCAATCGATAATCTGGACAACAAACTTTCGAATCAGAAAACCCAACAAACAATAGCAGATTCTCGTAGAGATCCTGAGAGAGAACTCAATTCCAAGCCAACGAACTTCGGCGAACTTAGAACACTAGCAAGTATTTGAATCGGATCTTTTTTTCTTTGAAACAACAGAATATTTTTTTTCTTCTTTACTTCTTCTTCATGGTCGCTCTAATACCATGTAGTCATGCAGTAATATCTGATCAGTAAACAATAAACAAAAGATATGAGATGAGATGGGATAGAAGGGGGATTGACTAGAGAATAATAATCGATTAATCTAGCGATCCCCCCCAAGGCTTTATTTATAATCAGAAAGATGGATAGAATAAGACTCCAACTTGTAGAAAGAATCAAAAAATAAAATAAAGAGAACAATTTAAAGACTAAATCCAATTCTTTTAGACATACTAAGACACACAAATATCAAGCAAGTCACGATAGAAAGAAAAACCCCATATATGGCGTTACAATAATTAACAAACTTAAAGCTAGACTTAATGTGGATTGTCCCAAATACGAAACAACTCTCCTTTACCAATATGTAAACTCTTTCATCCTCCTAAAGTTTCAATGGAATTAACACCAGAGTGGAGCCAGGATTTGTCTCTTGTGGAGCAAATCTTTATGAACCTAAGTATGAGATCTTTGACCATTTTCCCTCCTCAGACTTCCAAACAATCATATTTTATTGCATCCATGGGAGAGTTGTTAGGTTATCCCACACTATAGATCTCCACCCTACCAACCCACCCTGTCATCCAAACGAGGCATTATGAAACTAGTGTGAGATTATGACATAGATGATTGTAATAGACCATCACACTTCCAAACCAACGTCTATCATGATTAGGTCGTCCTTTTTTAACGGTTCTACTCTCCCCTAGGGTCTTTGCCTGATATAAGTAGCCTTTTCCTAGTGCTTCACTCTGGTACTAGGTTGCCTCCTTCATGATAAGGGTATTTCAGGTAAGGTCCTTAATAGATTTTAAGGGGCTTTATTGTTTAAGTGAGAAGAAAATACATAGCTACACAAATTTTCAATCAACACAAAAGCCTATGCTAATGATGTCTACTTGTCATGATGCTCCAAGTTCAAGTTCCTCTTATCTTGATTTGAAGACTCTCCAGTTCTTGCATGAGACAACCTTTCTTCTTCTTTTATTTTTTTGACACTAAAATGCAGTTCACCATATACTCTTCTTTGATGTCTTCATAATATTGAGATCATATAAACCTTTCACATTAAGAAACATGTTAGTAATCCCACTATCATCATTCAAGTGGTTTCACCATAAAAACATGGAGGCATGGATCCTTTGATCAATAGATATGGACTTAAATTTGGCTACTCTGATACCACTGAGATGAACTTCAGGAAAATTCCCATAAAAGATATCTTATAAGGTGAATGAACCCAAAACCTTATCAACCACCACCAAGTCTCATAAGGAATCGAGGTAGATCAGCCCATATGGCTGATATGGATGAAACCGAAAGTTGATTTGGCTCTTAAAGAGAGGTTCGACGAGCACATAATATTTTTGTTCATCGGAGGTGTGAAGAGTCCTCAGAGCCCAAAAAATGATTAGGGCAATGATTATAATGGACGCACAAGGCAAGCCCCACCTTGCTACTTTATTTTCAGGGTTTGCTTCTTAATCCTATTCACCCATTCCATCTCCCTCCTCCCCTCCTTTTTATCATATCCAATCTACAATCCTTTTTAAAATATTAATTTTAAGAAGAATTTGATCTTTTTCTTCATCCTCTTGTTGCCCATTGTTGTATGCATATGGAGTTTCAAAATACTTCTGTCTTTAAAAGTTTTTCGGATTGTGTGTCTCCCACAAGGTTTGACCCATAATTTACTGGAAGTTGCTTTTAACAAAGTACTTAAAGTGTGAGAATTTTAGTTCCACAATTTTTTTTTATAAACAACTTTAGTCCCTCATTGGAAGTGGAAAATATTGAAGAGGTTAATATTTGGAAATGGGAACTACAAGGATAGGGTTCCTTGAAGAGAATGCTCTTTCTTCTCTCTTGTGTCCAAGGGGTCTGGAGTTGTTTTTACACACAAGCCTAGCCGAAGCCTTGCTGTGTGTAATGGCTTTTTTTTTTTGTCTCTCAAAACGGACACGTCCCTTGGGAAGGTGCTTCCAAGGGTTCTTCTCTCTCTCTCTCTTTATATAGAAGATGTTCTGGACCCTTGAGAAGGGTAATTTAAGTTTTTGACTCTCTTTGGTTTGTCTCAAGTTTTACTGGTTTTGAGAGGTTTTTCTATTTCATTCATTTGGTTGATTAACACAACTCGAACGTCTCTCCTCGACGTGGCCCAATAAGCGAGTGAAACGACTATTGAAAATGTCATCAGGGTTGTTTTATCTTGGAGGTTGATTTATTAGAAACCGTTATACACCATAGGCTGTGGGCATCTACAATCTTAAGGAGAGTAACCACTGCTAGCACAACATACTCAACCCCACTTTTTCCTTAAACTTCTTCAATTCCTTGCAAGTTCGTGACACGATGTATAATGGTTGAACTTACCATCTTCAACACTGGTTTGTCTACAAATCAGATAAGTAATCTATACCCCTTACTATATGTAGTATCATGTATGTTTTGGATGACTAGTTTTCAACACCCATCACGAATTCAGTTGCAATAATGGATTAATAGAGTTAGCCCGCTGAGAAGCAACAGAGTTGGTACTAACAACTATTCTTCTTCCTTTCTCTCTTTGTTTGTCTATACACTCTTTCTTGTTTAATCATTCAATGGATTGCTTGCTACCATATTATATGGTCTTGCGTGGTTCCAACCACAATTGAAACCTATAATTTCTAATCATGAGTCTATGTCTTTGAATCCTATGCCACCCTGGTTTAAAAACCACGGAACCGGGGTTGGAATTGGTCCAGGCCGATTCTAATTCAGACCGGTTTGGAATCAGTATATGCCTGGGCATATAGGGTATTTCTGTACAAGATCCTGAGCCGGATCAAGCAGAATTGGGATCGATCTTAGCCGATTCAGATCCGGATTGGGCAAATTCAATCAATCTGAACTGATTCTTAAAATCTGATTCTACCTTCCCCACCCAAACCCACTCCAAATGTTCCTTACGAAGCTCATCGATAAAAAAATAATAATAATAAAAAATAAGTGAGTATCATTGCATCATAGATTTCTTAACATTGTGAGAATCATCTGTCAATGCTTTGTAGAAAAGGATAATATGATTTTTCATAATTATTTCCACTAAATTTATTTAGTGTAGCTATAAAGTTGCTCACATTTTCATCTCAAATGCATAAAACTTACTTTCCTTTCTCATTCAGTACACATGAAAATGTGATCAACTTTATCAACCTAAACTGTATAGTATGCAGTTTAAGTAACAAACTATTTCAAGAAATCATACCAAACTCAAACTCAGTCTTAGTCAATACAGTCTCATTTTTAACATAGTGATATGAACGTCAGATAGAAGACTCTTTTAAATATATTTTTTATTGATAAGGTAAAGCATATGGTCCCATGGTCTAGTGGTCAGGACATTGGACTCTGAATCCAGTAACCCGAGTTCAAATCTCGGTGGGACCTGTTTTTTCGACACTACTTCTAAAGTGCCGATTCTGATTCCATGACATATTTTGGCCCAAGCCCACACCATGTACTATAGTCGGACCAAGCCCAAGTGCCCTCAAGCATTTCAGTGCGGTTTTCATTTCACATGATTAATTTTTTATTTTTTTTTTATAGGAAAAAAAACTAGGCACACAGTTAGTGTGTGCTAAGCTAGCACCCAATGTGTCATCTCTCTCTTTCTTCCCCCTTTGAAATGATCCCTGCCTCTCCTTTATGATCTCTCATCCCACACCCACATTGGCGCCATCCAATTTATTCACCGCACTATCCTAGGGTTGACAAACCCCTATACGGTTTTAGTAAATTCATCAAAATATCTTCCTACACACATTGAAGCCCCATGGTGAATGGGGATTCCTATTTACCGTGGCTTAAGGAAAACTTGATTTTTATTTTTATTTTTTTTCTAAATTCTCTTGGATTTTATTTTTAAAAAAAATCATAGCAAAAAGAAAGGAGAGTGAGACATCCATGGTTTAATTCCCATTCACCGTGGCTTAAGGAAATTCGATCCTTTTTTTTTTAAATTGTCTTGGATTTTATTCAAAAAAAACAAATTCATAGCAAAAAGAAAGGAGAGTGACACATCCATGGTTTAATTCCCATTCACCGTGGCTTAAGGAAACTCGATCCTCTTTTTTTTTCAAATTCTCTGTGGTTTTCATTTCACATGACTTTTTTTTTTGGAAAAAAAAAACTAGGCACATAGTTAGTGTATGCTAAGCTAGCACCCAATGTGTCATCTCTCTCTGTCTTCCCCCTTTGAAATGATCCCCTGCCTCTCCTTTAAGATCTCTCATCCCACACCCACATTGGCGCCGTCTAATTTTTTTTATGAAAAAAGTTTTCATTCACCACACCATCCTAGGGTTGACAAACCCCTATAAGGTTTTAGTATATTCATCAAAATATCTTCCTGCACACATCTGAAGCCCCATGGTGAATGGGAATTCCCATTCATCGTGACTTAAGGAAAACTCAATCCTTTTTTCTTTTTTTTTAATTCTCTTGGATTTTATTTAAAAAAAAATCATAGCAATAAAAAAGGAGAGTGACACATCCATGATATAAAATCTGCCGATAGGTATCTAGATCAGCCTGTATTGTATAGTTTTACTCCTGTTTTTTCTTTAAAAATTGATTTTTTTTTTAACGTTTTTACCCTTCCATACTGCAACAGGATCGGTTAAAAATCGTTAATAGTTAATACTAGATCGATACCAATTCCTCAAACCATGGATGCATCAACTAACATGTACTTAAACGAACGGGGCAAAATACTAAACAACGGTTCGACGCTGGAGCATTATTTAAGACAGGCGAGGCTAAGCAAAAGATAGTATATCTTTTTTAGTTTATAGTGTGAACATTTGACATAAAACTTAGGACCGAGTTTCCCTCCACCCACGGCAGATGGGAACCCATTCACCGCAGAGCGGGAGAGGGCATCGGGATGGTATTTTGGAACATACTAAAATCCTAAGAAGGGTTAATGAACCATCCTCTATGGGTAGAGGAAAAATTGGTCCTAAAATTTCTCACAAATTCCTTTTTTTTTATGGGTAATTGAGTAAACTTCTCACAAATTCACAATACAGGGAAAACGGTGGTTGAGTTAATTTTCTTCTTTGCTTCTTAACTGAAGAAAAGAAAATCTAAATATCTGATTGACCAAAAACCCTTAACTGTTACAAATTTACATCCCAAAAGAAAACCAATAACAAGGATCAATTACAAGATAAAAATTGCAGCTTGCCTTCACAAATAACAGGCTTTTCCAACCAATATGAAACTTTCTAACAAAAAAAAACCATTATGAAACTTTCTACCAAAAAAAACCAGTATGAAACTTTCTACCAAAAGAAAACAGTATGAAACTAGGAATCTGGCACCAGCCTCTCCCTTTCCTTTTATGTGCACCCACAATTACAAAACCCAGTGCCACTGCCCTCAAAATCATTCTCTATGCTTTGCCAACTATTCTCTTGGACTTGCCCGTTGAGGCTTTACACAGTTGCATTGCCCCTTTTAAGGGAAAGAATTGCTTCCAGTGATCCACCCCCATCCAGAAACCAAAGAATTTTTTTTTTTTTTTGGGGGGGGGGGGGGGGGGGAGGATACAATGAGCAGGCACTGGATTGGGGAGCCTGCTACAGTATTATTAACAAAGAATCACAAACCCCTTTAAGCTAGTCTTCCTCTGGCCTCTCAATGTCCCTAAAATCATCTGGTTCAGGGAAAATTTCCTTAGACAGCCTCTTGTGGGAAAATGAGTGTTCAAATCCACCACCTTGCCCACTGCCATTTGAACCTGTAGTTCCTGACTGTTTTAAAACACCACTTCCCTCCCTTATGGCACTTGGAATGGCTGCAGTGTCCAATGAGCTTTGACGCCAACTACCAAAAAGAGCTGCATTCCAGGACCTCCTGGATGAAGTTGTCCTCAATGGTGCAGAGTTGGAGTTCTCTTCCCTCACCACTTTCAATGGGTTTTCCAATGCTTTAAGAATGTACCGCATGATTGGGCGCTTTGATGGCTTGGGGTTGAGGCATGATCTTGCTACAATAGCCATTGCCCACACTTCCTCAAGCAGGTCCTCATCTATCATGAGAGATGGATCCACAATCTTTGTTACCAGTTCCTTCTCATACATACTGATGTAAGGCAGTGTTTGTTCCAGCCACCCTTTTACAGAGGCATCATCAGATGCGCTGATGCCCAGCTTCCCTGTTACTAGCTCAAGTAAGACCTTCCCAAAAGAGTAGACATCAGAAGCACAAGTTGCAGACAGTGAACCTGAACGTTCAAAATAAAGGAAAACAAAAAGTATCAGCAATATGTCTAAAAAGAGGTATAAACAGGATTGTTCAAGTTTTAAGTGGTCCCAACTCATGAATATCAGAACTCTCAAGCAAAGGAACAAGTTCCTTGTCCCATGCTCTACCATCCAAATGGTACTCATGAATATAGGTAAGTGTAACAAATAGAAAGTACTGAGGCATCCCACCAGACTAGGAAAATATATCATGGACTGTTACTTCTGCATCTTTTCTCCATATACTCCCACAACCAATTACTCCTCTCTGTTTGCATCGACAAAACTACAAACCACTTTTAAAATAAGATAATATGCTTCTTCCATGTGGAAAGATGCAACAGCAATCCGACAGATGCAAAAAGCCAGTGTACTATTGCCCTCTCACATGAGCTTTTTTATGGTTTTCTCTCTCCAACCCTGACCTGTGAGCCCCATTGAATTATACCATTCTCCTTGCCGCCATTGGTGTGGTGTGGGAGATTCCTCCCACACTGGCATTGTTGGGAACCCTTCCTAAGAACGTAAACACAAGGGTGTCCAACTGATTGGGTGACCATTCAGGTGCCTAAGCATTTTAAAATTCCTTATAAGGATTATTCAGTTTGCAAGTTTTTGGGATTCACAACAGCCCAAGGTCACAAATACAGCAATCAGAGTGCTGCTAGTGTCCAATATATTAGCTTCCAGTTATCACACCGCTAAAGCACATTTTTTTAGTTGTTCAGTTTTGATGAGGACATCATACCATCCGATCGAGGATTCAGAGTATACCAGAGGAGATGTCGCAGAGCTCAGCTGTTCACTGCTCTATGTGGATTGACGACGAGTTCCAAGGCTACCATATTGCTCGAGTACAGCCCTGTGGACCCCACTTGCAGTACTTCTTAGTATCAGCTAGTGGGTCTGCTTTCTATTTATTTTCCTTTTCTGCTTCAGTTTCTATTTATCAGTTTATGTTTAGTGGTTTATGTTGGGAGAAGTTTCTGTTTACTTTGCTGTTTTAGTTTGTAATTGCCCCATTCCCCCCACCCCTCTCCCCAACTTGGACAGATTGTATTTCTTCTGTTTCCTTTTTTTTTTTTTTTTCTAGGTAGTTGTAACTACCCATGTAATCACCCCAACCCTTCCATGGTTTCCTTGTTTCCCCTTTATATGCCTTCTTTTTGAGAGATGTAAAAAAAAACTACTGAAATGATGGAAATGAAAAGCTGGAACTGCATCTCTTTATCTCTCTCTCTCTCAATTTCTTTCTCCTTCCTCTCTATCTTGTTCTCTTCTCCCCGAATTCTTCTCTCTTTGCTCTCTCTCTCTCCCTCCTCTTTTTCCTCTCCACGAATTCTATCCCCTTCCCCTTTATGTTACTGTTTTCTTCTTCCCCACCCCCACAGTACTGTTCCCTTTGTTTTCTTTTATGTTTCTGCTGTACAGTGACTCTAATGGACAGATTTATATCCATATGGAAGCTGGTCATCAAGTACAGCCTAAATCTGGTTGGTTCTAACTAATTCTACTTCATTTTTTTCTTCTTAATATTCCTTACCAATTTTCTGTTTAGTGTTTTACATTGAAACTGTAGTTATTCTAGCATGGAGTTGGCTGCCTATAACTATGTTTACGTTTGCTTAGCCTTATGGTTTTAGGATTCTTGAAATCTCCTGCATATTAATACTTGACTGAGTGATGCCCAAGTCCTGACCCCTATAGCATCTGAACGAATATTGCCTAGCTGAATGTATGTAGCTTAGGATTTCTATTGTACATTTTTACTATTATCACTGTTTTAACATGTATGTACTTCATGTATGCTGCTGCCCTCACCCAACTAGACAGCCTTAGTCTACCGTAGCTTAGTCTTGTTCTCCTTGTAGTTAAACTTAGTTTTCTAGGTTCAATCCTACATCAAGTTTCCACATGGATGGACAGTTAAGGAAGATTATTGATGCAAATTCTTTCACAGCCCATTTTGTAACATTCAGGAAATTCATGAAATAAAACTGAAGGATAGAATTTTATCTTAAAACACTGGATTCTGCCGTCCTGAACCAAAAACAAAAAGGGGTGCACTCTCCAACCCACTGGATTTACTCTAAAGAAAGACCAATAATAGTAATTTTTTCCTCTTACTTTTTCTTGATACCAAACAGATTCATTGGATTTGGATATTCTCTTCTGAAATAATAAATTATGTTGAAGTATCTCGAGCTCATAGGAAGTTGTGGTAATCTCGATCAGAACATTCTAACAGTCTGATCGAGATTCCCTCCTGTGTGTCTCTTATATTTGTGGTTTATAATTAGGATTACCTAGTCTCCTAGTCCTAGTTTCTATTAGTTTCTAATTTTCCTATTGTAACTAGGATTCCTAATATGATTAGGAATCCCCCTTTTGGTTGTAATCTGGTTCATATAAATAAAGGCAGTGTGAGGGAGACTGTTAAGTTTGATTATTCTTAACAGCTCTCCCCTCTTTCTCCTCTTCTCTTGTTCTCTCGGTTCTGGTTTTCTAGTTGTGCAATCTGTTATGGTATCAGAGCATAGCCATTAATTGGTTGTTACTCTGCAATTTTGGTTTGAAGATCCTTTCAAGTTCTTTTTAAAGGGGTGCAGCACCCTATGCTGCATATTACTACAAGTTAAAGCTTAGATGAAGTTTTCAGTTGAAAACAAGGGTTCTACTAACTATCTACAGTGCAATATCGATTGGAGATTTTTCATTAAAGCTCTGGTTTCTTCTTGAAGGCTATTGCTGCAATTTCTCTTGAAGATTATTAATATATCTATTTCTGATCCAGTCAGTGGATCATTGTTGAAGATTGAAGACCTTCTCGACAAGGCATTTCTGTTCTTTTTCCTTCAATACCCTAGTTAGGGTGGTATTTCTCCAATTGATCCTCTTTTTTTCCTTGTGAGAGTTTTTGGGTTCTGTTTCCCCTCTCCCAGAACAACACTCGGCTATCTATCTTGCTGTCATTGGAGTTGGTAAACCCCAAAATTGATGCTTGTTGAGATTTGGGTGTTTAAACCTTAATATTTCCCACTACCGATTGTGTTACTGCTGCTGATTTGGGTTCTTAAACCCTAATACTACTACTGCCGAGTGTACTACTACTGGTTTTGGGTTATTCAAACCCTAATCTAGTTCTATTCTGTTGCTGCTGCTGATTTGGGTTCTTAAACCCTAATATTGCTACCGTTGAGTATCCTACTGCTGGTTTGGGTTATTTCAAACCCTAATCTGGTTCTATCCAAGAGCCGATAGTTATCTTACTGCTGCTGTTACTCTTGATTAATCAGTCCTTCTAATGGCTGATCCTAAACCACCAATGGACAATGTCCAAGTTCAGATTACTACTATTAAACTCTTTGGAGTTTCGAATTATCTTTTACGGGCCCAGGCAGTGCAAGCCTATTTTCATGCCAAAGGAAAACTGAAATACATTACAGATGATCCTCCTGATCGTGATCCTAAGGATCCTGCCACAATCACAGCTCATGATGGATGGATGTGTGAAATTTATTATCAAGTTATGGTTATGGAACAGTGTTGAACCTGCTATTGCATCCAATGTGACGTTTCACACCCTTACTAAGGATGTCTGAAATGATTTCCGTGAAAATTTTTCTCAAGAAAGGAATATCTCCCGCATGTATGATCTTTATGAAAAACTTTTTACTTTCCCATAGGGAGATAAGTCCTTGAATGAATACTTTGCCAGTTATAAGGGCATAGTTGAAGAACTCCAGATACATCAGCCCCTAAATACCAATCTGGATCAGTTGAAACAACAAAGAGCTGAGTTCCATATTGCAAAATTTCTAGCTAGACTACATCCGACTACCAATCTGTCAAGACTCAATTGCTCACAAGGGAGAAGGTTCCTTCTCTCAATGAAGTTTTTTCTCGCATTAATTGTCTGGCTAATCCATCCAAAACTAATACTACACCCAAGGACAACTCAGCCTTTGTTGCCAATCGTGGTCAAGGACGTGGTTGTGGCCAATCAAGAGGCCGTGGCTGTGGCACTGGTAGACGAGGTACAAGCTCTCAAACCACTGACAGGTCTTCTCGCCAATATTCATATTATGGCAAACCGAATCATACTGTGGATACTTGTTGGGCTAAACATGGAAAACCTGAGTGGGCTAATGAACTAGCGGCCAATGTAGCCATGACTGACACTACTACTGAGAAATTTACTGGTGATATAACTTAGAGTTCAAGTACTTCTCTGCCTGGGTGATGATTACAGCCAACTAGTCAAATGCCTTCAACAACTCGAAGCTGCATCTGCCTCAACCTCTACTGCCAGTGTAGCCTATAAAGTCTGTCTTTTACCCTTCCTCTACTTCATGGCTTATTGATTCGGGTGCTTCATGTCACATGACTGGTAAGTCAAGTTTGTCTTCTTCCATGAATCAAGTTCAAAATTCTTCCACTGTTATCCTTGTTGATGGATCCTCTACTCAAGTAGCTGGTCATGGAACTGTTTCTCCAACATCCTCCATGATTTTCTCACTTGTTTTGCATGTTCCTAAATTACCTTTAAGCCTTTTATCAATCAGTCAACTTACTAAATCTCTTAATTGTTCTGTAACTTTTTATCCTTCTTATTATGTGTTTTAGTAGAGGGGGGGGCTTTGGGGCAACGGTAAAGGTTGTTCCATTGTGACCAAGTAGTCATAGGTTCAAATCTAGAAACAGCCGCTCTGCAAAAGCAAGGGTAAAGCTGCATACATTATGACCCACCCTAGACCCCATAGTGGTAGGAGCCTCGTGCACTGGGTACATCCTTTATTGTGGGTTTCATGACCTTCAGACAAGGAAGATGATTGGTGGAGGGCTTGAGCATGATGGACTATATTACCTGGATGGCATGGGACCTTTTACAGCTGCTACATCTAGTACTGTACCATCTACCATGTAATGGCTTCTACGTCTTGGTCACCCATCTCTACCTAAACTCCAGTTAATGGTTCCCAGTTGCAGGTCTACATCTCGTCTTGCATGTGAAGCCTGTGAAATGGGCAAACATCATCGTGCCTCCTTTCCAGCCCGTAATACACCTAGAAGCTCTTCATTGCTTTCTTTAGTACATTTTGATATTTGGGGTCCGTGTCGTGTCCGTAACAGATTAGACCTTTCTTATTTTGTTAGTTTTATGGACAATTATTTCCGTTCCACTTAGGTTTACCTGCTAAAGACAGGACTCAATTTCTTACTGTATTTAAAAATATTTTTATCAGGAAATAAAAACTCAGTTTGACATGTCCATAAAGACTTTTCATCCTGATAATACTCTTGAATACACTCAATATGAGATTTCTGATTTTTGCCTCACTCATGGTATTATTCACCATACTAGTTGCTCGTACTCTCCACAAAAAAATGGGGTGGTCGAACGCAAAATAAGCACTTACTAGAGGTGGCCCAATCTATTAAAGGTGCTCCTGGCAAGGGTCTTATTTATCGACCTAATTGGAATGCTAATCTGGTTGGGTTTTTTTATGCTGATTGGGTTGGTGTTGATGATGACAGGCATTCTACTACTAGTTATTGTACCTTTGTGAGTGGTAATTTAGTCAGTTGGAAAGCAAGAAACAAACTACTATTGCTAGATCCAGGGCTGAGGCTGAGTACCGGGCAATGGCTCATACTACAGTTGAATTGATGTGGGTAAAATCATGCTTCAGGAGTTGGGGTTTTTTTATCTCTCAATCTATGAAGATGTTTTGTGACAATCAAGTCGCTATTTATATCGCAAGTAATCCAATGTTTCATTAAGGTTGAAGTATTTGAAGTATGACCAGTGTTGAGGTCAAATGCATGATTCTGTAAACGGTAACAGATCTGATAGTGGAGAGGACAAAGCACATTAAGGTTGATTGTCACTTTGTTCGGGATGCAGTTATGAAGAAGTTGATTTCTACTCCGTTTGTTTCAACTACTAATCAACTTGGTGATATGTTTACCAAGTCGCTCTTTGGACCTGCCTTTCGTCGGAGTTGTTCCAAGCTGGGTCTAGGTGATTTGAACTCTCTAGCTTGAAGGGGAGTGTTGAAGTATATCGAGCTCATAGGAAGTTGTGGTAATCTCGATCAGAATATTCGAATAGTCTGATCGAGATTCCCTCCTGTGTCTCTTATATTTCTAGTTTATAATTAGGAATACCTAGTCTCCTAGTCCTAGTTTCTATTTTCTATTTTGGATTCTATTTTTCCTATTGTAACTAAGATTCCTAATATGATTAGGAATCCCCCCTTTGGTTGTAATCTAGTTCATATAAATAAAGGCAGTGGGGAGACTGTTAAGTTCGATTAAGCTCTCCTCTCTTTCTCCTCTTCTCTTCTCTTCTCTTCTCTCGGTTCTCGTTTTCTAGTTGTGCAATCTGTTACAAATTATATAAGCAATGACAACGGGATGAGGATAATCTGTAATTGTTCTTCATTGTACGAATTGGTAGCTAGAGGGGGGAGGTTAGGGAAAAGTATGTCATTTGTTTATCAATGATATTAAACCCAACTACAATTAGATGCTTCTTCTCACCCTATCACAGGTTCAAAATTAGTTACATGAAAGCTACAGGAGGAAACAATTACAGAGGATGCAAGTCCTAGTCAAAAAGGGCACAACCCCATGTTCATCTGATTTTCAGCCGCAATCAAATGCAGAGGAAGTTATATTATATCAACTCTCCATCTGGTTTCCTAACACAACCAACCAATCAGAAAGCTATATTTTCTTTTCCACCTGAAATCTTCACCAAGAATTGTTCTGTTTTCTATGCATTTCGGACAACCAAACAAAGCCCTACTCACTTATTTATTATATTCTTTCCCATGTTGAGAGATCCTTTTGGGTGACAATGGATGCTCCTCTTTCGGTTACCATGAAAGAGGTGGTTCACCATGAGTTGAGTTACCTCCCTATGTCCATCCTTTTTAGTGCATCTTGCCAATCCTATAGTAATTTGATGGTCCAGATCATTAATTTTGTCTTGACTCCAGAAGATGGAACTATGAAGCAAGATTATTTTTGAGCCACACAACATGCAAGAGATAGTCCAATGAGAGAACCATATGGGTTTTTTTTTGGTAATAAGAACCATATGGGTTGACCACAGGAACAAGTGCAAAGGATAAGGCCCATCATCTTTGATAGACCCTATGAACATTATTGAATAATCTCAAAATAAATAGGTAAACCAATAGGCAGATTACGGATGAACGTTAGGAGATGATTATAGGAGCAAGAAAATGGTACTTACCAGAAGGGCCTTGTCCAGAGGTCCTGCACATCATGGAAAAGAGAACAATTGTTAGGGGAAAAATGATAAACATGTGGTAAAGCAGCAAGGTTTACATCATCAAGAAAAAGATGTATATAGATCACAATATTGTCAAAGGTGTGCCTGTCGCAGGATTTGAAACAAGGTTTCTATGGTGCCTGCCACCCAAGTTCACAATTGGTCACTTTTGTGTTAAAAGAATGTGGGTGCCCCCACGGAATTGTCTGACAAAATTTATCCTTAAAAGTGGTGTTTTTGTATTTGTAACATGCTTATATTTTCATACTCTATCTCTCTCTTTCACCTCCCCCCTCCCAAGCCCAGTAAATATAAAGGCCATCAACAGATTTCATTACTTCCACAGTTGATGCATCTTGAGTATCTTTTGTTTAGGCAATAGCCTTGTTCTATGGTTTCATGTACTGGGCCTTCTAAAGGTATAGTTGGGCCATCTTGGATATATTTTTGTGTGTGTGTGTGTGTTATGTGCCCATAGGCCACTAGGGGTTGGTGTCCCAACTCAAGGAAGGGCAGCCAGGATAACAGGATGTACACATTCGATTGAGGGGGAGAGTCGAACATGCGGCCTCTCCCTGGACTTAGGCAAGTGCTCTACTGCACTGGCAGCCACCACCATGCCAAGAGGCGCTTCCCCATCTTATAACCTCTTTACTTATGGGTTGGGGGGGGGGGGGGGGGGGAAGAGGCTCAAATAGTATCGTTTTCTTAGTTTAGCATGTAAGAAACTTGTGGAAAGGCTATTTTGCCTGACATTTTCTTTTTCACTTTCATCAATTGCTAATATAGTTGGAGAGAAACCATAGGTAACAGAATATGCATCACAGGTAGTATAGGGGAAAAACAAGCTTTTTGATATGTTACATGTGTCATTGATTTTCCCCCCTACACTTTTTGGAAAAGTAGCACCTCACTTAAATCAGGCATTGAAATTATCTGTGTTCCTCCTGTCTTAGGCAGTTAGTATGCACCTATCATTTTATAAAACATTCATTCCAACTAATGTTTTCCCCCCTACACTTTTTGGAAAAGTAGCACGTCACTTAAATCAGGCATTGAAATTATCTGTGCTCCTCCTGCCTTAGGCAGTTAGTATGCACCTATCATTTTAAAAAACATTCATTCCAACTAATGGAAACATTATTGTCATTCATATTAGATTTAGGTCTAAACATCCATTTCGTTGCTACCAAATGCAACTGAACCATCCTCTTGTGCAATCACTAAGCAATGAACATGCCTGAAAACCAAAGGTAAATTCACTTCCTCCTATATATACTTGCTGGCACATTTTGCTTTATACAACATCAGCGATATTTTTATTTCAGAGCATGTAATATGAAACAGACTATTTTTAGTGTTGCTTCCTATGTTGCATGGTGGGCCTTGGTGCAACGGTAAAGGTTGCTCCATTGTGACCAATTGGTCACAGATTCGAGTCTGGAAACAGCCTCTTTGCAAAAGCCAGGGGTAAGGCTGCGTACATTATGACCCACGTGCACTGGGTACACCCTTACCCTTCCTATGCAACATCTGTCTCTATATACGGACTATACTTTATATTTCAAAAACAGTTATTAAAACTGTCTCCGATCATCAAATTGAGCCCAGGTCATGGATAGCAGCAAGTCCAACAAATGGTTTGGAGTTTACTCAAGAAATGATATATGTGGTCATGTAGAAATGTAAACACAAGATTTAAATAGTAGTATTCATTCCTCTTTCTCTACCTTCCTATTTCTTTTTTAACTTCTCCTATTCTTTAGATCTCTTCACAGAAACATAAGATCAGGTGACATTGAAAACAAAACAAGATCAAGGTGACATTGAAAACAAAACAAGGAAATCCAGGGGCAGCAATAATAAATGAGGTATCATCTCTCACTTCTGCCTGCATCCCTCTGGTGCATATCCCATGACAATGGGAAGTAAAATTTAAACGTAATTTATTAGAGAGTGTATCTCGATTGGAGGTCCATGGGTGTCCATAGACCTCTAACCTTGGGATTATGTCCAATGTCTAAGCTGTCTAGTTTCTTATTGTTTCTTATCATTCCTATCGTTATTAGACTTTAGATTCCTATTGTGATTAGACTTTAAGCTTTTAGCTTAAGTAAAGTTTTGGTTCAAGTATCCAATCTGTTCAGATTAATATAAATAATATTGGCTGGTGTAATAGAACTCATTCATTCTATCGCACAGTCTTCTCTCCAACCTCCTGACTGCTTCCATCTTCTTCCTCTCCTTTCTCCTTCTCTGATTTTGGGTTCTTAAGTTCTGATATTATTACATTACCAGTTAATACTTTGTGAGTGTTGATGTTACATTCTTTGAATCTATATCATACTTGCTGATAGCTGTCAGATGGATGCTGATGTTCTAGTGTCTCAAATTCTAGCACTTGTTCCCTTAATTGACTCTCCCCTGATAGTGCTCCAGCTAAGCAGTTGCATGTCTACAAGTGCCGCTCTAAGTCCACTTCAACAACCAAATTGTTCCTTTGCAACTGTCCTCTACTTCATTAGACTCCTTGCCTGGGGATCTTCCATCTCCTGACTTGCCAGTTGCTCTTCATAAAGGTACTCATACTTGTATTCAACAGTCTCACAGTGCTTACCCTTTTTCTCAATTTGTTACTTGTGTCTCACCTTCCACCTTTACTTCGCAACTTTGCATTGTTTTTATCTACTATCTATACCTACTAAGTATCAAAAAGCCTTATTGCATCCTAGTTGGAAAAGTACTATGGATGTTGAGATGGATCCTCTTTTGAATCGTCAGACTTGGACTACCCTCAGGAAAGGAGCTTGTGTGGTGTCGTTGGGTGTACATAGTTAAATATTTTCCGGACGGTTCGGTTGAGCGACTCAAAGCTCGTTTGGTTGACAAAGGCTATCAGGCGTATGGTGTCGACTATTTTGAGACCTTCTCCCCAATGGCACGCCTTAATTCTATTCGAGTTGTTATCTCATTGGCCGTGAATCTTGATTGGCTTCTGTTTCAGTTAGTTATAAAAAAATGACTTTCTTTATGGTGTATCTTGAAGAAGAGTGATGTAGATCACAGATTCCAGTACAAGTGTAGCCGCAGGAACAAGGCCCAAAAAAACCAGTCCAGAATTGCAGTGGGATTCAGCTGCTGTGGGAGACAGCCTGGTCTGATGTGGCATTGTGGCCTGGTTCTTGGTTGGTTTGATGGAGCAAGAACCTGTCCAGGTTCATACCCCCTATCGTCCAGCATATTTTGTGGAAGATTATCTTCAGATTTACATAGATAGAACTAGCATATTTTCAGATTTGAAGAGGATATCGTCCAGCATGTCAAGCCAATATTCTGCCTACATTATAGCGATCAACCAGCTTTCTTTTTGGGAAGTGTTTGGCTACATCGACTAACCTTATTTGAAGAGATATTTCCAGAATCAAATTTTGCCAAAGATTAGCCATCGTACAGCCTGTCTAACAGAATATATTCTCCAGATTTTGATGGGCCCCATGGCCATTGCATGGAGAAGCCTTTTGAGGATGACAGCCTTTTTTTCGTCCTCGATTTTAGGAAGTTTTTATATCTTGCGTGGGGGTTATTAGCCAGAGATTAGTTGCTTTTTCTAGGAATCTTTATTTGTTAACTAATTAGATTAGGATTGGATTACTTTGTAATTGTTTTTAATCAGGAAAAGTCTATAATTCTGTAATCGATTTGAAGTTTATAAATAAAGAAAAAAGGGCTGAAAGCCAATTCGAGTTTGAGAAAAAGAATGAGCTTAATTAAAGCCATTAATGGCTGTGAGAGACAGCTCCTGTAAGAGGCTGTGGGTGAGAGACCCAGGAGAGAGTGAGAGGCTCAATCCAAATTATCCTTCTGTTATACTACCTTCAATTTTCCCTTTTTTTTTCACTGTATGGTCCGCTACGAGTTCTGTGATTGATTAAGGAATATCTGCCACAAGTTCATCAATTGTTGCCCAGTTTTGAAGACCAAAGCATTAAACTTTGTTTAAAAAGATCCTGCCTGGGGCTAGCTGACTAGGTCCTCCATGATCCAGCTCTTCATTATTTGGCATCAGAGCCATGGAAGGACGGCAGACGGAGACTTTCCACTGAAGTCTGATTCGACATCTCTACCAAACTCAAGGACAATTTTTTTTCAAGATGGGGAGAACTAATGTAGATCACAGGTTCCAACACAGGTGTAGCCGCAGGCCTGCAGGAACAAGGCCCAAAAAAACCTATCCAGAATCGCTGTGGGAGACAGCCTGGTTCTTGTTTTGTTCGATGGAGCAAGAACCTGTCTAGGTTCATCCCCCCTATCGACAATGCACCATGCAAAGGATCGTCACAGCAGATGGTCCAGGTTTTGGCGACTTGCAGTGGCGTATCTCTACAATTACCTTCTGCCTTGGTGGTCTTGGCATCTACAGCGTCACAAACACAAGATATTTTGCCTTTGTTGCATCTAGAGCATACACGGCAGATTGGAAGATGAGATTCTAAGTCACGCTTTTGGGCTGCCAATAGACGTAGAATACTGCATCGCTCTACGTAGTTTGGCTGCTATGCTACCAAATGACAACTTCGCATTTTTTGTTGACCCATCTACTGCCCCCACAAAACCTCATCAAGTATTGGCAGAAAGATACTATGATGAAGTCTCAAGAGTCTTGTTATCGGATGTAAGTTTGTCGGACCGCCAACAGGCAATCTTACAATGCTTACAAATGGAGCATGCAAAGGACTTTTTGTTGGCAGCACCACCACAGGGACTGGGTTTATGTATGTCGTCAGTGGAGTATCAAGCTGTGTTGAAGTACCGCCTTATGATCAAGGTTTACGTTGGCGGCGAGTTATGTTCGTTATGCTAGTCCAAGGAACTGGACGCATACGAAGACCATGCAACACATTGCAGCCACACTCCGGGCATGAAACATCATCACGACCACGTCAAAGATGTCTTGTTTGACATATGTCGCCAAGCAGGCATCCAAGTTGTAAAAGAAGCCCCTGTCATGTTCTTAGTTGAGGGTGCGCACCAGCGACCGGCCAAGTTGCAATTGTATAGTTGGAACCAGGGTCGCCATACTTGTGTGGATATCACTTGTGTCTCGTCTGCAGGGCGCCGTGTGATAACTTCATAACAGGCCAATTTGCACTCTTTTTTGCCTTTCGCCATGGACACTTTTGGTGACATGGCCAGCGATGTGGTTGCCCTTATGACACGTATATCTCGGGTTGTTAGATCCAACAGAATGTCAAGCGATTTGGACCATTTTGTATATGCACGGTTGTGTTTCGCCTTGCAAAGAGTTTTGGTGGCTGCGTTTGTTGCCCGCATGTCCGGTAATGCCTTCATGTAAACAGGGAAAGATATTTCTCTGTCATATTGGGCATCACAATTTCCCAATCAATCATACTTCGTTGGTAAAGGAAAACTCGGTCCTATTTGAAGTTTAAAAATTAAAAAAAAAAAGGGCTGAAACAGCCAAGTCAAGTTTGAGAAAAAGAATGAGCTTGATTAAAGCCATTAATGGCTGTGAAAGAGACAGCTCCTGTGAGAGGCTGTGGGTGAGAGACCCGGGAGAGAGTGAGAGGCTCAATCCATATTATCCTTCTATCCTATCTTATATTTTTCCTCTTTTTATTTTTTATTTTCATTGTATGGTCTACTACAAGTTCTGTGATCGATTAAGGAATTATCTACTACAAGTTAATCAATTGTTGCCCAGTTTTGAAGATCAAACCAGCTTTAAACTTTGTTCAAGAAGATCTTGCCTAGGGCTAGGTCCTTCGTGATCCAGCTCTACATTAAAGAGGTTTATATGGAGCAACCTTCGGGGTGTGTTGCTCAGGGGGAGAATGCATCCAAGGTATGCTTGCCGTCTTCACAAGGCTATATATGGATTGAAACAGTCTCCTCGTGACTAGTTTGATAAGTTTAATAAAGTTGTTGATAATTATGGGTTCACTTTGTGCTTCTCTGATCACTTTGTGTTCGTTTGTCGTCGGAGGGACAAGGTCGTGATCCTAGTTGTATACGTTGATAATATCATAATTTTCGGTAATGACTCTTTTGGCATTGAAGAGGTCAAGGCATATCTCCATCAGCATTTTCAGATAGACTTAGGAGTGCTCAGGTATTTTTTGGGGGTTGAAGTTGTTCATTGCAATAAAGGTGTCAATTTGTCTCAAAGGAAATACGTTCTAGATCTTCTATCCAAGACTGGTATGTTAGGCTGTAAGCCTGTTGATAACCCTATGGATCTGAATCTGAAACTAACTTGGGGTGCGTGATTACAAAGACTTTGAAGATAAACATCAGTATAGAAGACTAGTTAGGAAACTTATTTATCTGACTATCACAGTATCACTCGTTCAAATATTTACTTTGCCGTTGAGTCATCACTCAATTTATGGAGAATCCTAAACGTGTTCATTGGGATTTTGCTTATCACAGTTTTAAGTATCTTAAAGGTGCTCCTAGCAAAGGTCTTATAAATCGCCGCCATGGTCACATTGATGTTGTGGGTTATTTTGGTGTTGACTGGGCTGGTGTGCCAATGATTGTAGATCAACCACTGGATCTTGTACATTTATTTGTGGTAATCTTGTTTCTTGGAGGAGTAAGAAGTAGAATACTATGGCTAGGTCAAGTGCAGAGGTTGAGTATAGATCTATGGCTCATTGTTTATTTGATGACCGTGATGCATGACATTTATCATCCATTTTTCCGCTTGATTTGCATAATGTATTGTCATTTAATGTTGATATTAAATGATTTGAATGATGGGTTATAAGTTAAATATTGAAGTTGTAGACAACCTCAGACCTGTAACCAATACCTTTAGAGAGAAGAGAAGATGGAAGAAGATTATGCGATAGATTACCTTTAAAGCTCCAGCCAATGTTCCTTCATATAATAGCCTTGGACAGATTACATACTTAAAATAGAACTCTAGTCTAACTAGGAAAGGAACTAAACTAGGAAACTAAATAACTATGTCACGTTGGACACACCCCAACTGACTCATATCTCAACACTCCCCTTCAAGCTGGAGTATACATATATCAAAAGAAAGCTCCAGATTGGACCAACAAGAATAGAAAAAATAAATGCTACACCAGTCTTGATTAGTAGTCGTAGACTCTAGTGACCACAGAGAGAACTCCAATCAACCACCATAAAGCACAAACTCCAAACATTCCAACACTCCCCCTCAAGTTGGCGCATAGAAAGCACACATGCCCAATTGAACGAAATAGGACGAAGCAGCTTTCCAATTGTTGTCGTAGTGTCTAACAGTAAGTACTCACTTGTAATGTAGTACTTGGATTTGACACATGGGCAAATGGATGACGCTCCCAAATAATCCTGGATAGTTAAATCTTTAAGAACTAGAGATAATTGATCTTCAAAACTCGGACAGACTTGATCAGCAAACCGGGACAGATTTGTTCTGCAAAGCCTGAGAAGAATTGTTCTTCAAAATAGAGAGAAGCACCGATCTTAATAAAGGCAGACACAATCTTCCAAAGAAGGCAGCTTTCATCGATCTTCAATAGTTGTCCAGTGACGAATCTCGGATCTTCATAGTTACATATAATCTTGAAACAAATAAGCAAATAGGGTAGCAAACAGCGAAAATACCTTAATCAACCCAACTGTAAATCCTCAAATAGGCAAACAAATAAGATCCCAAATATCTTCAATACTTCAATCTCCCCCTCACGGCAAATACAACCCAATAACTAAAGATACCCAATGGCAATGGTGGAAACAAACTAGTCTTCAATGTTTTGCACAAATGTTCTGCAATGTCTGCAATGGAATTGTACACAATCTCCCCCTCACATGCAACGGTACACGGGGACAAATAATGGAGATGATGTAAGGGATAATGGCAAAAAAACGTAATTGACCAAAAATTTCCAAGAGGTGTTATGGGTAATACCAAGCAATGCAAATCTGAGGTTCCGAAAACCGACTCGGATCGCTTAGGGGCCCACCCAATTAACAAATAGATCAAATGTAAGTAGTAGTCGCAATTTGGTATATAACCAGAATTTTCAAGAGGGCTATGGGTAATTGAAGAAGCAGTGGCACATAATGGGAATTAAAACTACTGAAAAGGGACTAAATTGGAAAATAAATCAACTCCCTAATAGAAAGGGAAAAAATAAAATAAATAAAAGAAAGGAAGAAGAATCGTGAAAGAGAAAGATTGACCAAAAAAAGGTAACGTGGCTGTCTTTTAAACCTTGCCAGTCACGTTATGGTCAAGGAGTTGTTGGTGGACTTTGCAAAAAACTGGAAAGAAGAATATTGTGGCCTGTCTTCCTCCACCGGCAAACTAGCAGCGAGAAAAAGAGCAAATCGATACCAATCTTCAACTTTCTTCAATCGATCAAACAAACTTCTGAAATGGAAACTCCTGTAGTGCCGAATTGAACAGCAAACTCCAATGATCAGATCTGATTTAAGTAGGGAAAAACACAGATCTGATTTGGAATAAAAGAAAGGCTTCAATCTTCAAGACTTGGGCAGAACAAATCAGCGATTTCCAGAAGAAGAAGATACCTGATCGATCTTCAAAAAAGGAAGAACCAGTGTGCAAAATCTCCGATCTACAATCACCCAGATGCTGGATAGAACTGATTCAAAAAACTTGGATCAATCTCCAAGAATAAGCAGGATATAAACCTGCAGAAAAACTTCACAAATCTGAATAGATTTGAAGTCACGATCTATAACCAAAGAACAAACTGCTGCAATCCCTAATTAACAAATAGAACTGATCTCCAGAGTAGTAGATTCGACTCTTCAACAAGATGGAAGAGCTTCGATCCCCAATAGCAGGCAGACACAATCTCAAAACCAGGACAGCAGTAGTCTTCATGAAGGCAGCAGTTGTCGATCTCCAACTTTCATAGAAAGAAAAAACAGCAACATAACTGCAGAAAATTTTCTAGAACTGGAAACCGCAAACTTTCAATGTATAACCACATAATTTCCAAATAAATAAATAAACAAGGATGAAACGAGCAGGAAACCCTAGTTCTTCTTTTCTTTCTATGAACTAGGGTTTCTCCATAAATCGGAGAACCTTGAAATGACTCAAAAATCGGCAATCTTGGAGAGAATCAATCACTGGTTGCCTAGCTCTGATACCATGTAGACAACCTAGGACCTATAACCAGTAACTTTGGAGAGAAGAAAAGAGAGAAGAGAAGATGGAAGAAGACTGTGCGATAGATTACCTTTATCGCTCCAGCCAATGTTCCTTTATATAATATAATAGCCTTGGACAGATTACATACTTAAAATAAAACTCTAGTCTAACTAGGAAACTAAATAACTACGTCACGTTGGACACACCCCAACTGACTCATATCTCAATAGAAGTATTTTGATGTGAGTGGGACCTTGGGTAGTTGCTCTTCTATGGATTGCTATTTATTCTACTGTTCTCGAAGCTTGATTCATTGTTTCTCCATTTCTCAAATTTATCAATATGATGGTTTACTATTTAAAAGCTATGATGAGATGACATATATGACATGAAATGAAATGATGAGAATGGAAAATTGAATGATCGAATAGAAATGGAAAGGACAGAACAGTATTTGCCACCAAAGTTGTGGAAAGGACAGAATAACAATTACCACCAAAGTTGTGGGAAGGAAAGAACATAAATCCTCACCAAAGTTGTGGAAGTAACAGTGCAACATTTCCTTCGAGCGTATCGGAAGTGCTCACCAAGTGTGAGTAGTTCGGTGGCCGAGATGTAAGGTCCACACCAAAGCTGTGAGGTCTCCACCAGAGTTGTGGAAAGACAGAAAAGTGTTCACCACCAAAGTTGGGGAAAGAAGGGTACAGTATGTACCACCAAAGTTATGGAAAAGACAAAAAGTTATGAAAGCCACCAAAGTTGTGGAAAGGATAAAAAGTTATGAAAACCACCAAAGTTGAGAAAATGACTAGTTATGAAAGCCACCAAAGTGGTGGAAATGACTAAATGCTATGATTCACCATGGTTATGAAAGGAATATCAAGATAATTACCACCAAAGCTATGGGAAGAACAAGACATAAATTTGGACTATAGGACTGAAGGATTGTAAAAAGAATTTCTCAACTCATTTGAATTATGCTTGCTTCAAGTTATATTATTGGTCTGTTGATTTCTTATTTCTTGAGATGAAATATCATGTATGGAAAATATGCTTGAGTCATATTATGAAATGTATGTATATGCTATCCTCATGTATATATGATTTTCAAAGTGTATTCCATTGTTCTACTCATGGGGCCATTGAAGCTCATCCCCCTTTTTTCCCTTTTTTGTTAGAGCCTCCTCATTTCAACCACACATGTTCAGTGTGCGTTTTTGGAGATAGGGGACAAGATCCCAGGACTTGATGGATATACTTGCTATAATGACTTGATTTTGTTCTTATTGGACTTATTTACATGTAATTTTAGTAGTTCACATGGATATGTATCTAAAGTGTTGTCTACATTCGTAATACGTTGAGGAATGCAATTAAAGCATTCTTGATGCTTATGTAAACTGATGAATGTAAGTAATGGAGATGTCCATGAACTTCAGGTGCCACCAGTGTGTCACGGGATCTTTGAAGTAATGCATTTTGTGGGGATACTATGTCAAAAATCCCCTCTCCATACTTAGATAATTATTCCGCTGCGCTTATAGTCATTTATTATTATTATTATTATTATTTTTAAAACATGTTGCACCTTCAAGTTCATGGTGTCGTTGCGACCTTGTGACCGACACCGTGAGGGTGAGACCTCTTACCCGCCCTTCGGTTGGGGTCATGAAACATTCATTCTATCACATACCCTTCTCTCTAACCTCCTGACTTCTTCCATCTTCTTCCTCTCCTTTCTCCTTCTCTGGTTTTGGGTTCTTAGGTTCTGATCATAGTTCGAAAACTCGTTTCGTTTCGGTGTTTCGGGCTGACCGAAATATCCAAAATTTCGGATATTTTGGTCGAAATTTTGCATTTTTCAGGTATGTTTCGGTAGGTCATTTCGGCGGGTTTTAGGCCAAATTAAGGCCTTAAACTTCATGGAAACCCTATTTTAGGCTATATAAACACATCTAAATGTTCAAATTGCAAAAATAGTCACCCAAAGTGGTGTTTTGGACCATTGATTGGCTATGTATGGTCAAACCCTAATGTATAACTTAGTTAATTACACATACACATTGTTTAAGACTTTAAGTTCTAGAGGACATAATAAATTAATGATTAATAAGCAATTTAAACAAGTAAATTGACTTGGAAGTTGGAAACATAAAGTGAATGACTCATAAGTCATAACTTAAGTCATAATATTTAGTACATTAAGTCAATAACAAGTTAACAACTTAAGAAGTTTGAATCTTGTGTTCTCCAAGTGGTTCCGGCATAGATTCGAAGGTCGGTACACAAATCAGCAAAAAGAGTTTGAAGAATGAAGAAAACAGAAGAAACAAACCACAAAAGAGCAGCCTTGTTAATCTCAGTCGAAATTTCGATCGAGACTAATGAGTTTCTGCCTTTTGTACTAGGTGTTTTGAAAAGAGAATCTCGATATCTCGCGAGATATGTACCAATATCTCGAGATATCATGAGATAATCGAAATCTCGACCGAGATTTGGTATTTTTTTTATTCGAGGTACCATTTCGTTTCGCCTTGGTCTAGATTTTCGAATATTTCGAAAATCTTCACCGAGATTTCGCGAGATTTAGTACTATGGTTCTGATATTATTACATAATCCAACATACACGAAAAGAAGAAAAATATATTTGTTTCTGGCATATTTTAGTATAGAAATGACGGTCCAAATACAAATAGTAATAGAATACTTACTGTGGTAACCGCAGAAACCTGGTGATCACATTTTGGTGAGTATCCCCTTCCTGAGTGCAAACCTCGCTCAAGCTTCCAAGCCGCACTTCAAATTTATCATCAAGAAGGATACTACTCGCTTGAACATCTCTTCAATAAGGAAATAAGAAAAAACCTTTAAGTCTTGCACTAGAGCATGAAAATTCTTTATAACAAAATTGGAAAGTGATTTAATAGCATTAATAAATATGGGAAAGAGATCGCTGCCTGGCCCTCTAGAGCCTGCACGTGTGTACTGGCCAATGGGAGCACACGCACAAGCATTGCTCAAGGTGGGATTTTCGCCTTTCCATGGGGGCAGCACAGTACTTTAGATTGCTTCTGTGTCTAGGTGCAGGAGGCACGCAGGCCACACGACCGGGTAGCGTTCTTTTCCACAATAAATATATATATATAGACACACACACACACACACACACTACCAAGCTAACATTGTCCTTTCACTTTATCAAAAAGAACTTGGTAAAACCTCAGATAAGTATTTGACAGGCAAATCAATAAAAGGACACCTCATCAAAAATGGAGGAAGAAGATACAAGGAAAAGACCCTCCCCATAATGAACAGAATTGAAAAGATGAAAGTAAAACCATATAATCAAACACCAGCAAACTAGTTCTGGAAATGTAAACGAGGACTAGTAATGCCACTACTAGCTAAATATCATCAGTAATTGCAATCTTGGCATCATGGATCATAGAAAAAGACCATTAAGTCAAGGCAAAATAATCTTGTGTGGGTGTAACTCTTCTAATACCCCATGTAAGTAAAACCTCCCAAAATGGAGCTTCTCTGCATTGGATTCATGTGCTGATAAATATGAGCAATATTTGGACATAAGGATCAGAACTAGCAAATGGAAAGTAATCTCCCAAAATAGAGTAATAAGGCAAGAGATGCATCATCAGCATGTTATAGAAGGTAGAAATTCTCTTTGGAGAGATCTGATAACTGGAGTGATACTAGTATAAGGTAACCGCTAATATATGAGGAGTGCTGGAGGGCAACCAAAACTAAAACATAAAAGTTCATGAGATTTGTCCAACTGCAATTATACCTGCTGCATACTAAAATGAAAAGTGTAAAATGGATTTAATCCGAGGACATCTCGGAGTCTTTCAATAAATGCTCGATTATACTCCCATGCACTCACAAGTGTAAACAGAAATGCTGGGTTTTCGAGCCAAAAATAAAAGAACTCCAAAAAGGCACTATCAGTGTCAGACATAATATCATGCAAATCCAGCACCACCCAAATCTGTTATGATCACCACTGAAAACCAGACATGAGTCAGACATGGCAAGGAGTTGACACAGAAGTTTCTACTTTCTCCTACACATTCCAAGGCCAGAAACCAGCCAAACAGGCACACCAACAAGTATGCAGTCTGGAGACTTGACATCTTTTAACTCCCATCCAACCATGTGCCCACATATTCTCACCCAGGAAAAGAGTGTTCACGCTAAGTTAAATATTTGCCCAGTAATGGACCTTCAAGTCCCCTAAAGCAACGGTATAACCCTAATAAGAAATGATAAGCAGCCTACGTAATTAGAATACTGAATAGAGCTGATTGGAGAAAAAGGATCCGTGTAGTCGACCCAATTTAGTTGGGAGAAGGGTGAGTTGAGTTTTGCTAGATCCTGCCACCAACTTAGTGATAGGACTCCAATGCGAAAACAACCAAAAGTTCAACAAAAAAAAAAAGGTTTGTACACACAAGTAGCCATGGGTTTAGCTCAGGACCTAGGCTACAGAGAAGAGCCAATCCAATTTCAATATGCCTATGTAATTGTGATCATGATACGAAACCCAGAACCTTAGTTATATCAAGCATCTCAGAGAAGATTCACATGTATGATTTGATGAGTGACAAACTAAGGGATACATTTGCCATTCTAAAATTTGAAAGCTTACCATTAGAACAGAGCCTATTCTCACACATCAGGACCAGTGGATATTAAGAAAGACTTATCACAGGGACAGCATAATCACAATTGACAGCTACCAAAAACATGCAAAAGCTAGTACAGGCATACCTGTGAACAATGGGTGGACAACATTCATGATGCAGATAAGATAGACCGTCTGCCGCTCCAATTGCAATTTTAAGCCTTGTTATCCAATCCAGAGATTGTAAACCGTCATCTTGTAAATCGGTCTTCCTGTACAATGAATTAGCCAAGTCTTTGTTTGGCATGTATTTGTAAACCAGGAACTTCTCATTCTCCTGCTCCAAACAGTGACCCAAAAGGGGCACCAACCTTGTATCTGAAACCCTGCTAAAGAAATCCAACTCCCTCATGTATGATTCCTTCTTGACTGAGCTGGCATCAATCCTCTTGACAACTACAGGAATGCCACCTTCCAAGACACCTCGGAAGAGGTCTCCTGAGTGGCCATGTTTGATTAAGTTTGAGTCATTAAAATCACTTGTAGCCCCGAGAAGCTGCTCGTACGTATAGGCATCTCCCAAACTAGAAAAGTTAATAGGTTCTCCAGGAGGTGGTGGGCTACTTCCAGCAGGGGCTGGCCTTACATCACTGCCTCTTTGATCTGAAACACCATTCTCACTTCCCCGTCTCCGTAAGATTAGTGCCAAAACTAATACCAAAAGCACGATGAGACCAAGTCCTCCAAACACTCCACCCAAAATGGGTGCTAAATTTCCGTTGTTATTGTGCGTTTCTGCTGAAGAGGGAGGTTGGGTTGTGTTTCCCGCTCCATCAAAACTCAAGCCTCTTGCCGCATAAAATGATGAACAGTCCTCCAAACTCCTCTGATTTGATGCATTCTGAAGGCAGTTGTAAGCAATAGAAACATTACTCAGAGTATTAATCGGTACAATGCCTTGAAAGTAATTATCAGACAGATCAATAGAACCGAATCTCCCGACAAGGGAAGTTAGAGTTCCATAAAACTGATTGTCCGAGAGATTAAACACTGGAAGTGTGTCATTAGCATTTGAACTCCGGTTTGGAAGAATACCCGTTAAGTTATTTCCTGACACATCGAGTAAGCGCAACTGAGGCATTGACCATACTGATACAGGAAGAGTACCAGAGAAATTGTTATGACTCAATACCACAAACTGCAACTGTGTGAGACCAGTAAACAAGGTATTGGGCAACGAACCAGACAAGGAATTCGAGCTGAGATCAAGGTCAACCAGGCGAGAAAGGCCACCGAACTGTGCAGGAACATCGGCAGAGAGGCTATTGCTTGAAAGATTCAAGAATCTAAGGGTGGAGAGGTTCCCAAGGGCGGGAGGAATCGGACCTGACAGGAAATTCGAAGACAGGTCTAGCAGGGTAAGATTGGTGAGAGCGGAGAAAGACGAAGGGATGGATTCAGTGAGCGAATTCTGCGAGAGATCAAGCACCGACAGATTCAACAACTGACCTAGCGAAGGTGGGATTTTGCTGGTAAGGCCATTCTTGGATAGATAAATAGAATTGAGAGTGGTTAAGTTTCCGAGAGAAGAAGGGATGGGATCGATTACAGAACAAGACCGGAGATCAAGCACTTGCAGTGAATGGAGGCGTTCGCCGAACCAGTCAGGAATAGAGCCCGGAAGCGAAAAACCAGAGGCATTAAAGGAGGCCAAGAGGGTAAGATTGGCGAGCCCATCGACGGAGAACTGTGGATTGAGACGACCAACGCGAGTGCGCCCCATCCCCGATAAGTTTATTCCAACGACCCGACCGTCCCTGCATTGGACGCCGGTCCAAGCCGAGCAAGGGTCAGCTTTTCTCGGCCAGTCTTTAGCCCTCAGCCCTAATGACGAGCGGAGGTCAAGTAGCGCAGCTCGCTCGGTCCGATTATTTAATGGCTCCAACTGTCCCAACACAGTCTGAAACAGTAAAATGAGTATAACACGAGCAAGCAGCTCCACTGTACTCCACCTGCGATCCGCCATGCCTTTCGACCATGTAATGAAGCCAACAACAACGACGGTAACGATTATCTCTGCATTTTCAACTCGTTCATCTTTGATTGCTACCTGGACATCCCATTATTAACTTACTTACAATTAATGGAATTTGGTTTTTTCCATTGTAAATGAACAGAGAAATGCAATCCACCTTCAGCGCTCCTCCTTCTCTGTGTACTGCTCTATCTCTCAATCTCTTACCTTAATAACAAGCTTTGATGCGGCACTTGTTTCTCCTCTAGTGCTGCTGATTCAAAGTAGTAGAACTAAGAATTAAACGCAAGTAACCCCTTGTCAGTAACTCATCATCTCTCTTCTTCGACCTTCGAATTATGCTCCCTCTCTGTCTCTCTCTGGTTGGTAACGGAAGAGAGAATGGTAAAATATTTGGAAAAAACTACTTATTAAGAGAGAGAGAAAGAGTGAAACGAATTCTTGACCGGTTTATCAGTCGCTCTCTTGCTCTAAGGAAAAAATAAATAAATACAAAAAAAAAAAGAGAAAAATAGGAGCATTTAAATGCCGACATTAATGATAAAGACTATTCCAACGACCTCGTCTCTAATAGAACTGGTGGGGAGGAGGAGGAGCTGCTACAGTCGCCGGAACTGTAAATCTGGTGATGGCACTTGGCTCGATCGCTAGCTTTCCGGTAAGTATTGGCAGAGTCAGGTGAAGAAACGCCAGCGCCGATCGTTTGGCAGTTGGCACAGGGTTGACTCCTTCCAGAAAAACCGCCAAAGCCAGCTAACCCCAATAAATAAACTAATGGGAAAATTCGCCCACCCTTACCACTGTGTTCATCTACACTAATTTGACTTATCTCTAGATTTTCTATTATTATTAACATTTATGAACTAATTAAGTTCATAAATAAAAATAAAATTAGAATCATATCTGCCAGATCTGCTTCTTTGCTTATCTCTCTCTCCGGAGATGTGTATGAGTGTATATGATTCGTCTTTGCCTCTTTGGTGTTTGGTGAGTTTGTTTCTCTGTTTCCGAATTTATTTCTGTGTTTATCGAAAGAAAGGAAAGAAAACAATTGCTATAAATACTCACCAAACGATTTTCGGAAACTTTGACAGAAAATCACTCGACAAATTCCTGCCAAATCGATCTGTTTTTGCTTAAATTACAAGAAAGACATCTCGTTTCCACTTCCCAACTCTCATGATCTCATCTCCAGTGCAGTGCTTTCGATTAGATTTTAGGTTTGATTAAATTAGATCATTAGAAGTGTAATTGATTAATTAAAAGTTGTTTAAGTCTGAAATCTACACTCATCTTCTTCGCTACGTTACAGTTGCCGGAGACCGGGGTTACCGGGGTTTCAACGTGAAGGGCACAAAGAGGTCGGCTTGTGGGCCCAACTGACCTATCAGTTATTCAGCCGGCCCAGCCCAGGTCCACGTGGGGTGGCAAAGGGGACCACTTGCCACCCAATGGGTTTCCTTTTAAAAATTCATTGATGCTGATTAGATATGGATGGCAATTATGTAATTTCATGGAAATATAGGGGTGTATATTTTACAATCTATCAATTTAGTCAGAACATATAGATGTATGGTCAAAAGACTCAAAACTGAAAACCCTCGAATCTCAGACTCTATTTCTGATTGTTTTGGTGGATTTGGGAGTCATTTTCAGTCACGGAAACTGGTGAGTTCAGTGAGAAAGAGAAGAAGGAAAGAAGAACAAGTGGAAATGTGGAACCGTGAGAGGGAAAAAGATCATTACTGACGTGGCAAAACTTCTTACCCGGAGTCTTACTTGGACCGGGTCCAGGTCTCCTCCCAATTTGAGAGAAGTGGACAATCGTAGACCCGATCAACTCCCACTTACACAGCTTACGTGTACCACTTTGCTCTCAAGCCTGTCACTACATGTGGAAAGTGGAAAGTGGAAAGTGGAAAATGGAAAATGGGAAAATGGAAAGTGTGAACTGGAAATTGGGATCGGATCTAGTAGATAGCCCGATATTCCTATGTTTGGAAGGTTGGACTTTAAGAGATAGAGAGATATTCCTTTGATCTTTCTTTCCTTTCTCTTTCCCCAATTCCCCAAAAAGAGCTGAAATCCATTTTGATTTCAAACAAAATCTTGTATCAATAATCAAGAATGAAGGGTCAACATCAAACCATTTGATTCTGATTATACGGTATGATTGCCCATTCATCATGGTCTAACTAGGAGTCTCTATATTGGTGTCTAAGCTAGATCCACAGATCGTACGTTGTGGAGTGGGCCAAAGGACAATGGCTTTACTCTGGTCCGATACCCTAAAGGTGTCCGTATTCATTTATGTCAATATGTGTTCCAAGCCCTCATATCTCTAAACAATAAAAGGGAGAAAGAATACCACCCCATCACCTTGTGTCTTGGCACAGGGGAGTGCAAAATGATCGCTGCACCTCTGATAATTTTCAGGGTTCTAGGGGGTTGTGCCGGTCATATTATGCATCCATGTGTCAAGGTGCAGGGGTGATGTGTACTTCACGATCGAGTGGCAAGAGTTCGTTTTTTGGTCATGTAACACCTACACCTGCATCAGCATGGGAGCCAATAAAAACGGCACATAAAAGGATTTATTGGAATGGAATTTTTTATTTCACTTAGGGTTGAATAGTAAATTCACATGATTCTGTGTCTAGGGCATAAGACCACACGACCTGTTAACATTCTTCTCCCCAAATAAAAAGGTTAAAAAAAAAAAAATCTTTTGTAGAATTTTCTAAGAAAACCTATATATCAGATGATCATTATGACGCTTTTAATTCTGGAAAAATCTCCTTCACATTGCCTTGTGTTAAGAGGCCTACTAACTATAGTTTTATTGAGATTCAAATTTTATATATTTATATCTACATCACTATCCATCAATTTTTTTTTCCACATATTTCACCCCATCATTTTCTTGTTAATGGAAATATGAAGGTCAACTCTACCAGCTTTTTTTTTAAGGGGAGGGGGGGGCCCTTTAATCCAACCAATAAATATACATGAAAGAAGTGCTAACATGCTGAGCCATGCATGGAGATGGTTTTTTAACCTGATATTTGATGCATGGTTGATCCAAAGGGGAACCTTCCTATTCGATAATTGATTTAACTAAAGATATTCTCCATGTGGCTCAATAAGGTCGGACTGTGTTCATTGGCCTCTTCACACTAGAAAGTTTTTTTGTTTTTTTTTTTTTTTGGAATGCTTACAAAGGGAGATACTAGATGAGGAACGGAGCTCATAACCGGGACCTCTTGAGGGCTAGGCTCTATTGCACTATCGATTGGCTGTCCTTATTAGGGAGAGTATTTGCCGTTCGAAATTATCAATAGGGAGAAAGTTCTTTGTTCGGGAGTGTGACCTACGCCAACACTCATGAGTCTATCTCTTTCCTCCCCATATGAAAAAGATACCTCGGCCCCCCTTGTTTTGAGGTGGAGAGAGATAGACATATGGGAGTGTTGGCGTTGGCCACACTCCCGCACAGAAAATGGTTTAATGTTTTCCTTTCAATATAAAGGGAGAGGTTTTCTATTTAAGCGCAAATCTGGAGGATACCTCTAGACCAACACAATATTTGCTATTGATAAAATTTTAAATAATTATTATCATTAAATAATAATCAATCATTATCTTAATCTATATTCGATAACCATCAAGATATAAAAGGTTATCCGAATTTGTATTAATATCGAATTATGTCATTAAATATCCAAATAAATAAATATGAATCGGAATTGAATCCAAACTTTCAACTATTTTCTTTTTTCATTCTCTAATCTCTATGGCCAAGTGCAAACATAAAACTTTAGAAGTTTAAATAAAGAATAATTTAAAAAAAAAAACGAAACATCATGTTGCAACTCAAGCTGGTGAAAAATAAGTTGTAACCTTTTAATATAACATTTTTTTTTATTAATGAGGATAAAATCATGTCATTTCAAATATGAATTTAAAAAACAAGCAAGACAATGATGCTCTTGATAATGACATAATGGTGAAAAATAAGTTGTAAACTTTTAATATAACATTTTTTTTTATTAATGAGGATAAAATCATGTCATTTCAAATATGAATTTAAAAAACAAGCAAGACAATGACGGTCTTGATAATGATATAATGGTAAAAATCTCTTTTTTATACTTATCTTAATGAACTTTTGGGACTAAGACAATGAACAGTCAAAAAAAGATTACAACTTCTCCATTCACCACTTTGGTGATTATAAGAAACACATTTTTTTAAAAGATAAAACGGATGACTAAAAATAAAAGGAAATATGTTGATACATCGAAGGATATATGATTGAATAGGAACTGAAATTTAGCACATGCCCAATCCAGATCATTTCCTAGATTTCCATATAATAAAAATTTCCCACTTCATCCTCCCCCTTGGAAGAATTTGGTGTCTAAGATACCCTCTATACTTTCTGGTATACAAAAATTATGCCAAATTGAAATGTCAATTTCATATTAACAAAATCATTATGCTTTTTATTTTTTCCCCTTTTTGTATCTTATCACAAATGATCTTAATTGTCATGTCAATATTATTAAGAGAGAGAGAGAGAGAGAGAGAGAGAGAGAGAGAAGAATGAGTTGAAATTCATGTCAATTAACTTGATTATGTATGTCTTGCACCCTTGAAATGTTCAAACCCTAACGTTTCGGAGCATAGGGAAAAAATGATCTTAGATGGTTATGTACTTAGATTTCTACATATTAAAAATTAATTTGAAATTAAGTAAATAGATAATTGGAATATAAAATAGATCGTATAAAAATATGCACCATGTCTTAAATATTTTTTATTGAAAAATCATAAAATATTCATCTCAAGTTCTCAACCAAAACTAAATTTGTATTACAAAAATAATATAAGAGATAGACTTTGTTAGAAATTTTCAAATCCGTGTTTTTTTAATATCACATGTTTAGTTGCTTATAACATTAATATTTCCTATATATTCTTGCCCTAGTTCTTTTCGTTTGGGGGGGGGGGGGGGTGTTACCTGATTGAAGGACTTTTTCTTGTACAAGGAATCAAGGATAATTGCCTACCCTATAAGCCTCCATCCAAAGTGAGATTCGATCTTGATCTCTGCTATCAACGGTTGGAGACCTTACCTCCAACCCAACGGTGGTACCTCCTCGATTTTTAATAAAACTACTGCAAATTTATAGTTGATCAACTCTTCATCATTATTTCTTTAAATTAAATTTTATTCATTTACTTGTTAACATTGATCTCTAATTTTATGTAAATTATACTTCTATATACCTTGATATAATAGATTTTTTTTTATTATATATCTGATAATATGCTACTCAAATGTTTATAACGCCTAATTCCCCCCCCTCCAAGTAGTAAAACTTTCAAGTTTGGGGATTTAACAAAAGTACACGATATAGATCGATTACTCAAGTACACAATGTCATGCATCCCTAGCAACTAAAACTTGAATCTATGAAATGTTGAGCAACACTAAAGCTGTTGCGGGTGAAAACCTCCGATGCTCGGTTCGCCCACGGATGAGCCTGCAAAAATCAAGCGATGAGCACAAGAGAGCCGGTGTGGCTCCGGCCAAGGACTCTCCGATGCTCAAGTTAGGTCTCCAATGCAACAGCGTAACTGCGTAGTGAAAGCAATATGAGGAATGATGCCCCATACCTGGGTATTTATAGAGTGAGGATGAGATGAGGTGGTTGGGAGAGTCCTAGTATGGTAGGAGTCCTTCTTTTAGAAGGCTCTCTCGCGTAGAGCGGAGTGGAGAGCTATTTTCGGGGTCGGGCTCTTATTAAGGTAAGAGTCCATGTAAAATGTGATTTCGTATTGCGCTGGGATCGTGGCTCGATCCTTATCCCGTGATTCTCGGGATGTGCTGACGTGGTCCCACGATCCCCGGTGGGGCTCTATGGTAGCTTCTGTGGAGGAGGGCTCGGCCTCGGAGGTCAGCCTAGTCGATCGGCCTTGACAGTCACCTCGGCCTGGGAGGTCGGCCCGAGAGGTTGGTCTTGGCAATCAACTCGGCCAGGGGTTTATGGCTGACCTTTGTGAGCTCGGCTCAAAGCTCGGCCTCAGCCACCGGCTAGCTTGCGCGAGTCCGGTTCTGTCAGGTGACTTATCGGAGATGGAGTCGGCCCGGCTTCCTGCTCAGCTCAATTCGGTTCTCGGACTGAGATCAGGTCGGCCATGTGGCAGCCTCTGATATGTGGGGTGTTTTATGCCTCATCAAATGCCAATTCATCTAATAGGGATTCATAGTTTTACACCTTCTTCTTGTACCTAATCGATTTTAATAAATCACACTACCATACAGTAAATAATAGGACATTTTATAACCAATAGTCAAGGTGGAAATAAATTGTACTCATAACTCATATCACTTAAAATAAAGACTTTTGAACTCTTTTTTGGAAGCTAAAACTTTACCCTAATTTCAAATTGTTTTTTATGAAAATTTTGGTTTGAGGACTTAAATTTAGGCATAAATTAGCTTGCTTTTTGTATATTGATTCCTCCTTTGTTTTTGTGTAAGTATACTTCTAAAACTGAATGAGACTTATTTTTATTCTGTGATTTTTCTAAACGAATTTTGGTTGTAGGACCATTAGGGTTGAGGACTGAGTTTTTCCAAGCTTCATCTTCGATTTAGTTTTTCAAAAACATCATTTTGGATCATGTGATGTCTAAACTTGATAGAATGTTTGGATGATACCTTTTTAACCTTAGGGGATTAGCAGGGTTTGTGATGTGAGGATTGTCTCATTATAATTTGTGATGACAACTTAGAATCTAACATGGACTTCATTTTTATTACTTAATCATCAATTTCTTGTGGTTGCATGGATTTTGGTGTTGCAAGAGTGTTGAAGAAGCATAAATCAAGAGATTGTACAGATTGGGATGGATGACAGTAGAGGTGTGGACAGATTGTCCGAATGTGATTGAATGGTTGCAGCAAGATTCGTAGTGGTTGGTCTTGAGAACTTTTTACTTATTTGTATAACATTATCTTTAAGATTTGGATTTGTAATATTTAAGAAGGTAGTCATTAGTTTTAATAAGTCATAGATTAGCTAGGATAGCTAGACTATCTAAGGCCAGGAAAAGGATGACTATATTTCCATAATTTTGTGTAATGATTTTTCTTTTTTATCAAGGAAAAATTTTACTTAGAAATTTTTTTGGGCAAGAATTTTTTTATCTGGGAGCATGGGCTGGGGCCAACGGCAACACCCACGAAAGCATCAATTGGGGTGGGGGCGATTTTGCCCCATCCTATGTTTGGGCGCAAGGGCCACGCTCCCACATAGGATCATTTTCCCCTTTTTTCACAACCTACATAAGAACACCTTTCTATACAATCCACATAGTTGTGCCATGTGGAAGGATGACATGGTACATCAATCTATTGGATATATAGGGTATAATTTGGATTGACCTTGTGCAAATTTAACCATTGGGGGTGGTTTCATACGTGGCTGTATAAGGGGGTGGGTGACAGTGTGTTAAATAGGGATCATTATCTTCTCAGGTTTCTTTGTTTGATACAGTTGTCTGGTTCCTCTCATAGAGATGAAAATGACGATCTAACCCCTTGCTCAGATGGGGTGCAAAGTCCACCTTCCCTCTTATTAGAGGCATTGGACAACCGTATTGGACAGAGAACTTAAGAGGAAAAAAATAGGGGGTTTGGTGACTTTGGTCGAATCGACCTCGCCTCATGTCCGTTTTCGATAATATGGAACCTTTTGCCTTAACCATGTCCCTTTGTACGTTTTTTTTTTTTTTTTTTGGTTGAAGTCCCTTTGTACTCTAGTTGTCCATTTGTTGTCAACGAAGATTGAAAACCAAAACCCTTTATTTATTGGGGACAAAGTTCCAACATGCATGTACTAGGATCCCATTAATGCACACCCTAATTGGTACTCGATACTCTATAGTTGGAGTTTTTTTATTTTTGGGTCGAAAATAATTGGTTACATTTTCATCTGATGCCTCCATGTGTAATAAAGGGGAAGCATGGGCATGCACGGGAGGGCATGCCCTTACAAGGAAGACTATAGGATTGAATTTGAATTGAAAAATCAAGGGGGGAAACACATATATGGTGGGATATGTGGTTTTGATAAACACCAAATTTGATAAGTGACCTATTAATTGAGGTTCTATTCTAAGGGCAACTCGTCAAATTATTTGTCCACATGATTAAAACATGGCAATCCTACTGGAATAGGTTCTAGTAAGGGCATGCACAAACATTTTGCCTTATTTATAATAAAAATTAACCCCTTACCAAAAAAATAAAAATAAAAATAAAAGACAAACCTTTAACTTATAAGAATTCCCCCCCCCCAAAAAAAAAGCAAATTCTTTTCCTCATAATATTATCAACAATAATATATTATTTATTTACAATTATATTTTTTTGAGAAAATTTTTATTTGAAGGACAAGAAGAATAAATTGCAAGGGTTTGAAGAAAAAAATCCCAAAAATTAGTGTAAAAACACAAGACCCAATAACTTAGTACAAAGACACAATGAGACCTAGTAAGCTAAACTCAAAGCACTACAAATTCAAACAAAATATATTAAAAAAAAATGTCAACATACTTCAAATTAAGGTGTCAAATAAATTACAACTTTACTTTTTTCCTTTTTTAATATTATACACAAATTTTTCCAATGTACTCGTAATGATATGTCATTTTCAAATTATTTTTAAAAACTCTTTAATACCCCTAAATTAAAGAAGTTTTTAGAATAAAATAAAAAGTAATTAAAAGAAGATGTCAAGTTCTAAATACACCTATAGAGGTGTCATTCAGATACTCCCGTGGATGAATCCTAAAACAAACTCCGATCAGAGTTAGACATTCCTTTTGTATAATACCCCAATATTTACCTACAAATATCAACAACTACTGTAAAGGGGAAAGAGATTTCCAAGCTGATTGATTTGGAGAGAGTATCCCAAATGGCCTTGGTCCTACCATATGGCATGTTAGAGGGGGTTGTGATTTGTTACAGCCATATAGGTGGACCATCAAGAGTTTCATGTTAATTGCGGTTGGTCAAATAGCAAAATTGCAGACACGAGCTTGAGCGGGTGGTTTGTACCTATCTTGTTGAAGTAGGTCCTGGGCTTAGGTCATCAGTTCGAGCCTTCCCTTGCCGCATTTCCACTCCCACCTCTGCACATCCTCTCTCTGGCCACCCTATGAGACAAGATAATGCATTAGCATATTGCATACATACGGGGTATTTTTTTGAATATGAGATTCAAATTTCACATGTGACTAACCTAGGCCATTCCATAGATATCCATTGATTGGAATTGCCACATCACCCATCTAGTTGCACTCAGACACATGGACAAAATGAACGTCCCACCCCTATGAAATAAAAAAAATTTAACCCTTATTGGATGTTGTTGTGTGCGTTCTTATTGGCACCCGTGCTGATGCAGGGTCAGGGACACGCATCGATCTTTTTCCTTTTACCCTTACACAGATATCTATGAAATATGAATAATATGCAAACAAAATGTACCTGAAAAGAGTAAACAAACCTGCTTAAGTTAGACAAAACATGACTATGACCAATGTAATTTAGTACCAGTACCACATAGAGATTATGGTAAGGTTATCTACAATAATTAGGATTCTCTTTATAGCTTCTTTGGGTACAATCATAACCCTGGTCAGTTTGCATGGTCAATCAAAAGCCATAAAGCACATTATTTTTCTTAGTATTTTTAGGTAAACAATTGAGAATTGAGATGATGGTTGAAAGCATGGTTTTAGTGCACGGTAGTTATATTTACTCAAAAAAAAAATCATGATATATACTCTATACGATATCAATATGGATCGGCATGTATCAGACAAGTAGTTTGTGTTACGTGCAAGATAATCTACAAATAAAATTAAAGAAAAAAAGAGAAGGATAAGATATAATTTTATGGACGAAGCAAGGGAGTCTGGCTTGTTAAGAGGTAGTCAACCTTTTCTCTTAAAAGATAAAGGGATTTAATTCAAGACCTCTCTTCTCTATTTCTACATTCAATCAATAAGGCAAGAGACAGTTACAACTCACTCGTCTTCCAAGTACATACACACCACTAACTCCTAGTAACTTACTCTATTTAAATAATACAACTCCTAATAACTTACAATAACCGCTCACTAGTTACCACTTGATTGACTACAGTACTACACTACGCATACACCTAAGACGTAACAGCACCCCTTTAGAATTGACCTTGTCCTCAAGGATTTGCCCTAGGTGCACCATTATGCATGGTTACATCTTCTTTTGGTCTCCTTTTATCACTTGAGGATTCTTCCATTGAAGGATTGGCTGACGTATGTGATCCAAGTGTCTCGAACACCATGGTAAGTTTTTCCATGATTTTCGACAAGCTTCCTCATGAGTTGTTGTTGCCCAAAACGAAGTGAATTCACAACGCCTTCCATTTTCTCGACTCTTTCTCTCATTCCTAGCTTTGATACCATTTGTTACGTGCATAATAGTCTAAAAATAAGATAAAAAGAAGAAATTACAAGGAGAAAAACAAAAAAGAGAAAATAGGGATTTGTTTTACGGATGAAGCAAGACATCTTGACGTAATTGGGAGGTCGCTGACCTCTTCTCAAAATAAATCTAGAGAAATAAAATAGAAAAATTTTCAACTATCCTTTCCTTCATTGTATTACAATAAATAAGATGATACAAAAGGCTCCACATAACCCAGGTACACCACTTATACCTTAATTCCACGTATAAAAATGAGTTTGTTTTTTTTTATACTATTTTACCCTTGATCTGTACCATTTCATTGGTTCAATAACGATACAGATCCTCTGATATGGGCAATCCGATACCGATACCGATACCTGAAACTATGGTTGAAAACCTTAAAAATGGTGGGAGTATACCAAATGGAAAGATGCAATTCTGAGCCAATGCAACCCCCAACCATACGTTCACAAATGTAAATTATTTGATCTATTGGAATCGTAGAATTATAACATACGGATGACCAAAAGAAGGTTGGTGAAATTATTATGTGAAAATTCAATTTCGGACTCAAAAATCTCTCTAATAATAAGTAGAAGGTGAGGAAAAAGAAAGGGAAGTGGTTGAAACCAGTACCACAGAGCTTTATATTTCTGTTCACAGCCAGCACAGGGCTTTAATTAAAAGCTTGGGAAACAGCTCACCAACCCAAACAAATCAATAAAAGGAATAGATTTTAGACAAGTTTTTATGGAGGCAATGAAGACAGAGGAAGCTTTTAGTTCCTGGCATGGTTCTAAGTATCGGTATATCGTATCGGGCAATACGTATCGATTTTGTTAGTTATCAATATCGTATCGATAATACAATACAGATAAGGGGTAAAATGGTCAGAAAACTCATTTTTTTAGAAAATTCAGGGATATTCTGATCCGATACAACCGATTCAAGCCAATACCCGTTCTGATACCGTGCACTAAAACCATGGTTACAGGAACCAAACCAGGAAGATTTTTCTAAAACTGCCCAACAAGGTCAGATCAAAATTCAAGTAGTAAAGTTTTAGAAGACCACGCAACTCTGGATCGATGCTTCCTGACACCCAAATTCAGTCCAAACTACGGCTTGAAAAATTGGACTAATAAGAATCAAATAAACCAGCTGGGGCGGCCGCCGGCTGGTTCCTTGATTCAACTGACTTTGTGACTGCCACAAGGCATTTCGGCTAGCATAAGTCATGATCAAAACACATCCATGCTTTTAGTTTCAACAACTACTTTGGGAAATTATTTTATTTTATTTTCACCCATTCCTTATATTGATTAGGTTTTGATTATTTATAGGGGTATCAACCGGTCGGTCTAGGTTGAATCGGTTTCAGTGTGGTAAAGATGAATCCAAAATCAAACCAATAAGGAAAAGCTTCGGTTTCAATCAGTTTTTGGTTTCGGTTTGGTTTGATTTTAGGATTTTGTTATCAGGTTGGTTTGGTTTCACACACACAAATATATATATATATATATATATACACAAAAATTATGGAGGGAAAAATATGTTTTTTTAATGAGTTTCAAACTAGTATCAAGTTCTTATCGGGTTATATCAGTTTGGTTTAAGTTTCAGTTGGGTTTCTCACTTGGTTTCAGTTTCGATTTAGGGTTAAGTTGGTTTTGGGTTGGTTTCAAGTGTCCAACACCCCAATCTAAAGCCGCTCTAAAGATCGGTTCGGCTTGCTTAGGGCTAATCGGTTCGATTCGAACTAGTTTCGCCATTTTCGGGTTAGGTTTTGATACCCCTAGTTTTTGAACCCTTATTAGTGTTGGAGGGTCCAACCCAAACCCCTTTAAGATGCTAAATGGGTAGAGCTTGGATCTTCCTTTAAGGCATTAAGTAAAGAGAGCAGCATCCTTAGGTATACAAACGCATCAATGACCTGAACAAATCGATGTGGGATTATATAACCCTCAATATCTCAACATTTCCTAGTCTCACGTGTAACTTTGGCATATCTAACTCCATACATAGACACAATTTAGGGAGATAATACACGACCTAGGTTTTAATACCATGTTAGAAGGCCCAACCCTAAACCTTAAGACATTAGATAGAAAGACCTCCTCAAGCATATAGAGGCACCAATAACCTGAACAAACCCTATAGAGTCTCCTCATAATGTAATCCATTATTTTATCCATTTTTGTTTCATTCTTTGAATACTTTTATGAATATAAGAAAGATCTCTACTTACTTAACAGACCAATCAACTGTTATTTTCAGTTGGTCAACCCCCATAGTCTCCTTCTAATGTAATCCACTTTTCTTTTCCATTTTTGTTTCTTCTTTGAATAAATTGTTATTTAACCGTTTATATTGACAACTTCTATATATAAGATGAACCCAATTGGTTGGTATGATATCCTTTTCATTTTCCCTATTTTCTTTTGGGGGTCAGATGATATAGTTTGTCACTTGTGAAATAAAAAATAATTTTCAAAGATTGGTTCCAAAGTAGATTCATATCCATTGGAAGTAATGAAAAAATAATTAATTATAACTTCAGAAGAGAAACTCAGTTGTAAAATGTTTTATTTTATTTTTTCCCTTAGAATGGTCAACTACAAGAAATCTAAAATTTGACCTAGACAAAGAAAGATGATAAAAAAAAAGACTTATTTGTTCCCCTTGTACTGTAGTGAGAAAAGGAGCTAGCGGCATTAGATGCTTTGGGTCTTGTATATAATTACAAAAAAGGAAGAATTTTGATCTTAACTTTCCAATCATATATATATGGATTGATTAATTATTTTTTTTGGTCAAATACATAGCTTAAATATTATAGCACCCAAAAAAAAAGTAAATTTCAAAAAGGTACATAACAACTACCAATGAATTGGGATAGAAGTACCAAAAGAATGAAAGAAAAAAAAAAGGATTATGGGGAGCAGTTCTCTGTGGGGGGGAGCGTAGGGGTCACATGTGCACGGCAGCTAATAAGAGTGCGTGCACTGGCATCTTGAGGGACAGGTTTTCACCTTTCATGGGGGCGGGGCAATCATTTCACCCCACTGAGTCTAGGCGTGGCCTGTGCCTCCCCACCCCAACACAAAGAACATTTTCCCAAAATATTATTATTTGGTAAAATATTTCCTAGTTGACACACCCCATACAACCTTACCTAGTTTGTGCATGTAATTGTGTCACTTAGAGAGGTGATGTGGCTACGTGCCAAATCTAAAAATCAAATTCAGCCCTATACCATGTATGCCCACACAACATCTTAGTAAAATGTATGCTCTCTTATATTCTTGAATTTTAAAATGTTTTATTTTGTCACTTGACAATTTCCTCTTGAGCTACATCTTGTCGTCACCAAATAGGTGTACTAAGAAATCGTAATCTTACTTCTTTACCCCTTGTCTTATTCCCAACAATTATTTTAATCAAAGATAAAAAATAAAAAAAAAGGTTTTCAAAATAAGTGAATGTGACTTATCATTATGTCATTTTCAAACGTTGCCATTATACATGTAAAATGACAATATTACCTCTACATTAAATAAAAATATTTTAACCTTGTGTGACCTATCATGTGTGCAAACTAGGGATAAAACAATTAACAACTGAGATAATAATACTAACAACAACAATAACAATAGTAATTAACCAAAAAATTATAAAAATAATAGTAATACCCAGTCACATGTAGGGCATCCAAAGAATGATTAAGATTTCAATAACCTTGCATCAAACAAAGAAGAATGATCATGCCAAAACTGTTGATATTAAATCAAACATTGCATATATAAGACTTAATGAGTACCAAAAATTTATTTTATCTAACAAATGAAACAAACAAACAAAAAAAGGAAGAAAACTTCCATAGATGTGCAACTAACTGCAATAGAGGTTTAAAGTAATGTTTAGAAATAAAAAAATAATGAAAATTTCAACCATAGGTTACATAATAAAAAAAGGACGATTGTTCTTTGGCTTGGAGTGCAGGCTGTGCTCAGACACATGGGACAATCATTTCGACCATTCAGGGGGGTAGTCATTTCGCCCACCCCCATGTGTCTGGGCACATCCTGCCCCCTCGGCACAGAGAACATTTGGCCCAAAAAGAATAGATAGTTAAAAAATAACATAAAGTACAGGAAGATAGAACTATTAATCATTGTGTTTTGCCCACTTAAAAACTCTAAAGACTACTATTGCATTTAAAGTTAAAAAAGATAAACCAACATTTGTTTCAAAATCCATAAAGAGACTTTCTCAAGCACAAAATCGATTAGGACCTCCCCTTTTTGTCCTAGCTTAACATTTTATTTTAATGCTTTATATATTTGGCTAGTACTTTAACCTTTTTTTTTTTTTTTCTTGTAACTTGGTTGAATAGGCATATACCAATATATGAAAGGATTAAATTTATTATATTTATAAAAAAAAAATAGAAAAAATATTTACAACTATTACTTATAAGAAACAAAATATTTTGTTTCACCATGATTATCAGTTTTAAAAGGTCCCTACTAAACATGGAAGAATGATAATGCCATATATTACATAACTTATCTATCCAAACAACATTAGAGGAATGAATGATACGACTAATTTAAGTGATTGGATTTATAGGGTGTACATCTTCTTAGAATTTTTACATATTAAATTTAGTGGTCCAAATTAATCATGTGGTACCACCATGTATGGATTTTTTTTTCTTGTATTTTAATAAACCATTTTAGCAAAATTTGAAATTTCACAGTTTCTTCAAATTTTATTTTGCCATGCGATAAACTCTATTTAACTCAAAACTTGACATGTAATACAAGGAAATCTCCAACATTTTCGTTAGTAGTTGTAGAATGATTTCTCTCTCTCTTGTGGGAAGGATTAGCATCCACCCAAGGTGATATAAGAAAGATAGATTAATTGATTAATGCAATGCCTTGCCACCATGGCAAAGGATATTTTATGTGACACTCAAAGGAAGGATATATTCGCATCCACCCAAGGTGATATATGGAAGAGATTAGTTGAGTAATGAAGTGCCTTGCCTATCATGGCAAAGGTTATTTTATTTGAAACTTGTAGGAAAGGATATATTAGCATCCACCCATGGTGATATGGAAGGATTAATTGGTTAATGTAGTCAAGGAATAACATATGGGGGGCCCCATTAACCTTTTGGGATTGGTGTGTGGTTTATGTGATCACACTTTCATCAAAAAAAAAAAAAACATATGGGAGGCCACCTCTTCTTGGCCTTCACAGGTAAAAAAAAAAAAACTGTGAAGGCCAAGCTGGTTATCTGTGTCACTTAGCCAAGCTTAACCCCTTTCTATGCAGTACTATGTAGTCACAAACATGGTCAAGCAAACCTCTATCTTTTTCTTATAACTTACACAAATCATCAAACCCTAATACTGAAACATGCTTGGGTACGTGGTTAATTACCAATACCATTGACAACAATGACAAAAATCCTGCAATTTGGTCTCTTATTTTAGGGCAGGGGATCGATATGCTGTCGATGTGGGATGGAATCGCCCACTCCAAGCCAATGGGTGCATGGGTAAGACCCCACACGGCTTGTATAAAAAGGGCCCACATGTTGAGTAGAGAGAGAGAGAGAGAGAGCATATTGGTACCGAAGCATGTCGATCGTATCAAGTCATATCGGGCCAATATGGGATCAAAATATTGTTTTAAACCAAAAAAAGAAGAAGTATCTGTACCTTTTTTTTTCCAAACATATTGATTAAGTGTCGGTATCAGTCATGGCCAATATTGATACAAATCGATTAATCCCATACATAAAAGAGAGAAAGAGGCCTTGAGTTCAAACCTGTTGGTTGTCATCTTCCCTCCCTCACTTATAATAGGATATAATAAATACTTATCAGAGGAGAGAAGAGGAGAGAGAGAGATGATGCCATAGAGTTCCCTTATTTTTTAGAAGAGTTTTCTATCCAAGAGTGTGGTCCTTATGCCAGGGTGTGAGGGTCAATGGAAACGCAAATGAAGGAGGTGGGATTTCATCTTCCATGGGTGGGGAAGTCATTTTGCCTTATCCTGGAGCCATGCTACCGTACAAAGTTCTGTTTCCCTTAATTAATGTTTGGTTTGGCCTGTTTTCTCCAAGTACGTGCAGGCAATAATTGTGACAGTGCTCTCTGCTGTACTCTCCCCATGTACTTACAGGATTACATGAACCCTGCTCCCGCTTGTTATATACATATCACTCGGCATCTAGAGGAGCTGGCCATCCATGGCCCACACGGACAAAACACCTGCTTTGTGCTTAGATCATGGCATTGACCTAATAGTTAGTCCATGGGCCCAATAGTTAGTTTGGGCTTTTGTGCCAATGGTACATATTATTCAAACAGGCCTAAAAGGAATTGAGTTTTTAACAACACTGGGGAAGTACATTAATCACTCACCATTAATTTTAGGGTAAATGCCTTCTCTGAAATCTGATGAGTTTGATCACTTAAAGGAAAAAAGGATGTAAGACCAGCCTCCGTGGCTCACTAAAGGGTGGACCCTAGTGTACAAGGCTCTCATGTCACTGTGGGGTCTGGGGAGGGTATGCAACGGAGAGTCTGTTTCCCGACTTGATCCCACAACCACTAGGTTGCAATGAAGGAACCTTACCGTCACGAGGGTGGTTCACTACGCCATACAAATATGGCGTGGGGCATCCTTGGCATCTGGAATCCCTTATAATGAGGAGGGGAAGAAAAATAAAATTATTTTTTCAACTTTGTGATTGGATTGTAAGACTCATGAGACTCATAAATCAATAAGATTATCATATTTTAGTATTAAAGTTGTGTTGCTTCAGTCACTTATGGGACAGTAAATTGGCCAGGTTTTTGGGGTGGCTCAGATCCTGCCTTCTAATCTCTAGGTGTGTGTATGTACTATATCTTAAACGACATATGGGCTTTTCCCAAAATATTGTTTTCATTACAACTGCAGCAATAACTAAGCCCACTAATTTAGCATTTTGCCCACGGTTGGAGGCCCATAGAAGCCCATATCACATGGCTGGAAAATTGACATAATTTTAGCCTTTTAGGGTTGCCATCAGTGTGAACCGTTTTAAACCAAATATAATCCATTATGTCAAATCTTTTCTCTTAATCCTCTTAAACTTTGAAGAAGTATGTACTTCATCTAATTCGTTTGTCCAATCATTTACTATGACCTTTTTTGGGGTAAACGATCAACCCTATCACTTCCTAAAAGATAAACTTATCAGGAATCCAACAAAGTTCCTTGAAAGAATACTAATGGAAACTGTTGTGGTCGAAGAAGATGATTATTTTTCTGCTGAGACACGTGGAGGTTTCGTATTAGGGGGAAAGAGTATTTTGTTTCAGCCATCACACCATACTTCTTTGAGCGATATTCATTTTACAATGACAATAAATTCCTCTTGCTAGGCGTTTATTCACTTCAATGTCCATCAATGCTTACATGTGACAACCAATAACATCTCCTCAAATCGTACAATTCAATATCGGAATGAATGCATTCAATTTCATGCAGCTAGACCTCCTTATATCCCGTCGGCTACAATGTCTACACTTAGTGCTCCACAAACGTCTACATTTAGTGTTTATCAATCACCAATTGTGGTCAACAGTTACAATCTTTCTCATACTACGACTGTATGTGGCAGTGGTTACAATTTTTCACACTATGTAATTTTGCATGCAAGTAAAGCTAAATTGATTGTCACTTAAAGAGCATCAAGTGGGCAGTGGTTATCATCAAACAAGGGGTCTCTATTTTACCACTACTCCAAGTATTCTTTCTTTATGGGATCGTCCGATCTCTTTAAGTATAGCCCGTAATCCCAATTAGTTAGTCTTCAGTGATTTAAGTCTTATCTATCATGGCGGAAAAACAAAAGGTGGAAAATATCCCAATGAAACAAATATGATGATCCAAATTCTCAAGCCTACACCAGTATAAATGACTCTCAAAAATTTCGGATCGAGAGCTCCCCAAACCCCCGAACCACTCAACGACGAGTGGGACCACCGAAATTGGGGAAGAATCACCGATACTTCTTGGATTAAGTTGAGATCAGGCTTCACCAATTACAATATTTGACATTTTTCCTTGTAAAAATAGGATTGGTGCTTCATTTATGAGAATTAAACCAAATATAATCCATTGTGTCAAATCTATTCTCCTAATCCTCTTAAACATTCAAGTATATGTACTTCGTCTAATTCGTTTGTCTAATCATTTACTAGCACCTTTTTTTTGGGGGGGGGGGGGTGGGTTGGTAAACGAGCAACCCTATCACTTCATGAAAGGTAAACTTATCAGGAATCCAATAAAGTTCCTTAAGGAAGACCAATGGAAACTATCGTGGTCGGAGAAGATGATCATTTTTCTGATGAGACACGTGGTGGTTTCGTGTTGGTGGTAGAGAGCGTTTCTTTTCAACCGTAACACTTGACTTCTTTGAGTAACAATTCATTTACAATGCCAATAAATTCCTCTTGTCAAGCGTTTATTCACTTAAATTTGCATCAATCCTTACATGTGATAACCAATAACATCTCCTCAAATCATGCAATTTAATACGAAAATGAATGCATTTATTCATTCTCGTGTATTTTTGTATTGGATCTTGTGGGTAGTTAACTAGAAATCTCTTTCTGACCAAATCAAGCTGCATAGGTTCAGCTTGACCTTTTCTAACCTCTCCTACAATGCACCCACCAGTATATTTCCAAGCAACAAATAGAGAGAAATTAGCTTTGTTTCTTCATCAAGCTCTAGGTTTCTGTCTTGTCATGCAACTTTCAAGAGCTTCTCTCTTTTATTTGTGAATAAGTTATTTCCCTACTTCCACCTAAAAGGAAACTGGTGAGTGACTGGGCAGACAAAGCTGGTCGGATATATTGATTCCTTGGTGTTTTCAATACATGGACTATGAAGGACCTTATTCTTTCTCTTACAATTAATTCAACTACCAAATATGTTCTTCCAATTGTCTGATTAGATCCTTAATTTCGGATTTCAATTCCTACACCAACGAGCAAGTTTTCCTACACCCATAGAGGACAGTTCACCCACCATTCTAAGGTTCACAAACCCCTCCTAGGATTTTAATATGTTCCGAAATACCCTCCCGATACCCATTCCCGTCCTCTCCTGCCCCTCGGTGAATGAGATCTCATTCACCATGGGTGGAGGGCAACTTGGTCCATTTTTGTTTGTTGTCTAGAGATAGAGTGATAGACAAATACATTGTGTCATAATATTTTCATCTTATTTATTTCTTTTCTTTTCTTTTTTTTTTTTTTTTTTTGGGTAAGAAAAAACGAAAGCTTTACTAATTAGAAAGGAGGAATACAACCATTTACATTACACCGGATATGTGGTCTGACTCAAAAAAACATCTAAAACCATTTACAATAGATAGATTAGCAACATACTTAAAGGCTATGTCAGGAGATTTAGCAGAAATCTTCAAGAGAAGATCAAGGAACTCAAGAGGCCAAGTGGAAAGGGATGGAGTTGGAAGAAGTCCAGGTAGCATATTGTTTGAGCACCAAACTTCTTTCAGCTTCAATCCTCTCAGGGTTGCAAAATCAAGACTGTTGAGAATAGCTGTGAGTTCGGGTTCCAAAACATGTGTATTTTTACTTCGACCAGCAGAGAGAAAGAGGACTTTGCCGTCAATCAAAAAACCAAAGACCCAGCCCGACTTACCTAAATTGTTGGTTCCAAACCCTACACAAAGCAACACAGGAAAATCTAGCAAAGGTAAATTATTGTTAGAAAAAGATATATCAGGCAGATTAATAGAATTTAATTGAGAAGAACAAGTATTAGTAGAATTTATAGAGGGTGGGGAAATGTTTAGGTCTCTCAACCACCGGTTTATTTTACAAATAGTCTGTCCAGGGCTGGGGCGCATCCCCTTAAACAGAACATTGTTGCAGAGTTCCCAAATAACATAACAAGAAACAATAAAAACAGAAAAAAAAATCAGACTAAGGAGGGCTTGTCAAACTGTCGGTCCAGCAAGGTAGAAATGTAGAAATGTTTGAGAGAGGGACATGAAATGAATTCAGTTCTCAGACCCAAAGGACCGGCTACCCAGATATGCTTAACCCATTCACAAGATAGTAGTACATACCAGAGGGTCTCATTACAAGTGCCACAGAGAGCACAAGTGGAATCGATCTGAGTCCATTTCGAAATGAAATCCTTAACAGGAAGCCCTGCATGTAATACACGCCAGAAGAAGAGTTTAAAATTTGGTAAGATCTTAAGTTTCCAAAAAAATTTCCACCAATTAACAGCAGAAAAATCAACTAAAATAGAGGAAGAAATAAAAGCAGCAGCACGCTTAGTGCTGAACCGACCCTCACGGGTCAACGTACACCACCAGGAGTCTGGTACAGCAGAACCTTGAACAAGTAGAATCTTGGGCAGAAGGGTAGGCGAAACAACCCTCAACCGTTCTAAGCACCAGTCATTGTTGTCAAGAAAAAGAGAGACTCTTTCAGGAAAGACTCGCTGAGAAGCCCCAGGAGTAATGGTAAAGCTAGGGATCGAGGGAATCCAAGGATCAAACCAGAAAAACGTTTCAGTTCCATTCCCAATCCTCCGAAAGGTGATAGACTGAAGGGACAGGATAATCCTAGTTATGCTATTCCAGCCCCAAGAGCCTCTCTTCCGACGGGTTGAAGGGTCAAATAGAGAAGTGAAAGGATAGTACTTGGCCTTTAACATCCTCACCCAAATAGATTTATTATCGGTCAATAACCTCCATCCTAATTTTAACAAAAGAGTCGAGTTTTGGGTCCGAGCAGTCCGAAAACCCAAATCACCAAGAAAGGTTGGTGAGCTCATAGTTTTCCAAGAAATACACGCATTTTTCCAATGTGAAGCAGAACCCCCCGCCCAGAAGTTAAAACAAATTGAGTCAATACGCTTACAAATAGTCTTAGGAAAATAAAAACAACTCATAAGATAAACAGGTAAAGAACTAATCACAGATTTAATAAGAACACCACGTCCTGCAAACGAGAGATGGTTAGCTTTCCAAGTGGACAATCTGTTAGAGATACGATTAACAAGAGAAGTAAGCTGCTTAGTCCTAGATTGCAAGGGAAAGCGAGCAGTTGCAAGGTAAGAAGAGCTAGGTTGCATTTGAGGGATACCCAAAATCCTACCCAACACAACCCTTTGAGAGTCAGGCACATTCTTGCTAAAAAATAAACCACTCTTTGAGTAGTTGATTTCTTGGCCCGAGAGATCCGAGAATAAATCCAAAATAGCCTTAACAGTACCAAAATCCTCCGCATTAGCTCTGCAAAAAAATAAAGATGTCGTCAACAAATAACAAGTGGGTTATTTTCGGGGCTCCCCCAGCAACCTTAATTCCTTGAAACAGGTTAAGCTCCCTATAAGTAGTGATCAGACGGGACAACACTTCCATACCCAGGATAAAAAGGTAGGGACTCAATGAACATCCCTGGATCCACTAAAATACCCAAAAGGGGAACCATCTAACTTCACAGAAAAGGTGGTAGATAAAAAAATACTACTGATGAGATCACACCACAGTTGTCCTAGCCCCAAAAATTTTGAAATAGAGGACAACAGCAACCATTCCATTCGGTCATAAGCATTCGACGTATCAATTTTAATTGCCACCCAACCATCCTTACCCTTCTTGTGCTCAAGGAACTAAAAGATCTCTTGAGAAATCAAGATATTATCAGAAATTTGGGGATCGTGTACAAAAGCACCTTGGAAAGGGGAAATAAAGGAGGGAAGGAGGGGTTTCAAACGCAAAGCCAAGATCTTGGTAATAATCTTGTAGAGTACCGTGCATAGATTGATCGGTCGAAAATCAGAAACAGAGGAAGCATTGTCAAACTTGGGAATAAGGCACAGTAATGTATGATTGACAGAAGAGGGGATGTTTGCTGTAGATAGACACTAACTGACAAACTGAAAGAGAGGGCCCTGAATATGATCTCAAAATTTCTAAAAAAAACAAGCCTAGAATCCATCGACCCCAGGGACCTTAAAAGGTCCCAAAGAAAAAATAGCAGCCCTAAATTCATCAAGAGAAGGAATAGAACAAAGAAAAGAGGTCTCAGAAGCAGTAATGCAATTCGGGAAAAGACACTCAACAAAGGACGCATCCAAGGGCGAGGCCGAGATGAAAATATTGGAAAAGTGGTTTACGAAAGCAGAGGCAATACCCTTCAGATCAGTAACCCTCTCACCATTATCCAAAAGCAGAGAATCAATCCTGCGACGCCTAATATGATGCTTCGCAACCGTATGAAAGAACCTGGTGTTTCTATCCCCAGAAGTTAGATATTTCGAACACTTGGCATGGACAATGGCTACCACTGATGCCAGCTAAATATCCCATTATCCTCTTTCCAATCAAGAAACTGTAGTGGCATTACAGGTAATTTTGCCAGACATTTAGGGACACAACAGTAACTTTGACTCGTAGATATTTTGGATACTTTGCGTCATCACGCGAGTAGTGTGGTCCCTTCTCATAGTTAAGTTCATACCAAAAAAAAAAGAGTATTGTGGTGGTCCCCATGAGGAATCAAAGGAGAAAGAAACCATGGTTAACAAACCACCCCAACCTTAGCAAATCCCATCTGGGTCTGTTGGTTACAGCTCACCACTCTATTCAGGTTGTTTGGTTCCAGGGATAAATCCATCCCATCCTATTTTTAAGTTGTGGGAAACTCAGAATAGCAAATACTAAAATTAAAAAATCTACCCTAGTTATCACTCCGAGTCTCCGATCCACTCGGGAGACTCAACTATAAATTCATGTTTTGGGAGCTCGAGGGTTTCGTGCCCTTCGAGGTGGATTTTAATCCTCCTCTTTCTTTCTTCTTGTTCTTCTTCCGATCTTTATCGGTTTCATCGTTCTGGTTCTTGTGTTTTTTGGTGTTCGCTGCTTCACGTCTTCGGCTATGGCTTCTGCAGATGTTGAGTTTCGATGCTTCGTTGGCGGTCTCGCATGGGCGACCGATGATCAAGCCTTAGAGAAGGCTTTCAGTCAGTACGGCGACATTATTGAATCAAAGGTCCGTTTTTACAAGGCATCGTCTTCGCAGATGTGTAGATCGGATCGGACCAGAACGGATCGATTCGGCTTTACTTCTCTGTATTGTGTTCTCTGATATTGGATGGCTTTGTTGATCTGTTTTCTGTACTACCTGTGTCTCTTTGTTCTCTAATTGATCACCGGAAACGGTATGTTTTTTCCTTCGTCTTTGAGGAGACGTGGATCGATCGATTTGAGATCAGATCATGTATTATTACTTTCTCAAAACAGTTCACTCGATCTCTTTTTTATGCTTCTTTGTTTGGTTGGTTCAGATCATCAGTGATCGTGAGACTGGGAGATCTAGAGGCTTTGGATTTGTGACTTTCCGTGATGAGCAGGCGATGAGGGACGCCATCGAAGGGATGAATGGTCAACGTCTCGACGGTCGTAATATTACCGTCAATCAGGCGCAGAACAGGGGAAGCAGTGGTGGTGGAGGTGGTGGTGGTTACCGCAGTAGTGGCGGTGGTTACGGTGGCGGCGGCGGTGGATATGGTGGCGGCGGTGGTGGATATGGTGGAGGTGGTGGTGGATATGGAGGTAGACGTGATGGCGGTGGTTACAGTCGCAACGGTGGTGATGGTGGTGGTTACAGTCGCAACGGTGGTGATGGCGGTGGTTACAGTCGCAACGGTGGTGGTGGGTACAGCCGCGGTGGTGACCGTGGTTATGGAGACGGTGGATCTCGTTATTCGAGGGGTAGCGGTGCCTCTGATGGCAACTGGAGGAATTAGGCTTGGCTATTGATGTTTAGGGTTTGGCCCAGGGTTCGATGTCGTGAATTGTGTTTCTTGTTCTTGGTATAATGGTTCTCTCTATAAGTGATTCGTCTTTTTTGACCGATGGTTTGTTTTCTGTAGTTGTGGTTCTGGTGTCTTATTTAGTTACAAAGATAGAAAGAAAAAATTGAAATATTTTCATTAGAAATTGTGTTTCTTTCCTTCAGTTTTTTTTACCTGCAAAGCCGATTGATTGAGGAATCAGGCCTCGCTTTGATTTTTTTCTTTCCTAGAATTTAGGATGAGCAGAAATTGCTATCGGGTAGTGATAATCATGTGCGATACCGTCGGAAAATTCTGTTGGATCCAATTTCCCGGCATGAAGCTATCCTATTTAGAGACAATTCAGATCCTCTACGCCGCAGCTGTCCGTTGCAGCATGTGCGGCTCAGACTGAGTTGTCCGTGCAATGACTTCCTTACCCTCGCTGGGGCAGGGTGTTTGGGCAGGGGTAAGGTGGTCTTTGCACATGTGATTACTGCGCAGCTTAGGCCGCTACTGCCAGCGCGCCGTAGGATTTGGAAATAGGTTTGGATTCTTTTAACTGTTTAAGGAAGCTTTTCATTCAAGTGATTCGGATTTTTATCTTCCTCTAGGGTTCTTTAATTCCATTCCCTTCCGCACGATCACCAGTGACCTCACCTCCCTCAGCCAGGAACTCTTTTATTCCTTTCTTTTTGAATTCTGAGTTTTATGGAATGATAACGTGATATGATATATTGATACGGACATGGATACGTATCTATTTAGTACTATCCGAATTCGTTCAAAAGTTAAAACGGATGCGGTTAGACTATAGTTATCCGAAAAGCTGTTTACATAGTCTATCCGAAAAGTTATATTTACATATAAACGGATAAAATATCCAATCCGTATCTGTTTAGCATTATTTGAATCCGTTCGATAATTAATCGAATGCGAATGCGAATGCGGATGCGGATATAACACTATCCGAGTCGAATCCGATCCGTTTACAGGCCTAACCAAAACGCATTGCTATGCCTCTATGATTAGTGCCATTTTTAAATCTAAAGATACTTTTATATTATTTTTTTTTCGCATCAACGTGGCATGATTTTTGTTTTAATCGAATAAAGAAGGAACTCTTTGGGTTGAATACTATAAGTAAAGGCTTTTAGCTGATATTTTGATCCATTATATATGGGTGGGTATCTTTCATTTTCTAGAACAAAGAACAGTAATGAAATTAAATAAGATGATGGCGTTGCTCATGCTCTAACCCTAAATAATTTCATGAACCATTGAAAATGGAACTGCAATTTGTAAGGCGCCAAAGACAATAATAAATAATGCAACTTTGCATAGGCTATATGGTCTGTGGTTCGGATTATATTCTGCATAAGGGCATGAAAAACCTATTTCTCATTTTAGAATCTATTTTTTCTACTAGTTATTAAACTTTTTATAGTTCTAGTCTCATAAGACACAAGTTGTTCTCAGAAAGAATTTATCTAAAATAGAAACCATAACAAAGAGTGCCTAGGTGGAGAGCTGGTATTTTGCATTCTATGAAATATCATCCAATGCATGCACAACACAACATTGATCTATCATTGAAAACATTTGATCTTGCAATCAATGGATGTTTTTGATGATCCAACAATCATAGGAATCAAATCAAAGATCTAAAAATGCTAAAATATAATGGTTGAACTGTGTATTATCTTGATTAGAGTCTTTCATAAGCTTCTTATAGTCTAATTTTGGATGAAATTGTATCATCTTGATTGATGTGATTATAATAAATGATAATTCAAACCAAAGAAATAAAAAGTTTAATACATTCTGATTGAACCGTCTATATAATCATTTCGTAAATCAAAAGCTTAAAGATTTAGAAATATGATGGTTAAATATTAGAGCTGCAACAAGGTCGGGTAGGATCGGGCTTTATAGAACCTTAGCCCAACCTAAGTCCCCTTAAATGGGCCCAAGCCCGACCCGAACTTGACTCAGGGCCAGAAAAATCCAACCTCGACCCGCCCTCAGGGTCGAGCCGAGCTGACTCTAATTGGTCCTGATCATGGGGAGAGGAAAGAAATGCATGGGCCGGAATAGATCGAGGAGAAAATTATCAATTTTACGTAGAATAACACTGTAATAAAATACATTATATCACTTATTGTCTTCATATATAATAGGCCAAAGATTTCATACACGGCTGTGCAAGCATGCACGGTCATGTCCCCTCTCACAAAAAGTACGAAAAATCATAAACCCCACCCATATTTAATGCCTCGAAACTCCCACCCTCTCACATGCAAGGCTTACACAGTTGTGTATGAAAACTTCCCCCTATATAATATATTATATAACAAAATGCGGGTAACCTTTACAGTTTATAATATATATAGTATATCAATAAATATTTTATAGTATAAATTAAAATTAGATCGGGCCGGGCCAAGCCAGACTTAGCCAGAGGCCTCAATAGCCCGACTTGACCTTGACTCAGGGTCAGAAATTTTCAACCCTGACCTACCCTCAGGGCCAAATATCTCAGCCCAGGCCTTATTCGGACTCCAAGTGGATTCGTGCCGACAGGGCCAAATTTGCACCCCTAATAAATATTATCCTTCCAAAATAAAATATTTTAATAGATCTAAACGCTCATGTCAATTTAGTCATTTTGTCATTATATATTAGCACGGGCTAACACCCGAGATATTCGTCAGTTTTTCAATGTTAGGATAATAGAACACGTAATCTGATTCTGGATACCTCATCCAAGGAGATGGATAGCTCACCTAAGGGATAGACACTGACCACAACTAATCTATCTTCTCATGTAAGATACTTTCCTATTCTTATCTTATCTCTTGTAATACTCTATCAAATGTAACAACAAAAAGTTATACTAATATAAGGAACTCACATGCGATAATGTAAGAAACCAGATTACACAAAATTATAGTCTTATATAAGTTTGAACAGAAGGAATCTTAAGTATAATATATCCCTTTATATATATATATTAGAGAGAGGGAGCACTAGGACGCTAGGGTTTAGAGTGGGTTTAGTGGGTGTTGTGAGAGGGTGCCGGTAGGTACACTGGCGTTTGGGGCAATTTTTTTCTCTATATATTATTAGGAAAATGCTTAAAGGGTAAGGTGTCCTAACAAATCTGAATCTATTCAACCTAACTTCCAAAAAGGTCCAAAAAATATATCCTGTGGCGAATTTGGTACTTCAACTTTGTGAACAAGTCTTCATGTCATTATTTATTAATTTCGTGAGTTTCAATTCTATATAGTTTTCCACTCATGTAATTATAATGCTCTAGAAATTTGTTGACATCTCTGTAAAGTTTGATATAAGTTTGAATTCCTCAGTACCTATTTGGTATGTGAGGCTTGCATTTATATTGTATTTGTACAAGAGGTTTACATTAAGAAGTAATTTGAGGATCACTCAAGATGAGATAAGGATAAGAGCTGTTACAGTTTAGAGTTTAATTAACGATGACTCTTGAGAGTTGGTATTGTGTAAGGACTCCTCTTGTGGCTTAGAGAGGTTTGGACCAAAATAAATACAATAGCCTTGACTTGTGGACTTCATCGTCTTGTGTCAATGACCACATCAACATTTTCTTGGAGACGTGGACAAATGATATCGATTTCAACATGCAAGAAGAACTGGATTGGCAAATGGCCCATATTATCACACCAAATCAAGGTGGTTGTTTCAACTTGTACCAATATCAGAGCGCAAATTTCAACTTGCTAGCCTTATATTCGATTGGTGCTAGCGCCGCGTTGTTTCTTGGCCCAGGAGACTAGGTTTGGACCAAAATAAATACAATAGCCACTTGTGGACTTCTCGCAACGCCCGAAGGAGGCCGTGAGGGCTAAGCTAGTCAGTGGACGAAGAACGATGCCATAAGTCAGGGTTCCCTTTATATATCACAGTATACGTTTCACAGCCATCCAGTGAGTCAAAGTAGGAACCTGCATGAACTGGCAGACTTTGTTGACTGAGAAGGAGAGATCCGAACGAGTCAACGTTAAATACTGTAGGGCGCCAACTATACTACGATAGAGGGTGGCATCAAAGAATAATGGGCCAGAGTCCTTTGTCAACTTGGAGCCAGACGTGGCCATTGGCGTGACACAAGGCTTGCAATCAGCCATGTCAGCTCGGTGAAGGAGGTCTCTCATATATTTGGTTTGAGTAAGAACAAGACCAGTGGAGGATCTATGGGCTTCGATCCCAAGAAAGTAATTCAGATTCCCCAAATCAGAAATGGCAAATTCTGTCCCTAATGTAGATATCAAGGATCTGGCTGCAGCAGACGCACTGCCTGTGACTATAATATCATCAACATAGACCAACAGCAGCAAAATGGACTGCATATCCTTCTTAATAAACAAGGAGGAATCTGATTTTGAAACATGGAACCCGATGTGAAGGAGATAAGAGCTGAGCCGATTATACCAGGCTCGTGGAGCCTGTTTTAAGCCATAGAGAGCCTTGCGGAGATGGCAAATGTGATCCGGATGTCGTGGATCACTGAATCCCTGAGGTTGAGCCATATAAACATCCTCAAATAGGTGGCCATTCAAAAATGCGTTCTGGACATCTAACTGACGAATAAGCCATCCATACGTGACAACGAAAGATAAGACAAGGCATATGGTTGTAGGCTTCACTACTGGACTAAAAGTCTCATCATAATCAAAACCATGCTCCTGATTATACCCTTTTGCAACAAGACGAGCTTTATATCTGTCTATGGTTCCATCAGATTTGGTCTTAACCCTGTACACCCATTTACAACCAACCACATTCATACCGGGTTTATAGGGAATCAAGTCCCATGTCCCATTGCGCACTAGAGCATTAAACTCAACAGCCATTGCTTTGCGCCAATTTGCATCCTTATTAGTCATGGTGAAGCATGTAGGTTCAAGAGGCAAAGAGATTTGGGTAGTAGGTGGAAGGCTGGTGGCATAAGCCTTTGGTTTGTGGATATTACTGCGAGATCGAGTCTGCATTGGGTGAGTCGAGGTGCTAGGAGGATGTGGAACCTGCTCGGCTTGTGTATGAGGTACAGGTGTGGGAGCTGGATGGTGAACAACTGGTGGTGGAGCTGGTGGTGGAGCCGGTGATGGTGGTTCGGGTGTGCAAGTAGGACTGGGAACTACCTGTTGTATGGGTGGAGGAACCGAAAGGAACGAAGGCTGTGTAGGTGCGTGCACTAGGACCCCTTGGGTTATAGGTGAAACCGGTAAATATAGTGTAATCGGTGTATTGAGTTTTGGGTTAGGGGAAGCCATTGTTAAAGAGGCCATAAATGGGAATTGGAGTTCATTAAAAATAACATGGCGTGAAAAGATGCGACCAGTGGGAACATGGAGCCATTGATAACCCCTATGGTGAATGGAGTAGCCCATAAAAACACATTGGAGTGACCTGGGATCCATCTTGTGCTTTTGGTAGGGTCGTAACCAGGGATAGCAAGCACACCCGAAAACCCTTAATTCAGTATAAATAGGTCTCTTTTGAAAGAGAACTTCATAAGGAGACTTATGCTGCAATACTGGCGTGGGCATTCGATTGAGCAAAAACACAGCTGTACGGAAAGCATGTACCCAGTATATTTTTGGAACACCAGCCCTATTAAGAAGAGTAAGGCCAGAATCAACTATGTGCCTGTGTTTCCATTCCACAATCCCATTCTGTTCCTGTGTATGAGGACATGAATAGCGATGAAGAATGCCATTAGTATCCAAATAAGACTTAAATTTTTGAAACTCGCCTCCCCCATCAGATTGAAAACTCTTTATATGGGTACAAAAATATTTTTCCACCTATGTTTTAAATGAAATAAAAGTGGAGAGTGCCTCAGATTTAGTAGTTAAAGGAAAAAGCCATGTGTAACGACTATAGGCATCAATAAAAGAAATATAATACTTAAAACCATCAAATAAGGTACTGGGGATGGCCCCCATAAATCCGAATGAACGAGCTGCAATGGTGGATTACAAATACTGAAAGAACTAGTAAAAGGTAAACGATGAGACTTACTCAAAGTGCAAGGTTCACAAAAATTAAAATTAGAGGACTGGGCCACGGATAGAGCATTTTGTTTGATAACAGATGTCACCACACGTTGAGAAGGGTGGCCAAATCTGTCATGCCAAACAGAAGGTGAGACCCCTTCCCCAATAAAGGCTGTGGAGAAAGAAGATGTGGCTGCAGAGGAAGGTCTTGAAGACAAGGAATGAGCTGAAGCTGAAGCACCATTGAGTACGTATAAACCATTCTTATTCTGGCTGCGAAGAAGGATGTTCCCCGAGTATGGATCCTTGACAAAACAAAAATTTGGATGAAATTCAAAAGCACAATTACTGTCTTTGGTAAATTGAGAAACAGAAAGAAGATTCTTTTGAATATGAGGAACATGAAAGATATTATTAAGACGAAAAGAGGACACAGGTGTACTCAAAATTAATGAACCAATATGAGAGATTTTCAAACCTGATCCGTTTGCTACGCGAACCTGATCAGTGCCATGATAAGTTGATGGAATGGACAGATTGGCCATATCTGCAGTAAGGTGATGAGTCGCACCTGAGTCTGGATACCAGGAGTCGTCGATCGGCGAGATGGGGCAACATACATAGCGATGGGATTGTGGTTCCGCTTGGTGATGTTGGGATTAAACCATTGGTAGCACTGTAGTGCCGAATGCCTAGTTGCAGAACAGACTTGACAAATTACCTTGGCACGATGGTCATTGGTGTACCGTCCACGTCCTCGATAGCGACCACGACCTCGGCCACGGTGAAGATATGGGCTGGTATTTGAACTTGGAGTGGTCTCCTTCAGACAACATTAACGAAGCGTGGCTGGAACCACCTCGGTTGTGCGACTAGTTAAAACAACCTCCCGATTAGTGAGAATGCCCAAGAAGTCATCCAAGCCAATAGGCTCTAATTGGGAAGTGATAGAGGAGACAAAGCCATCGTATTCAGGCCCAAGGCCATGGAGAAGACTAAGAACCATCTAGCTATCAGAGATGGGTTGAGCAGCCACGACAAGGTGCGCTGCAATGGTCTTCGCCTTTTGAACATATTTAGCGATAGAGAGAGTGCCCTTCTTCAAGGACCTGAGTTGAAACTCAAGCTGCATGATACGGGCCTGAGAGCGAGAGGAGAAGTGGCGCTCAAGAGCCACCCATACGGCATGAGAGGTATCTAAACCAACAACCAGAGAGAAGACAGACTCGGTGAGAGTTGAGAGTAAGCAACACAACGACATCCGGTCTTGTCACGCCATGTGATATACTCGGGGTTGGGTTGCAACGTGAGGTGTAGCAAAGAGGGTCAATGGCATTCGCGTTGCAACAACAGATTGGCGATGGGCACAGGAAGGAACCGTCGACATACTTGAGATAATCATGAAGCCTAAATAAGGGCAGAAACTGAGCACGCCATAATAGATAGTTGGTGTGATCCAACTTAATCTGCAGAATGTGAGAGATGTTGCCACCAAAACCGAAGGGAGTGGTAGCCAAGATCACAGCAGGCGTGGTTGTCAACGACGAAGAAGAAGAAGTAGCCATAGCAGAAGCGTGAAAGGAAGAAAAGAGAATAAAAAGTGGATTGAACTGCTAATGGTTAGCAAGCTGCTGATACCATGTAAAGTTTGATATAAGCTTGAATTCCTCAGTATCTATTTGGTATGTGAGGCTTGTATTTATATTGTATTTGTACAGAGGTTTACATTAAGAAGTAACTTGAGGATCACTCAAGATGAGATAAGGATAAGTGCTGTTACAGTTTAGAGTTTAATTAACGATGACTCTTGAGAGTTTGTATTGTGTAAGGACTCCTCTTGTGGCTTAGAGAAGTTATCGTGAAGAGTTACGCTTTCAATCTCAACTTCAATAACTCATTTACGCCCAAAAAAAAAAAAAAAAAAAACTTCAATAATTCCACCTTAAAACAAGGGTAAAGACTTCACCTGCCAAACACCGTTCAAATCCCCTATTAGGTGAATTTTATGGACACCCCTCTATGTATTCAAAATGTCACGAACTTACTAAACTTGGTCACAATATCCCACATTCCCTATTTTATGAATTTATTTCAACTTAGTCCACTCCATTAGGTCTGTGCAGTTAAATTGCTATTAATTTTTTTATAATGGCAAAAATACCCTTACCATAGGATGAATTTTTCTTAATACCCTTAAAGGTAAAACCCCAAATTACCCCCTCTCTCCATCGTCATCGTTGGTCTGAAGGCGGAAGAAGCAAGAACAGGGAAGGGGACTGATTTGCAACACCCAGTTCACGGCTTTCACAGTTTCTCCGCTACTCTAACCATCGACCAGGCAGCTGATTTATGAAAAGATTGATTAATCTTCCTCCTGCAATGTCGCCCTCTTCCACTTCCAACGACTATTTATGTTCACTTCTGTCTCCGACGATGCAAGATTTCATAACGCCGTTAATATCACCAGTGCCGACAATGCAGGATTTAACAACGCCGGCAAGTTCTCACGTTTGTTTGAATAATTGGTTTTGAGGTGACAGAGAAGCTCTATTTTTTTTTTGGAGTTACTTTTGTTTGTTCAGATAGAGAAGAAGCTTCTATGGAAACCAATTCCAACCTGTTCAGAATGCTTTGAGAAGGTCCAAAACTTCTGTTTTGACTTCAACCACTGAAGAAGAAGTTGGCAGGACTCCGGCATTTATAGTATTTGGGATTTTTATTTTATTTTTCCCCCACTTTTTTTTTCCAGATTTGATGAACTGGCCATACTGCATTTTGGGAGACTGAGCTTATGAAAAGATTTGGAATTTGGTGAAATCAGTTTTGGGATTTGGAATTCTCTGGTGGCAGTGATTTTGCTTGATATTTTTTTGATCTGGGTTTTGATCAAGAAGGGTTTTGTCAAATTGCTTTGGAATATTTGGCTGCCATGTTTGAAGTAGGGTAGGATTTTCTGTAAAGTCTTGGTTGATGTTCTTGTACATTGCTGATACAAAGTGTGGGAGAATCATTTCTGAATAAAGTTCTAATTTTGTGAGTTTTTTTTGGGGGTTCCGGATACATGGAAGGTTTTACTCGAAAACGGAAAATTTGGAGATATAGTGGTGAATGCGTGTTAGATTTGGATAGTTTTGTTAGGGGTTGCAGAGAAATTTGACGAAGATGGCATACCCTTCTTCAAATTCTCCTCCTTCCACTGCCACTCTTCCGTCAGATGCTTCTTCTACTGCAAGTCCACCACCATCGGAGTTGACCACTAATCCACTCCCATCTTCACCTCCTTCAACTGCAACATCTTCTAACCCGTCGGCTCGACCTCCTCAATCCTCTCCTTCTGTCCCTGCTACTCCAGCTTCGATGTCAAGCCCATCTCCTGAATCCTCTCCACCGCCACCATCTCCTACTATTACCCCTCCGCCAGCTATGGCAGCTTCGCCGCCGCCTCCGGTACATCGCCACCGCCATCATCGACTAGTTCTCCTCCTGCAGCACCGATGGCCTCGCCACCTCCACCTCAAGCCATTTCACCTTCACCGCCTCCGCCTGCTGTTGTCTCTCCACCTCCCCCGCCTTCGGCAGACCCACCTAACAATTCTCCTCCCCCACCCAGTCTTGCTCCTCCTCCTCTGAGTTCATCACCACCTCCACCCCCTGGACAACAAATAGCACCACCACCGCCTCCTGCCACTCCTCCAAGTAATTTGTCAGCTGGTGTAAGTCCACCAGTTATGGTGCCACCCTCATACAGTGGTAAATCTCCAACCGATTCTTTTTCTTCTGGTTCAATTGTTTAGTCCGATTCTCAGTATTGCCATATGATTTCCTTTTGAAATCGGGTAAGAAATTGGTGTCTTTTCAAATTCAAATTGTTCTATGGAATAGAATACAATAGTAGACTTCTGTCTCTCTGCAACTTCTTAGTTTTAATTTTGAGAGAATATTGCTCAGAAATCTACCGGCCACAAAACTAGCTACTTAAATTCACTGATATAGAGAGTAGTATGAGACTTGATGATGACCGACCCCAAATCGGAAATACTTTCCATTCTTGTTGAAGCAAAACAGAATAAGGAAGAAGAAGGAAGACGATGGAAGGAGAGGTTATTATTTTGACACGATGGAGACGACAAGAACGACGAACACGATGGAGAGGAGATGCAACGGAGAGGAATTGGCGAAGCTCTGGGGAGAAATACCCATCGCTACATCACCGGACTTGATTTTCGACAGAGCTGGAGCTGGAGCTGGCACAGCTGATGGTCACCCACGATGGTTGAGTTCTCCTACGGGAAGAACATGGAAGATATGATGGAATCTTAATAATTTTAGGGAAAATTACTAAGAGGGTAAAATCGATATTTTAACTTTGAATGGTAACCCTGCGTACCTGTAAGGGGAAAACTTGCTATTTTGATCAAGTTTGATAGATCCATAACATTTTGAATACTTAAAGGGGTGTCCGTGAAATTTGTCTAAATTCAAATTAACTATTAGAAGTACAAGTATAAAAAATCCCGACATGACAAGTCATACATTCCATTTTTTAACGTTATTTGCCATTTTTAAGACCTTGGGCTCATTGAACACAATGACCTTAAAGGATTACATTTCTCCATACATTACGCTAAGAGCGTGTTGATAATAATGAATCATATCATAGTCAAACCATATTGTTCAATAATACGCTTTTTTGTTATGATATATGAGTGTGAAATTGATGTTGGATAATATCTTGAAACTTTGATTGTAGAATAAATAAGCATTAGTCTAAGATTTTATAGTTGTTTTCAACATTAGCTGCAAATATTCAAAAATGTCACCTGTTGATGCCTCTTGTGCATGCTGCATGGCAGTGATCTTATGCCCACACCAAATATATTGGGGTAGACAGGGTTGCATATGTAAACCTCAGGGACGGCCATAGTTTTACTGGGCCTCCTCCTGACAGGGCCCAGACTGGTCCAACCACAAGCTCGGATCCACTAGTCAGCCCAGCTTCTCAATGTCAGGAAGCACTGCCACACTTGTAGCAAGAATTTTCCTTCTACAAGGCTCGCAGTCAAGAAAATAAAATAATTCACTTTCCCTTTGGGTTCATAAATACCCTCTTAGGTTTTAGTATTTTCTAAAATACCCTTTAAGATCCCATTTCCTTGGCGGCCACCCTTGTAGCAAGAACATTCCTGCTAGAAGACTGCTACAAGTGTAGCAACAAAATTTCATCCCCTATTCTCACGATCATTGTTTGAAGAATTGGTTTCAGATCTGATTCGTATAGATATCAGTGTCTTTCAACTAATATCGATTTCTGACCAATCCTATATCGGCGGATCTGTACAAACAGGGATAAAAATGTAAAAATTCATACTTTTTCAAAAGAAACAAGATCGATAAGGACCAATCCAATACTGATTACTAAAACCTTGCTCACGATTCACAACCAATGAACATGGGAAAATGACTAACATGTATCAATAATCTGTTGAGTAAAAAAGCGGCACAAGGCCTAGTGAGCATGGTTTGAGGTATCATTGGATCACCCAATACGGTTGATATTAGACGGTTTTGAAAGTGATCGATACCGTATCAATGGAATGGTACAAACAAGGGGTAAAATAATTTATTTTTTTTAAAAACCAATGGTAAACTAGTCCAATATTGCCGATCCATACCGATACCTATCAATATTGTATCGGTTTTGAAGATGACCGATACCGTGCACTAAAACCATGCTAGTGAGTAGTGACCTTATCGATCGAATGTGATCAGAGTCGGATATTCCCTGGCCAACTATGGATACCTCTAAACGGATTCAAATGCAGATCAGATTCAGATTTTTGACCATCCGTTTATATCTCTACTGTAACCCAGACCTTCCTCCCCCTAGCGCATACAATTCACTCTCAATCCATATATCTTAGATTATGATTCTCTTTTCATCATGTTCTAGAACATGTTGAATCTTCAAAAACCCTCAAAATCTTTATTTACTTAATTTTTTATTATTAAGTATTCGGATTTATTTTTTTTTTTTGAAGGATTTTTATCTAAGTATTCGGATATTTTTTCGAATATCTCTAAACGAATACGGATGTTCCTAAATAGATACAGGTGTCGATTCGGATTCAAATTTTGATTATCCATTTATATCCCTAAGATGGCTCATGCAACGTAAAGTCTCCGTACAGCCATATCGTGGGCCTCCTGGCTTCCCATCTGGGGGAAGGATTAGAAGCCAAGCTTCACCAGCTTCACTTGCAGCTCAAATTCAAAAAGACAACAAAAGCATTGTCTTTGCTTTGTACTTTTGGAGGTAAGTGGCATGCGACATTGGGGAATCCGACCCACCGTATCATATCATCGATCAGGTCCCTCTGAATCTTTCAATTGTGTTGTCCTTTCCTCCAAAACTTGAGCGTTTTAGGGCTGGCTATGAGAGCTCAATAGAATCCATCACAAACAACATATCAAAGATATTCATGATTCATCTTTAGCAGACATAATTAAGGAAACTTGCAGCCTCTTATGCAGTAATTAAATATTTTTCTGCTCGTTACATCGAAATGTGACGTTAATCCTTAGCTCAAGCAATCTGGAGTCTATCCATTGCCCTCCTTTTCTGCTGCTATGCCAATAACTGGTTCGTCTTATACGATTTAGATATGAGCCACAGATACGTTATCAGTTCAGCCAAAAAAGGCATTTAAAAGCATATATATCCGTCAGCTCTGATCTATGGCGGTGTTGCATGATTCTTTTCAAATGGTATACTTTGTATGACCCTGATAACGTATCTGCTTATCCAATGACTTAACAAATCTTTTTGAGGATCCTTTTCCCTTCCTTTCTTCCAGTAGATCCCACCTGTTAGAATTTCTTCCTTTTCAATATGCCCCTTCTGTTCAAGGATTCTCTACAGATATGGACCAGGTTGAGGTGGACTTTCCAACCTCCTATAAAGTCGGGGATTCGTGGTTCTGTAAACAATTTAAGGGTTTAATTCTGTAAAACACGTTATGAATATCTGATCTTCTATCACACTTAAGAAAAAGAATGCAGGCACGTTCACTTTTAAAGATCATCACGAGTGTGGTGTATAACACAAATTCAACTTGTATGGAAGGACCACTAAGAGATGATGATAAGAGCCTCCAAAGCTCTTGAGAGAGAAAGGAGAGGAATCCCTTAGCATTGCTTTCTAGTAGAAATAGACATTGAGGTGATAAAGATTCTTCATATTGACAGGGCCGGACGGTGTATCCCAAGGCCCACTTTTATATCATAGATTCCTAGCACTGTTGCAGGAGTCATTTTCATCAAATGATCAACCCCTTCATCACCCCATCACAAACCCTAGAAAAAGTAGGTGAAAAAAGATAAGAGCCTGAGAGCAAAATCTCAAACCGAAGAGCCAAATCAATCTGTTCGATGGACCCCAAGATCACCAACTTACCCTCTAATGTTCTCAAACCTGCCTATGGTTAGCTCCCAATATTAAACAGTAACATGTTCCGAACTCCAATGGGGAAGCTTCAGCTGACCCATATAATTCCAACTAATTGAACTAGGTGAAGGAATTTAAGATATTTGAAATATGGGTAGTTAAGGGGAAAACCCCACTTCAACAAATTAAGGTGAAGGTTTTCTTTTTTTTTTCTCTCCAATTGAAGGTAGTTGCTGATAAACCTGAAAACCTACTTGTGCAGCACCTGTCGAAGCAACTTGTGGCATAAAGCCATAATGGGAATGCAGAATTCAGATAATCTGTCAAGTGGAACTCTGATTTTTCTTTATGGTTTCCCCTTCTTATCTCAATAGATATTTAGTCAAGCATAGGAACCACAGTCCATTCTTGATTGAGACAAGTTAACTAAGAAATTATGAGATACTAACTTTTTGTTTTCTTCATTTTCAGAATTTCTTCTGACAATATTTCTAGGATGCCGGTAAGAAATTGTATTATAGTGGCCGGTCCCCAGAACCCCAACAAAGTAAAACGAGAACAAAACTTTAGCTAAGCATGCAGCGATAAACTATCATTGATTAATGGGAAAGCAGACAGTTGCTGCACAAGAAGAAAACATACTAAGATGGGCTTCGCTAATTTTATTAATTAAGCTAAAAACTGATCCAATCTGAAAGAAGACAATTACACAAACAGCGTTTATAGTAGAAGGCTCTCAACTCTATAGTGTCCTCCTTTTAATACTCTGAGGATCTGCCACACAGGCATCCTGTGAAGGTCTCTGATAGTTAACAGAAAAAGTTGATGACCGTAGAAGAACAACCCACGTGGACCAAAAGGATATTGTTTCAGTTTTGGCTGATAAAAAAGATTGCAATGCATTGGGCAGATTGGATATCCCATCACAACCAAGAAGCCCCCCTGAGTTGAAAGCTGTACATTTCAACCTTTGTGCAACGACGCCAGCAAAACAATTACATGGGCCCAACGGGTTCAACCCGTGAGCACACAGAAATTAGGTAAAGTTCCAAATAACTTTTCTTTTTGTTCCTCTTGGGGAAAGGAGAGGCTAACTACGGCTCTAAACGGTTGGGAATATAATTCTTAAACGAGTTAAAAACACAGAAACAATATAAACCCATCACCTTTCTAAGTGGCTTTATTAGGCACAGAAACTTAAATTATCTGCTGCTACCATTGCCTCGTGTCTTCCCATGCCTACTATGTGGTTCTAAAGGTTTCTTGATGTCAAGAAATGTAAGTTGGAAACTGTCTTTTCCTTTTATGACCTTCTCCAAGCAGTTAAGCACAAGAAATGCATCTTGATACTGTTTTACCGCTTAAAACCTAATGTCATTTGATTCCTATTCTTCAATACACATCATTAGCTTTAAAATAGCTGCTAAAATTCATTATAGGAACTTTCAGATACGATCCCCCAGATAGCAAGTTGAAATGAAACACTTTCCAAGCTATGGTGGGGATAATGGCAAAGTCGTAGTACTGAGAATTTAAAGCATCATCAGGTGATACAGGAGCTGGCTTTAATACTATCATTTCCGATACCCCACATGTATGAACTGTGACAGGATCCTACTCGTAAAAGATAAACCTGACCTGTTGAACTATTTCTGCGAGCTAAAAAACATAAACCATCATTGTACGGACACAACCGGCCAGCTATAAACCTTTGGAATGTTGTTCAGATTAAAGCAAAGAAGCTAAAACTGCTCTGACGAATAAGATCGTCCGTAATTTGGAAAAGGTCTGAAGAGATGTCCTGTGTCTTTTTCAGCCACACAGCACAACAGCACTCTTAACGAGAGGAAATGGGTTTGTGGTACACTCGTGAACGTTGGCTACTATCGTCGGATTAAATGGCTGTCTAGCATTCTTACTTATAAGATACAAACGAAGGGGGAAAACAGAAACAAGGATCAATAACTAGCCTAGCTGGACTTCCTAACTCTTTGATCCTTCCTTTTTTTTACTTGTTCGTATTCTCATCCTAAAAAGGCTCGGAACCCGTTTAACGGCTTAGCCGTGTGATTCCCATTCCTAAACAAAGTGGCTTCGTTGCTAAGTTGACATGCTTAACAGCGAAAGCAACGGATCTCTTTATATGGGTTCTATCATCTGGCTTATCTTCCACTTTTAATGCCTTTTCTGGTATGAATCCCACTATTCCAGAGGCTAGTGTCAAGAAAATCGTACTTAATAGTGGCTGATCTTGGTGTGAAGGATGGAAAAAAGAAGAGGAAAAACCTGTCGTTAGATACTGATTCTTTGATCCTGTTGCTATTCCTTGTCCTACCCATTATCTAGATTGTGGTTCCTGGGGAGATTAGTCATTAAATATTCCACACCTTGGCAAATTTTATTCGCCAACTGTCACCACATCAACACCTGCCTCTCCTCTAGTTTATAAAGAGCACGCATGGCCATCACTTTGCTCATCGTCCCTTCACTAGTGCCTTCCTCTCCCTAGCTACTTCCTCGTGTTCTGAGGGGTTACACTACTCTTCCTTCTCTGCCTTGCTCATCTATTTCTTTACCCCAATCAACCCACTTCAATTGAAGTTAGAACGCACAAAAGAAAAAACAGAACCACTTCAACTGTGGTTGTTGTAGAGTAAGCAAGTGTTCACTTGCTTTGCCTCTCTATATTCAACCCTACAACCAAATCTGAACAGAGCAAATGGCTTCCAGCTCCCTTTCCTATCGTAGCTCTGGCTCGTCTTGGACTCCCAAGCAAAACAAGTTGTTTGAGAAGGCATTGGCCGTCTATGACAAGGAAACCCCTGACCGCTGGCACAATATTGCCAGGTCCGTAGGTGGAAAAACGGTGGAGGAAGTGAAGAGACATTATGAGATTCTCGTAGAGGACCTCAAGCATATCGAGTCTGGCCAAATTCCCTTTCCCAATTACAGGACAAGTGGAGGGAACAGCAGCAAAGGCAACAATAACATTGCTGACGAAGAGGAGAGGTAGTATACTAGCACCTTTTTAAGTTTCTTTACTAAATGGTAATCAATTTTATGTTGGACACAATCCATACCCAATTCAGCTTCTTAATCATGTCCATGCCTCAAAACCCAAGTCCACAGGAGATCTAATCCGTAACTCCTGGATTAATGTAGCATTGTTATGCACGCAGAGATTTAGGGTTTCTTGTTAGCTAAGGCTGATTTATGCATGTTTGTTGTGCAGGCTGAAGTATTTAAAGCTCCATTGAACCTGAATCCATTGCAATAAGGAATTAAGGGTCCATTACTCTGCTACTTTTAAGCAGACGTAGTAACAGAGGATATCTTCCTTGTACTCCGTCCTTCTTCTTCTTCCTCCTTTCCAAGTGTAATCAATGTCTTCTCGAATGTAAGGAGAAATAATCTTCTCAGACTCCGCTTCCTAATTTTCTATTCTGTAAACGGTGTAATGGATTCTCGAACATAAAGATGCATTATCATTTGCGTAACAAATCGAGCAATTTCTAAATGTTTACGGAAATGAAGTTTGAAATCTAAGAAATGCAGATCGCATAAATCTAATAGTAAACTTATTTTGTGGCTAGAGAAGTAAAAGAAACCGATTAAGTCAATTTAGGGTTTGAAGATCTCTAACCTCGATTGATAATAGCTTAGTCCCCAACCATCCAAGGAAGGAAATCTGAAATCCTCAACTTCGTTAATGATCAAAGGCGAACCATAAACTATCCAAGGAAGGACTGAAATCATCGAAGATCTCTTTCGTAGTTGCGGCAGAGAGCGAGAGAGATTTTAGAGGAGGGAAAAGAATCGGAGAACTATAAATAAAGACGGAATTTGTTAAGAAGAGGCGGGAAATTTTCTTTTTGAAAGAAAAGGAGGAAGATGCGCATGTTTTTTTTCTCCATGTATCATGTATGTCAGAATGTACCTATTCTTTTTTTTCTTTTTTTTCTTTTTTTTTTGAGACAGGAGGGGTATCCAACTTTAGGCCGACTAAATGCACCTATTCTTTATATCAAATTACGGAAGAGGACAAACTCAGGGATCCAGATCCTCTTTAATGATGCATCTAACGGCTGGGCTGGCTGGCACATATGCCAGCACGGGCCCAGCCAGCCAGCCAGCCAGTCGTTGGATTTTCATTGGGCGATGACCTCATTGGAGAGGACCCTGATCCCTCACTTAGTCGACTTAACAAACGTAAGGATGGTTTATTAACTGCCATACGCCTAAGCTCCTCTCCTGTGAGCCTAGCACCCGAATCTGGATCTTCTCCAATGAGATCCGTGTCCAGCCACCGTCCAATGAGCATCCGATGGGTGGGTTGTGCTGCACACATCTTGATAGTTGATTGGGCGTGCAACAAGATGTGTGTGGCACGGCCCAGCCATTGGATGCCTCACTGAGCTCTCCAATTCATTAGAGAGGATCCAAATACCCAAGTGCCCAAGGCCCCAGTGAGGCATCCAACGGCACTAGGTTGTTGAGTGCACCAAGATACACACCTGACCCATGCGGGCAGACATCTTTGTGCACCAGCACCAGGTGATGCTTCACCCAACACTCACTCGGCGCTGGTCTTTTAAGAGAGGACCAAAATCTTTACGTTTTCATAGCATAAAAAAACACAGGGCATAGATTGTCATCTATTTTAGAGTTTTTAGTTACGTTCATCTTGGGTCTGGCGAAGTTTAATGGAGGGCAAGAGGGTCTTATGCGTAGGCCTAATCTGGAAGATTGAGGTTGGCGACTCGATTAACATATGGGAGGACAAATGGGTTCCCACACTTGACGGTCTTCAGATCCAGCACCCTAAGCCACCTAATTGCCCGTTCTTATTAGTCTCCGATCTCATTGATCAGGAAAACAGACTGTGGAAACGGGATCTAATCCAGTCTTTCTTTTACCCTTCTAACGCTGTGGAGATCCTTAAGATTCAGTTGAGTTTATTTCCCCAACAGGATAGATTGTTCTGGGGGGCTTCAAAGAACGGTGTGTTCTCGGTCCGTTCAGCCTACCATCTCCTCTCCAACCTTCAGGCCGCCAAGGAGAGGCAATGACCAGCGTCTTCCCATCGCCCTAAATGGTCTCTAGTTCCAACGACGGTTTGGAGCAGAATCTGGGGCTGCAGAACTCTACCGAAGATTAAAAACTTCTTATGGCGCGCATGTGGCCATGGGCTCGCATCTGATGAGGCACTCCATCGCAGACAAATTCCCATCAACCCTTCTTGTAGCCGGTGCGGAGCCCCTTCAGAATCTATTGATCATATTCTCATCGAGTGCCCGTTCGCACGCATTGTGTGATTTGGAAGCCCGTTGTCATACATTGTTCCCCAACATCATAGTCCCAAACTTCACCTATGGATCAAAGGTTGGGACGCTTTTATGACCGGTGACAAGGCTAAGGCTCAGGAGATCGTAGGACTGACCTCTTTCATAGCGTGGTTCATCTGGCTAGCCCGTAATGACAACATCTTCAAGCGCAAGGCCTAGAATCCAGTGCAGGTTGCCTCAGCCGCTTGTCAAGCCCACTCCGAGTTTGTTTTGGCCCAAGTGCAACAAGCCCATCAAGTTTCTGATCAATGCCCATCACCTACAGCCAATATGCATTGGGCTCCTCCTTCCCTTGGTGTTTTCAAAATAAACTGCGACGCTTCGCTGGGCCTGGAGTCCACTCAGGGAGGATTGGGCTTCATCATACGCAATCACCAAGGGCGTTGCATATTGGCAGGATCTTGCCCGGCCCAATTTTAGTCCATCCTCATGGGAGAAGCCCTTGCCCTGCGCACTGCCCTGTTCCATGCGTTGGCCGAATGTCTAGATAAGGTGATCGTTGAAACAGATAACTTGACCCTGGCCAACTTGGCCTCTACCCCTGGGCTGGTATGCCCCACCATGGTGGACCCTATCATCTAAGATATCCATCACTTGGTCTCTTACTTTGAGGACTGTAGCATCCTCCACATATGTCGAGAGATTAACAGCATCGCTGACTCTCTAGCCCGGAAGGCCTTGTCTTGTACGTGCGAGACAATCTGGCCAAATTCCTCACCTTAGCTCTTGCACCTTTGCGATCAAGATGCCTCGGATGTAACACGTTATTCCTCTGAATAGATCTTCCTCTTACCAAAAAAAAAAAGTTACGTTCATCCAAAGTAGGGGAGCATTAGATAATGGCCCACTGTTCAGATCCATCCGTGGATCATGACCCAGAATCTAATGGCCCATTTTAATTTGATTAGCATACAAATCAAATTGACAGTCCAAATTTGAGTGAAGGATCTTGACCCCGAAACCCATTTTAATTAGAGGGGCCTGGACGAAAATACAAATTAAGACTAATAAAGGTTTGAAGGCTTAGCCAGTAGTGGAGTGTTGAATATGGTTAGGTGTAGTTCGCTCACCAATCTCGTATAGCTATGATATACAAGGTGCACGTTCTACGTAGATCCACTTTACCATTTTACGACCAGCTGTCCACCAACCTCAAAACCCGAGAAGGAGTCTTACCGGAGGTTCACATGCATCATATTAGAAATCTAGTAGATTGGGCCTTGCTACATTATATCAGAGTTCATGATTTTTATTTTTTTTGTAAATAAAAAAAAGAGAGAAAGTTCTCTGTCCGGGAGTGTTATACCCGCACCCAAACTACACCTTAATTCTTTGGACCATGTTGAACTTTCATTGGTAGATGTTGCGGCGTTGTCAACGGTCAACACCTGTGACTTTGGGTCGTGACAGTCAAGGAGATAACTGGAATAAAATAATAAAATTTTGATGTGATGGGTGATGTGACCTCGTGAAGGTGAGCATTTAATCCGTGTACGTGCTTCCTTCGTAACCCTCAAAAGGTGGGCCAAAGCCCGAAATCTATTGCCTTGGGTTTACCTTATTTCTGGTAGACTGGACCATGAACTGGACCCGGTGGTGAGTCCACACCTGCCATATGATTTATTGTGGATAAGGTGTCGTGGACCCCATCATCTCCTTTTGTATTTTAGTGTGGGGTCATAAAATATCTTAGGGACCCACTAGAGATAAATAAGGATTTTGGATTTGAGTGGATTAATCCAACTATCCACTTATAAGCCATAAATATCCTAGGGACCCACTAAAGACAACTATGAGTTTTGGAGTGTTGTGGATTGGTCTTATCTATCCACTCACTTACCCATGTGTTGGTCTTATCCATCCACTAAGCACCCACTAACAACCCTCTAAGTCTTCTAACCAAGTTAAATCGTGGAGGTGAAAAGAGAAAGGAAAAGAGAGGAGAAGAAGAAGGAAAGAGGAGGAAGGAAGTGAAGATCCTAGGGCTTGTGCAACCACTCTACCTAGGAGTTATTGCTAGGACAAGGTAGGTCATTGAATTTTTCTCTCTCTCTTCTTTAAATTCTTTTTGGGTTTAGAGATGAAACCATTTGGGTTGGGGGTTTTGAACCTAGGGTTCCATTTGGAACCCAAGGATACTTTTGGAGTAGTATTTCCCTACTTGGAGGCTTGAAGCTAGCCTTGAGTCTATCCTCTTCCTTTTTTTTGGATTTTAATTCTTGAATTTAGGGTTCTTGGTGGAGAAACCCTAGATTTGGGGTTTTGACAGAATTACCCTTCGAACCCGACAACCCTATGATAAGGGTAGGGTATTATGACCCTAGGTGGCTTGTAGACCTTTTCCCCTAGTCCGTGTGAGCTGAAACCCAAGAGAAATCGGGTTCGATAGCTTGCTTGTGATGAAATTCGGATTCTGCAGGAGCTGGACTCTATGGTGGACTCAGACTAGAAACCACAAACAGAGTCCACCCTTTCTCTGCCTGCAGTTGGACCCTGTGGTGGACTTAGACTAGAAACCACAACCAGAATCCACCCCTTCTCTGCAGGAGCTGGACCCTATGGTGGACTCAGACCAGAAACCACAACCAGAGTCCACCCCTTCTCTGCAGGAGCTGGACCTTGTGGTGGACTCAGGCTAGGATCCACCCAAGAGTCCATTCTTGGGTTTTAGAGTATTTTGCCCAGGGTGGACCCAGGCGTTGTGCCTCCACTCAAGAGTCCACCTAAACTCTAATGTGTTATCCTTAAGCTTAGACTTCGGGACCCCTCTTACCTCACCTAATTCGCTTTGTTACGCTTCTCTAGGCAATATTACTTGTACGGTGGGACTACGTTAAGTTGAACGACAAACAAACCTTAGTAACGGATCGTAAACGAATAGGTGAGTGGGGTTGGGATTTGACTTAATTTGGGAGTGTTTTGCATTATATTATGCTAGTATGTCATTTCTCATGCATACTCATTCTTGCATTTTTATAACTATATTTGTGGAAATTACGAATGTATGCGTTATGGATGTGGCTTGTTAATGTCTTCATCATGCTTATAATTGGTCTGTTATGCGCTGTGTCGTGCTGGTACCCGGTACAAGATGGTATGGGACGTCATGTGTTGGAATACCTCTTAATACGATAGTATCATATTGCATCATACTGTTAGTACTATTATATGGTCTGTCATGCGCTGTGTTATGCTGGTACCCGGTATAAGATGGTATGGGACGTCATGTGCCGGAATACCTCTCGACACGATAGTTCATATAGAATGGTTAGGATTTTCAATCCCCTTGCTACGACCCTTACCAACAGGGGTTTAGGTGTTAGGTAACTAAGGCTACCTGTGGTGCCTGAGGAGTGATACGATGCCAGGTCAGGTGAGATCATTGCTTATCGGGGTTTGCCTCTGGGTGGCGAGTGGCTTCTACCGGCGCGAGCTCCCTTATAATAATTGAGGTTGCATCGACGGTGATAAGATAAGTGATCCGCGATGTTACCCGAGTTGTTGCAGTAGCAAGTACCTAGTGACTTAGATATGCTTGTTAGGTGGCTAATTGGATAGTAATTCATGCATCATGGACTATATGTTATTGCTTGCATGCTCCCTGATGAGCACATTTATGTGTGAAATCTTAGGGCATAAAACATACATTTTACCATATTTGACAGAGTTACTCGATGCTTTCTTGTGCTTTTCAGGTTTTAGGTGAATTCTTGTGAAAATGGAGGAGATGATGCTAAGGAAATGTTTTTAAGGTGTTTAAAAGTGTTAATGGCTTGGATGCGTAGCCCATCGAGTCAGCTTCGCAACGGTTTAAACGGCACATGATTCCGAGTTGAAACGAAGTAGTTACGGCCGTTTCCGTAACGAAACACGAAAATGGTCTATAGGGGTTTATTTGTAATTATTGACAGTCGGTTGGGGACAAAGTGAAGCGAAAGTTCAGATTACAGGGGCCTTAACAGAATTATCAGAAGTTACTTTACTGTACCCGAAAGATTCCATTTGGAAGGCTCTGGACAGTCCAACTTCAACTTGAGATATCTTGGGCTCCCCAACTCCGAATTGGATGAAATTTGGGTCTATTTTGTGTGATTTTTTGCAAGGAACACAATGGTGAGACCTATATAAGCACCCCATGCTCCACGTTTTTTGAAGGACAGAATGGGTATTTTATTTATTCTTGAAGGAATCCTAGTCATCACCCTTGCTCTCTCTCTCCTTCAACTTCTCAAGGGCACTTCTGGAACTCTACTTGGGATAGATTTATTTTGAAAGATATTTTCTCATCTATGGAAGGTTGAAAAATCAAAGATGCTTTGATTTTATTCTTGGAGAAGATATCTACAAGAAAAGGAAGCATGAGTTAGAATTAGAAATTTACTTTTCTAAAAATAGAAGGCTATGTAAATAATCTTCTTCTTCTTCTTTCTATTTTTTCTTTTTTCTTGGATTCAAGACATTGTAAAAGAGGAAGGAGAAGAGAATATTCTCTTTTCTTAGGGAATATTTCTCCTACACTTCCCCCTTCTCTCTTCTCCTCTCTTCCCCTATAAATACCCCTTGCCCTTTGGGTTGTAAGAAGTTAGTTTTTTAGTTAGTTTCTAGTTCAATTTTAATTCAATTTTTAGTGTAATTTTTAGCTCATTCACTTAGTGAAATTTCTTCTCTTCTTCTCCTTCTAATTTGTGATTTTTGGTTTTTCTAAGTTCTAGTTTGCTTTTATAATTTTTAGTTAATGCTTATAATAGGTTTAGTTTATGCTTTAATTTCAATTTAAGTCTTCAATTGGGTTGTAATTTCTTAATTCTAGTTTAGGTTTTAAGCCTTCTAGTTTAAGTTCTTAAGTTGATGACAAGACTTGAAGATTTAGAAGAGGAGGCTATGGTAAGTTTATGCAAGTATTCAAGCTTTTCATTTACATTCATGCAAGCACATCCAGGTTTTACTATCTAAACTCTCAATCTCATTCTCCATCTCCTCTATCTCTCTCTATCTTCTTCTTCTTCCCCCTCTATTTCTTTTATTTTAATTTTATATGGTTGTGGTTTATGGATGCATTTTTATTCCCTTATTTCTTTTTATGTGGTTAGTATGTGTGGCTGTATTTTTATTCCTTTCAATTCGCTTTAGTTTGATAGGTTAGATGCTCATGTGTTAGGACACCGATTTAATCCCTTAATTTTGTTAGATGCTTATGAGTTAGGATGCATTGATTTTCGTTAGTTTAATTAGTTTAATTTAACACTTTAATTTGGTTCATTTTGCATTACTTTTAAGTTAGTTAAATAGAGTGGCGTATATCTCCTCGTGTTCGACCCGTAGCTACGATTGACCCGTACGCTTGCGGTTTTATTTTAACTCAAACACTCCCCATCCCCTCACTGGGCTCAATGGAGCTTACCCCCTTTGTGTACACCTTTTTAGCTATGGCTGCAGATGATGGACTTGTGGCAAACCTGGACATTCACTCGTCTGAGTATGATTCTGTGGGTGTGGAGGACCCAGAGCCGTTGATAGAGGAACACGGCGACGGGTGTCCATGCGATGACTGTGCCTATGGGGCATTCTGATTCTGAGACTTACTTCTGTTTCTTTTTTAGCTTACACTGTGTTTATACAGACTATATTTTGATAGTTATGTAATGGTCATTTGAAATATCACTGGATTACTGTATAACCTAACACTAGGCAAATGAACATTATGTAACTATTACTTAAACGCTTCCGTAGCTCTGCTTTACCTTGGAAATGTAATATTTCTCTATTTCCGTTTACTAGTGTATTTGTGATGATTATATTAGTCTTGACCGTGATTCAATACACTGCAAATCGAGATCCTGGCAGTGAGGGGTGACACGTGTCATCCTAGTCATACCCCCTTTTATTGAATTTTATTCCCTTTCGGAATGGGGGCATGACAGGGAGTATGGCCTACGGCAACACTCCCATTAGTCTATCTCTCTCCTCTCCATATTAAAAGATACCTCTGCCCCTTTGTTTTGAGGAGGAGAGAGATAGACACATGGGAGTGTGGAGACAGAAAACTACTTCCCATAAAATTAGGAAAAGATTGCTACCCGATCACATAACCCATATGGCTCTTATGTCTAGACACAAAGGTGCGTGAAAGTACCTTGCTACCCCTATGAAAAAGTGGAAATCCCATCCAGGGCTCCCATTGGCCAATGCGCACATATAGGCTGTAGAGGCCCAGACATCAATCTCTTTTCCATAAAAATATTAAGAGAAAAGTTTTCGTGTGGGGGAATGTGCCATCCATGTCTAGACACAATGAAGGGAGAAATGACCCCCCACCCCCCAATGAAAGGCGAAATTCTTGCCTCCTATGGTGCTTTCTCATTTTGCTCTCGCTCCCACCCCCCTAGAGAACTCTTGCCCAAAACATATTAAAGAGAAGAAATAGAGAACAACAAAAGTCAAAAACATTATCCAAGGGAGAGGCCTGAACCAAGAGAAACAAAATAATTAACTAATTAACGATGGAACATAAAAACCAACGTGGGAAAGAAAACAAAATTGAAAGGAGGATACATCAAAACTCCAGGAGGGGGAGAAACAACTAACAAAGGATGATACATCAAGAATTATGGGGATGAGGAGAAATAAAGAGAAAGTCCCAAGATGAGGTAATATGCTTATTTCTTAAAGTGTTTGGGCTTGCGGATTGAATCAGGAGAAACCTATTTTTGATCTTGAAAGTGATGACTTCCCAAATTTAATCAATCATACAAGTCGAGGATGTCTATTTTCTTTTATTATACTCCCACCAAATATGATAAATCACAGTACCAAAGACAAGTTTACCAACATAATCACAATTAGATTTACCTCTAGAGTTTTTCAAGAGGGAAGAATGGTTCTATGGTGAGGTCAACACTTCTAAGGATGCATTGCCCGACAAAACTAGAAAAAGAACAAAAGAATAAGAGGTGCCTCACATTTTCAGAAGAGTTTCAGTAAAGACAATAGTTCGAGATGGACAAATTTCTCTTGAAAAAAAACTCCTAGGTAAAGAGAGATAAGATTAAAGCACACCACACAATAAAACTATACCATGGAATATTAAATCTAAACCAGACAATCTTATATGCCCATGATTTTTGTTCTTCTTTGACTCATTAAAATCTCTAGGTCTTTGTTACCTTTATATACAACCATGCATGCAACTTTTTACCTAACGGATTACCATAACAATGTAATTCCGTGTACCATGGTTCAAGTAAAGTGGAATTGGTTATAGAATCGACTTTCATGGATTTTGATTCTTGATATAATTTAGGAAAATTTATGAAACACCCCATGAAAATGGATTGATACTTAGATCACCCCCTCTTAATAGAAAATACTCATATCACCTCTTTTACAGTAACGATATGAATGTGCTGTTAATTATTATTGTAAAAGAACTATTTTAGCCTTGTAGTAAAACTCTAGAATTAAATTTATAATACTACCCTTTCCTTCGTCTTCAACCTAAAATACCCACCCCTTTCCTGCAACTCTGCTGGCAGCACCTCAACCGGCCGACGTCAATGAGCGCCGGACCCAGACCGGAATGCTACAACACGAGAAGGCCACAAACAATGTCACTCCGATCTTTTTTCGTACTCGCATTAATTGTCTTCTTCGCCCTGTTTCTGCAACTAAGAGCGTTGCAACTGCCTCAAGAACCTCAAAGTCTCTCATTCGATCTTTCTGAAGTTAATAATGCATCGCCATCGCCATCGCCATCTCCCAATTCAACGACCTCGAATGCTTCTCTGGTTCCGGCACTATTTGTTATCGGAGATTCAACCGTCGATTGCGGCACGAACAACTATCTTGGGACTTTCACTCGTGCTAATTTCTTATTGTATGGAAGGGATTTCGACACTCACAAACCCACTGGGAGGTTCTGTAATGGAAGGATCCCTGTAGATTTTCTTGGTAGCCTTCAACCTTCTTGGTTTCTTTTTCTCTCTTTTTTTTTACTTACATCTCTTACCACTCTTGTAAGATTTTAGATTGAATTTTCATATTTCTTTTTAATGTTTTTTCTTCATTTATTGATTGAATTCCAGAAATAGATCGATAAATTTTGATTGCAAGATTTGTATGTTTTTCCAAATAGTTCTGACACGGTATTTGTTTTTCTTGTTAATTTTGCTTAGCAATGCGTCTTGGCCTCCCATTTGTTCCTGCGTTCCTCGGGGAGAGTGGGACGGTTGAGGATATGATCCATGGAGTGAATTTCGCTTCTGCAAGTGCGGGGATTATTTTCTCTAGCGGTTCAGAATTGGTTAGTCCACTAATTTCATTTTATTGTTAAAATCTTGCATTTTAGCTACTAAGAATTGTGTCGATTCAACAAAGTAAGCTTTCAGCCAGTAGTTATCCTTTGTGTACTTATGATGTCTGCATCCTCGCTTAACTATCCCTTGTTTCACCATCATTCAAAAACTGAAATTCTTGATTCTTGATTACCTTAGGGTCACTATACATAGGAATTCATATGAGAGAAGCAAAACTCCAGAAGAGAATAATGTTTTGAAACTAACCCACAAACTTTAAAAGCAAAATGAAAGCTTATATATCTCGGGAGAACAAATTGTTCTCAGGTGAAGTTCTAGGAAAATCATATCTTCGAATTGTTTGTTTGCACACGATCGGTCGTCGACTTCAGTCGTCGATGACTCAGAAACAGAAATAGAGACCACAAAAACAAACAAAGAGGGGGGAGGACGAAGGAAAGAGTATTTGGGGTTTGTGAAAGGCGAAGGAAAGAGCATGGCTGGACTGGAAAGGCGGAGATTAAGTTGCAGGTCATGTGAAGAAGAAGATGGATATTGGGGGTTTTAGATTTAAGGGTAAAATAGTAACTCTACACTAGTCAAGGGTAGTTTAGGGATTTAAATATATTTAACAGTGTAAAACTAACAGTAGGGACTAATGTGAGTATAGGGTTCTAATGCAGGGGGTGATCTAAGTATTTTCAAATAAGAGGGGGTGATCCGAGTATCGATCTATTTTCAAGGGGTGTTTCGTAAATTTCCCTATAATTTTTTAGAATCAATCTAAAACAAAAAACTCTAGCATCTTACTTCAACCAGTTTTCGTGCAACATTGAAATAGAATCACTACTCAAGCAAAATATATATGAATATGAATTAAGATAGACATGCGGCAATTCTATTTTTCTCTATTTATTTATTTATTTAATTTTTTATGAAACTCTATTTAATTTAAAGCTTAGAAAATTTAGAAATTTCAATGGAATCCTCAAGTGTATTATGCTATAATAATTCTTTACTCAATCCTATACATGCATGGAAGGTTATTAGTTTGCAAGTCTCATGCATGTAGAGCCTTCATAGTTTGATTCTTTCATGTTTTTCTAGAAACCAATGATGTTGTTGACTCCCTTGCGCCCCCCCCCCCCCCGCCCTCTTTAAATTTTTGGATAGGTACTTATTCTAGGGGAGGGGGGAGGGGGGAGGGGGGAGGGGGAGGGAAGATGAGAACCAGGAGGTTGGAACCCAAGACCTCCTAATAGGGTCGGCTTTTACACTCCATACTTCTATCAACTGGGATAGACAATCGGCCCGGTGTTCCTTTGTTGGAGAGAAGGCATGAAATGTGAAATGTCCCCAGACCCCTATAAGTTTTTTTTTGATAGAACCCGTCCCACCTAGGTTGGCTGAGATTGTTGTTGTAGATGCTAACGGTAGAGCGGTCTCTATATTTTATTTATTCATTTTGAGGGGTTGAAAGGGGGAGAGGAAAGAAAGGGTAGAAACCTAAAAGTTGGCATGTTCAGTCCTTTGAATGTACCAAATTAATAATAAGGTGAAAGGCTCCATACACATACACGATGTGTATGAACACGATCAACACTTCAGTCATTGGATAGGAATACTTGATTCTTGTGTGCCTAACCGATGGCTGAAGTGTTGACTGTCAGCTCCCTAATAATAATAAGGAACAAAAAGTTTTTCACATGGTTGTTTAGGATGAAATCTCATTAGCGGGGCCATTCCTAGTTTTGCCATGTGAAAGAGTGATATGGTGAACCCTGCAATGATTAAACTAGTCTCATCCACCACCTATTGATCGCGAATGATATTATTATTATTATTTTAATAAAAAAGAATCATTCCTTTGCCCGGATGAAGGAAAACTCGATCTTCAGTCGGTTATGATGAGAATTCCTACATATTGGACATATGGATGTCAATAAATTGGTTGTCACAAGATATGCATTATACCTTTTCAAAAACTACAAAAAAAATAAAATAAAATTTGGTGGTCTTCCAACAATCAGAAAAAGATATCTTGTCCATTGTCTTGGGATAGGATCTGTGTACCAAAAACCTTGGGCAGCTTAGGAATTAGGGAACGCAAACGATGATGATTTATGGGTGAGGGTCTTGAAGGCAGAATATTTTCCAAGAGATAGTTTACCTGCTGCCAAGGACAAAAAGGATAGAGGCATACTCACCAGGGTCTTAACATATAGGGCTGATGTTCTCTGTGCCGCAACACAGCCTGCACTCAGACACATGGGTCTGCCATTCAGGGGGGCATGGTGGCCATTTCACCCACCCCCATGTGTCTAGGCGTAGGCTTGGCACAGAGAACATTTACCCTAACATATATTTTGCTCATTCTGTCTATCTTCACAGGAAAAACTTTGGCATGTTTTCTTATCTCATGTCCCTTATCTAAAAGACTTTGGTTTGCCTTTGGATCTTTGTATTAGAATAAAGGGATAGAGGCATACAAATTTGAAGACCTAGTTCTTCATCTACTTATCTTTGATGACATTCTTCTAGATTTAAAGAGAATTCTTTTAATCAAGGGAACAATGTTAATTTATGCCATTTGGCTAGAATGTAATCGGTTGGTCTTTCAAAGTATCCCTTTGGACCCAAACAGAGTTCTTAACCTGGTCAGGAGATGGTGGTGCAAAATCAACCATAGGTCTTATAAATATAATTAAAAGAGTCTTGTTGAATGTAATCACCTAAGCCAACCAAGTCCTCTTAAGAGTCATAACCTAAAACCATGTTTACAAGTTCGGATCCTCTAAACCAACTAAATCCGGGACCAAATATAACCACCCTGCTGAGGAAGTTTGGAAGCTACATCATTACAAAACCTTCTCATATATCCATAATTTCCTCAGCATCTCTCTAAAAAGATGCGTAGACCACCGGGCTAGTTGTAGTGCCTGTATACATACATATATATGAGAGATTTGTTGAAGTATGAAGAACGCTACGAATATGGACGGCTATATAACACTATGGAGTGGTATTATATTCGTAATGGTCGAGAACGTGAAATTGTATCACAGTTTCAAGGAAATTCAGGATGGCAATGGACATTTACAATGTGAATACCAATTACAGTAACATTCCAAGTTTCCAATTATGTCAACTCCCAAGAATGGGGTCTATAATTCACTAAAAAACTAATTGTATCAGAAAGAGAAAGAAACAACAACAACTCAGCCTTATCAGAAAGAGAAAGCATCTGCTGTAAGTTTGGAATAGATGATGTTCCAAAATATACCTATCATCCGGAGGCCTGAGTTCCATACATGTTATGAGCTAGACAGTTCAATGTGCTTGTAGGCAATTATTATAGTTCTCATGTACTTTTGTCAAAATAGAAAACTGATAACAAAATATATATTGGAAGACATTGACAAAAATCCTCCATTGCTAATATTCATGTTCCTCTGATCAGAAAAGGATGTCAAATATTCTAGTCAGCTACAGTTGTCCGAAGGGGAAGAGTGCTTTCAACTTCTTTTTGTTCTGAACTCCTTTCTGCAACAATCTTTGACATTCCAAACATCTGAAATGCATCCAGAGCTATCTCATCATAGGCACACAAACATACAGGTAAAAGAAAGGTTTAAGAAGTCAGTTTTTTCTTCACTTAGTAGCAAGTTACTAACCTTTGAAATGGTCTTCTTAAAACAACTTGTGTGTTCATCCACAGATGCATGAATGAACTCGTCAATATGGTCCTTCATATCTTCCAAGAAAGTTGCATCATCTGACTTCTTTTTTCGACAAGAAGTTATAGGTGGGGTAGTAGCAGAAGGCTGGTGTTGTTCAGACTGACCTTTTTGGGAGTCCATTCCTGAGAAAACCTGTCACGGACATTATCATCTTATTGGAGATTTTTTCAATATAAAATCACATAGATTTATATTTTTATATACAGAAAACAAGAAAAATTAGCTGCTAACTATGACAAATGTGATAACTAAGTATATGATGCCGAAAATAGACCAATATCACCCTTCAATTCAAATTAGCAAAAGCAACGTCTCCTTGCATAACATAGATTCCAAACATTCATGATGGGTCAAATTACTTATCCCTCGGTCTATTTACAGATATGTAGACTCTTATACATTGAAGTGGTCCCCAAGATATGCATAAAAAGTGATTCCAAATCTGATGCTGACCTATTTCTTGAGTTGTTTCACTTACTTTTTGCAGTGCTAAAATGAGTGTAATGGAAAGGTGGATGGTCATTCAGATGGGCTTATTTTGAACCGAAGTGAACCTCTAAGTCAGAGCAGCTAAAAGTGATGAACCGAATTTATGATGCATCCTCATGGCTAAGTAATGCAGTGGTGCAGTGCACAGAAAAAATAAAATGAAATCTACTGAATTATGCAAAAGAATGTAGAATATAGATTCCCATTTATGTTTATAACATATTCAAGCATACAGAGCCAAAGGCCATAGCCAACATTAAGATATATGACCCAGGAGTTCCATACAGCAATGTGTGTGCAAGTGGGGGAGAGTAAAGGGTTTTGGGTTGCTACAGTTACTGTAAGTGCAATATCTGATGGCAAGTGCCTGTTATACAAAACATGGATTCAACTAGTTATGATAATATGCTATGTAACATCTCAATGCTAGTGGTTAACACTTAACAATACTTTCTTTCTACATAAGGCCTAGTATAACATAAGACCTTACAACCAATTTTAAAGCAATATATGAACCAACTCATGCCCATTGATATGTAAAGTTTGTAGTGAGCATGTGATTCCATTACCAACAAAAACTTAACGAAAGTAAGGGCATTGAAGATTTCAGTGAAGGAAGCATTTCAAAAAATTTCTCTTTAAATGATTCCACCTCTTTCAGTCTCAGATTCTATTTGTCATGTTCCCGGGAATGGCAAAGAAAATGGATAAAGCGTACCAAATTACGAGTTCCGACAGTACTAGAGCAGAAACTCAATTGCGAAGTAAATTAAAATGAAAAAGAAAACTAGTCAGATTGATCTCACATCCATGAAGCTTTTGTAGTACCAAAGGTTATCAAGAAAGGCACTATCACATTTTCGATACAGACCGAATCTCGCATATAGGCAAGGCATCAATACAGCGAAAGGGTTTAAATTTTGATGGAATTCTCCTGTTTTTGAGTATAGTGATACTGTGATATGAGCACAAGTAAAATATAAACTTCCACACGAAAGTGGCAGCAAATTAGTCGAGCCAAGACCAATTTAAGACCAAATTTGCAGCAGCTTCATATCGTTCCCTAAGCTATTTAAAGTGTGGTAATATAGAATTCTTTTAGTTTTCCTCCACCCACCTCCTTCAAAGAGAGTCTTAACCATTGACAGTTGCGTTCAGAGTGAAGCACAAGATAATAAGAATTAGCCATATACAATAGGTTTATGTACCAAAATATACAAACAAATCAACCAAATTGGCTTCTTCCACAGCCTCAATTCTACTTTCCCCCCACTATTTCTCTCTGCAATAGTCTATATGGCTTCGCACTCTATCATCCAAATCTTACTATGTCCCGACAAAAACAATCCGGTGTTTAAAAGGGTGGAGAGGGAAGAACAGAAACAGAGTTTGCTATATTTTTCCCAACAAATTGCAGCTAATTTCGATCCTCTAACACGGAAAATAGGTAAAATCTTCTACAGAGGATGATTGCAAGATTGATAAATTGATCAAACACCTATAAATTGATAAAACCTGAATTGGAAAACAATTAGATTATATAAGCCAAATAGACAAGAACCTAAGAACGAATAAACCAACGATAGCAAACTGACTCACCTCGCTGGCTCAAGATGAAGAAGAAGAAGAAGAAAACCGAGAAGAGGTAACGCCGATTATTTCTCACGCCTTCTGTGACCTTTTCAGGGAGGAATGGCTTGGGAATCAAGTTTCCTGACAAAACTGGTCCTGCCGTCATGGCCTGGCTATCCGGTTCGACCCATCGTCCCGGTCCGAATTCGATTTTGGGCAGAAGCGATAAAGATTAGAAGTAGCGTAACCGTCAAGCCTTCAGTTCCAGATACTTCGGAGTTCGAACACCTACGCTGGATGTAAACTTTCAGAGGATTCACGGTGGTGGCTCTTCTTTGCCAAGTTTTCTTTCTCCTCCGGCTCTCAACTGTTAGCTTTTAAATTTGAGAAGAGCTGACAAAGGATAGAGGGTGGGGTTGGAAGAGAGAGAGAGATGGCCGCAAAGACTAAACCATTCAAGGTCAGTGTCATTCGCAACTGATAGCATTGCAATTTGCAAATTATCTTAACCGTTCTTCCTAGTCCACTAATAGACCTTATCTATAACATAAATTTGCTAATCCTGTACCCAGTTCTCTTTTGTTTGAACATATAGAAAGTAGAAAACTTGACCTTTAACATATTTTTTTGGGGTAAATTTTCATCTTTTTCTCTTGCTGGTGGGATTATTGTAAAGTCTCTGCTAAGTTGTTGTAGCATTAAAGAAGGGTTTTAGGCTAAACTTTGTCAGGTTAGACGTTTCATGTGTTTCCAATATTTATTGATTTCTGATTTGCGGACTTGCTGAATTTAGTAGCCATTAATAACATCTTAATTAAAGATAAGAAGTGTAGAGTTCCTTATAGAGTGAAGACGAAGTCCAATTTAACAACTCAATTTGATCGCCTATAAATTTGTCATGGGTTTGAGTCATGGAAAAGGCTATGTGGAGTAGAGTGAAAGCCCTCAAGAAACCTGCTACTCTTCAAAGCTGCTTAAGTGATGCGGTGCCTGGCTCTGATACCAAATGTTAGGTACTTGACCGATACGACAAACCCAAAAGCTCCAGAGCTGATGAAACGCGTAAAATCAAACCCTTTAGCCTATCCTTTACTAGGCTGGTCCAATCTAGCGCACATACACTAGATCGAGTCCCATTAGGCACATAACAAAAACCAAATCGGCCATCCCCCATTCATCTTATGAACCAGCTCAATATGGAAATCTTTTTATTCATCTGTACACCATCTTTCAGGGAATCAGTATTCTCTCTATTAATTGGAGGAACCTTTCCATGGTACAAAATTTTGTTAGCCTTTTCTAGATAAGATATTCTGTTTGTTGCTTGTTTAGTATGACTTGATGATTTTTTTTGTTTAATTTATTGTATTTACGGTGCATTTTCACCTTTGGGAGTTATCTAGAATCTGCAAAACTGGCAGACAGTTGGAGCTGCTAAAAGTGTTGACTGTTGCTAAGAAGTTGAAAATACTTCTATGTGAGTGATAAAGAGAGATCCTTGTGGAACTTGTAAATTTTTTTCCCTAGAATTCAGTGCATTACTTGAAGGTTCATAATTCATTTTATGAATTTATTTAATTATTTGGTTGAGTTTTTTTTTTTTTTTTTTTTTAAATGTCTCAGTATTAGAAATCATAGTTGTCAAGGCATCACCTAGGCGTCTAGGCGCCTTTGTCACGCCTTGATTTCTGGTGTCACCTTGGTTTTTGACCTCCTCGATCGCCTTGGTTCGCCTAGGTGCCTTGACAACTATGTTAGAAATTGTAATGAGGTATTTATTTCACTTGGTTTGTTTATTAGTATAGCACCAATAAGGGTGGGTCTATGTGTTCATTTGGAGATGAATTACTTTATACTTAGTCAACCAACCATATGATATTGTTTTCTTTGACAAGTAATTTTACTAAACTTTTTTTTTTTTGGGTACACCAGTTATCAAATATGTTTGTTGAGCAAATTTTTTGAATCTGTATAACTCTACTTTTCCTTCCTCTCTATGGCACATAAATCTTCTGTCTTCCCCTCGGTCTTCAAAGATATGTTTTGAACAAACCAGACTTGGTCAAAAGACATTGACAGAACGGCCTTTTATTTTTCTTACTTTGGGAGAGGGGGGGGGGGGTTGGAGAGGGAGGGCACTCTGTTCACGAAGGACAAGATAGCCATCTGTTAGGTTGGTTGTGATTTCCATTTGTCCGATGTTTGGCCTTTTGGCACCCTGATCAAAATTATCCTGATGTTTAACTAAGATCCTTCACTCAATGGTCAGGGTGGAGAGCTTATTGGTGGCTCTTTTTTCTAGAAGGTACTATATCAAACATACAAAACAGGGTTACTTCCATGCATAACAATCTTCAGACTGTGATTTATGCATAGGGTGGTCAGGGTTGTTTCAATGTGGACACCATACCTATGCTTTGGTACATATGAAAGTTCTTATGCAAACTTACTGCTTTAATTACACGAGTTTTAGAGTAGGAAAAGTTCCTACTTGTCATTTCATTCCATTGCATGATTTATGATTTTATATTATGCTTTTGACAATTATTTATATGAGTTATGACACAGATAATATTGGGATCATCATCTATGGCTCGTAGACAAATTCTAGCTGAGATGGGATATGAGTTTGCAGTCATGGTATTGCCAACCAAATCCTATCCATCTGCTGCAGACTCTATAAACCTGAAAATTTTAACTTGGCTTATTCTTTAGACTGCAGATATAGATGAGAAAAGTATTCGGAAGGAAAAGCCAGAAGAATTGGTGATGACACTAGCGGAGGAAAAGGTAGAGTTTTTTTCTATGAAAATATAACTAGGGCTTTATTTATTTTCTTTTCATAAGCATCCAGAACCGACGGATTAAGGGAGATCAGCCTTTGTAATTTGATTTTTCCTTTGTTTATTTTAAGGTCCTTTTGCTTCTCATGAGAAAATCCCTGTTGAATATTCTTTCGACATCTCTCTTGGAAGATGAAAAGTAACTCACATCAATAATAAATGCCTTGAACTAGCTACTCATTAAGGGCCATAAAGGGGATCATGTCCTGCTTTCACAGGGTCTTTGGAGGGGTGGATAGGGGTTGGTCCTACCAATTGTCAACTTTTTTTGCCCCAAGTGGCTGCCCTCAGACTAGTACCTACCAATTGTCACTTTTTTTTTGCACTAAGTGGCTACCCTCAGACTAGAACCTGCAACCTGCTTTTAACATTGCACAGTTGCACCATGCAGTGCCTTTCTTGAACTAGCTATTAAACTAGGTACAAAATGGTCAGTGTGAATTGGCATTTCCATCTCTTCATATCCACCAAATCTGAAAATGGATTTGAATGCTCTAAATCCATTTCTATCAAAACTTTTATTTTTTTTGCTCAAATAGTGACTTTTTAATGTCGCTTTTTTTTTTTTGGGTGCAATGGATCACTAGGATAGTGAAAACAACCTGAATGATTGCATCAATCTTACCTAGTCGATCCGACTCAGACGATATCGACCCATATCAGTCGATAATATTTGTTTTTAAAAATAAGTATTATATTTGTAAGTATCGTATCAATACCCACCCAATACAAATATGTATTGAGTGATACAATACACACTGATACTTAAAACCCTGTTGACATGTATTGTGATAGTCAGGCAACTATCTACATTGTTTGTAATCCTGTTTTTCATGAACGGAATAAGCATAGTGAAGTTGATTGTCTTTTTGTGAGAGATGTTGTAATGCGGAAGTTGATCTCAACTGCATTAGTCAGTTATGCTAATCAACTTGTTGACTTGTTTGCGAAAGCTTTGTTTCGAAATGTGTTTTTTCAAGGTTGTTGTAAGCTGGGCATGAGAGATATTTAAGCTCCAGCTTGAGGGGGAGTGTTAAAGTTGTAGTTACCGTGGGGAAGGGGGATTTTTGGCATTTCCTTTGTTTTAAAGGCACATTAGTAATTAGATATTTCATTCATGTTATAAAAATTCCTGTTGCTATCGGTTAGGGAACAGAACATACCCTAATCGATCCTCTCTTCTTTTCTCCTTGTTCTCTCTTCTCTTGCTATACGTAGATTCTGGTTCTTGTTTACCTGGTTTTGTCACAATTATCAAGACTTTGCATCATGGAACAATAAAAGCTAGAACCTAAGCAATAGCTTTAACTTCAAACACCTAGTGTGGATCTCTGAGCTATTGTGACTGATTTAAGAGAGTTCTTCTGCAGCAAATATTGAATGGGCCCTAAAATTCACAACACTGTGATGGACATCCAAACACAAGGGCTTTCAGACAATCAAACATTGGTATAATAAAAGTCACTTTTAGGTAGCAAAGATGACAATAACTTGAGGGACATTTTAAGGAAATGAAATAATACAGGCTGCAAATTTTACTGGTTTTGGAAAATAATGATACTAGACAATATAGTTGCAGTTTGTCATTGTGCATATGTACATGTGCACCTCTCAGACTGTGCAACAAGGGAATTTCATTTCTCAAAATTTTGCAATGTGAATAGTGTCAAACATAAATATATTAAAAAATTTACAAACATTGCTCTTTTCTTTTATATATGACCCTTAATGTTTTTTGGCTGTGGTTCCATGTCAGGAAACAATAATAATGTTGGTGAAAATGGTCTAAAGTCATTTTATAACAAAAATGATGATTTGGAATCTTGTTGATATTCATTCTCGGGGACTGTTCCTCTCTTGTTCATGTCTATTTTCCTTCAAATAAAAATTCTCAGTTAAAATTTCCTTCCTAAATGTCATATATTGTTGTTTTCTCTACATATTTTTTTTTACTTCCATCCTCATGTGTCAGATGTGCTGTGGATTTTAGCTCCCAATTCTTTCAAGTTCTCCTTGCTTATATCTGTATCCTCCCTTCCCCGTTGGTTCTCCCATTATCAGTTGTCAGATGTTATTTGTTTTTTCTATCTTGTGTTTCTGGTTCTAGCATCATAATAAGGGACTTTGATTGGATGGAAATTTCTTTTCAGGCAGATGCCATCATAGCAAAGCTTCAAACCATTGATTATCAAGACAAGGATGCTGACACAACACTTCTACTCACTGCTGACACAGTACACCCTAATTCCTTGCCATTTTTTTATTGGGACATTGGCAGATTCCAATATCATTCACTGCCATCTATGTACCAAGGATACATCCCTGTTCTGGAAAGAGAGCTGATATGAGCAGGTACTGATGACATGGATCATCCCCGCATTACATGTGATTTGAACTGTGGAACATGCCCTCATTGGTTTCTGACTTTCTGTTAGCAGCACAGCTCAAATACCATGGATGTGGGATTCACAATTTTGGAACCTAGTAGATCAATTCATTAAAGTTTCACATGGGTTGTCTGATCCCCCACCCCCCCCCCCCCATTTTCTGTTGTTTAGTATAATTAATGTAACTCTTAACCGGCTTTACATTTTTTCTTATGTTATTGTGTTTAAGCTTGCACTTTGGATATTCTATCTATGTTGCTGAGTTAAAGTTTATGGGCTTAAGATTCCAAGTTGTGTCTGGTGCGTCTCAGATGGATATAAGATTGCAGAGTATGTAAGACCTTGGTATTGGCTTCATGGTATTGTTTCCCTGATTTAGAAACCAAGCAAGAAAATTTCTATTTAAATGAAGAACAGAGAAGTACTACACCTGAATCTTGGAGTGTTAGAATGTGAAATGTGTCAGGCCTATGCTTGTTTAGGACAGTCCACACAATCAGTTTCTCTATTGATTTGAATGTATTTCTACTTATGTGTTGTCTTTTGAATATTTTTTTTCTTGTCTTTAAACCTGTAGATATACCATATTCACTGATCAATAATAAATTATATTTATAAAATATCTTTGAATAGTTGAAGCAGTGTACAGAAACCAGTGTTGTATTGGGTTATTCCGCTAACAGGGTTACTAAGGCTTTTGAATGCTATTCACCTTGGTGTGTACATTTGACCCTAATCTGACCTTTTATAGCCAGAACTATCATAACCACCATCCAGCTCTATGTTGTTATGTGATTTCATGCATTATGAACGAAATCACATCATAGTTACTCACAAAAATCAGGAAGCTTGATATAAATGTTTGCATCCACTGTCATGTTCAACACAGTTGAAACCTCTGATTTGCTGATACAATCAAAAGTGGTTATTCTGCATGTCTCCCCTCACAGTCTGTCTGAGATTTTCTTTTATGTTTAAAATTGAAACATAGACTATACACCTATTAAGTATTGATAGATAGGTAGAAGGAAAGTGATGAGTGACTTTTCAATTGAATCAACTTCATGCCTTTAACAACACTTAATAATTGTGTATTTGTTTATCATGTTTATCCATGCTTCCTAGCTTGTATTTGCTCAAAATAAGCAACAACCTAATTAACTGGAGTGAGTGTTGTGCTGGATTAAAGACATTTAAATGCCTTATAATTTAATAGGTAGATTCATTGTGGTTATTTCTGGTTGTTAGATTTTTGTCTATCTTCCAACATCTTTCTTTATGTTTGTCATTTCTATCATGGGATTGGTTAGTATTGGAAATTTGGAGTAATGGAGGAAGGGGTTGATTTGATCTCTCCCTCAGTTGATTGTAAATTTCTTCTCAGACAGAGAATGATGCCGAGGAAACACTATTAATTACTGCTGACCAAGTATACTGCCAGTCCTTTTTCATTAATCCATATTCCAGGATTGATAAATAGTCTCTAAAGACATACTTTACATCCATCCATGCAGATACAGACACTTCACTTTATGAAAAATTCTCAATGCCATATACATTATTTAATTATAACATATGTTCATTTTGCATCAAATCATAGCTACATAACGAGGACAAAGACATGCCAAGCAATGTCCGACACCTGTGTTTATCCAGTTACTCGTTTTATAAAAACATCTACACTTTTGGCAGGGATGCAGGGACTTCACTCTTGCGTGCGTTCCACATGGGGGCATTTCCTAGGCAAACTTTCAACCCAAGATTGATGAGCAAAGTCACAACCCTGTCTGTTATTATAGATAGCTAGAGATACAGTAAATAGTCAAGAAACACATTGTTATTGGTTGCTTTAGAGGATGATTTCTGAAAATTAAATGGTAGGATTGACCTCCATCCAGAGGTGTACGACAAAGATGGGGATGATGATTTCTCAAAATTTTCTGATTGTGTCATTAATATCACACTTGTAATGTAATTTTGTTAGACATCTCATGTAAGCCTAGAGATGTCAGCCTGGTTTAGAATCACACATTTTATAATGTAATTTTGTTAGACATCTGATGTTAGCCTAGAGATGTCAGTGTGTTAGGTTTGGACTGCCATGTCTTATCACAGCTCTCTCTCCTTGGGTATCCTTGATCATAGATGGCCCACTAATGGCGGAACATTTTCCTTCTAAACATTGTTTCATCTCTCTCTCTCTCCTCCGTGTGTGTGTGTATGCATTTTTCTTTTAATCTTATTGGGTAAAACTTACTTTCTATATTTTATTGGTGTGGAGGTGGTGGTCTATGAAGGGAAAGTTAGAGAAAAGCCATCAAGCAAGGAAGAAGCACGTCAATTTATCAAAGGTTTGCTTTGTGGTTTCTTTCTCTTACATCTTTCTCATTACAAGGATTAGCTGGATCTGACAATCACCCACGTCATATAGACTATTCTGGTGGGCATTGTGCAACATTTGGATCTGTGCTTGTTACTAACCTTAAGACAGGTACCAGAAAAGGAGGATGGGACAAAGCAGAGGTGATGCTCTCTTATTCAATTTGATGCAACCTCTTATCTTAAACCACTTGTGCATATGTAGGAAGGGGGTGAAAGTATTGTAAATCTCCAATTGCTTTATCTAATTTACTATATCAGGAAGCCTGGTTCTTTTGCACACTTTATGAAAAGAAGAATTACCGGAATTTTTGTTTGTATTATAAACTAGTAGACATGAAAATTCACACCGATCCATGGAGCCCACCTAAAAGATCTCCAAGTGTATTACTACATTTGATCTGACAATCGTAGCCATCCACTACTTACCAATTGCATGGTTAGGCAAAATACCATGAATTGTTTTTTGGTGCAAGCGTGTTTAATCAGTCAATATTTGGCTGTTAGAGCTGCAGATCTACTTGGTGGGGTCCATGGTGTGGTCAACATTCAGCAGTAGTTATTTTACAGGATGTTTGGTCTTCTGAAGAATATCCTGGGTTTCCTCTTGGTATATCTTGATATCAAGTGCAAAATTTCTTCTTATAAAGTCGTTTTTGAATCTTTGATACTTGGCTGCTAAAATCTTTTGCTCAGATTATATATAATTAGTACAATTGGAAATCTACATTTGTTTCATTTTCTTAGATTCTTTTGAGCCATAAATTTTGAATGAATATTCTCTGTTATACTGGTGCAGATTTATTTCCATGAAATTCCGGACGAGGTTATGGATAATCTGGTAAAAGTTGAGAAAAACAATGAATTTGCTCTGGCTACTATTGCTTGTCCATTTTTTGTGCTAATCAATTTTTTTCTCTTTTTTCGAAGCTCGAGGAGGGAATTGTGCTCAAAGTTGCAGGGGGCCTGATAGTGGAACACCCGTTGATATTACCTTTGGTTGAAGCAGTGGTTTGTTTTCTGTTCTTTTTGAGTTCTTGTTCTTTTGTAGTGTAATTTAATTGTTTTTGGAGGTTGCCATAGCCAACATACCAAGTTATTTTAACCTACCAACTAGATTGCCTTGTGGAAGATTCTGTGGTCACCTATGGTCTTCATTAGGTGACTCAAGAAGGTTTGGGAACCAAATCCTATCATTATCCCAATAACCTACCATGAAGGGGGTGTGGGGTGAAGGAGGTGGCTGACTGAGCTGTTCACTGAAGATGGGTGATTTCGGGTATTGAGTTTAATTGATTAGGGTGTCTCATGGCACTTGAATCTGTTAAATATTTCTGATATTCTTGCCTGGATATAATGGAATGGATCTAGACTTGTATTTCATTTAGTTCTTCTTAAGCCTTACACATCCCTTGATGGTGTTGTGCAGGTAGGGACTACAGATAGTGTGATGGGTCTCCCAAAGGCTCTAACAGAGAAACTCATTCAAGAGGCCCTGTAGCTGCTGCTGTTGTACCTGACCATATCTATTGATTTATCAGTACAAATGGTGGGGATGAACCTGTGAACTAAAACTTGAGTTATGAGTATTTATTGGAATTATGGGCTAAACACTTATTTTCCATCACAAGGCTAATTTTTTTGGGTCATGGTGCCAACGCTTGGACCATTTGGATCATCAACTGCCTGCCTAGATGATTCTTCCTATGAACCTAACTGTTCATGTCTGAGAACCAACAAGACAATAAAACATGGAAATACTCTTGCAAGTCGGGTCAATCACAGACTTTACAAAATTTTCCTTTCAGGTCACCACAAAAAATGTTGGAGCGGGACAAGTTAACTTTGAAACGGATTCAAGAATTCGAGACACACATAACATCTTCTAATTATTGGGAGTTTTCTAATTTCCTGTTCAGATTAGAATAACATATCTTCCCGCGTAAAAAATTGACAAATTAGTCCATATAGTAAGACTCATGCACTCCTCGTAGTAGAGAAATATTTTGTGTACACAGATTTCTTGCTGTTCCAGCCTGCCTGGCATTTATCTGTTTTATTGACCCCTTGGCCAGCTAGTGGGTCTATGTTGGTCATTGCTGCCTCTTAAGTAAAATTTTTCTAGGATTATATGGGTATTTCAGTAAATTACCTGTATAAGGTTTCACTATATATTTGTAACAAGAGTTCTTCCTCTCTAATCAATCTGGGAGAGCCATGAAGACGAGGGGTTGTAACCTATTCTCCATTGATAATGAAACAGATCTCATCTTACTGCGGACGTAGATAATCTTGCCAAACCGCATAAATCTTTGTATGCATTGTGTGATTATCGTTTGCAATTTTCAATCTTTTCTGCATCGTTTTAGGTTCTAGATTTTTACAGATGACATCGCTTTAGGTTCTAGTTTTCTACAGATGTGACATGGATAGGTAGCCACCAAGTTCCCTGGATGATGAATCAAGTTTCAGCCCAAATGGGGTTAGCCAAGTGGCAAAATATAAGAGTATGCCAATGCATGGATGACTGAAAAATACAAAAGGTGCATGGCCATACGAAGAATGATGAACGATTGGATTGAATACGAAATTTAACACATTGCCAATCAAGTATATTTTCTAGTATTGAAAGGTCAGAATGACCAAATAACTTTCTCATGTAGTACAACTAAGCAAATTAGGTAAGATTTTCTCATCTATATAGAACAGAGAACCGTTTGCCTAAGGTCTAAAAGAAAAGGTCTATATCTACAGAAAAATTGTCTTTTTATATGAAAAAAAAATTAGAGGTAAAATTTACATGTAAAAAAAAATAACTGTTGTTATATAAGAGGTAAAATATGATGTAAAATGTCATTGTAAGATTTTCCATTGCTTGCTTGCCATTATTTACATGATAAAATAATTGAAAATAATATACAAAAATATCATTATAACAAATTCGAAATTATGTATCTCTTAGTCATATTGTCGTGAGAACCATAAATGTATGAAACCCACGTACACAGGTCATACATGAATCATCAAGGCAACAAAGGGTTTTCTTAAGATATTGGAAATTTTATGAGGAAAAATTTACATACAAGTTACTGAAAAAATATCCAAAAATTGTATGATCAACCCTAAAAAATTTTCCTTATATAAAATTTACAAACAGAACCTTATGCACCGGTCCCGTACATGCTTTCAGGTGCATCATTCTCTTCAACAGGGCTGATTATCCTCCTGCAAAATTTTAATTGGAACTATTTGCACTTGAGTTGAAAGGGAAATTCCAAAATTGAGATGGCTGTACACAAATTTAAGGAAAAGGTACATCGTTCATGTGAAAACAACCCTCAAAGTTTACTGATGAATTTCTGCTACAATCTTAATCTAATCCCACAAATTGGTACAACTCAAACACATTCCCCCTCCCACACAGAGAGAGGGGGAGGATCCAATAAACTAAAACAAAATTTTAAATAAACGAATTACACTTGAAGATGGATTTTTAAATTCTGAGCTTTTCTTTCCCATTTAGCTCCTTAACTTAGGAGCCTTGAGATAATAGACTCTTCTTACAAACCCTTTCCCCACCTTGCCGACATCTTTCAACATGTCAACTGGATCTTGTTCTTCGGGTTCCACTTCTTCTCGACCCCGTTTCTGCGAAAACAAATAGATAAGGAAAATTGCTAATGCTCTGAATAGAAAATAGAAAGTTTTCCCACTATGTTAAAGGGGTACACATTTGGCTACCTTTGAACATTGTCTCTCCCAGGTTAGGCCAATAGCATCACCTCCAAGAGAATCATACCACACCTTTAATGAATCAGAGAATTCTCTCTATAAAATAGAAAACATGCAACTATTAGACAGGGAAATCAGCATCCCAGATAAGTGCAGTGGCCCAATAAAAGGTCCACCAAAAAAAAAAAAAAAAGAGAGAGAGAGAGAGAGATATACCTTCATGTCCTCCACAAAGCACCTCACCGGATCAAAGTTCACCATCAACTTGTTTTTCATTTCCACTAAACTTTGATGCATGTCTCCTGGTAACATGTAGGGATGGAAATGCTTGCTTGCATTCCCTTGAGCCACACATCTCCCTGCACAACATATGCACATCATGAGCCAGTAAAACCAAAAAGCATGGAATGGCACTGTTAGTGCCAAGTAGATAAACAAATATATCAATGGTGAAAAGACCACCTTGTTCCATATCAGACGGGAAAAGGAGACGTTGTGGATAAGGCAGCCTATCCCTCTGGAGAAGAATAATGGCATTGTAGTTGTTCAAAGGGGTTCGGAACAGACACTGCAGAACAAAATCAAAGGATGAATAAGGTGTAAATAAATTTCAAAAAGGACTTTGAAAAAGGGGTCAAAATTACCTCCCATCTATGAGAATTAATCTGATCATGCAGGACAAGGTTTGTCAAGAAGTGTGCACTGCTTCTAGCATAGGCCATCATCCTTTTAAGTTCCTTCAACATCAACAAGATCCAAATGCCAGTTATGTTTGCAATAAACTGTGAACTTCTTGAAAACAAATAAAATCTCCACTCAGAATTACTACAAGAATTATTCAATCAACTAGATGCACTCAATGGTTTCACGAAAGCCAGCAAACTTCTTACAACAAAAGATTTCTTTGTCGTGATAAAGGTATGTTTCTGATCAAATCTGCCTTCCACAATTCATTGTCTTTGAACAATAAATTGCTCTGTGTTTTACTTCAAATCTTATTTAAAAAATAAAAAGAAAACGATAGAAATGTTTGCTAAAAGCAATGTAAAGTTACTTTACATTCCATATTTCAAGTTCTCCCCAAACAAAGACCAGGCCAAGATATAACTTATTTATTGAAGACTGCGTTTAGTACCAATTTAAAGCCTTGATCTGCATCTAAAACAACAATTTTATAGCCCCAATGGTTAGTTTGTTCAGCAACAGTTGACCAAGCTTTTAACAGGAGTTCATAGTTACGTTCACAGTTCACACAATTTTAGTAGATGACTTTGTAGCAATCTAATTGAGAAGACAATTTTTCCCAAAATGCATTTTTAAGGAATATTTCCCACCTAGAAATCGATGAATGTGAGTTTTATGCAGGGATATATCAGAATGGAAAGGATTCTTACAAATAAGGGTCTAAATATATAGACCACTCCTACGAACTGGTACATTTGAACTTGATCCAGAAGATCATATCTAAAAATGGACTTGACTGCATCTTGAAGGTCAAAGAAATGTGGAACCCAATTGGAGGCTGATAAATTTATTTTCTGATATACATTCTCTATTAAATTTTTTTCCTGTTGAGTTTTGGTTGCTCAAAGACATGCTGTATCTGTGGCCCATAGAAATGCTTCATTGCTTGGTCCATTATTTGATTTGGAATTTTGTTGGTCGGTTCCTTCCTCCTTGGCTGATGGAAGCAGTTTTCACGTTGTAATTGTCTTTTTGTTTAAATCAATATTTTTTTTTTCAATCCAATAATAATAAGGGTAGTTATTCATGTAACAATTGAAGCTGATGTTTCCAAAAATCACAAAACAAATTTGAGCCATCCATTTTTACGTTTTTTTAAATCTAAACCATTTGTTCCCACTCAAAGTTAGGAAAGTGCACAGTAATGTCTAGAGTACTGGTACATCATGGACATGCACAGCATGTGTGCCAATAGAAAAAGGTGGTATTTGATTGAATTTGACACGTGGCTAATCTAGACCATGTCCTCTCTATCCAATGGTTGGAATGGACATATCATTGGTCTACATGGCAGAATAGATGCTTAGTGACATTTGGAAAAGATAAGACCTTCGTGACAACAATATTTGCCTAATAATAATAACAAACCATACACTAATCATTGGATCCTGTCAACTGATAATTTTCATGCCTAACAAGACCTCATGTTGGCCCTACAGGCCAAATACTCCAACTAAAGGAAAGAAGAAAAGAAGAGGGGGGAGCCCACTCCATTCAGTGCAAAGCCTGGGGTAATTTTTTGTTCAGCATAAAAAATTCAAGATGGGATACTACTTACAAATGTGTTGGGTGAGCATTTGGTCCAAGCTTCAGATGCCTTGTCATATGCTGTAGCCAAAAACATCGCTGGTTCCAAATTTTCAGCTTTTTTTTCATAAGATTTTCTGCTTAACATGAAGTTTTCCTGTGCCATTAAAATACGTAATGAGTGGCTGTATCGTTGAATTAAACCATCACCATTTGTTATTTAAGAAGCAGAAACTCATAAAATTTTGTATGAATAAACATGCATATTAATGCATACACTAATCTCTTTTTCATCTTTCAATGACATATCACAGTTTATGTCCACAACCAAAGGAGAAAAGGTCCAGTCATAGTCTGATAGCAACCGCAAGAACCTGTCCATCAAATTGATATCTGTTAAGACTTGAGGCAGCCTAATTAAGCAAGAGCTAAATGAGTTGTAACTTACAAATATCTTCCAATATAAGGCACAGAAGAAGCTAATAAGCTATTATTGATGCAAAAATAAGCCAAAAGGTATGCTTCTGCCTAACCCAATTTATTATTATTTTTTTTTTTTGGTGAAAATGAAATTGTCTAACCCAATTTATAGTTAAAAAGGAAGGAGCATTTTATCAATTACATAAGGTCCATTGGGTCCATTGGTATGTAAATGAATTAAAACTTGTGAAAAATGGATCAGAAAAACTTGCTATTCCCCCACCTATTCCTAACACATGAAACCTGTAGAAAGCTGAGGTACACTGGTCAGCATCACACACCAGATCAGCGAGTGTGAGTGGACCCATATTCTAAGCAACCTATAGTTGCTATTTTGTTGACAGGAAATGGCTAATTGTCCAGAAGATACTGGAACCTCCCAATGATAGTTAAGAACCATTCGGGAAAGGTTTTAGGTCTCAGTTTTGCCAGGCCACGATACCGAGTTCTGCCGAGATCTCGGAGAGTTGGTGTATTTTTTCCCGTCTTGACTCGGTGGTGGGTTTCGTTGACCATATGGCCAAGATAGGTCCTAAAACTTGACACCCACCCTATTTAGCTAAACACAATGGAAACATTAATTTTTACAAATTCAAACCCAAAAATGGTACTTTGACTTTGGGACCTTAGGTCGGTAGTCTATGGCGTAGGTGAGCTCTACCCTAAGCTATTCCACACAATATTTAGAACCATAGTACTAAAACTCGTTTTGTTTTGGTGTTTCGGTCAGACCGAAATTTCCGAGATACCGAAATTTCGTCGAAATATGGTATTTTTTCTATGGGTGTAAAATGCCAAAAATGACCGAGATTTCCGAAATTTCCGAAACGAGATGACCGAAATTTTCGAAAAATTCGAAATATTGCATTTTTCAATTCGATGTTGCATTTCGTTTTGACTCGACCGAGATACTCGAAATTCTCGAAATCTCGACTGAGACGAAACGAGTTTTAGTACTATGTTTAGAACACATAATTAAAGTAGAGGTGTAAAACAACTTAATTAAGCATTAGGAATTAAGAAACATCAAACCATAAACCATTTAAGCATTAGTGCATCAAATTCATAATCATAAATGGTGATGGTTTGACGGTTTGTTAATAATTGTTAGAAACTTGGAAAGAGACATAAATTAAACAAATACAAGTGTAAGGGTGTAACAGGTCCTAATATTTGAGAGTAGCTAGTAATGAAATGAGTGTCGGTGGACATTGTATCACATATAAAAACTACATAATCAACAAGCAAGTATTGATCATGAATCTATGAAAAAAAGCACCAAAACCCTCTCTTGATGTTGAAGCTTTAATCTTCATTTGAGGGGAGATTTGACAAAAAAAAAAAGCACCAAAACCCTCACCTCCAAGTAATTTTCCTTCATAGCAGAGCGAGAGATGAGAGACAGAGGCGAGATATCGAGTTGACGTTGAAATCTCGCCCAGAGGGTGCCTTTTTATAGCTTGGTTTTTGATCGAGTCGAATCGAGGTCGAGATATACCACGAGATCTCGGCAAGATACCGAGATTTTGCACAAATCCTATATCACCTACCGTCTCGTCTCGAGACTTCACGAAACCGAGTCTTTTCAAGATCTCGCCGAGATCTTGTACCATGCATTCGGGTTAGCTAGAAATCACAAAACAAAAAGAAAACTAGACAAGGAAAATAGGAGACAAATGGGGATTGGTCAAAAGTGGGAGAAGAATTGTCCAATACACCGCCTATTATGTTTCTTTGCATACATCAGAATGGAAAAGGAAATTGGCTACTCAATCCAGGATAAATCCTCATTTATGGCCATATTTCCAGTTTCTATATAACAGAAGCTATTGTTTTCAACAATGAAAATGTAGGTTAAATATAGGCATTATGTGAATTTTATGTTGGGGATAGGGAAGAATTCCACACTTTCTAAGGCTTCTAATGAGGTTAATATTGCGGAAGAAAGAAGGATATATATTCATCAATAAACCAATAATGAGTGGCAAACAGTCTATTTTGGAAGCTCTTCCCAAGTTCCCATCTTGCTTATTGACCATCTACCGAAAAACTACTCTAAGAAGCATGCCATAATTCTAAAAATAGAAGATCAATCAATTATATCAAAAATCCTATGAGTGTGCTATAGTTGAACCATCTAATGCAGGAGCAGTTCTTTGTACCGGACCGAACCTGTTTGAGAGTTCCGATCGAGAACCATGCCTGAATTGGGATTTGGGCCTAGTAGGATATTAGTAGTTTATTAATTTACCCATTTGAATTTATCTTGTAGTCTTTCACTTAGACTAGAGTTCCATTCCATTTTTAGTTTTAGAGTTTGATTCCATTATAGATTTAGATTTAGGTTCAATAATTAGGTGATAGAGTTAGATTTCTATTTCAGCATTAGACTACAATTAGGAAACTTTCAATTTCATTTTTATAAATATGCTTGTAAACCAATTCATTGGGTAGATTTGATGAATGGAATATTGAGTTGTTTGGTAGTAGCCTGCGCGGCTTAGGGCAGCTTAGCTATCGTCCTCTCCCCCACTCTCTTCCCCTCCTTCCCTGAAGCCCTGGCCTTCCTTTTCATCCTTTTCTTCTCCTTTCTTCAACTTCTTCTTCATTCTACCCCTTTTTGTCCTGGCGTTAACAGCAGCCTGCTAAAGCTTGTGTAGATCCCTCTCTCCCTTTTCCTTTCAATCTGAGATTTGAGTCGTAGGTAGCTCTGCCCTGGGCGATCTTGATTGCAAAACCCTATTCCATAACCTTGCTGAACATGGGAGCTTCAAATCAAAACGCAAGTCCAAGTTTTGTCCCATTGGCAGTACTAATTTCAGCAACTTGATCTCCCTTGTGTCATATTGTTCCATTTTTAAATTTGGAGTGGAAGTGGCTTGGGTATAGGTGACTCAAGCCCTCCAGTTTCAGTTCCTAAGTCCTCCATTATTGAGAGATTTGAGTTGAGTTTCAGGTCTGAACCTGGAGGTACCGCCAGCTATACGTTCAGTGATTTAAATCTATGTCAGTTGTTGATCGATGGAGCTGCTATGGCCTGCATTCAGTGGCGTATTAAAGTATGTAATGGATTCAGAACTTAAGAAATCAAAATACAGAGAAAATGAGAGGAGAGGAAGAAGAGGAGAATTCGATAGAGATGGGAGAAGAAAGGGATGTGTGATAGATCAATCAATCTATTGCCCGCCCACTGAATTTATATTAATAAAGCAAAACATAGTAGCAATAGGTAAGTAAAGTCTAATCTAACTATACTAGGAAATTGAAACCTACTTGGATAAAAACTAGATAAAAAAACCATCCCACGGTAGAGGTCAATGGACCCCCATGGACCTCCAACCGATACACACACTCTAACAAAGTAGAATCCTTCTCCTAAAATCCCACTTCAATGGGTGTCTTCTAGAGGGAATTCTCTCATCTGAAGAGCTCCTAATTTTCCACAACTGGTTCCCTTGCGGGAGGTTGAAGACGATTCTTGTTCCCCCCCCCCCCCTTTCCTTAATTCGTTATCTATAGTTTTTGTCCCTTGTTTCAAAATTACTGCTCCCTCTACTTTATTACTCCATACCCTTTTTTAACTTCATTCCAAATCTATCCTCAATCTATAATTCAAATCGCTATTGTGTCCTCCTCTTTGTTACTACCAAAGAGTTTTTTAAGTTCTGGCTATTTATGGTCCTGCCACTCCCCATTTGTAAACTCCAATATAATTACTGAACTGCCATTATTTCTTGCAATGGAGTTATAGAGTTTTTTAAGTTTTTGTTGTTTACGGTCCTGCCACTCCCCCTTTGTAAATTCCAATATTATTATGGAAAACTGCCCCCAAGAAGCAGTCCTATATTGTGTAGGCCTGGTGATGACAAATCTGCCCTCTTAAGCCCAAGCAAAGGACTCAGGGGATAAGAACTGCCCGACGAACAGAATATTGAAAAATAGCTTACCCAGAAAAGTCCAGAATTAAGAGAGGAGAAGCTTAATAGCTCAAAGGGGACTCATCTGATTGACCTGAAACTCAGGTTGAGTGGTCCTCTAAGTGAGGGCTGTCTGCTGGTAAAAGATCTCCGACATCTGGTGTGCAGAGGCAGTCCTAGTGGCACTAGGAAAACAGAGCAGTGATATGAAATCTAATTATTTGGGCTTCAAAATTCAGTAAAATAACTGGCAATCAATAGAACTAAACAAATAAGTTCAGGTATTAAATTTCAGATCAATCGGACAACTACATGAAGAGATATGAGCAATTGAAGTTTTCAGATAGTTATTCGAAAACAGGGGCACTGCTTGTTCGGGAAGAGTAGAGAGACCTGATTTTGAAGAAGAAATGAACAGAAAATAGGAGAGAGGGAAACAGGAACCACCTGTGAAGGATCCCTTCGAGCCCACCAAAAGCCACTTGAGAATCCTCTAAAGCTCACTGCAAACTCTCAGCAAAATTCACCAGAAAACTGCTCTTTCAACTATTTAAAGACAGTCATAGGCCTCAAACTAACTCGAATTCTAACTAAGCATACCAATCACAGCTGAGAATAACTCAAACCACAAACCAGACCTGTCACAAGCGATAAGAAGTTGTCCTAACTCCTAATCATGCTAGGACTCTTAAAACAGAGCATGAACTGAAAACTAACTCCAATCAAACACCTCATGATTCTAGCACTCCAGGTCAGAAAAAACAAACAAAACAAGGACTGGAAAAAAAAAATCCCATGACCTGACTGGAAAAAAATTCATAATTAACCCCTCCTTTTCTTCCCTGTGGCTGTTCACCTGATCTGTTTGGCTTGCGATGTTGGTTTTGTTGTTTTACCCTATTTGTTTTTTATTCGTTTTGTAGCATGTCTCTTCCTTGGTAATAAAATTTTCTGGTTATTAACAAAAACTGATTAAGGAATTGATCAGCCTCCTTTGTGGGTTAATAGTTGCAGCTACTCTCATCCTTTTCCATTGTGTTGGTTGTAGGCTTGTAGCCGCAGTAACCCAACACCCCCCCCCCCCCCAAAAAAAAAAAGCTCTTGAAGTGCAAACTATCATACTCATGGTTCTTCTCGTTTGCTGGACTTTTCTCCAAGGCATTCTTGGTTGCTTGTTATTGAAGCCATAGACCTCATGGATGAATCAACCCGAGCAGATACATGCCCAATTATGTTTCACATTGTTCTTCGGAGGTGCTGCCATTTAGTCAGCTCATAGAACAGCAGGCACATGCACAAAGATCAACCAACTTGAAAAGACTGATTATTTTTTTAGTTAGCACTTGGCATGAAAACCCTATTTCCAACCATGGTTTGATAGTTTTGACTTTTGAGTCCAATAGTAGGTTGACAGTACAGTTTACCTGCTAGATTGAAAACCTATTTTGAGGGTCTATGCATAGAGATCAACCAAGTTCAAATCCTTGTCCTGAATCTACAATAAGGCCATATCAATATGAGTGAGCCTAATTGTGTGATTTAATCCCCTTGCATTCAGCCCCCCACAAGTTCCAAACCATCAAAACTAATTACTTTCCGCGTGATGACTTAAAAAAGAATAGTGTTGAGTCGTTGCCACTGTAAGGATGGGTGTCACCTATATGGTGATGCAGATAAGTTACCTAAAGGGCTTATTTTGTTAGAAATAAGCTTTGGGTTGGGGCATGTATATGTTGGGCCTTTGATCACATGTGTTTTTATTGTAAAGGGACACTTTAATGGGCCTAAAATATGGGTAGAAGGTAGGCATACGGGATTAAGCTTAGTTAGTTAGTTCTTTTTTATTTAAAGTTGTTTAATAGGCTTTGAATTCCCTCATCTTGCTGAGAAGATTTCCTTTTATTATTATGCTTCTTATTTATGTTGTTTAGCAATAGAATTTTACTTTCCTGATCAGATAAGGATTATGCTTTAGTTTTTATAAATCGCTTGTAAAGAGCCAAGGCTTACAGACGATTTCATGAATGATAAAATTGAGCTTTGCTTCAATGGAGTGCAGTGTGATTCAGTAGAGGGTGGGAGATCCTTGGAGGGCAGTGAGATTCTGTTCCTTGTTCTTGGTGGGAAGCCATAGTTATTTTATTTTCTTCTATACTCTGTTTTCTCCATCTCAAGTCAGTACTGTTATCACCTATTCTTTATGTGCTTGCTGGGTTTGGATTTCGTTTGACTTGGAAAGGTATCTTATGTTGTTTTTGCCGAATATATGCTGCTAGAAGTAAGGTTTACTTTACAGCATAGACACCCCAAGTTGCACCTGGCAGGTGCCCTGTTTTAGGGATTTTATTGCTCATCTCGAGACCTGCTGAATCAGGTAATCTGTCCAGCGGATCCTTTCCATCTTTTAGGGTTTCAAAGGACCCCCTTAGAGAACTCTTTGACCAGAGATTCAAGCTGATCAGAACATCTGATCTGCTGCCATTAAAAATATCCTGTTTCAGCTTATTTTCTGTTTCTGAACTGAAGTTTCTTCGATTACTTTAAATCTGACCCTTCAGTCTAATTTATATTTTGGGGTTTGATATGACCAGCCTGGAGTGAGATTCGACCTGAATATTAGGGTGATCCAACTCTCTGATTTTGATTAATTGGAAATCTCTTATTTGCTGAATTTTCAGTTTCAGATTTGCTTATTTTCTAATTACTCTTAATCCAACCATTGGATTGCTACTGTATTCTGAAGATCACCTATCCTATTTATTTTTGAGCAATTGTCAGCGTTTGACCTTCATCTGAGAAGGTTGACTTCTGTTGACCTTTTTATTAGGGTTTGCTTGGGATCTTGTAAGGGAGGTGTTCAGCACTTCAGCCTGAACCTAAGGTTCATCCTACCTAACCCCCCCCCCTATGGTATACCACCTAATTAGCCAAGTGTACTCTCTGGGCTGGGTGTTTTCATGGGCCAGGCACCAAGTTAGTAAAATAAACCTTTTTTCAAACCCACCTCCTAGACCTTGTAATTTGATTGTATTTGAATCACATTGAGTTCCTGCATATATCGATCATTCAGAAATCTCCGAATTTTGCCTCTTATTTGACATTTTGACTAGAATAGTGTGGTGTCTGTTCAATTTACGCATGTTATTTGCAGTGCAGACCCATTCCCACACGAATGGTTGCTTCTTTTTTTTATTTTGGATCAGAAGGAATGGTAGCTGACCCGCAAAAAAAATGTCTCAATTTCACAATAGGTTACTCAGTCCAGCACCAGCAAAGTTGCAATAAATGACCAACCCAATATTTTGTCTCCTAAAACAATAGATGCATGTTTGGGTTGAAATGAAACCCAGGGAAACTACAAATGAACCAAGAAGCACAATCAGCTTTAATTTCCACACACATAAAAACAATGCAATGATTTACTATAATGAATTGCAAAAGTGATAGTAATGAGAAGTTTAATTCCGTTAGTGGTTAAAAGGGGGCAAAAAAAAAAGGGATAGGAATGAGGAACAGAACCTTAAAAATCCAGTTAACCGTGAAGAAGGAGCATTAAATGGCAAAGGCTTCAAAAAGAGGTAAGCAACCAATAATTCAATTGCCTCTGCTGCTAGGACCGCAGAAAATAGATGTGAAGCAACCCATCGTTTTGCAAGCCTTCGCATAGAACCAAATAAAATAAGTAACATTAAGGTTCAACATAACAGACATTGTAGGATAAAAATCAGATCCTTACCGCACAACTGGCCCATATGTAGGGTAACGACCTTGTAAACCATTTATCATGCTAGAATGCTGACCGTGTATAAAAAGTTCCTTGTCCATAGAAGAGACATGCTTCATTTTATCATTTCCAACTGGAAAATATTATGGGGTGCAATTAGTAAGGAATTCAAACTTTGAGATTAAATTTGAAAAGAGTAATTGATAGTGTAGGGCAATGGCCCTATAAGCCATTACATGGCAACACAGATAGATGTTGAATAGGAGCCTAAAATTCCTCACCTTGATTTCTCAACAAGCTCAGGCCTCTTTCATGCAAGATTCTAAGACGAAATGCATATCCAGACGTTAGGACATCCAGCTCATCCTCAGTAGCAATACAAGTCATATCCCATTTGCTCTGGAGACTGCAGAAGAAATATCATCAGATTGACAAGTCAAGAAGAACTCTAGTGTTAGTCGGATGCACAACTTTAACAAAGTAGTTCTGTGATATGAAGAATCTCTAGCTGGCTCACCTTTCTCCAATTTTCAGGAGGAAAGCAGATTTAGTCTTCTCAATTGCTACATCATCCATTGGCCAGTTCCCTGAACCCTCCAACTAAAACCCAAAAAGAAAAGGGCAGCCTTCAGACTCAATAGTAATAGACTACTGCACCAGAAAATCATATAAAGCCACCAGATTCTTGCCTGAATCATTACTTCCAGTGGTTGAATACAAGTTGAAGTGAGCTTGGGTAATTTTTTGGCAACAACCCTTTCATTTGCCAGGGGATGCGGTTCAGGAGGGAAGACACATGTGAACCTGAAGGCTGTTTGAATCAATAAAGATATGGAAGTTTGTTAAACATCAGGAGAAAAATTACTAAATAAGTGAACTTGCATTAAGAGCATTTACAAGTCTAATCAAACCAAATACCACAAGTTTAGTAAATAATTGCAAGAAAGAAAACTTCTGAGTGATTTGGATGTCAAATGTCATCACATACAAACACAGGGATCCTGAGAATCACAATTTTCAATCAACCAAGATTTGCCCTACATTTCATTGAAATATAATGGGAGCCATGTTACAAAGCATTTAGTCATGATAAGACAGTTTCATGCCTGCCAAAAGTAATTAGAAGAAAATAAGTTTTCAAGACAAACTACAAACTGAAATAAAGGGCAAGGGAGTAGTGGGATCAATCCACACTGTATTTGCACAGCATCTAGACATACGATTGTTTTCTGAAATCCTCTGAGCCTTCAAATTTCTCTGAGATCCCAAGCAGGTGAAGACCATTTAATTATCGAAACGGAAAAATTTTTATAAGCACAAGGAAATGGATTGATCCAAGTTCCCCTCTATACTTGTATGAAACAGGAGAAAGTTGAACCCACATATAAATTTACCAAAAAAGAAATCAAATCACAAATGGGATTTTATTACTGAAAAGATGAAGAAAGATAAAACTGGGAGCATTAAGACAATTGTAATGCCATATGGAATTATTTCACCATGATGCTGAATGCAATTATTTTTAGCTCTTAAAAGAAAAGGAACATAATCAGTTGACAACCAATGATGGAGCATCTTCCCACTCCTAATCACAATTCACAATACGACACTTAAACCAGGCTAACCGGTTGCTCGCCACATCAATGCCCTAACTCAATTTTTCCCTCATTGGCTACACACGACTTTATAAATGGAAGGGTGTGGACAAAAAGACATGACACTTATCCCAGGCCTCTATTTTATGTACCCTAATTGGCACTGATTAATATTCATTCTCCACCACCACCAGAAAATTCTGCCAATAACACAAGGGAAGGAGTTCAAATCCAACAAAAATGCAAAAGGCTAAGGTTTAAATACCTACTTCTGGAATTCATCAACAAGGTTTAATAGCCCAGTTTCACAGAGAACTTCCAAGGCCCCTTCAACATATTAGGGAAGATCATTTATCCAACCTTCAGAATCTCAATCATGCTCTATGCCTTAAATGAATGCAAACTTAACAAACACAAATCAAATGTAAGAAAACCATAAATCAAGCACAATAAAATGATATGGTCTTTGTAAAATATAAAACAAGATGTGCAAGGATGAAATCCATAAATGGTAAATGATACAAGAATTGCATTAAAAGGCAATATATTTTCAATCAATATTTACATGGCTCTGCTAGTTCAGAGAAAGAACCTGAGTCTAAAGGCTGTACACTGGATACCCTCAAAGGAATGTCATCCAGAGCACGCAAACACTTTGCCAGAGCTTCATATGCCGCAAGAAGACTTCCAGAACTTGAGATTGGATCTGAAAATAATCACAAATTTCTCATTCTTTTTTATGATTCATGTTTCTTAGATGAAAGCAAAAGAAAGACCCCAAAAACCATTAGCAGGTAGGCAATGATTGATCTTGCAACCATCACTCACTTTAAAACAAAATAACTGAGGCTGCACTGTCGAGGAATGGGTCTGGGGTTAAAAACCCATTTGCACCTTTCAGTTACTGATCTCTTTGAAAGCAAGCCAGCCAGTGGCAAAAACAATTGACATGCAAGAAAAGGGGAAAATGTGCTTGATACCTCGAACACCATGCAGAAGACTGAAATCAAGCTGATCTGCAAAATGTACCATATTCTCATTTGACAGGGAAAGATGCCGAGTAAGAACAAATTCAGTAATTCTTTTGATAATGAGATGTCTTTCCCATTGCTCGCACTCCCATACTGTCAAATCGGCAAAATAGGACTCAGCAGTAGTTCACCTTTAAACATGCAGAAATGAAATCAGGGACGAAGGAAAGAATCAGTGGATGCATCACCTATGCTTTCTGCAATAGTCCCATCTTTAAATCTCCGAAGCTCTGCCTTCTCTCCCCAAAACCTTCGGAACTTGAGAACCTAGTGCACAAGATGATACTGTCAGCAGATGTATCTCAGAATATGCTTTGGGCTCGAAAGGGGAGAGGAAGAAGCGAAATACCTCCTCTTTGTTCTCAGCATGTGGGCCAACATCAACAACTCTAAAACTCTTCTCAGAACAACTAACTAGTATCCCAACAACCAACGGCTCACTATCAAACTTTGAGAAACCCTAGAATCACATGTATATTAGAATTGACTTGATGATCTAAAACATAGGCATACTATGATACCATGAATTGAAGATTAAAAGTTGAGCTTTGGATACAATACCTCTTCCATAGTCCAGTCAGGAGGAGTGCTTCTCCAGGTAACACGAATAACTTTTGCCCTATCATTTAGTCCTTGCTCTAGAAGAGAATGTACCTTGCCCTCGTATATTCTCCAACATTCATCATCCAAGCAAAAGCCAGATGCATAAACCTCACTTCTTCCTTTCAAATTCAACCTAAAAAATATGTCAAAGATGTCTAATTAGATCTAACAACAAAAATATACTGCCATCAAACTTGTCAATGAGCATTTATATACATGCAGTTAGCTCAGACACGTAATTGACAGCACAGCAATAATGCAAATGGAAAATGTTGCAATGTGCTCTCAACACAGATTCATTTAAATAATAATTCACCTTAGGGTCTCCCTCCTTAATACAAAATGAAGAAAATAAAATTGGGAGATCAGCAATAAGGGAATGAAAAAACTTGTATAAACCAAATATATGATGCAAAAACTTGTATAAACCAAATATAATAACTTTATGAAGGTCAACCTGTCAAATGAGTCCATTGTCAGGCACAGCCTAAAATAAACAGATATAATTGCAGTTCTAGTAGAACTTGCATGATATCACTGCAGCATATTAGCAATTAAATTAACATTACTTGCCCATATAGAGAATTCAATCCTAAAATATAAGTAATGGCTAAGTTAAGTGATGCAGCCCAGAGTTTTGAAACACTTAAATTTGGATCGCTATGGGCCCACAAAAATGATAAATAACTCAAGCTAAGGGTTTAATGTCAATTTCGTAATTTCTCAGCACAATGAGGACCCTATAGGAAGGAACAAAGGTTTCTAGGGCAAAACAGCCATTTAAATTTCATAGAGGGATTTTCTGATAATTAGAATAAGAATGGGTTAAACAGGTACAGAATATGGTTTAAAGGACTTTTATGTAATAATAATAATAAGAGGGAGGACTAACTTGTGATTATGCAAACAGGTTGTCTTCAACCTCCTGATAGAAGCCAACACGGTAGAGAGGTTTCTCTTGAAATCAACTCAGCCCCCTCACCAACGATTTCAACCAAGCAAGGATTTAGGACTAAGATCACAACTCCAATCCCTAACTTGAATAGCAAGAGACCCAAGAGTTAGGACCTTAACCCTAGAGTTTCAAGTCCAAAGAAGGTGTATCAAAGGAGAACTCACCTTCCTCAAGTCCGTGCTTACCGCTGGTTTGTTATTCACAATTCTAAGGTAGGGTGGGCAAGTCTTGTTAATTACAATTAAGGACAGCTTCTTACAAAATTACTCAAAAGCTCCTCTATTTCTGAGTTTGTTCTATTTCATTCCCATTCTTGTTTTAAAATTCCAGAAACGTCCTTCCGTTCAAATTCTATTTCCTGTTTAGTCTCTGAATCTGTATTCTTACCTGAAGGGGTCAAAAAATTACAATATAATTACAGTTTGCCACAATTCATGTTATTTGAGTTTTTATCTTTGGTGGGCTCATAGCATCTAAATCAGGGTTTTGAAATCCTAGGTTGCATCAGGTCTCATATATTGTGCAAATCTGTATATATACATTCAGAAATCCCCAGCCTTTGCAGCCTTAAGCCAACTTAAGTTGCAAGTCTGCAACAAGAAATTACACTTTAAAAATCAATCTTATTTAGTACTAAACGGGATCAGCATTAACTAAATTTAAACTTCATAGCCCTAAATACATCTTCTCCCTTATGTAATAAATATAATTGACAGCACAGGCCCAACAATTTGAAAATTTGATTCTGAGACCCAAACCCTAGCTTCCAACTCAACAAAACAATCAAAGTTCAGATTTCAGCTAATATGCCAACTAAAAGATCAATAAACCAGAACCAGCAGTGACTTCATAATGAAAATGGCATCCAGCATCATATCAAAAAAACAAGGGTTTGTTCTGATTGAAGAAACCACTGCTCAAGCACGTTAACATAATCTAATTAAAAGCTCATATAGAGAGAATAAATAAAGTAGTGCTAATACGGTAATATCTGGTATCATGTCATTGAAAATATTCAGAATATTAACAATGAAAACACACCTTATGCAATAATCATATTTAGCAGGCAAGTCGACCTTGGTCATGAAAACCTCTTCAAATCCACCGTCTCTACATTTATCCATGCAATTAAGTGTCACAGCAGCCTCATCTCGAAGCTGAATATTTGAATTTTATCAGATTAGTACAACGCACCAAGGCTTAAGACAGAAACGAAAGAACAAAAACAATGAGATCCAACATCTTCCTCATAAGAATATATCCCAGATGTAAAATTACCTCTAAGAAACCACTCCTTGTCACTCGGAATGTCAGGTTAAAATGAGCTGACGAATCACATAATACTACTGGAAATAATTGGAGACATTGACTTCTTTCCTGGAATTCCCAATCTCTAAATGAATATCAAAATATAATAGGGAAAATTTTTCCTAGATACTTGTCTGCTCTATAGGCAATGAGCAGACCACAGTAACTTAATGAACAATCAAACCGAGACCCAATAGCAAACTATAAGAAGAAAAATAAGAAGAGGAAACAACGTTAAACCCTTCTACCAAATACAATCATATAAATAAGCAACAAACCTCCTTAGACATACTGGGTCGACCTTGAGGCTGAAGCAGAAGGCCCTTCTCCCATAACTTTGAAATGGCTGTGAAGAAATAAGCAGTTCAGCTTTTCAACTCATTACTCCCTCAACAAAATAGTATAAAATGCTAATCATATCATAATTGTAAACTCAAAAAGATAAAACCCAAGTCCAAAGAAAGAGTGAACAGGAAGAACTTAATGAATTTCAGTTGAAAGGAAAGATGAGAAAAACATGAAATATGAATTACAATCAACTACAGAAAATCATAAGTTCAAGATGGCAGGGCTTCAACTGCAATTCTATACTCACTCAAGGGGAAAATAGTCAAGTAAAAATCATTTTGAAAAATGGAGCAGAACAAGTTCAGGCCGAACATTCGAGCAAACCAGCAAAAACATGCTTCGGGGAATCAAAGAAAGTGAAGTGCATAAAACCGTACTGCCTGATATTGAATTTCATTCCTGTAGCTTTATCCTTTTTCTCTGTATCTTTTGTCAGCACTAAAAAGAAGAAAAGTGCAAAAACATAAAACAGGGACTGTAATCAGTATCCTTATGGTCAAGTTTACTATCATTTTGAACTTCATCAGAAAGAAGACCGGAAAGTCCCATTCTTGTTCCTAAAATTCAAAACAAATAAATACTAGAGAGTTGGATTATAGCTGTATCTTTTGAGCTGGTTTGTAAAGTCGAGCGGAAAATCACCGAGGAATGCTAATCCAATGGGTGCATAAAATGACAAACAGTAGGGATCTCACCATCGCTTTATGAATGTAGTGTAATCTTAGCACTCTCAAGCAACATATTTTTGGTCAAAGGTCAAACAATGACCACCCATGATTTTTGGACCATAATTGGGGGCAAAAATAGCCAACTCATATATTTGGTAGCTTAGGGTCTGTATGGCAACGTCCAAAAAATACTTCTGATGTTTTTGTGCTTTTTTGGAACACATTTGGAACAGAACATGTATGTGATGCCCAGACTTTTTTTTAATTGAACCTGGTAAAAAAAGAACACATTTGGAACACAAACTTAAAGCGAAAATGCGCACGATGATGGACGCGATATTCACGAATCACCACCACCATCATCATCACCATCTCCACCACCGCAGCCACCCCCACCCCCACCATCTCCACCTCCACCTCCACCTCCACCTCCACCTCCACCACCTCCACACCACCGCCACCGCCACCGCCACCGCCACAGAACAGAAGATATACTTTTGTTAATATGCAATCCATACGTGTTTCTGTTGTTTTGTAGTGGCAAAAATACTTTTTTTCCAGTGTTGGTACAAAAGTACTCCAAAATAACAAAAACACAAAAAAAAACTGTTTCCGACTCAGGAACAGTAATTTGGAACAGAAACGATGCAAAGTTTATCATCAAACTGGGCATCTTTGCTTCGGAATAAGTCTAGGGTTGGGTTATATACATGTTGGGCCTTTGATCCCATGGGTTTCTATGTAATAGGCAACTTTTATGGGCTTAAAATATGGGTAATTAGGTTGCATACTGGATTAGTTGTTTTAGTTCCAGAGTTTTATTTTGTAGTTTTAGTTCATAAATTGAACCGGTTCAACCAATGGTTCAATTTAAGTGGTTTTAGTAGTTTTCTTTTAAGTGTTTAATGGGGCTAAATTAGCATTTTATTTTGAATATATTTCTGTTTCCTAGTCAGTTTAAATTACTTAATAGGTTAAGGATTGGATTAGGCCTTTCCTATTTAGTGTAATATATAAGATTGTAAGGGGGGCAAACATGAGACACAAATTTTGATATTAATGAAAAGCTTTTGCTGCTCTTCTTCTCCATTGAAGATTTTTATCTTGTGTTTGATCAAGGCTGGTGGGATTGGTGTTTGATCCGACTAACACCTTGCAGTGGGAAGCCTGGGTGGTTCGTTGGTGGGATTGGTGTTTGATCCAGTCGACACCTTGCGGTATGAAGCCCAGGTGGTTCTTTTGAAGCTCTCCTTCAAGTTCTTTGAAGATATCCTTCAAGTTCTAGCTAAAGATTCAATGTTTATTCAAGTTTCTCCATCAAACAAACTGCTGCCAGGGAATTCTGCAACAACAGTGAGTTTGATTCATCCCAACTCTAACCTTTCTTCTTCTAATCCTCTAAACCACCAAACCCTAACATCCCCTCCATCTTTGAACATCATTCCCATAACCAAATTCTGCCCAGACCAAACCAGCCACCAAAATACCACCATATTTGGATCGAATTTCCCTCTCACCCCAAGGTGAACTTGATCCAAACCCCTACCCTAATTTCGCATCCTAAACCCTAGATTCCACCATTGTTCCCTTTTCAAAAACCCAACCCTAACCCTAAATTGCTGCAATTCCAGTTGAGCTCACTTCCAACCACTAAAATTTAACGTAACCATCACTAATAGACTCCACTACATGAACTTGACATAACCCTACCATCAAATCCCAGGTCCCATCAAACCCTAGGTCACATCAAACCCTAACCCTAATTTCACCAAAAACCCTATGTTTGACCTAGCCGATTCACCTATTCATAACAGACCCTGGTTTACTGGCTCCTAGTTGGCTTCTACCAATCTAGGACTAGAAACGTTGTCATACACACCCTTAAAATCTCTTCAAACACCTTTACTTCAGCCAAGCCCAGAAGGCACATAGAAGACAGAAACTAATTCAGGCAAATCATTAGCCACCCCAATGTTTCACTACAATTATGAGATGTCCAAATCTTTTATTAGGGTTGTAAACGGATCGGATTAGGCTCGGATTCGGCTCGAATAGTGCTATATCCGCATCTGCATCCGATTAGCTATCGGACAGATTTGGATGGTGCTAAACGGATACGGATCGGATATTTTATCCGTTTACATGTAAATATAGCTTTTCGGATAGCTATAGCCTATCCGTATCCACATCCGTTTAGCTTTCGGACGGATTTGGATAGTGCGAAACAAATACGGACATGGATACGGAAACGGATTTCGGCTATTCATTTACACCCCTATCTTTTATTCATCCGAAAACACTAAATTTCCTATGAAAGTACCTTAAGAACCAAGCCAGCTGAACGTGGTAATTCAACACATTTACAAAAATAGAGATTCATTCTCCACTTCAAAACCAAGAACATGGATCGAAATTTCACTCAAAATGACCAAAATTTCACAAAATATTTTGGTTTCGAGAAGCCTAAAAAAAAGGGGTTGCAAACTTGACTCATTTCGGCAAGAACTCCATGACATTTCGACTCGTTCCAATGTAATTTCGAGATTTCACCCCCTTTCGCCTGAGAAATCCAGAACTACTAGAAAATCTCAATTTTTTTGTGAAGTCCTTCATTTAAGTACTGAATTAAGATTTGGCAACATTTGCATGGATTTGAAGCATCATTTGGCAAAATTTTCTCAAATTTCAAATTTTCCACATCTAGGGTTGTTGTGATGGACTTTGAGAGAATCTTCAGGTAGAGGATAATAGGGCCGCTATATGTCATAGGGTCCAAAACTAAACTACCACTTTGGATGTTCTTTTTTCCAATCTAATGCTTTAAGCATATGTCAACACGTTTAAATAGGCAATCTCTATTAATTGTCTATGATGACACTTTTTGACATTGGTGTACTATTAAATGGTGTTTCTTCATTCTTAATAAATATTTTTATTGTTTTTTATTGAATGTGGTATTTTCTAGTACTAACTATGTGTAGAATAGGTTATATAAGAGAAGATACTGAAACATACAGTGTACAGTACCAACTTGGGGTCCAAAGCCAAATTACCATTTTGGATGGATTTTTTTTACAGTCTAAAAGTTCAAATATGTTTAGAGATGTTTAATTAGGGTTTCCCTGAAGTTTCGGGCCAAAATATGGCCAATTGGCCATTTGAACACTAATATGGCCAACCGAAATGTATCAGATTTCAGTCGAATTTCGACTGAAATCCAAAATATTTTGGTTTTGACCTGGATTGTACCCAGGTCGAATTCAAAATCTCGAACTATAGCCAAGAGTGTAACTCCTTCGCATATAAGGCCATTAAAAAGAACCTCAGCTTTTAAGTATCTCAGCATTTACCACAGTAATAGGTGAATGTTGCACTAGCTTTGCTTTTTCCGTTTCTAGAAACTCCACAGAGCCCACACCAACCCCTAACCCTAGTGATATTTATAATGGTTTAAGGAAGAGTAATCCCTAGTGATATGCACTATTATATATGTCCAGAACAAGAAGGTCCACTCCACACACAAAGGTATATATCCACAATCATTAAGTAATGCATTTTTCGTTTCTTTCTTCCTTAAACATTCCATATAATCAATACATAATACATTGACTCTTTCAGAGGTTCTCCCCCTAAATTTCTTCTTAAAGATTATGAAAAATACTAAAAGATGAATACAAGAGATGCTAAAAAAAATATGGTAAATTGCTGATTATACCTTCGCCCAAAAAATTTGTCAAAATATATGAGAAAATATAACTTTGAATATTTAACTCCGACAGCATTTGATTAAAAATATACAAATCTTGACAGCCGTCTGAGATCCTAGGTGCCATTCAATCTTTGAAGGCATCTCAACATTTGTTACCATCATCATATCGTTAAAATGCATCTCCAATAACTAGGATTTAAAAAGCATTAGTTTACATTCACCTGCCTACATCATGCAACTACATTAAAGAAGAAGAGAAAAGAAAAGAAAAACCATGTCAGTTTTTCTAAATCCACTTGGGTGTACAGAGCATCAAAATACATTTTAAAATATATGAACACCTAATGTGGGCTCCAAGCATAGTCTAGCATTTATCTTCCATCGTTTCACAATAAACCTCACTTTGGAATAGAATATTTTGTTAAGAAAATGTTCAGGCTAAAGAGAAGAAAAAAAAAAAGGGGGAGGGGGGGGGGGGGGAAGAGCACACTTAATCTCCAATCAATAAATGATTGGAAAACCCCCCCTTCCAAGATAGTGCTGGGTCCCATCCAGGTTCCTGTTACCAACTTTGTTTTCTTACTTCCAGTCTAATAAACATGAATTATGGAAAAAATAAATAAAAAAAAAAAATAAAATCCAGTACATACCACAGTGTTTTGCTGTTGAGCAAGCAGTGGCAATAATGATGTAAAACATACCTATGAAGTCCAATGTAACACGAAAAATCTGCCTCGCCTTCATTGACCTGTTAATACGATTTCCTCCAGATTCCGTAGCAAGGTATGACATAATGAAAGAGATCAAGAATCCATTCAAACAATCATGGACGTATATAGTACTTCTGTGACGAGCCCAAATCTGCATCAATAGGAGAAAAAATTACTTCTCTACTGTGGGTGAAGGATTTGCATCACTTGTTACTTGCAACAAAAATGAATTTTCTCCAAATAGTAAGGTAACCAAAAACATACTTTCAGCAAAATTAAAGCCTCTCCCAATTCCTTCCACCCAAGAAAAGTTTTCGTCACAAATTCCGAATTATCCTCTAGAAACATATCTTCCAAAATGCTGTTGTTATACTTTGGTGCAGCCCGCGGAACATACTGCCCTTCTACTGGAATTACAACAGTGTCAATAGTGTAACTGAAGACCATATTCCTCAACCCTCAACTCTGAGATCTTAGTCGCATTGACAAGAAAAGAAGCTGAGCCTGAGAGTTACCTTCGTTTAGTGCACGAACATTGTTCCTTGACAAATTTAGCTTTGAAACATTAAACAAGGAAGTTGCTGTTGGAGTTATCCTAACAAAAAACCCAGGAAGTTCAACGAGCTCCTGAACTATCAGGTCGTAACCGTTGTCATCAGTTTTTGAAAGAGAAAAATTATATGATTAGAGTCAATATAGAGGCTAAAATCAAACCATCAAGGATGTTCTCTATCTGATTCAATGTGTTAACATAAGAGTAAACACATAACAGTCATTCAATGCGATAAAAATAAATTTCAGTGGCAAAACAGAGCAATGCACCTGGGTATACAATCAAAACAGGTTTCCGTGCCTCATTTTGGAAGGTCGACCATTCAACCTTGCGGAATTGGGAGGATGATATCAGTTGATTCTTAATGATGCAGAGGTAAAGGCATCTTTTGGCGTGGTAACGGTGATTCAGGTAGTCTTTCTCATGGAAACACTCCTGCCACAGTGAAAAAAATTTTGAAACTACCTTAATTTCTTGTAAGTGGCATCGGCTTATTCAATATAAATAACGAGTTATATATAAAGTAAGGAGATAGATAAGTGAACAAGAAGGCACCTTGGGCATGCGAATGAGGAGATCAACATTCACGTTAGGCTTGGCGATTGAACGTGTAGAATAACTACCACTGATTTCGAAAAATGTTGGCTTTTTGAAAGTGAACTCATATTTATCTGCACCAATGTCTCTGATAAAACCGGGAGCTGCATCTGCACTAACCTGCACAGTTTTGGGAGGTATCAATAGTAGGTTTAAGAAGATAATGAATTGAAAACGCGAATTAGGGTTTCAAAACAGGAAATTTAATGATTGTACAGACCTTGACGTCCTCAGGGATTTTGTCGATAGCTTCTCTAATGGCGGAAACTGTTTCGTCGACGAAGCGAGTCACCGTTGGAGAGTAGTCAAGCTGGACCTCCTTAAGGAGCTCAGTCATCTTCAAGTCCATTGGGTCCATGATAACAGTAGAACTCTCCATTGCTTTCTTTTTTCGTTCTTCGTAGTTTGGCTTTGCGGCTGAAGCAAGTTGATGCTGAGGATGCTTTAGGGCTGAAACTGAGAGTGGCGGGAGATAACAGGGAGTGAAAAGGCCCAAGAACAGAGACGAATCTTTTAGGGTCCGTTTGGACGGCTCCAAACCAACAAAGCCCCCCGGGGGGAAAAACACAAAAGAACCCCAAAAATAGAAGGCATAGTGTCAATTTCCAGTCCAAACCGGTTGGACCGCCTGAAATTGATTTGTTGAGACTGAATCCAATCAACTCGAACCCTTGTAAGCTTGATTTTGGTTTGGTTTTATGAAACCAAAATTGAAATCAAAATAAATAACATTAAAAAATGATAAAAAATTTATTATTTTAGTTTTTTTTAAATGCATATATATGAAAAACTGATACCAAATAGGTAGTAGACCCATAAGAGCCTGCTACGTCAACCCAATAAAAAAACCGATCCAAACTGGACCCTAACTGAAACCCTTATGGCTTAACAGTTTGATTTCATTGTGGCCAATTATCAACCCAAATCGATTCATTCCGATCAAACCAACCAACCGGCCAAAAATACTTTTTCCGGCAGGGGGTTGTTGCATTAGGTTCAACGGTTGACACATGTCACATCTCCTACCATGTAGAGCACAAAAGGGGTATTTTTGGAAGCAAAATCTAAACGCTCCAAAATTGGTGCTGATGGTTTCAAGGGGAGGGGAGAAACTAAAATAATAACGAGAGCAGTTTTGGTAGATGTAGAGGTGCAAGTTTGACCCTGATGGTCCGAGCCTGTCTTAAGCCCGAACAAGGCCTGGGTTGAGGTGTCTTGGCCCTGAGGGTGGGTCAGAATTGGGAATTTCTAGCTTTGAATCAAGGTCGGATTGGGCTTGGATTGAGGCCTAGGGTTGGGCCGGACCGTGTTCTTTCTTCTTACTCTTTTTTCTCTTTTCTTTCTTCTTCTCAGCCTGGCCAGCCCATGCACCTCCCTTTCCTCCATGGTTAAGGCCAATCAGGGTCAGCCCGGCCTGACCATGAGGACAGGTCAGGGTTGGATTTTTCTGGCCTTGAGTCAGGACCGGGCCGGGCCTGGGCCTAACTAAGGGACTCAGGGTTGGGCTGGGGTTTTAAAAGGCCTGGCCCAACCCGACCCTATTGCAGTCCTAGTAGACATCAACCCATAAGTAAAAACGATGAATGAATGTCTAGATTTGTGCGGTGATAAATCCATTTGTACTTAACTTTGTGTACAAGTAAATCCCAAGATCCCTTACTCCAATTTAAGTTTTTGTTCAACATCCGCAATTTTTTGTACAGGAATTTCCCATCAAAAAAAATATATATATATATTTGTACTGGAATTGCCAACCACTGGGAAAGGAAAAAAACCAAAAAAAAATACTCCTCCAATAAAAGAATTCCACTCCCACTCCGCAACCCACCCACCCACCCCCCCCCCCCTCTCCCATAAAAAAGATATTTATGGGTCATTTGATCACAAGAGAAAAGATGGGTTTGGGCCAGTTCCTTTTGACCCATCAAACTTGTTGTGCCCAGCTTTAAATATAACGAGGAATCAAGCCATTTAACTTTACTACATTATTCCTTCATTCGAGAGATATGACGCGGTATTACAATTATTTATTTTCTCTTTGGAAAAGGAAAGTATCAATAAACAAGAGAAAAATTACATCCTAATGTAATTATATCCCCTAACATTAAAGGGATTGGGGTGGGGGAGAGATTACCAAAAGGATCCCGTTCAGCACCCTAATCGTGCTGCATGTGCAGCGCCAGACACAGTGAGGTGTGAAAAGACCGTCTCACCCCTGCTCAGGCCTCGGGCAGGGGTGAGGAAGTCTTTTCACACCGCACCTGCAGCCTGGGCAGGGTGCTGGACAGGAGCCGAGTCCGGGAAGATTATCTATGCAAAAGATGTACTCATGAAAACATTCCACAACACTCACGAGCCAATCAGCACAGTGTTTAGATTCCTTGTAGCAAAAAAGATACCTGACCGTCGTGAAATGATGAGAAAGCTCGGAGATATCCTCGAGAATGTGCCAATGCTGCCACCGATGACCATAATGGTGGAGAGAGTAAGTCAAAGAGGATAATGAAATGAGAGATGCCCATTTGCATAGAATGAAGCATGCCTTTGGCATAAATAACGAGTCCATAAAATTTGAGAAACTTTATTGCATAATGGAACTTTAACTACAACTACGAGATATTTTTTAACCATAACTATAAGGGGAGGGGGTGCCTTATGGCACAAATGTGAAACATGAGAGTTAATCTCGTGAGTCCGTGACTTCCAAAGGGCATGCACACTACTAGCGAACCACCAACCAATTGAGCAAGCAGTGTTCATAACACTAGCTATGGGATTGATATATATGTTTTTTTTTTTGATAAAGGATTGATATATATGTAACTTTTTATTTAAAATGTCTGCAGTAAACACAGCAACAACCATTGGCCTTTTAAGTCCACTAGCAAAGTAACAACCATTGGACAGTGGTCATGTACCCAAATTATATTTGATAGGTATTGACGTTAAGAGTTGTAAATCAGCATGTACATTGTTTTTTTTTTTTTTTTTTTTTTTTTTTTTTTTTTTTTTCTTTTTAAATTAAAAAAAAAAAAACTAAAAGCAACTATTGTTGGATTCTCAAGTGTAGTGCATTGGACAGTGCACCACATTGGGGGGAATAATCCTTCTTTTTTTTTTGGGTGTGTTCTATATAGATAACACTTATATTTTCAATGAGGGCAAATTCTGTTATTTCACATAAATATTGTATTAAATAACTTAAAAAATTTTTGAACCCCTTTTTATCCTACATTAAATAGTAAATACTATATTAAATAACTTTTGAGAATAAGACAATGAACAATTAAAAGAAGATTATAGCATAGCTTTTTCAGCAAGTGACTGGTTAAAGGATTATTACAACTAGAGGAAGAAAACTATTGATGTAAATTAACTGCGTTAATAACATTTTTAGCCAAATGAGACAATGAAAATTTTTACCCAAGTTAATTTGGTCTTCAAGCCCCCATTGAGGCTCCAATTCAGTCCAGCCTTAGGCTTGTGAAGTGGGCGTGGAAGGACCATTCCTTGGATCACCTACCTTGAGCCTAGACCAACTTTGGGCCTGGATCAGGATATCTTGATTTAATAACAACAACTTAGACTAGATTGGCAAAAAGAAATACGGGAATTAAAGATCCATAGCCATATAGCCGAACTCTACATTAAACTTGAGATATTCTCTAAATAAGGGAAAACTTTAAAAGTAGGAATATAAGCTAAGGGAGAAGGTTCTCTGAGCCTAATGCATACACTGTCTCCTCATATGTATTATTTTATCTATTTTTTTAAAAAAGAAAAATAATAATTAAAAAATTAAACAATGTGAGAAGGTGTAGAGTACCTGCTTGCTTAGAGAACCCCCTCCCATAATCTAATATGATCACTAGTCATATTATCAAAAGAACAACTAGTGTTATGTTACCCAAGACAAGCTTGTTAGGATAGCTCAAGTTTCTATCACATGGCATATTGGATAGGACCTAAATCTATGATCAGATAGATAGACTTCAAGGTCCCCATTCTATGCTTCGAGTTTTATACCAGATAAAGTTTCCCAAGTGACAAAATGAAGCTTTGAAAATCTAGAGACTATAAGAAGATGTATGGACATGACCAGATGGCCCATGGGAGGTATCTGATTGAATTATGTCCTAAAATTTGATATGTGGCCAATCCAATTCTAAACTTAGCTATTCAGCGTCTATAATTACCATATCATTCTGTTACATGACAAAACATTATTGGTAAGCCACCTTGATAAACTTATAAAAAAAAAAAACCTATTTTAATCGAATTTTATCTTTTTTTTTTCCCTTTGTTTTTAAAATATAAACTAATTAATCTTGTTTAATTAAGTTTATCATGATTAATGGAATTGTAATCAGATAGAGTTTATCATCATTTTTAGTCCACAATTCTCCCTCAAATTTATAAGGGACTTTAGGGGAAAGAAATGCTAACTATACGGGATATGCCCATTTCACATACAAACCTTTCCATCTAGTTAGCTTGGTCTATGTAAAAAATTTAACTAACCAAACCGACTATTTGACATCCCTAAATAGATGAGCTAACTAGGTCCCTCGGGGAGACGGAATAGTTTTCCTTCTATATATTAATCAGAATTTTTGCCACCATAGCCCTATACCATCTTGCTTTTGAAAAAAAGATTTTCTTCTTTGTCACTCTAGTGAAGTATAAAGTTTCATTATTTATCACATGCCAGTACATGGTTTAGTCTAGGTAATAGAGGAACAAGCAAGAATCTCATTGGTACAATTTAAACTTATAATGAATAGATGAAATAGCTAAAATTACAAAAGATGACATTTTGGATTGGGTAAAAGATTTGTGCAATGCCAACTTAACTTCAAAATTGCATGCGAGCACCTTTCATAAGACTCAAATTACAGTAGCACCACCCCCTGTAAAATGTCTCATATATTGATATACTCCCCGTATTTTTAGTGTTTTTCCATAATAATTCTCCTCCAAGGCATGAAATTACACATTACACGTGCAGGAAACCCTCTCCCTTTTGTATTTTACATTCATCTCCATTTGATGACATTTTGGTAATTAACAATTTTACCAAAACTTTGAATAAGAGATTGAACAACTTTCCTTGCTTACTTTGGACTAAAATCTGGCTATTCAGATGTATGTGTGGCCTTTTATCACATGTACTAACTCATGTAGTGTTAAGTGGCAAATAGTGAAAATTTATACTTGACCTAAGACCCTTTGAAAAAATATCAACTCGTTTCAAACTATACAACCATGCTTTCGCAAGGTTTAAACTTTGGAACCGATAGCCCATTAAGGATCCAGTAGCACCAGAACCGTTGGACAATGTAAATAAATCGAATGAGAAATAAAAAATGTAAAACCCTAAAAGGCTTTAAACCCTAACATATTAATAGTACACTACAACAAAAAGCATTTGTGGCGACGGTTAGAAAGTATAACTGTAGCCAAATATAATTTAGAGCGACGGTATTATATTATCCGTCGCCCTAGAAAATTTATACCGACAACATGCAAAATAATGTCGCCAAGTCCCATTTATGGCGACAGGAAATATAAGAGCATTGCAAAATATTATTTATCACGACGGTAATAGAATTACCGTTGCCATAAATATTTTTAACTACGGTTAAAATTCTAACCGTTGTATAATATTATATTGGACAACCGTATAATATAAACCGTCGTCTAATATCATTAATTTTGGAAAGCTGTATGTTTTTTATAGCAACGGTTAAAATTCTAACCGTTGCTATTTAGCTTTTATGACAACGGTTTGGTATTAACCGTCACCGTTTGTAATTTAGTGCAACGGAAGATTATTTTCCGTAGCATATTCTAATTTTTTCCCGGCTAATTTTTCACCTTTTTGTTGCCGCCTTGTATATTGCTGCGCGAATCAAACTCTCTCTCTCTCTCTCTTCAAATCTCAATCGACATTTCTTCTCTCGCTCTCCCTCTCGGAAACCCTCCTTTGTTCAACCCCAACAACCCTAACCAGTTACTCTCTACAGTTGGCCTCCTCCTCTGAGCGACTCGCACGACGCAGGATATATTCTAATCCCTGCTCAAACCCCTTCTCTATAACCCTCTCCCAAGTCCCAACCCTTTGGGGTACGAGAGAATTGAAAAAATCAGAAGGTATTAGGTTGGGTTCTCTCCCCATTCAATATTTCTCTCAATATTTCTCTCTCTCTAAGGCTGACGGCAAGTTTTAGATTTCAGGTTCTCATTCTTCCGCTCTTTGGTGCTGCGGGCTGCTGGGGACCTTCCACTTGCTATTGAGGAGATTCATTGGCCAAGGGAGTACTTGCATTCATCCATCCAAGAGACCACAAGTTGAAATCATCATATCACAGGTTCTCTCTCTCTCTCTGTCTCGTGTTTCAGATGTGAAAAAAGCTTAAGGGGTTATGTCAACGGAAGCATAGATGTAGAGATTTAAAAACAGAGAAATTATATTTAAACCTGAATCAAGGATTACATCATTGATGCCATCTCTTTCTCTCTCTTGATCTTCAGTCCTAAAGAGTAAAGATTATGGCATTAAGCTTCAATTCCTTCAGTCAATTGATAGGAGCATGCTTCATTCTTTCTCTCCTGATGTACGCTTTAATTGATAGGAGCATGCATCTATGATTGCTCTTTTTAGATGTATTAAAGAAAATTTCTGTAGGTTTTTTTTTAATTCTTGATTAAAATGGATGTATCCATGATTGCTCTTTTTAGATGGATTCAAGAAATTTTCTGTAGCTTTGTTTTTTTCCATTCTTGATTAAAATGGATGTGAATTGGATGTATCCATGATTGCTCTTTTTAAGATGGATTCAATAAATTTTCTGAAGCTTTGTTTTTTTCCATTCTTCTGTTAAAGACACTAGCCTTTTTTGCAGCATACTTTTTAAAGCATGTTCCAATTTTCCTTCTACCCAATTGGATTATTCTTTTGGTACCCTGATTCATTCAAGAATAAAGCAATGTTTTCAAGGTTCTCTGAAGTGCCCTTGTTGAATAGGTAAAGTAGAGAAATATGGTTTTCATTATTTTCTTAGATAGTTGAGGACAGAGGACATAGTGGGATGCATAGGCCATGAACTCTGCAGAAAATTCGAGAAAATTTAGCGCACTAACCGCTAGAATCACATTCAGGTTACTGCTTGTATAAACTTATACATAACCAAACTGACCACAATTGATCAAGCTTTCAAAATGGAGTCAAATTTTTTTCCCTCAACAATACGAATTCTAAAGACATAATTCATCACAGTGAAATGTCCACAACGATTGTGCAATGCAAAAAAATATGGAGAAATGTACATGATATTGATCTAGGCATTCCAGGATAAAGTTCCACCATTAGCTAGGACTTCAAACTAAGAGAAAATTAACCCTCTCCCTCCATTATCTTCCTCAGGTCAAGGGAGCTTCCTTAAACCAGCTTAAGCTCCCCACCACCCGTATAGAGGTTAAAGTTATTTTTATGAACCTGTCAAAGCCAAAGGGTGCAAAAGAAACTAGTAGTTCAATGGAAGTGTAGTCAAATATCAAATCTTTATTAAATAATCAGAAGGCTTGTATAGAATTCAAGGCCAAGGTGATCCATCTCCGTCTAGAATTTCTAAAATGCTAAAAGACCACTCATGTTTGACTTAATATAAGTTCCATGGGTTGGTAAGGCATATGGAAAAGGTAAAATATATCAAAGCTATCTCATTGTTTGAGATCTCATCTCCACCACCACAACTGAAAATTTAAATCTCAAGCACGTTTCATCCTAGTAGGAAATAAATCAATGAAAGTTAATTCTCTCCTGATCAAACATGACAATCTGCAGGATATGGTTTTGATATTGAGTTTCCATTTCTGGTTGATTTACCAAACTAGAAATACGCTTTTTTATGGTTCCATAAAGAAAAAGAGAGAGCGCTGGGTTGATTATGATAATATATATTTTTTTGGAAAATAGATATAAAGAAATGTCTGGTTGCGTGCCCCTCACCCAGACACAGGGATGGCAAAATGACCACCCCACCACCATGTTGGATGTCTTGGTGCGCTCCCACTGGCTCCTACGCTGGCGCCTCATTCTCTCCCATATCTTTTTTATGGAGGTTGATTTTGATATCGTGTTGATGAATGTAAGTTGCATTTGAGGTGTGGAGCAAGTGGGATTGTGGATGTATATAGCTTAAGGATTGATATGTACCAAAGAGGCTAAGATGAAGTTCGAGTTTTTTTTCAACTTATTTTTACTCTTGTCTTAGATGTTAATGTATTTTGCTACCGGTCTCAGCTGAGTTGAATCCGTCGAATTCAACCTGAATCCTAGAATTCCAGTGTGGAGACCGATTCAATTCTGATTTTCAAAACCCTACTTGGAAAGGTTTCAGGCTTTTAGTAGGCGGTTGTCTTGATTTGGTTTAGGAGGGTTTGGATGGGATTAGTAGGGTAGTACATCGAGACAGGGCATGCCTAAAACTGGGCTATTTAACAACCCTAGGTTCATGTGGGAACAATATTTCTAGACTGATAAACAGTCCAAAAACCAATCACATGGCCTCTTTCCTTTAACAAGGCTGTCACTTCAAAGTTATGAGAACTCTTTAATTTTTAGTTTAACACACATTTCATGGTGCCCTTCTCAGCCTTACTATTGCTAGTAACCGTTATGGTTGACAGCCCAAGATAGAAGTGGGACCATTTAATTACTAGAATGGTCTCTGCTTGTAACTGTATTGTTTTCTTTCTTTCAATCTTACTTTCTTCATTCAAATACTCCTTTTCTAGCTTTCTCATACAGATCTGTATTGCTAGCTCCTCAAATATTTAGTGTCCTTTGTATGTCTTAACCATATTATTTCTTCATGTTAGTGCATGACATGGAGATATGCAAAATGACATTTAATATTAAGGATTTTTTCTATTTAGCAGTTACACGTGGAAACAATGTCTACGAGTTGGATTGGAAGTTCAAGGGATGCATCTTTCAGGTTGTCTTCACAATATAGAGTTGAGGTCAACAAATTCATAGAATATGCATTTTCTAATGCATCCATAGGGGATCAGATCTTATGCCCATGTGTAAAGTGTGTAAATCAACTGTGGATGAATAGAAATGAAGTGTTAGAACATTTGATTTGTGATGGAATTTTATGGAATTATACAAAATGGATTTTCCATGGGGGAGGTACATCATCACAATCACATCACTGTGTTAACTCTATCGTACAAGGTGAAAGTGAAACAAATGATGTTACACACACCATATTAGATGAGCTGCGGGGAAGAAATACAAATGAAGAAGTTGAAGATTATGATATAAATGATCGTACCGACGGGGCAAGTATAGAGGCAGATAAATTTGAGCGATTGATTGAAGACGCAGGAAAGGAGTTGTATCCAGGTGTGTGAAATTTACTAGATTGTCCTTCATTCTTTGTCTTTATCATATAAAGTGCCTCTATAAAATGACCGACAAAGCATTATCAATGCTTTTAGACTTGTTGCAAGAGGCACTTCCTGAGCCAAATACGTTGCCAAAGAATATATACGAAACAAAAAAAAATTGTCAAGGATTTGGGGCTTAATTATAACAAGATTGATGTTTGCCAAAATGATTGTATGTTATTTTGGTTAATAATATATCTCGATTGAATTTGATTTGCAGGATGGCTTGGTAACTTGGAAAAGAAGGACCACTGGAGTACCAATGGCTCCCATTTTGGAAAAATTTTTGAATACTTAAATTTAGCATCTTTTGTAGGTCTAAAGTGTTTTGAACTGGGAATCTTGATATGGAAGTAATTCTAAATACATTTCTTATAGTGGAATAGTTATCTTGGTATATTTTTTTTCAATTTAACCTTAGTATATGGAAGGAGATTGGGTGGTGGTACACCCCTTGAACTTACTTTGGATGTAATTAAAACCTATTTTGGATATATATGGAAGGTCCTTCCTCTTGGTTTGGCCAATAGACAATTGTTTTAGCCATTCTCTTCTTGATTTTAATCGGTTTGGAATTGGATTTTATTGCGGGTAAAGATCTTAGGTCCCACTTATTTTGAGAATATTGCGATACGAAGATGAGATATAATCGAATCCATGCAACCATGTTGGTATGTAAAGATTCACATCCATGAAGTTTTATTGCTATATTAGTTATTCATGTCACAACAACCCTATTGTTGTACCTTGATGCATTCATGTGGTTTCACCATTGATTTTCGGGTTTAAAGCAAAATATCTTTCTGATTTTTTTTTATTTGTGTTGTTTTACCGATTTCCTCTTCATTTGTGGGGTCAATCTAGTCTAGATCTGGGCAGTCTATTTTCAATGAAAATTCTTTAATGGCTTCTTTCTCCTTCAAAATGTATTTTTCAATAAAAACAAAAGATTTTCCTTTTTCTCTCCTTTTTCTTTCTTAGCCATGGATCTTAAAGTTGAATCATTTCTTGATTTTCAACAATAGGTCATTAAGGCTTACATTAAAGTGGCCCTTAGGTCTGTAAATTGAGTTTGTGGATGGGTACAATGTTAGTCCATTAGCCCGGAGGTCATATCCTCCACACATCGTTTCGAGTCAAGGGTTCGAACACCAACCCTTAGGGCTTATAAGCAAAGCCCATTACTTTTGCTTGGGTCCACACACAAACCTAACTGATTTATTTCAAAACATTGTCTTTCTTTCTTCAAAAAATACAGCATTCCATCATTGGGTTGGGCGAACAATGGACTAGGGTTACTCCTTCATAAAGGAACGAATCTGGTGTTAAGCCAAGGGTAGGTAGTCTAAGTCTAGGTTGTTTGGATATTAACTAGTTTGGTATTCCAACAAGACTAAGGGCCTACATTCAAAATGAAACATATACTCTTCTCTCTTTTTTGTGGGTACTGTCATGTCTTTCTCTACTGGGAGCCGATCTATATAGAAGCAATACTAGAACAGACTCACTCGGGTTCATAAGTTTTTGGTGCTTTGATGTTTTGCTATTTGAACTCCTCAGATGTTGATACTTGGAACATTTTCTGAAAATGAATGGAACAGAGGGTTCTTACTTCCAACCGTTTTCTTGGAACCTCCGTATGAAGGTTGCTCTCGATGCTGCAAAGGGGCTTGCATTTCTTCACAGATCTTTGAGACAAAAGTTATATATCGTGATTTTAAGGCTTCTAACATTCTTCTAGATTCGATATGAAACCCTGTGAAATCACATTTTGCTTATACTTTTCAATATTGATGCATTTAATTGATTCAAATGTTTTTAATGATTTTACTAGACCTATATCATAACACTAAACCTGTTTTTGGAAAATTAAAATCACAAAGCTGCAATGCAAAGCTTTCTGATTTTGGTTTGGCCAAGGATGGTCGGTGATAACAGCCATGTGTCTACTAGAGTCATGGGGACCTATGGATATGCAGCGCCAGAGTACCTGGCTACAGGTATACAATTTATTTGTCTTTGTTTGCCTCCATATTTGCATGTCATGTGCTGTTTTGAAAGAATTTCGAACTCATGTGGACTTGTTTGGCTTCTATGCATTTTATTCTGTGTTATTTTGCTGGTGCAGCAGTTGATGCACCTGATTATAATAGTGCTCACAGAAAAATAGAACCTGACTGTGCAATGACCTTGCTTTGGTTACTAAATGTCTCCTATTTCGTTCGTAAACTAGACTTGGTTGTAGATACTGGACTTGACCTGCTCTATCGATCTAAGTTGATTAGACCTGTTTTTCTATGTTAAGTCCTAATTAGTGTCCTGATAGGCTACTTGCTATAGCTGGTGGCAGTTCGCTTTCTCATTTTTTAAACTAGTTTTAGGAAATCCTAATTAGTATTTGATTGAGGCCAAGGTCCTTTTCTTAGTCTACAAATAACTTGCAAGGCTACTAAGTCAACCCCACATTTTATGGAATAGAATCCCAGTCCTCCCCCCCACTTCCTTTCTGTGAGTGCTGTGAGGGTTTGCAGTGTGGCTTGGGCAGATTCTTAGCATAGTTATTAAGGCGTCGCCATGGTGTCCAGGCTCCTTGGTTGCCTTGGACGCCATGGAGGATGCCTTGCCGTCATGGCAGTGTCGCCTTAAATTTTGCCCCTCTAAAACGCCATGGTCGCTTTCCCGCCTTACTAACTATGATTCTCAGATTCCTTGTGGATTCCAGGCATCTGAACGTGCAAATGGATTCCTGTTCCTCTCTCAGATAGAATCCCAGTACCCCCACCCCCTCTCATTTCTGTGAGTGTTGTGAGGGTTTGTAGGTAGATTCTCAGGTTCCTTGTGGATTCCTGTTCTTCTCTCCCCTTCTACAATCTTCTACTTTCTATTTATTTTCCAACATCTCAGGTTAGTCTTCTGCCTATTTCCTACCCTGCAGCACCTCTGTTTTCATTCTTATCTAGTTAACTTCTATAAATCATATCTTCTTATTTATTCATATGTTTACTCAGAAATTTCATATCTGAGATTTATTCGAAGTGCTCTCTTGTTTAGTCAATTCTATATTCTTCCCTGTTGTTTGGAGATCAGATTTTCCGTTACACTCTTTCTTACTACACTAGACTTATTTATTCTAGATGCAGTATCGAAGAAGAAGAGAAGGATGAGCTGATCTGGTCCTACTATGGAGTTTCTTTGTCTTTAAGAATCTAATACAGTCCTGGTCTTGGCGTAGTAATTAGGAGTCACTTTTGATTTGTTTATTCAGTATGTAAGCTGGAATTAGGTCAGTATTATTCCAGCTTGAATTTCGAGAGTTGTTTTAATGTTCTAGATGGAATAGGAGTCTCCATCAGCCAGTCGATAGCTTAGTTTTTGTTTTCAGTTATGGACTTTAAGTTTTGGGTTTGATTTTTGTTAGTCCATATTGGAGTCTGAAACTGTCCACTCAATTCTATAAATAGATTTAAAGGCATAAACCCCCCCACCCCCCAATAAGTTTATGAATTATATTTCAGTTTTCTACTACACATTGTCAAATCAGTACTTGCTCTGAGTAGATTATTAGGTTCAACTTAGTAGATGCCAAAGGGGATTCCAGGTGAATTCCCGACCTGTTATATCTCTTCAATTTTTCAACTTAATTTATCCCAACAAAAGACCAGTTTATTCTAGCATCTAAACAACTATGGCTCCCCTGTTCTATCAATTTTTCCTACTAGTTTGTTGTGCTAATTTCCAGAATACTTCTTATTGTTGTCTCAGATTTGGTATTCAACTTTCTGAATAAAGTTTTCTGGATACCTGATATCTTATACTGAGTTTGAACTATTGGAATACTAGTTTAGGATCTACAACCCTATTTTCCTAGTAGTATTGCTGAGTTGGAGGCATTGTATGGTATTAAGACTTGATTCATCTGAATGGAAAACCCCAGCCCGACTCAATTTTATAATTAGATGACATGGGGCATAGTTGCTTAGAGAATGACGGCTACTTATATGTCAGTACCTCCCAACTTCTTGGGAGTTCATTCCAATCCATAGTGCAGACCTAGTTTCTTCTATTGGTTTGGCATGAAGGGTAGTTTTTGAATTAATCACTATGTTTTTAGGAAGAAGCTTATATAGCACGTGGGTTTGACATCTCAGAGTCTAATCCAACAGTAGAATACGCATGGTCAACTCATCTTTTCTTAAAGTTTTTTTTCTTCAAAATCTCAGGGAAAAAATAGAATTGATTGTTTCTCTTTTTACAAGAGAAAATGTCTACACGAGCATCTTTAATAGAATGTGGAGGTGGAATTGTGCTGAAAATGCATGATCTCTCTCTCTCTCTCTCTCTCTCCTCTCTGTGTGTGGTGCTGTGGGTATAGTATTTCCTTGGCCTTACCTATTCTGCAAATCTTAGTTTGTTTGGTTACACTTGATCTCGAAGTACTGAATATTTTAAGCGTAATGAGGAATTTCGGCTACATGTAGCTCGTATTTTGATTTTGATCTCAGGTTGCAATTATGTGTCCTTCGATCTTGATTTGATTTTCTTCTTTTGATTAGGTGCGGGAGTTGATGCACCGATTTTCTTCTATAGGTGTATTTAGGATATCGACTTCTTTCAAAATCCCATTGTCTTATTCCCTAAAGTTCATTAAGTTGGGGTAAAAGAGAGTTTTCAAAGTTATAATTAAAGTGCATTAGTATATATGGTGGAATTTCTACAGGAGCATTGGGTAATGGATCTTTCCAATTTATACTTTATAGCCCACCATTTCCTCTTTTTCGAATGTACGCACATCAGTGCATTAGTGTGGTGGAATTTCTGACAACCAAAGGCATATATATATTAATGTAAATGGGGCAGAAGATGCAAAACAAATTTCTTCTGGGGACTCATCCGGAGTAGGGCGATCCTAGACAAACAATCAATGGAAGAGGTAAGTAATGTTCTTATTAGAAGTTTGAAGTGTGGTTCAAATCAATCAAGCATGTTATTTGCATGCACCTTCCTAAAGATACTTGAAGCATCTATATCTAACTAACTGTCTATCTATCTATAAATGTTTGTCAGTCCATCAAGGCATCTATTTACTTTAGTTTGTTGGTTTGTGCCCCTCCAGAGCAAGACAAAACTGAAACTCAAGCTCCTAAGGGATCTTCAAAAGTTTCAATATTGGTTCAAATAATCACAATGGCATGGATGGTGGAATGCAGTCAGTTTCATCTATTGATGATGGAGAATTTCATCAGCAAACAGGTTTACCTTCTAAGGAGGCCTTGCCCAGAACAAGGGACAACCAAATTCAAAGACAGGCATCAAGTGGAAGAGGTCAGTACTAACTGGTTTTATTCAGGAAGTAAATTTTTATGCAACAAAAAATATATGGAAATTGTATTTCACAAAATTTGAACATGGAAATGGAAAATTATCTGATTGATAAGTTCCATAAGTTTCCAACTTTTTCTTCAAGAAATCTCTCATGTTGTGATATCCTAGAAAATAAACATACTATATAGATATATGTTCTACAATATATTTGTATTGATTGATTAGTTAAGAGTTGCAAAAGAGGGAGAAGAGGCAAGGATTTCATCTCTGGATAATTAATTCATTTATTTCTGTTATCCTAGATCTGCTGAAGTTTCAACTCCAAGGGTGAAGCAACCAAGTGAAGTATATATACCTTCTTGTTTGGGCCTTTAATCTTGAATTCCTTTTCTAAGACAAATGATGAGACTGTAATTTCGAGAATCAGATATGACTTACAGGAAATATACAAATGAGACTGTAATTACAGGAAATATGCTGATTTTAATTTTATTTTTTTTGGTTATTTTAGTTTTGGCGACGGTTATTTTTATACCGTTGCCAAAAAGGCCAACTTTATTGCCCTTAGCGACGGAGTTTTTTTATTATTTACAACGGTTAATAGCGTTGCTAAATATGTAGTTTTCTGCAACGGTAAACTTTGTTCCGTTGCCATAATATTATCTTCCGCAACGGTAAATTCGTAACCGTTGCTAAAAACCAAAATTAGGCAACGGTATTATTTTAACCGTCGCCAAATATATTTTTCCCAACGGAACCCCTTATTCCGTCGCCTAATTTTGGCTACGCCATTTATGCCAACGGTGATTGCAACGGTATAGAAAACCGTCGCCATCATTTTTAGCAACGGATTTGGATTTTTGGCAATGGGAAAAAACCATCGCCAAAAATGAGTTTTCTTGTAGTGGTATTACATTGCTTGAGACTTTTAAGTGGCGCTCTTTTGTTGCCCCTTAAGTCATCAATATATGAGTTGAGTTTGAAATGGATATTTTGGGCTCTACATGAGTATATCTATGTATGATGAAGTTCCCGTTTTCCTAGAGAAACTCTCATTGTCCATGTTTTGAGCTCAATAATGTTTAAAACCGATTAGGAACCGGAATCAGACCACCTATTAGTTAATAATCCTAGGTCTCAGATTTGGATCAGATAAGCTTATTGGTCTAGTTATGATCTTGACATCTTAGAATTGGAACCATTAAGGATCCGGACCGATAGCCCAGAACTGGACCAATTGACACCCCTAGATGGGTGCATGATGATCCAATATTTGATACAATTGTGGGCCTTATAGAGATTATGGGCTTGCAACGGTATCTATCATGCCAGTACTGTTAATTTTCCTATAGGACCTACCTACAATCCCACATAGGCCAGCAAAACCTTCATGGCTGGCCCAAACGGTGATAAGGGTTGCTTGAGTAAAGGCAGTCAAAGGCAAGGAGGTTCACATATATGTAACTTTTTTCTTCTTCTTCTTCTTCTTCTTCTTCTTCTTTGGGTCTTAATTTGAACTTTGAAAGGGAAGAAGATCGAGGTAGTCATGCATTGGGTTAGAAGCAAGAACTTTAAAAAGTAGGGAAAGTGAGTTGGAACGCTTTGGTTAGAGTTCGTTAAGACACATAGAGAGGTATGACCCCTAAATGGAGGGACAATCGAGATGCTATAACTCTATGTATCTGTTAGGCTTCTTGTGGGCTTTTCCTTTCTTACCTTTTAAGCTTCTATTCCTCTTAGAGTCCCTCTGCCACAGCTCACTTTTAACCCTTTTTCGTTAAGATAATATTACTTTGATAACATTAACTGGTCCCATAGAAGATAGATGCGACCACACCAACCAGACCAATCCCAAAACCCCTTCTTTGCTGTCTCAAAGTAGAGAGATTCATTCCAGTTGTAGTTTGTAGCTTTTAAGGAAAGTATGAATTTTGATTATAGTAAGAGGGAGAGGTTCTCTAGACACAGACAAACGGTATAGAAGGAGCATATCAATGAGAAGAGAGAATGGTTATCTCTAATGTTAAGGAGGACAGATAGAGAGAAAGAGGGTGCTAGTGTATTCTCTGCCGTCAGCTTAGAGAACTTTTTTTCATTATAAGAATAAGAAGTTGGGTACACAAAGTGGTTTCATCAATATGAGGGCCCACATGGTCAAAAAATGCAAAAAATTATTCACCCAAAAATAAAAAGAATGCAAGAGATGGGCATTGTGACTCACATATGAAGGGTAGGGGAATGGAACACTGCTTGGTCGCATGACCTCTACGGTTAAACACAATAATGTGTGAAATTACCATTCGTCTTTATAAAATAAAAAATCTCACCTATATTGATGCTCATGCGCATGTTCTCATTGGCTCTTGTACTGGTGTAAATCTCCCTAAAGGGCATGTGAAGAGAGTGTCAGGAAAAGAGAAATTTTGCTACTGACCTCTCAATGATGCAATTTGTATCCATACCTTTCATCAAGCACATGTTGTTGCTGATATCTTTGGCTTCCTTTGGCTCAAGCAATAGACATTTTGTTAAATGGAGCTTATCCCCACCCCAATTCTTTTGCTCAATCAATGCATTTTGAATATATACCATTGAACAAGAGAAGGTAGTCAAGGAGTTGAGGGTTTCTTACTGTTTAAGAATACAAATTTATTATTTTACATAACTCAAATTCTAAGTAAACCTGGTTTTTTTGTTTTTTAAAAAATAACTAAATTCGTCGAGTTTGTCATGACTTGGGTTAAAATACCAACTCTTATTTTACTCAGACGATTTATGATCCAGTCTCGTCAGTTTTTTACCCTGACCTTAGTCTACATGACTCTTAACTAGTTTTTCCAAAAGTTTAACTTGACTCTGGTGATTCACCCCAATAAAAACCCGGTTTTTCAACTATGAGCCAAGTGCAAGAGGAGAATAGAGACATAGAAATCATTTGCATTTCCTACACCGCTCGCTTAGAGGAAGTTTTTACTTTGACTAAGGTTTTTCAATTCCCTTTTTTATTTTGGGAAATTTACACATACCACCCCTGAGGTTTGACGAAACGATATTTTCACCCCCAGTTTTGGAAAATTCTACGTACCCCCCTGAGGTTTGCAAACGGTAACAAATAAGCACATTCCGTCAGTTCATGACTAACACTGTTAAAAATTAGACTTGAACTGACGGAATTGCCCTTACAAGAGAAAAAAAAGAAGAAAAAAAAAAAAGGAAAAGAAAAAACACTTGCAAACTCATCTTCCCCAATCGATTTTGGGGAAGATGAGTTATAAGTATCCTTGTAGGGAACACCATGGAACCGATCTTGATTCACTCTCTTTCCTTTCCCTCTTCCATTTGCTTTCCCATCTAAAAAACTTCACAGTAGTTGCACGAGACCCATAACAGAACTGCAGTACCTCTTCAACGTGCTCTGGCAATGGAGGAATTCCGGTGCGTGATAACGCAACTTCAAGTTCAGGAACAGGGACTTTGGAGATGATTTCAAAGAAAATCTTCACACTCGGAGAGCTATTTGCGTTGTCATGATATGAAGAGAATAGTTGTGGTCTCGGAATAGAGGGAATTTTTGAGTTGCTGTTCTGCGAATGTTTTGAGGGACCAATGGAGGCTGCACTTCTAGGGCTTTCGGCCACGGCCGCCATTAATTAAGTTTAAACAGAAGCGAATAGCGAACCTTGAATTGAGAAGATAAAGCAAACGCTCTAGAACGATACAGAAATCTTTCAAATCTCTTATCCAAAACCCTAAAACAGATCAAACCTTGTACTCAATAAGTGGATTTCATCAAGGAAATTGAAATTCGTGAGCAAAATAATTGAAATTTAGGAGATTTTCCCACTATAAGAAGTAATATGACATGGATAAGTATTTTGCAGAGGATTTGAACATAAAAAATCTATGATTCTTTCGCTTTTTGTCTTTTATCCCTTTCTTTATTTATTGTCCACACACTCCATTTCTGAATTCCGACAAGCTTTGAGAAAGACAAGGCAATTGTAGGCGGTGTTTAGGAGTGAAAAACTATAGAAGTTGCAATGTAAGAGCCATATGTTTTACGATTGCAATTTGCAATTGATTGAGAGAGACATTCTTTCATACTTTCACTTGTCAAAAAAGAAAATGAAAAAAAAAAAAAAAGGGCGGAGAAAAATCAAAAGAGTGTTCATCGGAAATGTGAGGCAGGTAGGCAACCGTCATCATCCAATTCCATTCGTCTAAAGCTTTAACAAAGCAACAAAAAAAAAGAAGAGAAGATCCTGACGATCAGGGGGTTGAGAGTTATCAAGCGAACGTAAAGAGAGTGAATTAGGATCGATTCCATGGTGTTCCCTACAAAGATACCTGCAACTTATCTTCCCCAAATCGATTGGGGAAGATGAGTTGCAGGTTTTTTTTTTTTTTTTTTTCTTCTCTTGTAAGGTCAATTTTGTCAGTTCAAGTCTAATTTTTAATAGTGTTAGTCATGAACTAACGGAATGGACTTATTTGTTACCATTTACAAACCTCAGGGGTAAGTAGAATTTTTCAAAACTAGGGGTGAAAATATCTGTTTGTCAAACCTCAAGGGTGGTATGTGCAAATTTTCTCTTTCTCTCTTTTTTTTTTTTTTTTTTTTTTTTTTTTGGGGTGTAACACACAATGCATGAACATGAACATGAACATCCACATGATATACACGTGGCAGTTGTTGGACTATTACTAGTTCTTTATTAATTCTCGTAGGGTAGGGTGTACTTGATTTGGTTTTCCAGTCTATGCCGACAAAATCGACTGCGTTGGAAACTAGAGAAATGTGTCCCACCGAATCTAACGATGCCGCCCGCATATCTTCTTCATCATTATTGATCTCATGGATACCATGTCTCAATGTATATTATGTGAATATTTGTGCTACATTTAATTAGATTAATTCTTAATTAATAGGGAGTCGATCGCTTTTATTGTTTCCCTAAAAATCTCCAAAGTTAGCGAAAGAGTGTGGCGGTGGCGGTAGTGCGGGGCCTCCCTTATTAGAGCACTTCTAAGAGTATATGGATCGATTAAGCGATTTCCATGGATTTAAAAAGATTACAAAGCGGTGAGTGGAATTTAAGTACAATATAAGTAGTAGGTTCATATAAATAGAACACAGAACACAGAACACAGAACAAGAATGGATTATATAAATTGATTAGATGAACAGAAATGATTTTTGTAAGACACACCGCACGAGTTATCATCATCATTCCCATATAAATATATTCGTATTTGATCGTGAGGGGTTTGTCTGTCATGCTTGTCTCGTCCTCGGGTCGATCGTCGTTTGTTCAGAGTAAGAGAGAGAGAGAAAGAGAGAGAAATAGAGAGAGAGCATCTTTTGGAAAGCGGTAGTAGTACTCAGGTTGTCCAACGACCGGCGTTAATCTCTAGAAGATCTGATTCTTTTTTCAAAATGTTTTTGAATCTTTTCTTCATCTAATCAAATCAGATCTATGTAAGAGAGAGAAAGTAAAGCTAGAAATGTTTGGATTCGTTTCGGGTTTTCACTTCTCAATGACATCTTTGACTCAATAAGGATACGCTAATAATATGGTAATGTTGGAATGATGATTGCGGTGTATCGTATCTGATGGTCATGGGTCTTGACAGACTGGAGCGGCTACTTTAAAATGGTAAAACCCTTTTTCTTTTCTGTCTGTGTTGTTCTCTATACGCTTTCTTATCAAAAAAGCTTAGATAAGCGGATCTTGAGCTAAAGCTTGTGAGTGACGGGACTTACGTAGTAGAGATTGTAGCAGCAGGTGGCCTCCTCAGGTACTGATCATGACCAGATGACCAAAACCCATGAGAATATGAGATCCCCCTGCCTCACGTGATTAATTTGTACCTTTTCCTTTCCTCTGCTATGAAATCTTGTGAGAACAAGAGATAGAGACGTTGACGTGGAGATGATGAGAGAGGAGAGACATGCAGAGATGCACACATACATGATACATAGAGATGGATGCAGAGATTTCCCCTTTTCCTTTTCCTTTTCCTTGGGAGGATGATGACAGACAGTGGGCAGAGATACCTGATATAGAGAGAAGAGAGAGAAGAGAGAGAAAAGAGAGTCTTCACACTCGATCTTCCTCCTCGTGATCGGAGAAGTCAGAGATCCCTGGAAGACTGTTCCTTCCCCCATCTTCATCCCCCGAGTCACGTGGGCTCTTTTGACTACCCAATGACCAACCCATCTGCCTCTCTGGCCTCTCTCCTCCCATTTGCTTTGTTTCCTGCGCCTCTCTCTCTCTCTCTCTCTCTCTCTTTCTTTCTTTCTCTAGTAGAGAGCTACACAAGATTTAAGATTCTTTGTGTGTGTATATATACTGGGAGAAGAACTACAACTCTACAAGCAACAAACTATATATATTGTGTTTTCAGTGTTCAATTAAGTGAGACTACTCTGGCTCTTGTAACTGGCAATCAAGGCAATCAAGAGCAAGAGCAAGAGCACGAGCAAGAGCAAGGGAAGACGGAAGACCAACTCATTTCATCCAAACTGATTCCCCTCCTCTCACTGATCTGATCACCAGTGAGGACCACGTGGTCTGGATGTGTTGACTGGTATTTCACCATCATTTATATTTAGCTTTTAAAGCTAAGAGACAAAACACTTCTCTATTTTCCTTCTTTACCAAACATTAGATTACTATTTTTGATCTCCCTGTCACTGTCATCATCCTGCTTATACCACCACCACTATTCCTTAACTGCAAAACCCTCAGAGATTATATTTCTTTCTTTACCTCTCTTCCTCCTTATCTTTATTTTGATTACTTCTTCTCTTCTCTCACTTCCTCCAATAGAGAGAGAGAGAGAGAGAGAGAGAGAGAGAGAGATGCATAGATGCAACAGCTCTCGTAGTAGTAATACTACCATGGCTCAATGTTCATGTGGGCTTTTCCATACTCAAGAGAATTGCTTCTCATACACCATACCATCACCTTCATCTTCTGTCGATTGCACTCTTTCTTTGGGTACTCCATCTACTCGTCAAACCAAAGACAAGTCCATGGCCAATCATAGACGTTCTGGCTCATACATGTCTAATCTATGTTGGGATATTTTCCAGACCAAAAAGTCTCACTCATCAACATCAACCAGCCACAAGAACAGCCATTCAAGCAGTGGCAATAGTGGAAGTATACTCAACAACTTGAATGGAGATCCTCTCTTTGCTCGAAGATGTGCTAACTGCGATACTACTTCTACTCCTCTATGGAGAAACGGACCCAGAGGTCCCAAGGTATTTATTATTCGAGACTTTTAGTTTCTTGGTCATCCTCTTCTTAACGGCTAGTTTTTAATGTTGATTTGATTTTATTTATAGTCGCTATGCAATGCATGTGGAATCCGTTACAAGAAAGAAGAGAGGAGAGCAACCACAACAGCCACCAACACCGGCGGGGCGGGGATGATGGAGTCGCAATATTATGGTCAACACCACCCTCACCAGTCGTGGGGTCACGGCCAGAAGATGGATTCCATGTCACCGGCTACAATGGGGAATGAATTCAGGTTTATCGAAGATGAAGATCAAGATTCAAGTACCACCGGCATTCCTTTCCTCTCTTGGCGTCTTAACAACAGGCCTAGCCTCGTTCATGATTGGAATTAAATTGCAACAATTCTGTGATGTCGGTCGGTCTTGAACCTCTATTATTACTTTTTGTTTTTTCCACCTTCTTTAGTAATCTGTGTAATTTTTGCTTGGCTCTTGTTATTTCTCGGAGAAGTTAAGTCAATTAAACTGTTCATGAAGTCAGAAAGGATAACTCTCTAGTCTCTTAACTTGGAAGGTAATCTGCTTTCACTTGTTTCTTGGTTAATTACTTGTAGCAATCAGTTCATGGATCCCAATGCTTGCTCCTCCATACTGTAAAGCAGAAGGAGAAGTTAAAATTCAATCTGTGTGTACCGATAAAATCTAACGAAAAAAACAAGAAGAAACGACGAAAAAGAAAAGAAGGAAAATGAGATTACTATTACAAAATTGGGAAACACAACGCCACCCGGCTGCTCAGCGCACGCCGCCCTTACCCTGTAACACAGGATACCCAAAATGACCGCCGCACCCTCCTGAAACCCTGGAAATGACCAGGGGTGCGGCCGTTATTTTTCCCTCAGCAGGGATTGGTCTGGACTTTTCAGCCAGCCGGGTGAGTCAGGGTTGAGACTTCTAGGCCCCAGATTAGGGTTGGGCTGGGCTTGGGCTGATATCTTGGGTTTAGCCCATCTCGACTCAGCCCGGTTCTATATGTATTTACACAAAATTTTGGATAATTAATGCATTATCCGTATAATAATGGAAGGTGATATTTATCCAAAAAAAAGGGACAAATTACACTTCACCTCCTGGTTTTCAAACAAAACTCAGATCACCCCTTGATTTAGATTCCAATATGACAAATTAGTCCCTATCGATAGTTTTATGCTGTTAAGTGATGATGTCAGTCAGTTAAATAAATTTAAATTCCTCCACTACCCTTGACATCTAAACATAGATTTTGAACAGTAGTATCGTAAATTTAATTCTAATGTTTTAGTATAAGGGTAAAATAGTCCTTTCACACCAATAACTAAGGGCAGACTAATACTGTTACTGTAGAAGGGTGATTTGAGTTTTTTTCAAAATCCAGGGGGCGATTTGAGTTTCGTTTGAAAATCAGGGAGTGATGTGTAATTTACCCAAAGAAAAGTTTAGTTATTATTGGGCTAATCAAATAGGGTTAAGCCCAGCTCGCCCTGAGTCCGGTAGGGCTGGGCTTGGGTTGAAATATCTCAGCCCAACCTAAGGCTGGACTTGGGCTGAGCACTGAGGACCTTGGACTGGGCCTGGGTTTTCAAAACTTCGGCCCAACTCACACTGCCATTTATGTCAGACCCACCTTGGACATCACATGCAACATCAAATCATTAACTTCAAGGGTTCAGTTGCCAAGGAACCATGCCTAAGAAAGCAGAGATCTTGGGTTCGATTCTCCTCAATCACTGGGTGATTCCCGCATGACAATGATTTCTTCACTCTCTTGGTTCTAATGGGCCTGAGTCTTTCCTTTTTTTCATGTGTATGGTTTGTGTGCTCCCACATGGACTTTGAAAACCTTAACAAAGAAGTATATGTCAATGTACAGAAAGATAGACGGTTAGGTATGTACAATTAGTTCGACTTCCTCTACCCTATAGGAGGGCAATCAAGTTGCCATTCTTGTGGATTGGGTGATAGATACCGGTGCTACAAGACACATATGCAGAGACCGAAATTTATTCACTACTTACTCCATTAGTAATTATGATGACAAGATCTTCATGGGTAACTCTCAATATTCAAGTGTTATCGACAAAGGGCAAGTCACTTTAAAGCTCATTGGTAGAGAGAAAGTGATTGATTAGTGAGGCACTCTCGATAGCTATACTAGTTATTTGGAGGTTATGCAGTACTTGATTAAATGTGAAGATAGTTCAAAATACTTCATTCTAATTCAATGGTTTTTCTTTGATTGAATGGGAGTGAAAAAAATAGAAAGACTTTGACCTTCCATTCTATTCCCATCACCTAATGTTGGATCGATAAATTTAACAAACAATGGCCTTAGACAACCAAACAATTCCATAGTGCATGTTAGCGTCAATACAAGGCAAGCCAAATTCTGGCGCAACCTTACTAATAATTGGGGTGGAAGGACTTTCTTCTCCGCTCATGGACTTGATTCTTTTATTAAACATTTTCTTTGCTAGGTGAGTCACCTAAAAGCATAAAAAAAGGTCATATAAATTTGTTGTTTGATATGATCAGCAATCTCATTTATGCTATGTCCTGCATCGTGTTCGATAAAGTTTACTGAGCTTTCTTCACTTCAGTGCCATGTGCTTTGCTTCGTTTTATAGAAGAGAGAGTGTTATCTTAAGAGTGAAAAGCAAGTGCAAGCAATAGAAAGGATAGTCTCTCTCATGGTCACGCGAACTACTAGAAAATAATGAGGACATTGCCAATTAGGTATTTCACTAAAGGTTCCACCTTGCCTATGTAATTCATCACTTTACGCCATACCCTAAAACAATTCTTCGACGTTTTAAACATGCATAAAAATTTGTTGTTTTAGTTGTTTCATTTTAGTCACCTCAACCTTGATATAATTTTGCGCATAAAGTTCTGTTAGACCAATGGGTCGCTATTGATCAAGTGATGATGGGTGCTCTGCTTTTTTTTAATAGAAACCAAAGTATAATATATGTTTCGATAACATAGTTTAAAGGATCCAGTTTTCCTTCACCCAGGCCAGGAAAGGTAATTTAAACCTTCATCATTAGAGGTGGAAATTAATAATGAGATTTACTGTTTTAGGAGTCCAATCATAGCGATCAATTCATCATAGATGGAGGATATTGGGTAATGAAAAACTTTTGCCTTAGTGAATGCATTCAAATAAATCATAACAAATTTAAAAAGGGGAGTATAAAAGTCACATGCACACGGCAGCCAATGAGAACGTATACTGTGGCACCTAAGGGACATTTCGCCCCCACACCACCCGCCAACCCACCCACAGGCCACAGAGAACATTTCCCAAATCAAAATAAACAATTGTAGAAGTTATGTCCCATCAGTCCCTCCAACCACTTAAGGTTTTTTTTTTTTTTTGGTAGATCCAACCACTTAAGTCAGTTGACTAGTTAGAACTTAGAAGCCCCATCTGACAAAATCTATTTATTTTCTCATAAGAAATAATGAATCCAAAATTAATAGATGTCAACTGTCCACTTCTCCTCTTCAATAAGAAAGAACCCTGTCCCCGTACCATATATCTCTCATTTTGCTTCTCTTTCTTGGGCTAGTGAAGAAAACCAAGACCTGCAGAAACCAATAACCGCAGTGGCTATTACAAGGGATAAACGACAGAAAACATTAATTTTCTTGAAGGAATATGTAAACCTAACGTAACAAAGTATGGTAATATAGCCAAAAATGTAGTGGCTGGATATGTTTACCTGCTCTACTAGAAACCCCCTTACTGGTGTTAATTCCTTTTCAAAATAATAATTAAGCTTTTTACTTAATAGGAAGAGGAACGGTTGTTCGGTGCGGCATGGTCCAGACACAATCCTACTCAAAAAGACCAATGCACCTCCTGAAAAGGTAAAGAGGTGTCGCCTTCAATGTATGATACCATTTTACTGCACCTCATAGGTGGGTTTTGTTGACATATCCACGCATAAAGTAGAAAAAAAAAAAAAGAATAGTCCTATATCGAATATGAAAGGGGATGTGGGTCGATTAATAAGTACTTGGACACCCTCTCCTTAACAGCTAGCTTTTGAGGATGAGATCCAAGTCCCTAACAAGTGGTATTAGAGTCGGGGCATGGAAATTCTTGTTTGACTGAGGATTCTCAGGATTTGACCTCAGGCTCTACGTCAGTTCCCGCGTGGAGGGAGAGATCAGGATTTCAGGCTCCATGTGTTCCACGTGTTTTTCGATACTTGGACACCCTCTCCTTAACGATTAGCTTTTGAGAATGAGACCCAACTTCCTAACAAGTTTCTTTATGCCCCTTACATAGGGTACACTAACATCTTTGTATCTATATATCGCTGCATTTCTCAAATGAAATGCCGTTCTTATTGCTTTCCAATGTATGATGCCATTTTACACCTCTTCATAAGTGGATTTCTCAATGCCGCATACTCTGATAACCCTCACCCATAAAGTATCGAGCAATTAAGTCAAGTCCAAAAATGATTTGATTGGTTCATACTTTCTTCATTCCACAACCACCAAATGATGGTGGAAATCTGGTATAGATCTGTTAATTTAAATACGCAACCATGATGTCTTCTTTCATAATTGCCTTCAAATAAATATCCCCATAAAATATAGGGAAAAATGGCCGTTGATCTATCAGAGCAAAACTATCAAACACTTGGCAGCGTCTGATAAGCAGATTAAACATCCACACCCGACATCTAAAATTGGACACGAAAGAAGAAGAATTCGAAACAGAAACATGTGGTAGAAGTTAGGAAGTGCAGTTGATCAAACACTTATAACTTTCCTTAAATATATTTCATCATTTCAATCGTTCTTGTTTGTAGATTGCTAGGAAAAGATTTATCAGAATTAACTTAGTTTCCGTGCAAGCAAATGGGTTTTTATTTTTATTTTTTAATGGGTAAAGCTTAGAAGTTAGATCCAACAAATCTCACCATCTCATCTCCTGTAGGGCTGTGGAGTGTTTGTACTTTTTAATCAATCCAACCAAATGGAGCCCACTAGGCCCCACTCACGATCCTTCATAAACACCAGAGAGCAACCCAGTACCAAACCAAAGCTCTGCTTGTGAGAGAAACAGAGATAGAGAGAGAGTGAGAAATGGTGAATTTGGTGGCAGCACAGAAGCCATTGTTGCATGGGTTGATGAAGATGGCTGGGTTGAGACCCCAGATGGTGGAGATCGAGCCTGGAACAACTATGAGCTTCTGGGTTCCATCAGAAACCATTAAGAAAGCAAAATCTCAAGCTCAATGTGAGAATAAGGTGGTGGTGGTGGAGGAGGAGGAGGAGGAGAAGAAGAAAGGGAAAACCTCGAAAAAGAGGAAAGCAAAGAAGCCAGTAGTGGTATTGGTACATGGCTTCGCCGCCGAGGGTATTGTGACGTGGCAGTTTCAGGTAGGATCGTTGACTGGGAAGTATGCGATTTACATTCCTGACCTTCTTTTCTTTGGGGGTTCCATCTCTAACAGGACCGAACGATCACCGGAGTTCCAAACGGAATGTTTGGTGAAGGGATTGAAGAAGCTTGGTGTGGACACGTGTACGGTGGTGGGGTTCAGTTACGGTGGGATGGTGGGGTTTAAGATGGCGGAGCTGCACCCGGATATGGTGAAGTATCTGGTGGTTTCCGGTACGAATCCGGCACTGTCCGACTCCCTCAGTGATGAGACAATGAATAGGTTGGGGATCTCTTCGTCTTCGGATCTGCTGCTGCCCACTTCAATTAAGGGTCTTAAGGCCCTTCTCAAAGTCGCCATGCACAAGAAGCTCTGGTTTCCGGATTGTTTGTTCAAGGACTACCTCGAGGTTTTCTCTCATCTTATTTTTTATTCCTTGTGAGTGAATTTTTTTTTCCTTCCTTGTAAGTTTAAACAAAAACAGGAACTCTAACCGGTCATGTGATTCCTGTACCTAGAAACAGGAGCGCATGAAAAGATCGTTTAACCCCAATGAAATCGAAAATTCCATCTAGGCCAATGCCTTTATGTGCATTCTCATTAGTTCTCATGCTAATGCAGGGATTACACGATCAGATAGCATTCTTTTGCTAAAAAAGACTAAGGTTTTTGTACGACTATATGATCACATGAGAGAGGTAACGGATTACGGTTAGTAAATAGGGGGTTTGACATTTTAAAAGGTCTCATGTGAGAGGGGGCCACTACCGTACAAAGTGCATGGCATGGCTGTGTATGAAACATTTTGCCCAAAAAAAAAATAGATGAAAGTTTAATATTATATGGAGAAAAGTTTTCTGTGAAGGAGTGTACCCCCACGCAAAGACACAATGGGGGTGAAATGACCACCATACCCCTATGAAAGGTGAAAATCCCACCCCCAAGCTACCTATGTACCCCTCTCATTGTCCACATATGCGTGCAGGGGCCACGCATCCCACAGAGAACGGTCTCCCATATTACATTTTGGAGGGCGTTTTTCGAGCACAAGAACACAACCATCGGATGAGGGTGAGGGGATGCACCATAGATCTGATCTCCCATCCAACAAGTCCCCATCCAACAAGTTGTGTGCATTGCTCGGCTATGCATAAAACCTTTTGCTTTATACATGATGAAAGGTTTCAGATAGGGAAAATTATCTCTTCCAGTTCCCCAATTCTTGGACCTTTATCACCTCAAGTACAATATACCCTCAAGTGCACCAAAAAGGTATATCTGATGGTACACATGCACTTGGGGGAGTATTTTAAACAAAATCACTTTAAGGTGCACCGTCAGATATACCTTTTTGATGCATTTGAGGTGTACTGTTTTATTATACTTGAGGTGATAAAAATTTCCAGTTCCTCTAATAGGGGGTGGTGAACCCAACCCAAATAGAGTGTTTAGGCAGGGGTAAGGTGGTCATTCCAACCCCCATGTTAGAAGAACTGAAAAATTAAACCGAACAGAGAACTATGGAGGAGATAAAACAGAGACCTATGGAGGAGATAAAGATCCTTCATATAGATCGCCTAAAAACATAATCAACATTTTCGTAGGTTGATAAGAATACTCATTTTCATGTGCCTGGCCAACGACTACCTATTTTTCACACACGATCAATAATGTGTGAAAACTGATTGCTTATAATTTTCATATGTGATTTTTATTTATTTTTTTTAAAATCAGGGGATTGATTGTGGAGTATAATAAAATTTTGGGAAAAAGAATTTTATCGAAAAGCTTTAAAATCAGCACTCTCACGTGTCTATCTCTATCCTCTGTCTAGTCTAAACAAGAATACCTCTTTCTTAAAATTTAATAATTAAATTTAGAATTATTTTAAATTAATTAACATAATTAGTTCAGATAATTATTATAAAATTTTTCTTTTTAGTTATGATTTAATTTCATGTTCCGTGCCACATATACCATTATAAGAATGTGAGTATCATTAGTTTAGGTGGGTCCCACTTTTAAAAGTAGGAAGGTGTTAGATAGATATAGAAGAGCTCTCTTTACAAAAAAAAGGTCAAAGATGTTGGACAGTCCGACTTTTTGTAGCCACAGTAACCAGCATCCACCTTGTGAGGATAGGCCATAGAGACCCATAAAAAAAGAGAGCTATCAGAATGGGTGTTTGTGTTCCTTATCATGTGATAGAAACCGTTAGATCATTCTCATTTTGTTTTATGGGACCCATGCATCGGTTGGTCCTGATTGTAAAGGATGAGATGGTGGTGGAACCCACACTGAATAATGGCCTTTTTTTACTGACTTTTCATTATCAATAAAGAATTGACGATGACTAGTATCAACTTTGAAGACTTTGAAACTTCTCTTCTCATCATATGAAAATTCTCATAAATATTGTTTAATTCTCTTCATTGAATTGGGGATATTATGAATCCAAATACACCCCCAACAGTGACATCTCGATTGAATTCGATTGATTGATCGAAATTGGTCAGTTCCTGTTGTTCTTTGGATTGAAAAAGCAGATCTGAACTCCTCTTTTGTAAGCTTCAGAACTTTGTTATCTGAAGCATCATAAATGCTCCTTCCTTCACTTCACACACGGAAAATTATCACCTCCAGTTTGCTGATCGGCCCAGTTCCCTAGTTCCTCTAATAGGGGGATGGTGGACCCCACCCGGGCAGGATGTTTGGACATGGATAGAGAGGTCATTTCAGCCCTCCTTTGTTAGAGGAACTGGGGAACTGGGCCTGTCAGTAAACCGGAGGTGATAAAGATCCCTTCACACACACCCCTAAGAAATGAGGAATTAATAGGCAAACTTATTTTTTTTCAGCTTATATTGGAAAAATAAAAAATAAAAACTTTGTTTTGAGTCGTTTGAACCAATTGGGGTGGTTGGACCGTTTGATGGATTAACCAAATTATGGGATGCATTTATCATCATTACATAGATAGAATTATAGGATGAAACTAGTTATAACTAAATGTTTACTTTGAATAAAGGGTGCAACTTCTTGTCACCGAATTCTTTACCAAAAAAAAAAAAAAGTGGTGAATTAAGAAGTTTTATCCTTTCTTTTAATTGCACCTTATTTTTTGGTGTAAGTTGGGAGAATTTTTATTCGTTGTTGTAATTGGAGCGTTACTGGACGCATCGTGCGGTGCAGCAGCGGCCATGAGTGCACAACGAGTCCCACTATGCACACATGACTGTTGCTGTACCACACAATGCACACAACAGTGCTCCAGTTACAGCAGCGGATAAAGGCCCAAGTTGGGAGAGGGCTTATACCAAATTGGCTAAACAATGCTCTATCTCACATTCCATTTTGGTTGCAATTCAATCAATAACATACTGTCCCACCCTCTTTTATTAGTTTGGTAAATTTTATTCCAAGGGAAATGGATCCACATGACGACGCTATCGTGTGGATTCCTTAGCACACTCTCTCACAAAAATGAGGTTCCCCCCCCCACATTCTCTCCTTCATTAAAAGCCCCTATTGACTATTCGTAACCCATGCCTCCCATTCGCCAGAATTAGTACTCGGGCATTAGAGTAAACCCTTACTCTTACTCCAAATAAGGAGACAACGGTTGGTTAAATTTTTAATAAAAGGGGAGAGAGTTGGGTATGTCGTACTTTTCGTTAAGTTAGTGTCATATACCAATCACAAGACTGGACACAAGAGGGCAAAGAGGTCTTTTCCATAAGATGAGGAGCAAGGATGATATATGCTGGTCACCCTTGCGGCGAGCCCCCCAGCCTTTTCCCTTACTAAAAAACAAGAGAGAAGAAAGAAAGAAAGACAAAAATTGTCAATTAAATACATTCATATGGCACTCCATTATGACCAATCAAATAGAATATTGTTTCCATCATCATCATACTAAACATAACTTTCATCTGGTTTTCCTTGATATCAGGTGATGTTCAACAACAGAAAGGAGAGAGGTGAACTACTAGAAAATCTGGACAACACCAAGAAGAACATCACCATCCCCAACCTTACACAAGTATGTACACATGCCTTAACATCAAGGACTGCCATGTATGCTTCCTATTCTTAGTTACCTGCTCTATTGGGGTGTAGAACAGGAAGAGCTAGTATATCATCGTTTTACTCATTCCTGCCCTTTCTCATTTATTTATTTTTTTTGTTTGTTACCTTTGCAGAAGGTACATCTCCTATGGGGTGAGGAGGACCACATTTTCAATATGGAGATTGCCCAGAGCCTGAAAGGGTATGTTCACTTACTCTTATATGGTGATTAAGGAGGGATCAAATTTAATACAATAGAGACAGTGTGAGGAAGGACAGAAGAGAGAGATGGCATATCCAAGAGATGCCTCACTAATCAGACCTCTATACTTAAGGGGTATACCTAGTGCACGAGGCTCCCGCCACTGCAGGGTCTGGGGAGGGTCATAATGTAAGCAATCTTACCCCTGCTTTGTAGAGAGGTTGTTTCCCAGCTTGAACCCATGACCACTAGTTCACAATGGAGCAACCTTACTGTTGCACCGAGGTCCACCCTCTAATCAGACCTATATACTCATATGAATGAATTCCTCTTGGAACCCTTCTTATACATTCTATTGAAAATACTCCAACTAAATATTATGACAGGCAACTAGGAGACAATGCAACACTGCAAAGCATTAAGAAGGGAGGTCACCTCGTTCACCTGGAGCGACCCTGTGTCTACAACAGGCTTCTCAAGGCAATCCTGGCTTCCCTGCATACAGCTACAACCCAACAATGAAGTTCACCTTTTCACTTCTGGTCTCATGTTTATGTTTCTTGTAGTACTGGTTTCCTGTTTTTCTGTAGTTTCATTTACAAGTCAAGAATTTTGGAAAACCTGGCAGAACTGAAGATTCTTATGTAATTAGTTGTGATGAATTTAAGTATCATTTAGTAAAGCTGGAACCGAAAGACAATTTTATAAGAGGATTAATTTCAGTAGATAATATCAGTCATTCCAGTCTTGGACCTATTAAATGACACGTCGTCTCGACCAAATAACCAATAAGAACCAAATCTGACCCAAAACCAAAACAACTGAACAAAAACTAGTTAAAATAAGCGTATTGTTTCTTCAAATACTATTTACATACTTTGCGTTTATCATGTTCTTTATCTGTTTTCATGTATTTGGATTTCCTTTGTTTGGCGATGGATGCGCATGAATGAATAGCCTTCTATCTACCAAAAAAAATACTATATACATATTGATACATTATTATGATTCAGGTTTGCAGTTTTTTATTTTTAAATTTGTATAACCAATTATTTAATGGTCCTGGTCCCAAAATATAAGACTGATTAGTTAATCAGTTGGTTCGGGCTGTCCCGACTCCCGATTGTCATCCATGGACTCAAGCTCTGTCAATGAAAGAAGCCAAAGCATGACTGAAAGGAACAATTGGGAAACTGACATGAGGACTCCGCAACTGCTCCTGCAACCGCCATAGAGGAGGAACCCAAATACAATTCACTTCACTTTACTCAGACTTACTGCTCTCTCCATACTCCTACAAATTTACTATTGTGCAGTCTGATTTAGGCATCAGAGTTCGCTTTGGGTCTCTTCAATGCTTTTCGCCTTTTGCAGGTAGTCCACCAAAATAAGCCCACATCTGTGATTTATCTGCATCGATTCTCCCCTGCTTGAAAAAAATCGACCTCGAGTATTATAGTAATGATAGGGTAACATGTGAGTGGTAACTTTGATGATGAAGCAACGAGGTGAGAAGCTTGATCTCGTTCAAGTTGGATGAAAAAAAAACAAAGAATGGTAAAACTGACTTGAATCCTCAAGCAATAAACAGGAAATTGTTTTAAAAGATAAGTCGAGTCTCTGTTGCTTTAATCAACTAGTATTTAACAGCATTCAGCCAATCATTGGTTGAGACCACATTAAAAATAACTTCTAGAGATCAATCAAAAAAGACTACTATATATATAGACTCAGCAACTCTTACCAACGAAAACAACTTGGACTCAAACTAAACAACTTTAAATGAAAAATAAAAACTAACAAAGCTCCAACAAACCTGTCTTTCCTCATGCGACGTAGCTGTCTCCGCATCATTTGATCAGTCCCAAACAAAGCTCTGGTGATGTAGGAACGTTAGGAATAAATTTTTCAACCTTGGAAGCCTTCTATTCAAAGTTGTGAGGAAGAATCACGAACTCAATAAATTCTCCGATGGTAAGAATAGCATCTGGAGTGGAGACAGCTTCATGTGGACTGTTCTCGAAGCCTTCCTTAACAATGACCTCATCTTTGCTATCTTCTTTGAGTTCTGCAATGTTGTTTTCCACAGCAAAATTTTCTACATGTTGAATCTCTTAAAATCTTCAAGTATTGTCTCATCTTTGTCATCGCAGGCTGCTTTGATTTCTTCATCTTTAACTTCAACAACTATAGGCTCTAACTCTTGAAGTGACTATTAATCTTTTGCCTTGCGAAGAACCTGATTTGATTTTCACCTTGAATCATTGATTCTTCTATGACTGCTGCCTCATTTCTCTTTCACAATTGAAATCAAATTTGTGTAGGAAAATTTGGTTCTCCTTTACCAGCTCATCCAAAGTAGTAGGCTCTTTCTCTAACTATTTCCTTCGTTTCTTCCTTTGACAGTGCAAGGTTGAGCTTAGTTTGTGCTTTAACATTATTGGTGTTAAGACTTCCAACACTCTCGAACTTGCAAATTGAATTTCATAGATGGCTACTTCAAGTACTCCTCAACTTTGAAGACCTTTTGGTTGAAATCTTATCAAAGGAAGAGCTTCTTTTGGATATATTTTTTTTGGTGTTTGTTCTTTAGCTCGTGCTTCATCTCTTTCCATGTCCTAGACTCATTTATTCCAACTCTTAGCCTAGCTTCGTGGATCACCCAACATTGTTAGTACGACCAATCAAGGGCAAATGAACAAATCTAACCTTCATTGCATTTGTCAAGTTGCACCAGTTCAAATATTCCTCTAGAGAAGCTAATCAATCAAGGAATAGCCATGGATTCATCTGTCCAGCAAAGTAAGAAACTTCCGGCTTCACCTTCTTTGTATTATTATCAGTCCTCCTGGAGTAGGTGTTGTTTTCTAATACACTCCCTCTTGCTGCTTCGGCACAGCTAAATTGTCAGATAGTTGTCTGACTCTTTCAGCCAACTATTTCATAGAATCTTTAAAGTTGGCCATATCAAAAGGCCTAGGCTCATTGCTAGCCATAGCTCTGATACCACTTGATGGGTTTCTAGAAGCCTAAGGTTACTAGGTTCAGAAATCCAATGAAACCAGAATCGCAATGATAAGTTTAGAAACCAGACTTCAAGAGAAATACGATAACTAGAATCAGAAACTCAGATGGGCTTTAAAATTCTGGTGGAAGGTTAAAAGTAAAGCCAGAGAACAGCTCCTCAAAAGATGAGTCCAATCCAGTGGTCAGATGTGGGGTCATAAAGTTATCTTATTGGGATAGAATTCAAAAAGAAAAAAAAATAAAAATAAAAATAAAAATCCACAATTGACTACTGATAACAAATTTTAATGGGCTCAAAACAGTAATCAAAAGTGCCTCAAAACACCAGCCGATTTAAATTACAATATAAAAATCACTAAGCTAGAACAGAAAGTCAAATCTGATCTTAAAATAGGGTAGAACTAGAAATCCAACTGAAGTGGACTCTAAGAAATTAGCACCAAAATCAAAATTTAAAGCTCTGGGGGTGTTTAGAATACTAAACGATTGTCAAATCTGAAGTTTGATTTTAAAAACTGAGATGTAAACAATGAGAAACAGAAATTTCCAGCAACTAGAACATGAAAAATAACTGAACAGAAAGCTAAAAATTACTAACCTGATCTGATGGTGGATAAGATGAAGAAGAATGGAAAAAAGATAAATGGGAATGAACCATGCCCTGGAACTAGACTGAAATCCCATCAGCCCTACCTTAGCATCTCACAGAACATTGGAGCAAAACCAAGCTTTGTGAAATAGGAAGCTCTATCCATAATAGGAATAGGTCCCTTATAACCAAAACTCTATCTTAACTAGTTAGAATAGGTGCCCAACATAATTTAAACTCTATGCAGAGTAGGAATAGGGGTTCTATTGAAGCAAGAAACTATTATCTTTAACACCAAGGAAATAACAATTACTTAATGAAATAAAATATCTCAAACTAACCTAATAAAGTAAATCCCACATGCCTACCTCCTACCCATAATTTTTAAGTCCATTAAAGTGTCCTATTACAAAAAAAAACCCGTTTGACTAAAATTCCAACACATATATAACCCAACCCAAGATTTATTTCCACTAAAATAAGCTCACATCTGTAATTTATTTGCATCATGAAATAAAACTGTGAATGGTGGAGGCCATAAGAGTTTGCTTGACGCCGGACTAGATTACCAATTTCACTTTGGCACAATGTGCGAGGCCATTACAAAGCAGCTATTGAGAAATCGGCTCTTCTAGCAAATAAATTCATCTGAAGGACCACTGAATTTCCTCAAGAGTTCTCCCCTTCGTCTCAGGTACCCAAAGTGTCACAAACACTACAGTTAAAGCACTCATGACTGTGTAAAGAGCGAATGTACCTGAATAGAATGGAGTCTCCTTTTAGTTCATTTTAGTGAGAGAGAGAGAGAGAGAGACAGAGAGACCGACCTGCAGTGCTCCAATCCAAAAGCAAGTTCGCAGTCATCGTAATTATCCAAGCTCCTAACCAATTGCACAATGTGGCTACGCTTCCAGCAAGACTCTTAATATCCACTGGCATTATCTGTCGTGCCAGGTACAGAAAGCACATGAAACATGAGTCTACTTGAAAAACTGACTCAAATCAAGAAAGAGAAAGCCATACTGTTATTGATCAGTACTTCCTACTCTGCCAAGATTTCTTTTTAGCCCAACAAAAAATCCTAATATTCAAAGCTATTTTCGAAAAATCTGCTTTTTATGACCAGTCCTAACATGAAGTTTAAGGCCCACACAGGTACAGTCACTAGGTTTCCCCAGGGGACCTGCTGGTCCTAGCTCCTAAGTATTCCAAGAGAGTACTGCAGCCACAAACATGTGATAGCAATCATCCAGGCATCTTGAACTCTGTTCCAAGAAATTATACATATCCTTTGACACCAGCTCAATTTTTACTTCCCTGCCTTTTGCAACTGCGATTACAACAACCTAAAATGCCAGAGGCAGAATACTTTTCATCATTCCATAAGAGAAGTTAAACATTGCTAATGTAATTTTCAGTAAAACGTCAGACTAAGCAGCAAAGATTGCCTAGAGAAACAAGATGAATAAACTGTGGCTACCTCTGACATTATAATCCATGGGATAGGTGCAATTCCTAAAGAGATGGTAACCACGAAGGTCTGCAAAAAAATAATTGGTTAAAGTGAGAATTACTAACAGTAAACAGTAAACAAGAAGCAATTTTGGAATTTGGAGGGAAGAAAGACATACCATAATCCCCACCACCGACAATATGCCCATCAAACTATAAAAATGAGAATCTTCAGAGAAAACGCTCTGTTTGCAGCAGAAGAAACATATTGTGCTCAATTCATGAACTCTTGAGGATGCTAACCATGAAATATAAATCTATACATCGTGCAAAATCCATTGGTCCACAGTGTAACTGACCTTTAAGTAAAAGGATACTGAAACAAGAAGAAGACTGGCAGTCATTCCACATGAGGAGATCTGCAGCAAGTGATAAAATCTTTAAATGTTCATATTCCAAGAAGATATCATCACCGAGGAAAACAAACCATTCAACCCTCACTCACTATAAGAAGAAGCCGACGGCCAGCTTTGTCAGCCAACCCTGTTGTGACTCCAGTAGCAATAACCTAGATAGCACAGGATACCATCTTTCTCATTAGATGGATCTGATGAAAATTACTCATGTAATGTCATAATTTAATATGGACAAATAAAAATACTTTGACTCAATGATTCCATTTGGTACCTGAATAGCACCAATTCCAAATGTTGCAACATTACTTGAGGAAATACCTGCTCAAATGTGATGCAATTAAAAGGAATAAGGTATGTCTGAAAGCTAAAAGAAGCCAACTGTTTTTTTTTTTTTTTTTTGTGAGCAGCAACATTTATTGATATAAAAGTGAGAAGCACACTCAATTCAATAAAGCTAAGAACAAAAAAGATAGTTAAAACAGGACATCCAGAACCTCAATGGTTACAAAATAAACACAGACAAAGGGAGTTACACTGGCACTAACTAGTCCCCAGTATATAAAAAGCCACGTGGCTACGGCCTTGGCAAGTTCATCAGCAGCAGAATTATTACATCACTGTACCCAGTTAAGTGAAACATTCATGGATGCAGCCAAAGCCTTGGCACAGCTTATCAATTAGGCCAAGACCATGGCCCTAGAGAATGCAACAACATCCATCCAACAATAACCTCCCAAGTCTCCCTCACTATTAGGGGTAAGAACATCTGTTGCCGAAGCCAATCCCATCAAGATAGATTGCAGTTTTGCTTCTGCACAATCAGTCAAACCAATAGGGCAGCCTTAATTTCTTAACCACAAACCATAGTTGTCAAGGTGTCGCCTAGGCGTCCAGGTGGCCGCCTTGGTTGCCTTGTTGGTGTCACCTTGAGTTTGGACCCTCTCCAATGCCTTGGGTCACCTAGGCACCATGACAACTATGCCACAAATTGACACTTAATGACAATACATAATAAGATAAAGTCTATGAATGGAACAAATGGTGTGCCTATATGCAAGGATTAATAATTGGATTGGTTTTGGTCAAGTTTGACCTAGTTTGGAAGGAAAATTCAGGAAATCAGGGTAGATCAGGCTCTGGTGATCTTGCCACTCTGAACCCAATACAAAAAAAACAAAAAACAGCCCGACATATGGTTGAAACCTTGAGCAAGAGTATACAGCATCTACAACACCGTGCCCTAATTCAGGTTGAGGGAAAGATTACTTGATTCTCGGCAAAGACAAACAGTATAGAGGTAATGAAGAATAAGGTTACTGAAAAAAGGCTTCGGCTTTGTAATCTTTCATAAGTATAATCAGAAAGGGATTTTGAAATTGGTGCATTCTCTAGTTATCTTTCATAAGTATAATCATAAGTATAATCAGAAAGGGATTTCATAAGTCTTTGATTCTCGGCAAAGACAAACAGTATAGAGGTAATCAAGTCCAAGGTATATTCAGATTAGAAAACAGGCATCTGCCCCAAAACTGCAACCTAACTTGATGGGATTGTCAATGTCATGAATGTGATGGGGTTTCCCCCAATGTTTGTTAACTGGGTCTTCCAGTGCATATCTACTCCTTAGTTCTCGGTGTTGGTCAAGTGCAAAGGCAGAATTTAGAGCTATGGCTCACAGAGTATGTGAGCTCCTACGGTTAAGAAGGCAAGTCCAAGAGCTGGGGTTTGATACTGAGGCACCTATGCGCCTCTATCGTGATAACAAGGCTGCTATAAGTATTGCTCACAATCCTGTGCAACATGACAGAATAAAGCACATTGAAGTAGACCGACATTTCATCAAGGAGAAGATAGACTCTGGTTACATTTGCAACCCTTTTCTGAAGACATGTGATCAATTGGTAGACATCTTCACCAAAGGGCTCATCTCTCACCAATTCAGTACTCTTTTGTGCAAGCTGAGAATGTATGACATTTATTCTTCAGCTTGAGGGGGAGGGTTAGAGTTTATGTAATCGGGGTACTTTAGGAACTGATTTATTATTATGTTGTCTCATACTGTATTTTTCCTTTTACCTCCCTAGGGTGGTGTATTTAATTCCTTATATCATGTTAGTAAAGCAATATAGGTGTGTGAGAGTCCATCCTCTTACACACAACATTCTACCCCAACCTCCCTTCGTCAACCTTCTACCCACATCATCTCTCTTGCTCCCTTGTTCTCTTGCAACCTTTAGATTTCAACTGTGTGGTGGGGATTTGGTTAGGCCTAGCATTACTTGATTCATCACCAATTAAATTTCCCTAAAGAGCTTTGAGGCAAAGAAGGTAGGACTCAGAGCTATGTTTGCTTTAGAAGAGTAGTTTAGTTGGAGGGAATCAGGTTCTCTAGGAGGTAGAGCAACCCAATCGACCATATCTAGTGAGCAGTTCTGGCACGACTTGAAGAAGGTCGCTATATTACTTGAGCCAATGGTGACAATATTGAGGATGGGCAACTCTGAGAAGAAGCCTACCCTACCGCACTTGTATGTTGCACTGGAGATGACAAAGGAGCATGTGGCAGCAGCAATACCACATGGTGGTAGGAGCTACATTCAAATAGTGTAAGATCATTGGGAAAGGCAATTTATGCATCCACTGCATAAGGTTAGTGAGTTTTTCTTTTACACTACCTAAGTCAAATTTCTTTCCATTTATAATTTCATATGCATTGACAAGTTCTTCTTGTCATTTTCAGCCTACAATCTTAATCTCAAGTACCAGTACAAGCACAAACTTGGGGTGAATCAAGAATTGATAGATGCATTGCAAGATGTGGTGGCCAAGATAGAGCCTACCCAAATGTACAGTCGGCCTGCAACAATGAGATGAACTTGTACTTTCTTAACTATTTATAATCAATACAATTACCCACTAACAGATTGAATTATCGATGATTAAAATGGACATAAATGAAGAACTTCAAGGATGTACTTGGGACTTTCAGGCATGCAGCCACAGAGTCCGGTCCATAAAATACCGTTCCAGGTAGGCCCATTAACTTAGTTTCTTAATTCAATTCATATAAGTATGTATCCAAGTACAATCACTTACCAATAATATTCTAATGTAGGTGAGCGGTGGGTGTTATATGGGAGATGCACCTAACTTGAGGAAGATAGCAATTACGGTGCTCTCCCAAACATGTTCCTACTCCGAATGCGAGCACAATGGGAGTACGTTTTCACTCATCCACACCAAGAGGCTGAACTGATTGGGTCATAAGTATTTGGAGTAGTTGGGGTATGTGTATTACAACATGAGAATGAAGATGCAACACATATGCATGGGCATGGACAATAACCAAGATCCAATCAAGTGGGTAAGGTAACGAGGTGACCCCATGATGGTTCAACCCGATGGTAGGCCCAACCCCGAGATTGCTACTCAAATGGCTTTCAATTTTAGTGAGTTCATGGCTTCTCGAAAGGGTCGAGTTTGCACACAAATACCTCGACCTTTTGAGTCTTATCCTGGCGGGGATGAGGAAGATGTCAAGTGGTCAATTCCAGTTCCCAAACTCACACACCGTCACCATCTGGTGGTGGAGATGATGATGGTAGTGGTGGTAACAATAGATTTATGAGCTTTCGAGAGGTGTACGACCAGGCAGAGGTGAAGCTGAAGGCTATTCAATTCACCGGAGAGACTCGGTTTGATCATGCTACACAGGATGCCGACCATGGTGCATATGCCCCCATACGTGCAGGTTATTCCAGAGGCTTATGCCGCAGGTTCAAACCAGATGAGGAAGATGACAACATTGACATGTAGATAGATGTTTTTTCCTTGTCTGGCACACTTGGAGGCTTAAGTCTGGAGGGGAGTAGTGGATATGGTTGGTATAGACAGCCAACACATTGGTGTGCACCCTCAATTCCTGCAGAGACATCTAGTGTCGTGTATGGTGCATCTGATCAGTTTGCCTCTTCATTATCTTCATTCCCCACTGCTCATGATGATCAGTCATAGAGTGCGTCATCTTTTGTAGATAGCATCTTCTCATTCCCAGTTCCCCAACAACCATATCAGTCCGATCCACCAAGCAGCTATAGTGGATCCACATTTGCATCATCTTCCAGACCCGGTAAATCTATATCTGAGGTTGGATACCTAGAGTATGATGATGATGAGACCTATCAGGCTACTGTGATGGACTTTGAGCACTTCGTCGACGATAGCAATCTTTCTCATCTTTCGAGCCACCCGGAACTTTATGTGGTATTGACATAGAGTAGGATTGGGATATTTTTAGTCTCACCTTGGTTGGCGGTTGTACACTAATAGTTGTAACAATTGTACGTGTGTACTTATAAGTTGTAACATTTGACATTAAATAATATCAAATGATGTTTCTTTATTTTTAAATTGTAATGCATATCTTTGTTGTTTTCATTTAATTATAGTACTAAATTATGTGTAGACGTGTAGCATAGGCTATATTTGAGAAAGTATACAACCAAAGTACGTCTTACACTACCAACCTAGGGAACGAAACCAAACTAGCATTTTGAATGTGTTTTTCAACAATCTAAAGATTCCATTATGTTCATAGATGCCTAATTAGGGTCTCCCTAAAATTTCGGACCAAAATATGGTCATTTGAGCACCGAAATGGTTAAACGAAACTAACCACCAAAACATGCAGGGTTTCGACCAAGTTTCAGTTGAAACCGACTTCTAGAACCTTGTTCAGTATGTATAGTGCCATTGTATTATGAACATACATCAAGCTAACATAGTAGGAAATATTTTGCATTAATCGATTCCAAATAGACTCAGGAAATTTCCTGTTGTGATGAGAAAAACTGAACTAGCAACAAATTATAGATTCCAAATATTGTGATGGCACATCATGTATCCATTGACTTTACATCCCTTCACTTGGAATCAATTAGAGCTAATCAAGGTAAACAATAACTACCAAATTTGACATAGAAACACTACCTAGAGTTCCACTGTGAAGAAAGATGCCAGTTGGAATATACAAGACACTACATGTTTGAAGGATTAATCCATAAGAGACTTAAGACATCACCATCTCATGAGCTTACCAGCAGCTTTAAAAATGGTAGTGGAATAAAACAGCACACCATTGACTCCACTGGCCTGCTGCAGCACAAGTAGTCCAATTCCTATCTGCAAAAAGCAATTGTACAGGCAAATCAGGTCTCTTGTTATCAAGATCTTTTCCTTTTTTCCCCCTTCTCATTTTCATTACTCCAATATTGGGTTTGAGAAAAGCAACATCACAAAACTTTCAGAAATCCATAATACCGTCAAAGGAAACCAATATCTTCTTCGTTTCAGATCGGAAAACCGAATCGTAGTTCTTCTGCCTGGTGATGCCACAGACCTCTGTAAAAAGAAAATTACAAACAAAATCTCAGTGACTTGACAGATAATAATATAAAAACCATATCATCTGCCACCTTTTTACATTGAATCTCTGTCCTGTAAATTGGTCAATAGATTTAAGAAACAATTTATGGGCATGGATTTATGTCTCATACAAAATTTTACATTTGGTACCTTGATTTCATTCACTTCAATGGATATGTCTGTGTCAAATCCCCGTAGAACTTGCAAAGAAGCTTCGAAATCATCCATCATTCCCATTTTTGCCTGAACTTCATAAGAGAGCATATAAGAGTCTGTAACATGACTTTCAGCTTTAATTGAAATATCATTTACGTCAGAATCCTCACCAGCCACCGGGGAGATTCAGGGATGAAAAACAGACCAGGTATCAAAATCGTGCAGGGGAAGATTCCTGCACAAGGAAAAAGAATTAAGACAGTGAGTTTAAATGCACTAATAAGGGGGCAAGGTTCAAGTGATTCAGACAACTCCTGTTTATTTCTTTATTATTTTCATCTTCTTCTTCTTTTTTTTGGGGGGGGGGGGGGCGTTATGGGGTTGGGTGGGAGGGGTTCTTCTGTTTGATTGAATTCAATGGAAGTCAAAGAAAAATGAAAAGAAAGCTGCCAAAAAGGTGAACTTTACAGTCAATCAACCCAATACAGTCATTAAAAACTAGATGGAGATTTTTAACACTCAGTGTAACAGATAATACAATGATGAGGTTTGATTAATTGGGAAGAAGCTTGTACTTCAGATCTAATAGTCAAAAAGTCAAACAAGGATTTTCTGTGGGTAGGGATGAGAATCTGAAAAAGTATTCATGTGTGTAAATCCTATCGAAACTTCGGTCAAGTTAAGAAGCAACCATTTCCCTGTGATGCCAGAGAAAATGTTTGTGTACCTTTAAAACTTAATCAAGCACCTAACAAGTCTGTTCAGTTTACCATTTGAGAGAGAGAGAGAGAGAGAGAATAAAACAAAGTATCATATTGCACCCAAAGAAAAAATGTTTAAGTCTGTGAGACACAAGATATCTAATTAATCTTTCTAAAATTTGACAAGTATTTGACCTACCGTCAGACTAATTAAACTTTGAATCTTCACTGAGTTAAAACCAAGTTCAAATTTAAAGTCTCATCCAAACTTCAACAAAAAAGAAGTGACAAAATATAATTTTTAAAAGATATAAAATGAAGCAAGGAGAAAAAAGTTAGAAAGAAAGGAAAATAAACATTCTTGAAACTAGATACAACTCCTGATAATCAGAACAAATAGTACATGTAATAATTCAAACAAAAGAACATGAAGACCACAAAGCCTGAAACTCAGTGTAAGTCCCAAATTTGATTGATGAGAATACAGATATTCCAAAGACCCTTTAACGTGTGGATAAAATGATGAATTCAAACATCTTCTCGTACTACTAAGAAGTCAACAAATCAAACCTTTTTAGAGGCTTACCTATAACTGCAAGTATTCTCCAGTTAACAAAAAGTCCCAAAAGATAAGCCAACATTATGCCAATTGTTACTGATAGCTACACAACAGAATGACCAATTCTGTTGGTTAGTTTGCAGTAATCAAGGTTATTGAGGATTAATAATAACAACATGAATCCTCGATTAAAAAAGCAAGGAAGAGATAACTAGCCTGGTTCACTGATCCAAGGCTTCCCCGCAAGTTCTGAGGTGCTATCTCTGCTATATATACAGGCACCTATAGAATCTAAACATCATTAATCGGGTAGCAATCAAGAGAGAGGGAGAGAGATTAATTAGGCTCCCCACATTCAATACGAAATCAAAAGATCAGATATACAAGATGTTTCAAGCTTACAGTGTAAGAGATTACTCCCACCCCAAATCCCTCCAGTAACCTTCCCATGTACAGAAATGAAGAATCCTAATCACAAAAGCTTAAATTAGACAGCAGGGGAAAAAGAAAACAAAAAACGTAACGGTTTAAAAGGACCATGAGATAAATAAAACAATACGTTAGGAAAGAATCCCTTACATGGGCAAAAGATATCGCGAGCCATCCAATGATATTAGGGATAGCAGCAATCATCAACGACTGCAATTCAGTTGTGTAGGGGAGGGGGGGGGGGTGTGAAGAAAGGTTTATATTAAAGAGAAGAAGAAGACACTTATAATCACCAAAGTCGATTAGAAATGATTGAGTGAGTACCCCTTTTCTCCCTATATACTCTGCTATTTGACCGCTGGCTATTGCTCCAACCATGGCACCTACATTGGATAGAGACCCAAATATCGAGAACTGGACATCTCCACGATTATGAGTTAGAACTAGAAGATCCAATTCAAATTTTCAAATTCAATCGGACACTTATTCTTAATTTTTTTTTTACAGGATTCAAAAAAAAATAAATAAATAAATGAGCAGAAGAAGATTCAACTCAACCTCGGAGACTGAAAGTCCAAGATCACTGATTATGTCAGCTTGCGTAGGGGAAGAATAACCAGCCTGTGCGATAGAACGGAAGCAATGAAAGAAAGAAAAGACCGGGTGGAATCCTGATCAAGAGAAACGAAGCAGCATTGAGAGAAGAATTCAATTGGGTGAGTAGAGGAGCTTACAGTGAAGCCGAACTGAATAGGGCCCAAGGCGACGACGAGGACGCAGAACAGAACGGAGACGGAGTTGTCTCGGAGGACCTGAGCCGAAGAACCGAGCTTCTCCATCATACTTGACTGCCTCGAACCCATTCGATACCAGCTCCCCGTGTGCAAGAATGGCTTCCGTAAATCCCTTCCATCATCGCTATCTTCTCTGAAACTCATTTTTCTCTCCCCCTCCTCTACTCTTGTCCGATCCACAGAAGAATGACTTCTTCTCCTTTCTCTTTGGCGTCTTCTCTTTCTCACCCACACCGCTGTAGATCTCCGGCTGAGAAATGGGAGGTTAACAACACTGCCGTTATTGTAGTGAATGATTGATCCTGTCCTGGTCGGAAGTTCTGAAAAACAGGGAAATCGCTACTGTCACGATGATCCTTCTAGGGGTGTTTCTGTATTTACACTCACTGTACAACCGATGCCACGTCAGCATACCCGACTTGGTTTCGTGAGATATATCATATAATGCTGTCGTTGCTTCAAGATTTAAATGGTGTTAGATTGGATGGAAACCCGCAAATAAATGACCATATGGATTGGCCGGTTGGCCCAATGATTTGATGGGTTACGTCATTGTGTGGTAGGTGACACTATCCAGCCGACGGCTGGACGGTGCGTGGAACTGTTGTTGAAGGTAAAAGATGATCGATTACTAAGGACACATACACTAAATTCATGTATGCATAATATATAAATGAGATTTTCATAATCCATTAAAACAAATTGGTTAATCAATGCATTCCACAATTTTCTAGGGTTTTTCTTAATTCTATCGAAAAGTATTGAAGTCCGATGAATAGAGGAAAAGCATTGTAGTGTCGATCTATAAAAAATAAAGATGATATTCAAAGTTGCAATAACTATAGAAGCATAAAGCTAATGAGTTGTACTATGAAACTTTGGGAGATGGTTATTGAAGCACCTTTGAGAAGAGAGACTGTTATATCGGTGAATCAATTTGGATTTATGTTAGATAAATCCAGGACACTATCTACTTATTGAGAAGGTTCATGGACAGATGTAGAGATAGCAAGAAAGATCTCCATATGATGTTTATTGACTTGAAAAATGCCTGTTACCGAGTCCCTAGAGATTTAACTGAACATGTTTTAGTGAAGGGAGGGGTGTCGAATAAATATGTGAATGGAATTAAAGATATGTATGAGGGCATTGTGACTAGTGTGAGAACTATGGGAGGTCAGGGTAAGGAATTCTCAATTACGATTGGGTTACATTAGGGATCAACCTATCTATTTGTGCTTATCATGGATGACCTAACCAAGAGCATTTAAGACAAGATCTTGTGATGCATGCTTTTCGTCGATGATATTGTTTTAGTGGATGAGACAAAAGCAGGGATTAATGCTAAACTAGAGCTATGGATAGCAACTTTGAAAACAATAGGCTTTACGATTAATAGAATAAAGACGAAATATATAATGTGTAATTTTAGTCATACTATGATAGATATTGACATGGTGTGAATTGAGAAAATAAAGATACTGCAAAGTGATTATTTTAGATATTTGAGGTCAATCATAACTAAAGAAGATGACATAGATGATGATGTTTCACATAGGATTAAAGAGGGATGGATGAAGTGGACATGTGCATCTAGAGTATTGTGTGACCGACTTATTCCTTTAAAGCTTAAAGCCTCATTGTTCGACGGGGACTTAGGTGGTGTGGAAAAATACTGATGTGGTACTTCGAAATCCCACCCAACCTTGTTTGTTTAATCTGAGGTGATGAACTTATAAAAGCTCAGGGAACAACATTACACACTTTGTCTGTTGATGTGGCACTGAAAATCCCACCCCTATTCTATCAAACGTCTCACAAAAAATAAAGGACCGTGGTTACTATTCATGGGTAAAGTAAAAATATCACTCATGTTTCCCAACCCACTACATTGTGGATCCAGTCCCACAACATTCCCACCACATCCTCCCCTTCAATCAAACGGGCCTAAATGAAAGTTCTATAGGATTGTTGTATGACCGACTATGATGTATGGGGCAGAATGTTATGCAATTAAGAAGTATCATGTTGAGAAGCTTTACGTAGCAGAGATGAGAATATTAAGATGGATATACAAAAAAACTAGGAAGGATAAAGTAAGAAATGATTGTATTAGAGCTGACTTGGGAGTTGACCCGATCAATGACAAGCTCCGAGAGAGTCGTCTTAGGGTATGGTCATGTTTAACAGAGGCTTAGGGACGCCTCAGTAAGAAGAAGCGATATGATCCCGATTGAAGAGGTTAAAAGATAAGTTGTGTGGAAGGACATGCATAATCTAGGTCTTGTACCAAGTATGACTTCTGATAGAGCCTATTGGAGGGCAAGGATCCATATAACAAACACCATTTAGCTGAGATTCTCCTGACTTGCTGGGTTGTGCTTCTTTTCTATTACTTTCATCTTTCTTTTTAGGGAAATTTACACATACCACGCCTGAGGTTTGAAGAAAGGATATTTTCACCCCCCAGTTTTGGAAAATTCTACGTACCCCTCTGATGTTTGCAAACGGTAACAAATAAACCCATTCCATTAGTTCAAGACTAACACTGTTAAAAATTAGACTTGAACTGACAGAATTGCCCTTTTAAGAAGAAACCAAAAAAAAAAAAAAAAAAGGTGAATGGACAAAATTACCCTTACAAAGGAAAAAAAAAAAAAAAAAAAAACCTACAACTCATCTTCCCCAATCGAATTGGGGAAGATGAGTTGCAGGTTTCAAAACCATAAGGGTTTTTTTTTTTGAAGGGTGGAAGAAAGGGAGGTTGGGGATCCGAGTTGAGGCGTTTGGTTTAGTGGCGGCAGCGGTGGTGAAGGAAGCGCGTTGCTGCTTGTTCTGGTGTTTGCCGGTCGGCCTTCCTTACATCGATTAGGGTTTTGAAAACAACCGCAGAGAGAAAGCAAAGCGGAAGACACGGTTGGTCCTTCTTGAGTTACTTCTGACCGTGTTTTTCCGATCTGAAAAAATTTTGTTTTTTTGTTTCTGTCACTACTCTGGACGTTGAATGCTTTGATCTCTCGTCTCTGATCCGGAACTTTCGGATTCTCTTGTCCTCTCTTATGAAGAAGGAGAAAGTAGTTGTTTTGTGACGCCATCTTTGATTTCGACGTCAGGCGCTTTTCCTGCACTCTCAACGGGGAGAAAGGGAAGAATTTTTTTTCCTCTAGGGGTTTCTGGCGTACTACATTTTGAGTTTTTCACTAGGGATTCGGTTCAAGTAAATCATTGAGATTGGAATTATCGGTGGATCAGAAATCTGTTTTTGGTTGTTGGACCTGCATTTCAGTGATTTGAGTTTATCGAAAATTTTCATTGATTGTGGAAATATCTTTTTCACTTAAAGGATTTCTTGAATAGCGAAAACCCTAAACTCTGAGTTACAGGTATCCCCATCGATTGCTCCATCCATGGTTGCAATAACATGTGGAACCAAGCTGGACTTGTGATATCTTCTCTTTGCCCCCTTCGATTCTGGTTTCCCTTCCTCTCCGTAAGCCCTTAGTTTTCCTTTCTATTTCTTTTGTTTCTTCAATTGTCATTCTTTATCTCTCCTTCCCTTCTGGTTTCTTCTTTCTTTCTAACCCTTCCTTGCTTCGCACGACACCTACGACAAGTCACAACTGGTCTTCACTATATCTCCTCCCTATTCCTTTCAATCTGGTTTTTGGGTCGAAGGAAGCCCTCCTCTGTGTGACCAAACCCCAGGAATCTCAACCCCTAATTCCTTTCCAAATGTGAGAATCAAATAAACTTCTGGCTGGTCCTCTTGCTATCGTTGGACCTAAGAATCAAATAAACTTCAACTAGTGATTCCTGTAAAAAAATTCCTTCCATCCACGAACAATGTGTCTTCTTCTTTGTGGACCCATGGATACCTAAGCATTCTGAATACCGTTTTTCTTCTCTCTCTCTCTCATGTCTAGTTTTTCCAATATCTCTCTAGTAGATTTGACACCATACAAATCCAAGTCCGAAACCTGCAACTCATCCTTCCCAATTCGATTGGAGAAGATGAGTTGCAGGGTTTTTTTTTTCTTTTGTAAAGGTAATTTTGTCCATTCACCTCTCATTTTTTTTTGGGTTCTTCTTAGAAGGGCAATTCCGTCAGTTCAAGTCTAATTTTTAACAGTGTTAATCATGAACTGACAGAATGGGCTTATTTGCTACCGTTTGCAAACCTCAGGGGGGTACGCAGAATTTTTCAAAACTGGGGGGTGAAAATATCCTTTCGTCAAACCTCAGGGGTGGTATGTGTAAGTTTCCCTTCTTTTTATTTCCCATATTTCCTTTGTCTGTTTCCATTTTCCATTTCTCATTTCTCATCTCATTTATCTTCTCTTCATTCTCCTCACCCCTTTTTTTTTGTTTAAGCTTTAGTTTTCCCTATTTTGTTTTTGTTTGGATCCATGTGGTCAATCCTATTAAGTTGGGATAAGACTGAGTTTATTGTTGTTATTGTATAAAAATTGGAATACCATTTGTTTTATTAATCAAAAAGCATAACAAAGATTAAAAATCTTAATCAATAGAAAAATCCTGTAATGATTACAAGTTAAACTTTGGGATTATTTGCACGCAAGAGTTGGGCGTAAAAACATCTACTTCAGTTTTATTTCAATTGCCTTCTAGGTTCTCTCCCAACCTTTCCAATAATTAGTAGGATTTTTATTCAACATTTTAATACATTATTCCGATCAAATTATAGATACATTTTTTCCCTCTTTTTCCTCACATGGATCAAGATACTCAGGTACATGGCATTAAATAGGTACCTTTGTCACTTATCAGATCATTTTATATTTTGTTTACAGGGAGAAAGAACACTTAGGCACATGCGGTGTGCACTCTTGTGCCTGGACAGTTGGGCAGGTGAAATCATTGTCGCAACCTCATGGAAAGATAGAAAATCCTAAGGGTGTGGTGGTCATTTTGTATACCCCTATGTCTAGACGTAGGGGCAATACATCGCACACGCCGTGATAACATTCTCTATCCCTAATTTATATTATCTCAACACTCCACTACTGTTTCAAAGTACAATGATTGTGCATAATATAATATTAATAATAATGTTGTATTATTTTGTTAAAGAAACTTGAACGGATGTCATTTCAAATTTGAAATCTTGCATGGAGTCTGGACCACATCTATTTTTGCCATGATGGGTGAGGTTTCGTGAACCACTTGTCCTGTTTAAATAAAAGTCGAAATAGTATAGTAGCTACGTGGATTGAGACATGGGGATGGGTGGGGACAGATCTGAATCCTCCATGGGGTATGGGACCCGCCTCTAAGGTGTGGGACCCACACCCCATGGAGGGGTCAGATCTATCCCCATCCATCCCCATGTGGGTAGTTGATCCAGATTCAGGTGGATTTGGGTCCTCTGTAGCGCGACATGGTTTGTAGCGCATCATCCGACTATGGTTTTAATATATGATATTACAACAGGTATCGATAATACACAAAATCGATACAATATTGGATATGATATCGGCCTGAATCGGACAAAATTATCCTTAAATTTCTTTTAAATAGATTTTTTGACCATTTTACCCTTTGTGAGTACCGTGTTACTGATATGGTATCGATATCGATGACTAGCAAAATCGGTACGTATTGCCCGATACGATACCGATACTTAGAACTATGCATCCAACGGCCCGTAGTGCTCGGGCATGCAGCCCAACACACAGGCGGAGTGTTGGACTACGTGCCCAAGCACTGTGGGCTGTTGGATGTGTGCTACACTCCTTGTTGCGCTATAGAGGAGCCCAACGCATAGCTAGGTACTATACATTTGAACCACAACGTAGAGGGTTTTTGAGTGTTTTTTTTCCTAATAATTATCGGATAATTATAAGTCATTGAATTAATACAAATTTTTTTTATAAGTCTCTAAATATCACGATTTTTTTCAATCTTTTGGGTTCGATTTGGATTCAGACGATAATCGTAAAATTCAAATTCACGAAACTATGGACTGAAAGGAACCATATACAATTTTCCCAAACAAAAATGAGTAAGAGTAGAAGACCATAAATACCAAACCACAAGAATAGACTTCTAAGTTCCAGTGCATGTAACAAGTAGCCTTTTAATAGTGATTTCATTATTTGGTTGCTTTTTTTTGTGTAGAGTTTCAAGCCCAAATTCTGGTAGCACCCCCACCCCCGCCACACAAGCACCATCTAACGAATGGGGACAGAGAGGATTAGAATCAAGAATTGATTATTTTGATACCACTAATACGAACTTTGGACAATTTAACTTTATAAACAAAATTATAAGGGCAATAAAAGATACTATTTACCTTTTTAGTATCAAATACAATTGGAAAGAGGCCGACAGATGAAAGGAAAAAAATCCTGTCTGATTGATGTGACATTCTATAGTGCCGAGCTTGAGGTGGAAAATAATAAAAACTAGGTCAATCTAACTCACAAAATTGGATGAAGCATTTTCACATGTCGACCTCGGAGGGGCACACTCGCAGATGCGGGAAGTACAGGATGTCGATTCTTTTTTTTTTTTGTAAAGAAAAAGTAGGTAAGCTAGTCGACTTGTTGCGTTAGAATGCTGGTCCTCGTGAACCACCACCACCACCACCAACCTCCTGAAGGTACTCCGCCGTTGCCGTCACGGCCGCCGCCGTTTCTTCCTCGGTATTGGTTTTAGTCTCGCTAAACTCAATTCCAAGTCCCCGTCCAGACTCAAATTCATCATTATCCTCAACCCCACCACCAGTCTCATCCCTCAATTCAGCTCCAAGCCCCAATCCAGACACAATCCCATTACCAACCCCAAATCCAATCTCAGACTCACCTCCAACCCCACTCCAGACCCAAACCCAGCCCCTTGCCCGACAATACTCCTCAGCTTCAGCCGAAAGCCATCACTCAAGTGGTAGACGCCATAACTGCCGTTTCTCTTCCGCAGAATTCCTCTTCGACATCTAAAATCCCCTTCCGACTTGAAAGATCAGGAAGGTCTCTGCTAACGCCTCTGCAGATAACTCCGAAATTAAAGCTCCCCAAACCATTATGGCACTCCATTATGATCAATCAAATCGAAACTTGTTTTCATCATCATCATCGTCATAACTAACAGTAACTTTCATTTGGTTTTCCAGGTGATGTTCAGCAACAGAAAGGAGAGAGGTCAGTAACAGAAAGAACATCACCGTCCCCAACCTGCAACAAGTATGTACGCAGACCTACAATTTCAGATTGTTCTTGGATTGGCATGGACTGTACTCCCTAGGGTAACAAAAAACCATTGGATTGCGAATCTTCTGTATCAAAGAGGATTTGATATGATAGACTCGTACCTAACAGCAAGCACTGCCATAGAAGATTCATATTCTTACCTAACAGATTATCATTTCACTCATTCCTACCCTTTTTTCAATTATTTATTTGTTATTTAATTCGTTTAACTGTGCAGAGGATACATCTCCTATGGGGTGAGGAGGATCAAAATTTCTATATGGAGATTGCCCAGAGCCTGAAAAGGTATGTTCACTTACTCTTATGGTGATTGAAGTGAGGGTCAAATTTAATTACAGGAAGAGGAAGACTGGAGAGTGACACAGAAAGCCACTATATCTCCCCTTGTGTCACTACTCTACAAATAAATGGAGGGCTTCCTCTTGGATAGGAAACATAGAAATCCCAAAGCAGATCTTGTGATTCTATGTTTTGGCATATGGTTCCATAGACCAATCTTTGCCAAGCCATCCCATATGTCATCTTTTTATTATTCTCTTATTAATCAAGTTGACTTGAAACTATATTTGCAATTTGATCTCTGGTACATGGCATATCCAAGAGATGTTTCACTCATCAGACTTCCATACTTCATATGAATGAATTCCTCTTGGAACCCTTCTTATACATCAGCCTATTGAAAATGCTCCCACTTAATATTATGACAGGCAACTAGGAGACAATGCAACACTGCAAAGCATTGAGAAGGGGTGTCACCTAGTGAGGTACATTATTACTACTCAGGTTTTAAATTTTTAGTTTTAAATCTGTAGATCTGATAATATCCTTAAACCGGTTTTGAACCAGAATAAAACTAATGAGAACCGTTCAACCGAAGCTAAATAAAGAACCAGGACCAACTGACCAATTATTTAATGGTCATGCTCCCAAGATATGGGATTGATTTGTTAATCGATCGGTCATGGTCTTAGCCTCTAGAGACCAGAATCAGTTAGAAACCGAACCGATTAATCAGAACCAAACCCCGATTGTACCTTTTAGTATGGGCACTGAAATGGATATAAGTTTTCAAATAGAAAACAATACATGATACAAATAGGTTAAGAACCTGGATTACAATCAAAAGAGGTCACAAGAGTTTGCTTGATGCCACACTAGATTACCAATTCGCTTTTTCACAATGTGCAAGTCCATTACAAAGCAGCTATTGAGAAACCAGACCTTCTAACAAAAAAATCATCTGAAGGACCATTGAATTTCCTCAAGAGTTCTCCCCTTTGTCTCAGGGACCCAAAGTGCCACAAACACTACAGTTAAAGCACTCATAACTGTATAGAGAGTGAATGTACCTGTTGAGAATGGAGGCTCATTTTAGTTTATTTTAGACACACACACACACACACACACACACACACACACAGAGAGAGAGAGACCTCCTCTGCTCCAATTCATAAGCAAGTTCGCAGTCATTGTAACCAACCAAGATGTTAACCAGTTGGACAATGTCGCCGTGCTTCCACCAAGACTCTTGATATTCACTGGCATTATCTGTCATTTCAGGTTCAGTAAGCACATGAAACATAAGTCTAGTTGAAAAACTGACTCAAACCGTGCAAGAGAAAGCCATACTGTTATCAGTCAGTACTTTCTACTCTAACAAGATTTTTTCTGCCCACCAATAAATCTTAATAATTCAAGGCTATTTTCAGAAAATTTACTTTTTATGACGCCCTAAAATGAAGGTTATCTTTCGTTGATTTCTGAGGAACCATTTCTGCTCTTTCTCAGAATTGAGTTTTCGGGCCAATTTCTGTGCAAGAAAGAGAAATAGTTTGGTTGGGTAAGTAACACCATCCGAACTTCAATTTCTGGTCATTGAATGGGAATTCAAGATGGGAATCATTATAGAACAAAAATAAGGATTTCAAAACTGGGACACAGGGAGGTTGATTTGGCAACGAAGAAAGGGAAAGACTGCGAGGACAGGCCTTGGTGCAACGGTAATGTTGCTCCATTGTGACCAAGTGGTCACGGGTTCGAGTCTGGAAATAGCCTCTCTGTGAAAGCAGTGGTAAGGCTGCATACATTATGACCCTCCTCAGACCCTGTAGTGGCGGGAGCCTTGTGCATTGGGTATGCCCTTTTTAAAGGGAAAGACTGCATGACCAGAGTGATGTCTCCTTTCTTCCATAATAAGGAACCTCAATGAAAAACCAGAGGGAGAATTCACTGCCCAATTCCCTTAAGAAGAAAAGTAGTGAAAATTGTGCAATTCTCCCTCCTTCAAGACTTCTTTGGCTACAGAAGACGTGAATACTTTTGATGAGGCAGATGATGATCCGTGGAAGACCAAAGAAGAAGGCAATGTGCACAATGAGGTGGAGACAAGATCCCTCTTCTCATCATATTCTTATTCTTATGGGACTCTGAAAATAGAGAAGCCCGATACAGAAAAGATGGGCAATGACGTTTCTCCATCAAAGAAGAGGCGAATCAATAAGAAACATACAGAATCGTAGGCATAAGTTCGGATGATTTCCCCTTCCTAAAACCCATGCATTATCTTCTCAGCTACAGTAACAAATATTCCATAAAATAAATAAATATGTATATACAATTCCTAAGATACCCTTGTGGTACATGACCTATCCTAACACTCCCCATCAAGCTGAAGCATATATATCTCCCATGCCCAACTTGGAACAATCTTCAAAAATGTTGGACGAAACAAAGCTTTAGTGAACATATCACCCAACTGATTCTCATAAGAAAGATATGGAGTAGAAATCAAGTTCCTCAACACAGCTTTTCACACAAAATGGCAATAAATCTCAATATGCTTGGTTCATGAAACACTGGATTACTTGCAAGTTAAATGGCTGGTTGATTACCATAAACCATATCTATAGGTTTTGTAACTGGAAACCCAAGCTCTTGAATAAATGACATTAGCCTCATTAACTCAACTACAATATGAGCCATGGCTCAATACTCAGCTTCAGCACATGTTCTTGCTACTGTAGACTACTATTTACTTCTCCATGTGACTTTATTTCCACCAAGAAATGTACAATAGCCAGTGGTTGACCTTCTGTCACTCTCAGATCCAACCTTGCATATCAGGATACCCAATCAGATTAGCACACTTGTTATGTCTATAAATAAGACCCTTTTCAGGAGAACCTTTAAGATATCTCAGAATATGGCAGGCTGCTTCCCAATGACCCTTTTTAGCTGATTCCATAAATTGGCAAAAAATGCCGACAACAAAGGATATATCAGCCCGAGTAACAATAACATATATAAGCTTGCCAACAAGTCTTCTATATTGATGTTTGTCAACAAGTTCTTCTCCATCATTTATCCCAAACTTCTGTTGTGGGTCCATGGGAGTGTCAACTAGGAAGCAAGTATACCAATCTCGGACAAGAGATCTAGAACATATTTTCTTTGAGAAAGGCTGACACCCTTCTTACTCTGAATCACTCAATACCAAGGAAGTACCTTAGAGTGCCCAAATCCTTTATCTGAAACTGTTGATGTAGAAATGACTTAACTTCTGCAATACCACTTGGATTATTACCAAATATAATAATATCATCAATGTATACAATCAAAATAGCCACCTTAACTTCCCATTGGCAAACAAAAACCCAGTGAATAGAAAAACAGTGTGTGAAGCCACATCTAGTAACAATAGAACTGAATTTATCAAATCATGCTTTGGAAGATTGTTTCAAATCATAAATAGCCTTATGCAGTCGACAAACCTATCGAGCATTCTCCCCCTGAGCAACATACCTAGGAGGTTGCTCCATATAAATTTCCTCATGAAGATCACCATACAGAAATGCATTTTTGACATCCAATTGATATAACGGCCAGTCAAAATTAATTTCCAAGGAGATGAGAACTCGAACTGAATTTAGCCGAGCAATAGGTGAAAATGTCTCAAAATAGTCCACCCTGTACGTTTGGGTATAGTCTTTAGCAACCAAGCGAACTTTTAGTCTTTCAATTGAGCCATCAGGGTTATACTTAATAGTTTTTATATACCCAACGACACTTCACTAAATAATTTCCTAGAGGTAAGTCAAATAGAGACCAGGTTTGACGAGAAAGAAGAGCCTCCATTTCTACATCCATATCCCTCTTCCAGGCAGGATAAGACAAAGCCTTGGAATAGGTAGGAATAGTATGAGAAGACTAGGATAATGCAAAGGTGTACAAACAGGTTGGTAAATGAGCAATGGGCACAAACTTCTCAATAGTGTAGGCAACCATAGTTTTTTGGGTACAAGAACAAGTACCTTTCTAAATGGAAATTGGTGCATTCTGACACCGCTGATAAACCTGCAGTGGTGGTTGCGAGGAACTAGACGAAGTAGATGTAAGAGGTATTACCTTAGGAATGGGTGGACATGGAAAAATGTCAATTGCCAAATATTTCCCGTCAACAGAATAACAAGGGGTGTTTTCGAAGAAAGTAACATCAACACTAACAAATTGTTGGTGGGTGGCAAGTACCAACAGTATGGTTGGAATTCCTGCAATGTGTACACTGACAAAGAACCTGATCTGTTCGCTCTCAACCATGACCACCTCCATGCCATGTCCTCCCCCTGAACCATGCCCTTTCCCAAGAAAGCCACTACAGCCACGACCACCAGTTCCAGCAACAAAAGTGGAGCTTTTCTTAGGTGTTGAAGAAGAACCAGCTCTGGAATGGGAGGGAGAGACGACACGCTGAATACGTCAAAATGCGTCATTGATAGAGGGCACTTTCTCCCCAGCAAGTAACAGATTTTAAACAATCGGCATAATTCAATCCAGACAAGAACTTAGCAACTTGGAACTCAGCTCTTTTAGATTTTAACTTCTCCAAATCAGTTGTAAGGGGCTGATACACATTCCTCCCACATTCTTTGTATAATATTATAATATTCACCAATAGAGGGCGAGCCTTGGTGCAACGGTAAGGTTGCTCCACTGTGACAAAGTAGTCATGGGTTCGAATCTGAAAACAGCCTCTCTGCGAAAGCAGGGGTAAGGTTGTGTACGTTATGACCCTCCCCAGACCCCGTAGTGGCGGGAGCCTCATGCACTGGGAAGAAGAAGAAGAAAAAGAACTAAACCGAGAGCTCCACAAGGATATTATATTAAGTAGGAAATATTACAAAGACAAATATACCCCTTCTTCCCAGATACATCTTTAAACCCTACATAATAAATAAATGTATACACAATTCCCAAGATAACCCTTGCGGTATTTGACCTATCTTAACAACTCTTCCTTATGTCCTCTTACTCATTACTATTCAGTGCATAAAACCAGAAACTGTTTCTCAGAAATTAGAGAATGTGCTTAAAGCCCATTCTCAAAATACCATTCTTAGTAAGAGAAATAGAGTTCCACAAAATTATTATTTTAGGTATCTGGGCTCAATCATAAATAAAGAAGAAGAAATAAAGGATGATGTTACATCGAGAATTAAAATAGGATGGATGAAGTTGAGAGGTGCATCCGGAGTGTTGTGTAATCGACGTATTCCTTTAAAACTTAAAGGAAATTTTTTTATAGACAGTCATACAAAAGGATAGCATGATGCGGGATGTTACGCAGTTAAGAAACATCATATAGATAAACTCAATGTAGCTGAGATGAGGATGTTGAGATGGATGTGTAGTAAAACTAGGAAGGATAAAATAAGGAGTCATCAAATTAGAGCTGATTTGGAAGTAGCTCAAATACATGATAAGCTACGATAAAGTTGTTGAGGTGGCATGGCCATGTACAAAGGAGGCCTTTAGATGCTCTAGTATGGAGAAGTGATTTGATTTAGATTGAATGAGATAAAAGAGCCAGGGGTAGACCCAAAATGACTCTAGGAGAAGCGGTGAGGAAAGACATGCATAGCTTGGCCTTGGAACAAGTATGACTTTGAATGGAGCTGATTGGAGAGTAAGGATCTATGTAGCTGACCCCGTTTAGTTGGGATAAGGCTGAGTAGAGTTGAATTGAGTTGAGTAAGAGAAATAGGGTTCAGAAATGATACCAAACGTCCATTTTTGGCTCAGAATAGTTGTTGGGCCAGCAATTGTTTCCGAGTAATCAGTAATACCAAAGACACCCGAAGTTTAAGGTGCTGTTTGACAACATTTCTGTTATGCAGGAGTATTCTGAGCTAGAAGTGTTTTTTTGGGTGATTTTGTTCTAGGGGAGTGATTCTGCAGGAGTAGAATTGTGTTCGGACAGGGCTCGTAAGAAGTGATTCCAAATCCTTCTCCAATCTCGCTGCTTCCTCCTCCTCTACAACAGCTTCTGCTCTACTCATAACCATCCAATCTTCCACAGACCCCTTCAGCTCTCACAAATTGCTCATACCTGTCTCGGCTTCCACTGCCCAATCATTTCAATTCTCATCAGCATCCATCTTGTCCAAGTATTTAATAGATTAGTAATATTTGATCCTCATGACTGGACACATAAAGATCGAGAGAGACTAGCTTGAGTTGCACAAATGGAGTGAGGTCTTAAAGGTATTGGATTTGATGTCGGAGAGGTCAAGGTCCTGCAGTGAATTCATACCGGCCTCAACAAGGAATTCAAGGCTGCTGGCAAGGATGAGCTTCTGCAGGTTCTGAAGGCGGGGAGTCTTCTCTAGGGACGACGCACCAATGTTTGCAATGGAGATGTGCTTGAGGTTCCCAAATTTCTCTAGCAAACTTGGAGGGAGACGGCCTTGGATGCATTTCACTATGCCATTGAGGGTCAGGGGATAAGTAGAAGCACAATCGGTTTGGCCATTGAGTGCCGTTTCCACGACCTTTTCCCAAAACTCATCCATGAAAGAGCAAAACCATAATTTCAACAATAACAATAGAAAACGAGAACAAACAAGGAAATGAGACGGCACAAAAATTACATAAACCCTAGGGTATCACATCACTGTAGCACAGAAAATCAGGTGATGTGCATTGATTACTCTTCTATCCATGGTTGGACTGAATTATTTTTTGTCTGTTGTCTGAACTCTTGAATTGCTTGAAACCCTAATTGGAGTCTATACAAGTTCTGATGGGGTGGTGCTGCCAGTGCCTGCAGCAGCCGTGACATCTGAGAGATTGGTGGTGAGTTCGAGGCTGGGAGTTGCAAAGAGATGAGAGAGATGGTGGAGGGCGGCTGGAGAAGAGGGAGGGAGGGAGTGAGGATTAGAGAGATAGAGAGATAACCGGATCGAGTTTCTCCAAATCTGTTATGACTTATGAGAACAGAAAATCGGGAAAAAATAATTAATTTTTTTTTGTTCTCAAAGTTTTTTTGACCGGTTTATTCCGTGGGAACCCAAAATCAACTCAGAATTGCCAAACGCAATTCCACTCTCAAAGTTTTTCCCCAGACTGAAAAACCACCAGAATCGCTCCCAGGGGAGCGTTCTCAAATGGCACCTAAGGTTTACAGAAGCACAGAGACTACGTTTCCCCAGAGAACCTGTAGGTCCTAGCCTCTAAGTACTCTAACAGAATGCTGCAAAAGCATTGGATAGCAATCAGCCAGGCATCTTGAACTATGTTTCAAGAGATTATGCATATATCCTTTGACACCAGCTCAACTTATATTACCCTGCCTTTTTGCAACAGCAGTTACAACAACCTAAAATGCCAGTGGAAGAATACTTTTCATCAATTCCATATGAAAAATTAAACCTTTCTAATGTGATTTAGAGCAAAACGTCAGATGTACCATTAAGCAGCAAAGATTGCCTTCTCTTGGCAGAGAAACAAGATGAATAAACTGGGCATACCTCTGACATTATAATCCATGGGAGAGGTCCAAGTCCTAAAGAGTAGGTAACCACGAAGGTCTGCCAGAAAATAATTGGTTAAACTGTGAATCAGTAACAACAGACAGTAAACAAGAAACAACTTTAGAATTTGAAGGGAAGAAAGACATACCACAATCCCCACCACCGACAATATGCCCATCAAACTATAAAAATGAGAATCTTCAGAGAAAACGTTCTGTTTGCAGCAGAAGAAGAAACATATTGTGCTCAATTCATAAACTCTTGGGGATGCTAGCCCTGAAATATAAATCTACACATCATGCAAAATCCATTTGTTCCACAGTGTAACTGACCTTTGAGTAAAAGGATACTGAAACAAGGAGAAGACTGGCAGTCATTCCAGATGAGGAGATCTGCAGCAAGTGATATAATCATTAAATGTTCATATTCCAAGAAGATATCATCACTGACGAAAACAAACCATTCAGCTCTCACTCACTAAAAGAAGAAGCCGACGACCAGCTTTGTCAACCAACCATGTTGTGAATCCAATAGTAATAACCTAGATAGCATAGGATAACCTCTCATTAGATGGATCTGATGAAAAATGCTCATATAATGTTGCAATTTAATTTTTGGACAAATAAAATATTTTGACACAATGATTCAGGTACCATCATAGCACCAAGTCCACATGTTGCAACATTACTTGAGGAAATACCTGTTCAAATGTGATGCAACTAAAATGAATAAAGTATGTCTGAAAGCCAAAAGAAACCAAATTTATATCAAATTTACATTTTCCGTCAGCAAAAACATTTATTGATGTAAAAGGGAGTGGCAAACTCAATTATACAAAGCTAAGAACAAATCAGGATAGTTAAAACAGGACATCCAAAACCTCAAAGGTTACAACACAAACAAAGAAAAGGGAGTTACACCGGCACTGGATAGTCCCCAATTTACAAGAAGCCCCTCCAGGCTCTGGCCTTGCCAAGTTCATCAGCAGTGGAATTTTTAGATTTTTGCACCCAGTTGAGTGAACATTCATGGATGCAGCCAAGGCCATAGCACATCTTATCAAGCCGGCCAAGCACCATTGTCCCTAGGGAACATAATAACATCCATCTAACAATTACCTTCCAAGTATCCCTCAACTATTAAGGGTAAGAACATTTGTTGCCCAATCCAACCCCATCAAGATTGGTTGCAATTCAGCTTCTGCACCATCAATCAAACCACTAGGGCAGCACATGATTTCTTAAGCACAAATTGACAAGTAACAATAGAACATAATAGGATAAAGTCTAAGAATGGAACAAATGGTGTGCTTATGTGCAAGGATTTAAAAATTGGATCTGTTTTTTTTTTTTTTTTTCCCAAGTTTGGCCCAAGTTTGGAAGGAAAATTCAGGAAATCAGGGTGGATCAAGCTCTGGTGATCTTGCTACTCTGAAACCAATACAAAAACAAAAACAGCCTGACACATGCTTGAAAACCTCGAGCACAAGTACCCAGCATCTAGAACATTGTGCCTAATTCAGGTTGAGGCCAAGATTTACTTGATTCTTAGCAAAGACAAACCCTGGCAGCCCATACTTTTTACCTTCGCTCCAAGCAATGGCCCCTTAATGAACTCCCACCATTCATAACTGACCCAAAAAGTCTTTCACATTCATTATCAGTTTAACACCTTTTACTGATAACGATTAACCCATAATTGTGGACAAGATTTTAAAATTTAATTTTCCTAGTCTGTTTCCTTAATCAACAAGTCCTAAGTCATCTGTCTCTTTTATAAAAATCTAAATCTGACTTCTCCCTGACCTTACATCATATCACTAGGTAGTAGAGCCAAAGTGTCCTGCATTTATTCTCTATTACATATGGTGAGTATCAGCTATTTTCTAAAAATGGATGTGGTCTTTATATTCTCTGCTCTTTTCTATGCGAACGTGGATTTTTCCCTAATCGTACATCAAATATCATTCCATAGCAGAACCTTGGTTTTCCTGCATCAATCATCTACTAAAGATGTTGTATAACATATCCCTTCTAACATGTTATGTGTTCCTACATTTTGTTTTGCTATTAATTCAGTGATGTTTTATTGAAAAACTTCATGTTCATTGTTTGAAGGATCAAATTGAGCCTTTTTCAAAATTATACACTTGAATGAATTTTGAAAAACTCAGTTCATGTTCATAGTGTGAAGGATGGGATCAAATTCTACATTTTACATGTTTACGTATGAAGTATACTAACTCCTTAAAATAGGATATCAAATACAGGGATGGAAAACCTAGATGACTCTCCAGGAGGGTATTCCCAGACCATTGGCTCTTTTTGCCATGTGGCAGTATCTGTTAGTACTTCGACTTTGAAGCCATTCTATGTTGTCCACATTATCATCTAATCATGCCTCAAGTCCAATCCAACATTACCACTCGTCAGAATAAATCTTTGCAAATTGTTTGAAAACTCAATTTTGTTTGAAAAACAAAGAATAGGGACTATTGAATAAATGATGGGAAAATCCATAAAAGCAGTCAGCTATTTAGCAGAGATAGGTAGCTAAATTTGACATATGGCACATCTAGGAACTCCCCATCTATCCAACAATTAGAAAACAATTTTACCTGGACATGGCAAAGTATGCAACTAGGGTCCGGCAAAGATTCCATTTCTGGGATTCACATTGGCTTACATGAAGTATCAGACAGAATTAAGGCTTATAACTTGAAATGTCTAAGTATATTTTAGGATAATAAAACCAATCCACATGGCAGGAATAGGAGATAGTCTGGGAATGTCCTTCTAGACTGTCAATATTGGTTCCCTCTTCCTTCAAACATTGCCAAAATTTTAGAAAATTTTGGTCTTTATTCAGAGGTCCAGGAACCTAAATTTTAAACATTTCACCTGGAACAGATTACAGATTAGTGAAACTTTGGTTCTTTAGAATTTGACTTTGGCAACAAATATTGAATTCTAATGAATTTCTCCTTCTGATTTATAGATTTAGTACTGGAGCATTATAAAAATACAAGGAAAATACATGAAAATAAAGGAGGAAAAAAAATTCAAGCATTTAGTTAGAATTTAGTAGTTTCATGATGGTTTTGGAAATTTCAGAAAGGAACTCATTCTACTGATAGGTTTAAAGATAATTTCATTTGGAATGTTTTGTTTGATTCCCCAGACAAGAAAGATAGAAAGATTGAGCATTTGAATACCTTGCCTTTGATTTCTATTTAGAAACATCTATAAAGGCAATCATATATCAACAACAGCACTATTCTTCAGTATGTATAATGACATTGTACTGTGAACATACATCCAGCTAACTGAATGTATCAGTTAATAATTGATTCCAAATAGACTCAGGCGTCGGGACACTTCAAGCTGTGATGAGAAAAACTGAAGTATCAGTTAATAATTTATTTCCATAGCACCATTGACTTTACATCACTTCTCTTGAAACTAATAAAAGTCGTACCCAGTGCCCGAGGCTCCCGCCACTGTGGAGTTGGGGAGGGTCATAATGTATGCAGCCTTACCCCTGCTTTTGCAGAGAGGCTGTTTCCAGACTTGAACCCTTCTCTTGGAACTAATCAAGGTAAACAGTAAGTACCAAATTTTGACTCTGAAACACTACCTAGAGTCCCACTGTAAGGAAAGATGCCAGTTGGAATATACAAGACACTAAATGTTTGAATGATTATAATCCAAAAGAGACAAAGACATCACCATCTCATGAGCTTACCAGCAGCTTCAAAAATGGTGGTGGAATAAAATAGCACACCATTGATTCCACAAGTCTGCTGCAGCACAAGTAATCCAATTCCCAGCTGCAAGATATCAATTATCCAGGTAAATTAGGTTTCTTGTCATCAAGATCTTTTCCTTTTTTACTTCCCCTCTGTTTTTTCATTAATCCATTTTTGGGTTTAAGAAAAGCAACACCAGTATACTTTAAAAAATTCATAATACCATCAAAGGAAACCAGTATCTTCTTCGTCTCAGTTCGGAAAAACGAATCGCAGTAGCTCTTTTGCTTGATGATGCCACAGACCTCTGTAAAAAGAAAATTACAAATAAAATCTAAGTGATTTGATAGAGAATAATATAAAAACTAGGGTGAATCAAACTATATCAACTAACAGATTTTTATATTAAATCCCTGTCCAATTAATTGGTCAAAGATTTAAGACAATTTATGGACAAACCTGGACTGTGTTGGATTTATCTGAAATTTTTTTAAATGTGGTACCTTGATTTCATTCACTTCAGTGGAGATGTCCATGTCAAATCCCCTTATAACTTGCAAAGAAGCTTGAAAATCATCCATTTTACCCATTTTTGCCTGAAAATCAGGAGAAATAGAGCATATCAGAATATGTAACATGACTTTCAGCTTTAATTGAAATATCATTTAAGATCCTCACCAGCCACCGGGGAGATTCAGGGATGAAAAACAGACCAGGTATCAGAATCGTGCAGGGCAAGATTCCTGCACGAGAAAGAGTTAAAGCCAATGAGTTTAAATGCACTGATATGGGTGTATGGTTCAAGCTTTTTTTCTATCGTGGTCCAAAAAAACACTCTCGCCACAGAGTCGAGAAATGGCGAGAAAACAGGAGAGGGAGAGAGAGAGAGGACATGAACTCTGGAGGTTGAAAAATCCGCATTGTTCGCTGTTGCATGACTTGAACGATCAGATTCATCTAGTTGCTGTCATTATCGATTCTGCATCTGCAACTTGAGGAGCCGATTAGCAGTTGCCGCAACCCATGCTGAAGATCTGATTTCTTTTCCAGCGGAACAATCAGAAATATGAAGGAGAAAGCAACGGAAGGGACGTCTACATGGGGGAGAAAAAAGGAGGGCGGGACAACAAGAAGAATAATGGTGATTCTGGTGCATTTGGAATGGTCCAACTGAAAATAGAGCCACCTCCTACGGATCTTATTTTCTCTCTTAATCCTCCCTCTTATTTTCTGTTTAGTTTCATTTTGGAATGTTAGAAATGTGCACGAGAGAAGTAGACGTGGATCTTTATCCTCTCAGTTCTCTCTCCGGTACATTTCGTACGATTCCTCTCATAGAGGGTGGAAATGACTACCTTATCCCCCTGTCGGAACACATTGCTTGGGTGGAGCCACCCTCCCTCTTATTAGAGACACTAGCAAACTGTACCGGATCGGGAACCTGAGAGGATAATTTTCCGAAGTGGATAGAATAAAGTCAGGGATGAGTGAAAAAAAATCCTCTGCAGTGCATTGCAATGGGACCTTGAGAGTTCAATACATGGAAGATGCGACATCCAACGGTGCCTTAAAAGCCTTAATTGTTGTTGTTATTTTTTAGTATTTTATGTTTATTATCTTTAGGAGAGAGTTTTCATACATAGCCATGCCTTCAACCGTTGGATGGGCATGATCGTGTACAGTACGCGGTCTCTCATCCTCATTCAACGGTTGCAAACATGATCCTACTCTATGCTTGGTCATGCACAAAACCTGTTAGGGAGAAAGAACGTTGCATGGTTGTGTGGCCACTGCATCAGCGGACTGGGCCAATGGCAGTGCACATGTGCATCGACCAGGAGGGGTTGAGTGGTCTTTTTGCATGCTCATGTAAGAGGTGTATAGGGCCCAACCAACCATTGTTCTTTTTCCCTTAATTTATATTTACTGCCTGGTCAGTGGTCACACCCTCAACAACCTCTCACATGGGTGTGCGCAAAGACCATCTTGTCCTTGTTGGTCGATACCCCTGCATGCATTGCCATTGACCCAACCGCTGATGTAGTGGCCATGCAACCAAGCAGCGTTCTTTTTCCCTTATTTATTGTTATTAGTATTATTATTGATTTTAGTAGTTTTATTATAGTTCTTGATATTATTACTAGTAATATTATTCTTAGAAACGACCTCTCCTATGAATGGGACACTCTCATTACTAGTAATATTATTATTTTTTTATATTATTACTAGTATTGTAATCATATTATTATTACTTTTTAATATTTTTATTTTTATTATCCATTATCACTATTATCATAAATAGAGAGAATCAATTCTTAAAATTAAATTACAAAAATGAATTTCTTATTCTTAAAATATTTTAAATTGATGCAACAAAAATTTTCAATGTCTTCACTTAAAAACTATTTATTGATTTATTTTAAGAAATCAATCTAAGCAATTTTATGACATTACTTCAATCTTCAAATAACGTATGTAATGATTCAAAACAAAAATGCATAGCCTGAAAATCAGTATAAAACCCAAATTCGATTTGATAAGAATACAGATGTTCCAAAGACCCTTTAACATTTGGGCTAAAATACTGATTCAAACATCTCCTCATACCAGTAAGAAGTCATCATTAGAGGCTTACCTAAAACTGCAAGTACTCTCCAGTTAACAAAAAGTCCCAAAAGATAAACCAACATTATTCCACTTGTAAGTGCTAGCTACACACAGAATAACCAATCCTGTTGGTTAGTTTGCAGTAATCAAGGTTACTGGAGACTAATAATAATAATGACATGAATCCTGTATTAAAATTTAAAACCATGTATGAAGCAAGGAAGAGATAACTAGCCTGGTTCACTGATCCAAGGGTTCCTCGCATGTTCTGAGGTGCTATCTCTGCTATATATACAGGCACCTATTGAATGTAAACATAATTAATTGGATTAGTAATATGTATATATATATAGAGAGAGAGATGTTAGAGTTGGGAAACAACTCTCTCGATGTGAGAAACGTACAAAAACGACATGTGCAAAATCAATGAGAACAAACAAAAGAAAAAAAAAAAATCACACAAGAGAAGAGATTTACGCGGTTTAGCAATACCGCCTACATCTGCTTAGTGGTACGATCTTCTACTAAGAACAAGTGAGAAGTGAGATCAGAGAACGAAGAAGAAGAAAATGAGAAGAAAAGGATAAAAGAGAGAGAGAGAGAGAGAGAGAAGAAAAGGGTGTAAAAACACCAAAAGAAAAAATAGAAGAGAGAAAGAATGAACAAGGGACTTTGAATTCGGTATCAAATCACAAGGAATACATTTTCTTCTTTTGTTTTTAGTGCAAGATCAAATCACTTCATGGATTTAGACAGCATTGTCAAATCACGTAAATCTCTTGTCATTAATGTGATTTTTTTTTTTTTTTTTTTTTTTTTGTTCACGATTGTTTTGCACATTCCATTTTCCATTTTTGTGCGTTGCATACATAGGTAGAGAAAGTAGTTTCCTAACCCCAACAACAACAAGAGAGAGACGAAATCAAAATCGAGCTTACAGTGTAAGAGATTACTCCCACCCCAAATCCGACCATTAACCTTCCCATGTACAGAAACGAAGAATCCTAATCACAAAAGCTGAAATTGATCAGCCAGGGAAAAAGAAAAGCAAAAATATTAACTGTTTGAAGAAAATTATTACTTACGTGGGCAAAAGATACGGCGAGCCATCCAATGATATTAGGGATAGAAGCAATCATTAACGACTGCAACTCAAATGTGGGAAGAACAAAGATTATGTTAAAGAGAAAGAAGACAATTTAAATCACCAAAAGACAATTAGAAATGATTTGAGTTTGAATACCCCTTTTCTTCCTATGTGCTCTGCAATTTGACCGCTCGCTATTGCTCCAACCATGCCGCCTACATTGGATAGTGATCCAAATACCGAAAACTAGAAATCTCCACAATAATGAGTTAGAAATAGAAGATCCAATTTTTTTTTTTGTTTTTTGAAATGATAAGAAGAATATTCAACCTCGGAGATTGAAAGTCCAAGATCTTTGATGATACCCTGTTGCGTAGGGGAAGAATAACCGCACTGAACGATAGAACAAAAACAATGAAATAAAGAAGAGATCAGGGGAAATCCTGATGAACAGAGACGAAACGAAGCAGCATTGAGAGAAATTGAAGTGGGTGCGTGGGTGGAGGATCTTACGGTGAAGCCGAACTGAATAGAACCTAAGGCTACGATGAGAACGCAGAGCACAACGGAGACGGAGTTGTCTTGGAGGATCTGAGCGGAAGAACCGAACATGCTTGACTGCCTCGAACCCATTCGATACCAACTCCCTGTGTGCAAGAATGGTTTCCGGAGATCCTTTGCTTCCTCATTATCGTCTCTCAAACTCATTTTTCTCTGCCCTTCCTCTCTTCCGAGTCCGATCCCTCTCTCTCTCTCTAGTGTCAAGCACAAACGAACAAGTTCTCCTTTCTCTTTGGCTTATTCTCTTATTCAGACGATGAATGTGTCTTTATGCCGCTGGGGAGCTCAGGCAAGGAATCGTCGGAAAATGGGCAGTGAGCACCGCAGGTGATGGTGCAGGAGGTTAAGAAGGAAAACGAAGCCGAGTAAAACAAAAAATAACAGAATTACGAAAACCAAGCTATGAAGCTTAAGACTGGTGGTTAATGATTAATCATGTCGTGGACAAGATTCTCCGCGTCGGACAGGAGAGGCAAATCTCTGCTCCTCTTTTGATCACGACAGTTTTTATAGGGATTAGTATTTTCTCCAAGCCCTAAAGCTCGGAAGTGCGGGACTGCTAGGTGCAGATGCCACATATGACAGTTCGGATCGTCGCCACCTAGCAGTGCCGAGCTTTAAGGAATTAGAGGATAATTTTTCGTTTTTATAGAATTACATTCAGTGACGAGGGGTGTTTTTGTATTTATAGTGATTGTACAACCCACCATTGTAATCATGGTTTAGTGTACGGTATTCAGGTATTAGTCACCTTGGAGACTGATCACCCTGTATCAGACAGTTTTGCCCATGGTTTGCATTAAAAATTGGATATTTTAATTGTTTAACCCCTGGTTTGTCTTATTCTACCGATACAGGATTAGCATGGTATCATGACGATGGCTAGCGATATTAATATGATACTGGGGATCCAATGTTAGATATTTTTCAACGGCAATGTGTGGGCTTGATTAATTATCGAGTTGATCATTGATGTGAATAAAAAAATACATGGGCTGACGTAACTTGCTACTTATTTTATTGAGATGGACCAGATCGACCTGATCCATTGTGGAAGTGAGTTAGGGTTTGAGGAATATTATAAATACAACTGATGAGAGGTCCCTGCAGTCACTATTTTTTTTTTCTCTTTTCTCCACAAGAAAGAGAGCTTTGTGGGAATCTGGGAGACTGAGGAAGATCCTCATCACGGTTATCCAAGATTATTCAAAAATTCATAATCATTCTTCATCGGATTATTATTGTTCTTCGGGTTATTCTCATTTGTTCTTCATCAACATACGTTGGTGCAAGGTACACATCCCTTTATGTTTCTTTATTTATCTAATTGTGTTCTAGTCATTTATACGGAGATCTGGGGTTGGGGGTTTCGATGAAACCCATTGTATTTCTAATATCCAATACCTCAGACCATGACTGTAAATCTGTAATAACAAATATATGCAACAGACCATAGACGTAGTGCAAAATAATAATCTCTTATAATAGTATTAATATAAGGGCTAGAGAACGTTACCTGATCGTTTAGCCCCTGCATTAATGTTGGGCAAATGAGAGTATGCGTAGAGGCATCAATATGAATAGAATTTTTTTATTTCACATGAGGTGGGACGGTAATTTCGCGCGTTCTTGTATGGGCGCAAGAACCACCTAACTAGGCAACATTCTTTCTCCCTTGATATGGTTATCTTATTGGGAAAAAGCAACAAAAAGAATGTTGCTTGATTGTGTGGATCCTACGACCAAACACAGGACGGTGCAAAATTACCACCCTCCCCCTCTAAAATAAAAAAAATCTATCTATGTTGATGCCCCTATGTGTGCTCTCATTGGTCCCCGCATTGATGCATGGGCCATAAGACCGGGCAACCATCTCTTGCCCTTATTTGATATGGTCTAAGTATAAAATTTATTATTAAAATACTCTATTATCGTTAATGTTATTATTAACAAAAAATGTACCTATTATCTATCCAAATGTAGATTGAATTAAATTTTAAAAGGGAGAACGAAATAGTATATTTAATGAGGTGAGACAAGGAAGTATGGCTGTAAATGGATAACCGAAAATCTGAATTTGATCAGCATCTATATCCGTTTCAGAGCATCCAAATTCGTTTAAAGATATCTGGAAAAAAATCCGAATACTCCGATAAAAATCCAAATCCGAATACTTAATTATAAAAAATTAAGTAAATAATGATCTTGAGGGTTTTTGAAGATTCAACAGGTTCTAGAATATGAGGAAAAGAGAATCATGATCTAAAACTATGGATTGAGAGTGAATTGTATCCATTAGGGGGAGGAAGGTTTGGGTTACACAAGGCAGATGTATAAATGGATGGTCGAAAATCCGAATTCGATCCGCATCCGAATCCATTTAGAGGTATCCGAATTCAACCAATAAATATCTGAATCCGATTACATTTAATTCGTATCCAAGCCAAAGCCGATCCGTTTACGTGCCTACAAGGAAGACTCACATACTTAACCAGGAGAAAGGAGAGATATTGCGAGAGGAAAGTACACATTGCAAATGTGAGAAAGGAGAGATAAGGAGAGAGGAAAGTACACATTGCCCATGTGTACTTTTTGTCTCGTTTTAAAATTCAATGGAAAATAAAGAAAGTTAACATTAAATATGATTAGTGTATTTTAATTCATTTTTTGTTTTAATAGTTCAGAGACGGTTTGTCTTTTTTGGTCTATCACAATTGGATTTTTATTCTCTCAACAGTGCACCATACTTAAGAATCCAACCGCTACAACATGGGTAGTGATGTCTTCTTATCTTCTAAGGTGTTAGATGTACAGTTGAATTTTCAAATGTGGTGCACTACAGTGAGGTGCAATGGACAATGCACCACACTTGAGAGGATAAAAATCCACCACAATTCTCTTTCTTTTTACATTTTTTTTTTTGGTAATCACCCAAACCTCACGTCAATCCCAAAAGGTTAACTGACTTTTGAGATTGCAAAGAGAAAGATCTCTTTCTTTCTTTTTACTATTTAGTATTTATATGAAGGGATTGTATGATTTGCATCTCTATAGTCTAGTCTGGATCATTATCACCTCCAATTCTGACACCCTCCAATTCCCTCTGATCCCTCACATAGTAGTTGAAATGACTACCTACCCACTGCCTGAACACACTGCCCAAGGTGGGGTGAGGTTATCATTTTAACTCTTATGTGAGGGATTGGAGGGTGTCAGAATTGGAGGAGATAAAAATTCAATCTATATGTGTTTTTTTTTTTTTTTGGTAGATAGTCTATATGTGTATTTAGAATATATAACTATCTTTTGATCGTTCCTTACCTTATTCTCAAAATTTCTTTAGTCAAGCATAATAAAAAGGATTTTCAAATTTCTTTGAAAGTTATTTACCATATGTCATTTTCAAGAGCATTAAGTGTTTTGCACTGTTTTCAAGTACACAGGTGAAATGATAAGTTTTACCCCTTACTAAAAGGAAGATGTTTGTTAAACTAAGGGAAAAACGAAAAAGATCTCTACTTGGTGAAATAAGGCTACAAATTATTGGACACTTTAAGGGGGTGCCAAATAGAAAATCCTTTACATAGATTATAAAATAACTTACTTTCATGACATGAAATTAATACACACTCTATATGATAACATTTCTCGCTAGATTATGCATCTATTGCATAAATTATTTATAGTTATAATATTCTCATATATTTGCTATTAGATATTCACAATTTGTTTTTAGACGTTCAAATTTATAGGATAAAAACAAAACATACTTGCCGAATTCTATAATGATGAATACATTTGGAGATGTTTCTCATTTTATCATATCTCTCTCTTCCCTACCCCCTATTCTCTTTTGGTAGTTATCAAACATGTGCTATTATTGCAAAGCTTAACATAGATGAATTCCATCACTATAATCTTATCTTGTGATCTGTTGGAGCACCTTTAACAGACTAACACCATCATCCTCTTTGTTGAGTTGCAGTCCTCTTAAGAAAATTGAACTTCAAAGAAATTTTTGTCATAAATTCGATTTTTTTATTTTTCTCATTTTAAAATGTATTATAGACCTAAAATCTTTTTCGAGAATACATATCAAACACAACCTAAATTTGACCATAAAATTTAACTTGTAATTGATCTATGGGAGACTCTATCTATTCATATTTGTTGAAAATTGCCACATCATCAACCATATGATTACATGGACAAGGAAGAGGATCTTGAGGACCACTTGGAATGAATCTGGTTTACCAATGTGCATATGTGGAATGTCCTATTCCCAATTATGAGAGAAACAAGATCCAAACTATAATGGCGGTTTGATTAGCCCAAGAACTCCCCATTATCATTAAAAATGAGCTATTAGATTGAGCTCAGACCGTTGGATGTTTAAACTGCCATATGTCGGACATCCACACTAGCACTGTCGCATTGCCGGGGCTATAGGGAATTGAAGAGGATAATTTTCGCTGGATTGGCCCAAGAAGCTCACCCTTACCAATAAATGGAACTCCCTTGTGATCTTTTGTCAAATGTATGTTACTGGGCCAGGGGTGGACTGACCCAAACATTTGGGCTCACAGGGCCCAAGTGTAGGCTGACTTGGATTTGTGCTGAAGTGGCCCTATCAAAACTGTTATTAGCCGAGGTGGTGACGTGGAAGTAGTGAAAGCGAGCTTTCCGTCTCCCGTTTTTTCAAAACGAGGAGTGAGCAAGGAATAGACATCCAGTTCCAGCTCATGAGGTGAGGTCCGGCCGTCCGGGACTCCGGAGAGGTTTCAGTAATTACGCAATAACGTATTAGGGGGTTGAAGTCTCTGTCTCACTTTCCTGTTTCCACTACCGCAGCCCGCAGGTTGTCGTCACCATATCTCCGGTCATTTTGAAATCCAGACCAGAAATCTTTCTCTGTCTCTTTTCCCTTTCCTGTATAAAGTGAAGGAAGGAGACTGACAGATGGATAAATGTGGGTTGGTAGGTTCATAGACTGGTTGCGTTTGAATGCTGCTCCTCATGAACCAACAGCAACAGCCACAGCCGCCGCCGCCGTTTCTGCCTCCGGTATTGGTTTCCGTTTCGCTAACGTCGTCTATGGGGGAGCAAACTGAACCCCAAGTACCCGTCCAGACGCAAATTCATCATCATCCTCAACCCCACCCCCAGTCTCAGCCCTCAAATCAGCCCCAAACTCAACCCCAAGTCCCAATCCAGTCACAATCCCAAATTCAATCTCAGACTCAACTCCAACCCCTGCTCCAGCCTCCTCAGCCTCAGTCTCGGCTTCAACCACAGCCCGAACTCCAGACCCAAACCCAAACCGAAACCCAAACCCAGCCTCTGCCCGGTAATACTCCTCAGCTTCAGCCGGACGCCACCTCTCAAACGGTAGACGCCACAACCGCCGTTGCTTGTCCTCCCCAGAATTCCTCTTCGGCATCTAAGATCCCCATTCGGTCTCGAAAGATCAGGAAACTCTCCGCTGACGTCTCTACAGATAACTCCGAAAATAAAGCTCCCCAAGCCGTCGACGGGGATAACGCCACCCAAACTCCCCCCACCAACGTCACCTCCAACGCTACCGCCGTTAGTAACAAGAAAAACAGCAGGGGCAGTAAAATCACCCCCACCACCATCAACACCGCCGCCGCCGCCGCTACCTCTGAGATGGTAACCACCACAACCGTCGTGCACAACAGCAACATGATCCTTGTACAACCGATTAGGGTAATTCCGAGAATAGTGGGCAAGACATTATCTTGCGCAGGAGAGGTTGCTGCCGCCATTCGGCATTTAAGGACCGCGGATCCACTGCTAGCGCGTGTTATCGACGTTTATCAACCGCCGTCTTTTGACACATTTCACCCACCATTCTTAGCCCTGACCAAGAGTATCCTCTACCAGCAGCTCGCCTACAAGGCTGGCACCACCATCTACACTCGATTCATCTCTCTCTGCGGTGGTGAGGCTGGTGTAGTCCCCGACGCCGTCCTCTCCTTCTCTCTCCACCAACTCCGTCAAATCGGCGTTTCTGCCCGTAAAGCCAGCTACCTCCATGACCTCGCCAGCAAGTACCGCAAGGGGATCCTTTCTGATGCCTCGATTATTGACATGGACGATAAGTCCCTTTTCGCAATGGTCACTATGGTCAATGGTATAGGACCCTGGTCTGTGCACATGTTCATGATTTTCTCTCTTCACCGACCCGATGTTCTCCCCATCGGTGATCTTGGCGTCCGCAAGGGGGTCCAGCTCCTCTATGGTCTTGAACAATTACCTCGGCCTTCCCAAATGGAACAGCTCTGTGAGAAGTGGAGGCCTTATCGATCTGTTGGGACCTGGTACATGTGGAGATTTGCTGAAGCCAAAGGGGCTCAAGCTTCAGCCACAGCAGTGGCGGTTGGTGCCGGTCAGCCACAGCTACAACAGCAGCCACAGCCACAGCCGCAGCAACATCAGCATCTTGATCCGATCAATGGCATTGAAAGCCTCGGGTAGTTGACCTTGCTTTGTGATTTGTAGTATGCTTGTTTTCCAAATAAGTGTGACTGAGTATGTGTGTATGTGTATATGTGTATTTTTAAGCAATGAGCTCAGTTATCCTACTTTATGGTACTGTTTTGCGTTTTCTACTTCTTCATCCTTTATGTTTGCTTCTCTATTTTTTGTTCTATTATCTCGTTCATCCTTTTTACCAAAAAAAAAAAAAAAAATCTGGTTCATCCTCATTAGTTGGCCCTATTGCTAGAATGGCTTGTATCATCTAAAACTCGAAAACACTGATGCTGGAACTAAAATAGATATAGATTTTAGGTTCTTCTAACATCAATCTCGGTACTGGTCAAGAACTAAAACTATAGGACGTAGTTATTAGGTTGTTGTGACTTCAACCCTTAGTGCTGATCCTGCAGAGTAAAGCATTATTTAGTTTGTGAAGTAAAAGCAGGATAAAATGGAGCTCTGTTCTATTTAAGGAACTACTGTAATTATTTGTTTTCTTGTGAAGAAGAATTTGGAAGTCATGTAGAAATGTAATGGTCATGAAACTAGAGACTGGTTTTGATATCTAGCTTTCGTGATTATTTTTTTGTGTTCAGAATTCCTTTGACTAAATGTACTAGTAATGGGATGCTAGTTGACTAGTGGTAACTGAGATCCAAATGATCTTTTTGTGTCAGTCTGTGTGGAGCCCTAGGATATACAGAGGGCCCAAAAGAAAGGCATAGGATCCATTCAATATTCAAGATGTATAAAGAAGGCCCTGCCCATTGGAAGCCTTAGAGATTACAGAGAAGTCACTGCCTGCACTCGACCTCTTCTTCCCCAAACAGTTGACTTTTTAAAGAGATTGAATCTCAGGCCTGAGACTAATTACAGGAAAAAAATTTAGATGCCTCACATAAAGTGTTGTGTAGATAGGATAGAACCAGTCCATTTGGGAGCCAAAGCTTTGCTTATAATTCTTAGTATTCATCCTTTCCAAGAATTCTACCCAAAGTTCCCATCAAAATTTAGAATAGTAAGTTAGAGAAAGGGTGTTTTGATAGAGATCTCCTGAACTACAGAAGAAACCAGTTACGTGGATAAGCCACCTTAGGTCACATCGTTCTCCTACAAACCGTTGTAACTAATCATGTGTATTCTGTTAGTTCGTTAGGATTCCTCTGGCAACGTGTGTGTGTAATATATCTGTTTTTATTTTCTCTGCAACCCATGGCATCGCCTCCTGCTGAAACGAGTTAGGTCTCCAATGTTGCTCCATCATCGTTTTTGATTGCTCTGATCGTCTCTCCACAGTTGTCCCTTAAACTGACCTCCACAAATTATATGCTATGGCGTGCACAGTTCATCCCACTGTTGAAAGGCTACAACCTCATCGGCTATATCGACCTTTCGCTCCCTGACAGTCGGCTGATCTTGCTGCTTAAGCCTCTGCAAATCCGTCTGCAGCCACCTCCTTATGGGATCGGCAGGATCAACTGATCCTCAGTTGAATCATATAATCCATATCTGAAACTGCAATTTCACATGTCGTGAGTGCAACCACTGCACACGATGCGTGGATGACTCTTGCTCGTGTCTTTGCTCTGGGGGGTCGCACTTGCGTGCTCGATCTGAAAGATCATCTTTCACATGTTTAGAGAGGCTCTGACTCCATCACAGATTACCTTCTCAACATCCGCTGAAAGATCGTCTCGCACTCTCTCTTTTGCTCTCTCCGGAAATTTCTTTCTTCGATTTCTTCATTTTCCTCTGATTTTTTTTTCTTGGTTCTGTTGAGAAGAAGAAGGTGGTCGCCGGGGCAGCAGGTGGGGTTAGTTTCTTAAGAACAAATAGGGAAGGGCAAAAATGTCTTTTCAAATTACAAGGATGGTTAGAAGAAAGGGTAGTTTGGCCAATAAACAAAATTTTTAACGTCTAACGCTTGATATTAACGGCATGGACTTAAATATGGAATAATTTGAAAAGCAGGGAGTGCGCGTGGAATTATCAAGGGGTGTGTGTGGAATTGTTAGAATCTTAGGGGGGCATGTGGAATTTGTGGACGACTTAGGAGTTAGGAGGTGCATGTGTATTTAACCCTAACTTTAATTACATCCACATAAATACTCGTCTCCCCTCTCTTCACTAGTACATTCCAAATTAAATCTCTAGGAACTTGATAATAAGCTTTTTCCAGGTCATTAAAAACTATGTGGAGATCCTTCTTGTTATCTCTATATCTTTCGATGAGCCTCCTCAGTAAGTAGATAACTTCTGTCATAAATCTACCTGGCATAAAGCCAAATTGGTTCACAGGGATATGACTCTCTCTTCTTAAACGGGCTTCAATAACCTTCTTCCAGAGTTTCATAGTGTTACTCATTAACTTTATGCTTCTATAGTTGTTGCAGCTTTGGATATCACCTTTATTTTTGTAGACCGGGACTACAATGCTTCTCCTCCAATCATTTGACATGTTCCTTGTGTTCATAATCCTATTAAACAACTTGGTTAACCAATAGACCCCACAATCTCCTAGGGTTTTTCAAACTGTTATTGGCATCTCATCTGGGCTTGGTGTCTTACCTGCTTTCATCTTTCGTAAGGCTTCTTTAACTTCCACCACACTAATCTTTCGTACATAACTATGGTTTTTGTGGTGTCTTGTTAAATGATATAGTCGTCTGGCTCGTTTCTACTCAAGATAGGTCACAAATATACTCATCCCATCTCTTCACAATGTTCTCATTCCTTACCAACACTCTTCCCTCATTACTCTTGATGCACCTCACCTGAATACCTGATTGAAATCTCTACTTTTCCTTCTCTCATCTTAGCTATCTTATAAATAGCTTTTCCCCCATCTTTTGTGTTTAGGTTGATAGTTTAAACATTCCTTACTACCTGTGCCTATCGCTCTTACGAGGACGGGCTTACCTCGGATCATACCATCTTTCTACCGTATGAGAATATGACAGAGAGATGTATTCTACCATCTTTCTACCGTGATTAGTCTTATTTACAAGCTGCTCCGCAATCATATTTCTTCGCCCTAGCCATCCCCACAATCTTCCTAGCCTCGTTTTTGGCTTCATTATACCTGTTTCTATCATCTGTTTCATTAGTCCTTTGCCATGTCTTGAAGCAATCTTTTTTGTCTTGATGGTAGCTTGGACCTCGTCATTCCACCACCAAGTCTCATCGCATTGGTCACATGGTTCTCCTATACATATATATATATACTTCTTACCTAATTTTATATTTCAAATGGGTTTTGGGATGTGAATTTCAGCCAAGCACATTCAGTTGGGATAAGGCTTACTTGAGTTGAGTTTGAGACAAAAATTTAAATGTTGTGAAGTAGCTCTTCAAAGGTCTACATTCCTCTCCTCTTTTTCTGCATAATGTCTTAGGGAGCTTGCTAATCGATGAAGCTTCTACTCATCTTATGTGCTTTTGTCATGAAAATGTTTGGTTTGGATTACAGATTCTTAAATAGTATTATTTAAATATAAAATTTTGGAGTATATTTATGGAAATGGGAAAGGATTGTACTGAGATGTACCCTTGTTTCAATCCTTTGGCCCATTTGAGAAAAGAGAAATTTGACAGGATCTCATTATAGTTAACAGTTCAGATAATGGTGGATATGATCCTCATTAGAGTTGTACATTGGGCCTCTGCATTTGATTTTGGCTACCTTTTCAACAGATTTGAGGATTCTCGATGTGAGTCAGGTTCAGTGGTTTGATGGTTCTTCGCAAGGTTTAAAATCTCGTTTTGGTATTTCGAACCGAAATAATTTCGGATATTTCGATCGAAATATTGAACTTTTTCTGTAAGGTTTAGGTAGTTCATTTTGGTGGGTTTTAGGCTAAGTTAAGGCTTGAAACTTCATGGAAACCCTATTTTAGGCTATATAAACACATTTCAATGTTCAAATTGCAAACATAGTCACCCAAAGTGGTGTTTTGGATTTGCACCATTGATTGGCAGTATACGGTCAAATCCTAATTTATTACTTAGTTAATTACACATACACAATGTTTAAGACTTTAAGTACTAGAGGACATAATAAATTAATAATTAATAAGCAATTTAAACTAGTAAATTCACTTGGAAACATAAAGTCAATGACTCATAATGAAAGTCATAATACAACAACAACAACAATCATAACCTTATCCCAACCTCAGTCATAATATTAAGTACAATAAGTCAATAACAAGATGTTATCAATATCCCAAATTCCTAATACAAGTCAAGTAGTTATCAAGTGACTTACATTTTTACAAATATTCTAATAATAATTACTCCGCCGTCCAGGATTGACCCCACTTATAGTCTGATGGAGCCGACGTGCATTGTTCTCTGACTGTAGGACATATGAATGCCACGTTATAGTCTGGGAGAAGAAACAAGTGTAGTTATCCACAGTTGCCATGTAAATTGCATCATCAACATGCTGAAGGTAACCTATCCTAGGATATGGGTCACCAAACTGTGAAGAACCACGACACCGTGCGTGAAGCCGTAGATCGGCCAATGGTGTCTAACATATATTTAATTGATCACCATACAATGTACATAACCCTTATTTTTTTAAAGATTTTTGTTGTAAGAAAATCAAAATTTTGAAGCAGAAATATAAATATAAGAAAAAAATTTCGACACCGTGAGGTTGTAGATCGGCCTCCGGTGGCTGACATATATTAATTTCATCCCAAACAAATATGTATTGATCATGTTTTTTTCAATTTTTTTTTTTTTTGGGAGAAAATGGTTTTACTTAAAATAGTAGAAAGACTTCACAGATGTGCTAAGAAGGTTCAATCTTGTGTTCTCCAAGTGCTTCCAGCGTAGATGCAGCGAAGATTCAAAGAACAAACAAAAAATCACTAAAAATGAGTGAAGAATGTGGCAAAAGGACCAAAAACTCGAAAAAATGCAGTCTTGTGAGCTCTCGGTCGAAATTTCGATTGAGAATCACGAGTCATTGTATATTTATAACGTGACTTTGTAACATCTTGCCGATATTTCGGTGAGATGTTACAAAAGCTCGAAATTTCACGAAATGACTGAAATATCGGCCGAAATATTGCATATTTTGGTTTCGAAGTTGCATTTCGTTTCGAGAAGGTCGAGATACTTGAAATCTCGAGATCTCGACCGAAATATAACGAGTTTTTGTACCATGGTTCTTTGGAGGCTCCTTTGCATTTGATTTTGGCTACCTTTTCAACAGATTGAGGATTCTTGATGTGAGTCAGGTTCAGTGGTTTGATGGTTTTTCAGAGGCTGCTGATTTGATTGGCATCTATCCAAACTTCAGCAGAGTTGCTTAGTTCTCTCCTCTCTGAATATCTTGTTACATTGGAGATAGAGATTAGCTAACGCCATTTGGAAGATATTAGCTGCAGTGTAATGCAGATCTGAGAGATGGATCTGCTGGTAGTGGGAAGCAGAAGTGCTTGAGGAGAGAAAAGAGATCGCAGGATGGGAAGGAAAGGAAATCACAAGAGTGAGGGGGAGGGAGAAGTCGTGAGGAAGAGATTGAGAGGAGAGAAAACAGAAGAGGAGAAAAAATTGGGTCTGGCACACCAGTCCCGTATGCCAAGCTTAACAGCTCCAAAACTCTTTAAAAATACTCGTATTCTGTACTCAAATCATCTCCAATTGTTGGGAGGGTGTATTACAATTGCATCACAGTGTCTGGGCCATAGTTGTCATGGTGTCGCCATATGGCGCTGCCTGGAGAAGTGGGCATATCAACCACCGATATGGATGATGTAAGAATATCGACCGATATGGCCTCCATGTCGTCGCCATGGCGCCGCCATGGACGCTATACCACTACAGGGCGAAATGGTTGTTTCAAATTATAAAACTTAATTTTTTAACAATAATTTTTTTTAACCATTTTTTATTTTAATGCTTTTTCCTTAACATAAAAAAAATTAAAAAAACATCAAACAGAAAACACTAATACACTATTGACTAATACACAATCACGTATTCACATCAGCAAATTTTTTTTTTATAATTTAGATGGGTTGTTTATTAGCTTTATTCACTCAATATAAATTACGTTCTTGTAATTGTTTTTTTGTTTTGTTACTTTTGTAGTCACTTTCATATGAATCATATCTCAACTTTCATGATTTTTCAACTTTATTATCAGCAAGACTATTGCTATCAATTATTTGATAATCCATGATTTCATATATACTAATGGATATTACACTTTCATGAATTAAACCATAGTAGATTAGTAGTACACTTTCATGTTAATTTTTGATGTTATAGGGTATATATTATAGCATACTAAATGACACTAAAAATAGAGAAAATAAAAAATAAAACATGGTCGATATGATCGCCATGGCGGGCGACATGTCGATATATCAACATGACACCCCTCCACCGACTTGGATTGCCGTGACGACGTGACAACTATGGTCTGGGCAGGCCTAATATGACACTTAGTAATGAGAATTGTCCTATGTGAGAGAAATTGCTTATACAACATTGGTTTTCAGGTTTAATGAAATTGCTATTGAACAATGCTCCAAAAAATACGGAAACGCTTAAAAAATTATGGCACGCTTCTTGAGGGCCTTATGTTATACCATTTATGGTTTCCAGAGGTATGAGCAGATGTTGGAGGTTATAAATAGGGAGTTGGCAGGGTTAGATATTTGTAATGTTTCCATGTTTTACTAATCCACATCTCATCTTTGATCTCCATTCTGCATCCATTGTAATGTGTCCCCTCTTCGTTTTCCTATAATGTTAATTGTTAGTCTCCCATTGAAGGTTGGATAAATCAACACACGAGTGGTTTCACCTATTGCAATGTTGGCCATAGTTGTCATGGCGTCTAGGCTATCCAAGGTGTTGGAGGGGCCGAGGGGGCCTGGACGCAAGGCGACCAAGGGGCCCACCTAGGCAACCAAGGTGACCAAGGTACCTGCATGCCTAGGCATCGCCTTGACAACTATATTTGTGGGCAATCAATTTCATATATTCTGTTGGACCTATTTACCTAATATATTTGCTGTTTGAGCTTGAAATAGAATGCTGGAGGCTCATCTGTGGAAATTCAAGAATTTAAATCACAAATGCTTATGTGCGTGTGCGTGTTTTCTTTCAATTTGTGTGCTTCATGCTTAAGCTCTCTACTAGGGATCATTGATTACAGAGTTAGTTAATAATATGTCAGGGTTTTCATCCTTTATCTTCTCCACTAATATATTAAATCTTCTTGCTGTTTGATATCTGGTTCCCTGCCAGAATTAATACTCTTTCTTAAAATATCAGTGATATCATTGTCAAAATTTCAGATTCCTCATGAAGCAAGAAGTGATATCTTTCATTCAATCTCCCTGATGTTTGCATTGCTTAAATGCTTGTTCTGTGCATACTGTGTGTCGTAGGGCCTGCGTGTGGGGAATTGATTGGGAAGGGTAGTGAGAGACGGTCCATGTGTCTGCACTGTTATTTCTGCTGCGCTTTTGTCCTTCAATCAGTATCGTTAGTACTCCAAAATATTTTGACAGAGACTGATCCAAGGAATTGGAAGAGAAAGCTTGCGCATTCAAGCTTAAGAGGTTTTTAGATATGCATGCTCTGGTTTTTATTTTTTAGTATGCTCTTAATAAAAGTGCATATGCTCATCAGTTGTCCAAGAGTCATAAGATGCCTATTTAAAATCATTAGCTGTTCTGAAAGGACTAATTTAATGAAAGCTTTCATTACTTAATGGTTGATCATATTTCTGTAGCCAGCTGTAAATGAACTGCATGCTTTCAATGTTTACTATAAATGTACTGCCTTTTATTCTATGACCTTTGCCACTATATTGAAGATAATATATCATTAACCTTAGGATGAAATTGAGAATTGTCCCAAGTACACAACAACAATAACAACAACAACAACAACTACTACTACTACTACTCAGCCTTATCCCAACTAAATGGGGTTGGCTACATGGATCCTTGCCCTCCAATAAGCTCTTATTTGAGGTCATACTTGATACAAGGCCTAACCTATGCTCGTCTTTCCTCACCATTTCTCCTAGGGTCATTTTAGGTCTGCCCCTGGCTCTTTTAGTTCCTTCAATCTGAATTAAATCACTCCTCTGTACTGGAGCATCGAAAGGCCTTCATATCTGTAGTTAAGAGGAATAGCTTACAGATACTGGAATTTCATGATTTTTTAAATTTCCACCGTCATCAAAGTGGGTTTTTGTTTGAAAGAGGAATCAGATTATTTTGAGGGTTGCTAGAGTTGAAGTTCCTGAGTTTAGTTCCCCGGCCTGAAGTCGAGTGTTCCATAAAGTCTGTGGGTAGAGCTTATGCAGTCATTCGTCTTTACAAGTGTTGGTTGAACCATGGGTCACAGAGAGGAAATAAAATAATGGAATTGATTGTATTAATGAGAGAAAGACCCCTCTATTATAGGCCCCTCTATTTATAATAGAGGGGAAGTTACAAATAATAGAAGCTATGCGATGTGGGACTAAAACCCACATAGCCAACATAAGCTAATAACACTTAATAACATAAAAATACCCCCAAAAGGACCAGAATATCCCCACGGTATTCTAGAGTACATATATTCTAACACTCCCCCTCACGCTGGATTATACAAATATGAAAGAAGGAAGATCCAGCGTGGACTAAAGAAAAAAACTCTCTCCATAACAATGCTAACACTCCCCCTCAAGTTGGCGCATACAAGGTAATAAGGCCTAACTTGAATAAAATGAGAAAAATAAGTTGTAGCAGAATCCAACTCCAAAAGGAATGCAGCTCCCAAATAGACTTTCAAGAACTTGAAAAAAATAGACCTTCAAACTTGGGGAGACTTGATCAATTGTTACCAATCTTCAACAATTGTCCAGGGATGAATCTCTGACTGATAATCTTGAAGGTAAGTAACTAGGGCAGCAAGCAGCGGAAACAACCAAACTGTAGGACCTCATATGGGCAGGCAATAACCAAACATCTTCAAAGCTTTTAACACCAGCCTCCCCCTTACGGTAAACGTAACCCAATAACAAGGTAGATACTTATTGGCAATGGTGAAACCTCTGACCTTCTCTATGTTTTGCATTAAGTGTCCCTGCATGTTCTGCTCTTTGCAATGGCTGCAGGTATACTGTATACTGTATATAATCCCCCCCTCACGTGTAGTGCACGTGGACATAAGAGAGATTAGGTTAGAGATAGGGCCAAACATAACATTCCAGAATGGTTCAATGGCGGCCAAGTGTAATGGAAAAAGAAGAAATGGTAAAGAAGAGAATACCATTAACTTCCAAGGGTGTTATGGGTAATGCCAAAGGTATGTTTTGGGAGGTGGTGAAAGAAAAACAGTAGTGGGATAATGGAGTAGGATTAACTCGGGTAACATAGAAAGCTCCAACCTTCTTCCATCAATCAAACAAACACTTCGAATGAAAATCCCTACATGGGAGAAACTCCTAACTCCAATATTCAGATCTGAAAAAAGATACAAATCTGATTTGAAGTAAGGAAATGCTCCAATTGTCAAGGCTTGTTCAATCTTCAAACAGGGAGGAGCAGTTGTGCAAAAGACTCCAAGGTAGAAACTCCCACATGCTAAACAGTACTAAGAAGATATCCGGACAGCAATGAATGGAAGTAGCCTCAACAAAACTGGATCAGATCTGAATCAGTAACTATGCTAGTATTCAAGCTCCAAAGTATGCTGGATTTGAACCAGAGAAGCTTCACATAACTGAATAACTTCATGGGTGCAACCAAAAAAATCGTGGAACACTGATGTAATCCAAATAGGCTGATCTCCAGGGTAGCAGATTCGAGTCTTCAATAATGGCAGTAATTCGATCTCTAATAAGATGAAAGTCAGTCATAAGCATAGGGCAGCAAGATTCCACATGAAGGCAGCAATAACACATCAACCAGTCATGCTTGCAGAAGCCAATCAATAACACCAGCAAGGTAGGTAGTGAAGCTCAAAATAACCAGCAAATTAAGATAAACAACCAGACACATGCCTATGAAGCAGCCAGCCATAGAGTAATAATTAAGTGAAATAGGTTGTAAATTGAAGAATCCAAGCCACCAGAATGAACAGTAATTTTGACTTAAAAAACCTGATGTAAGATGCTGAATCATGGGCTGAATACTCCTCTGAGGTTGATAAAACTCTCCTAAAAAATCAGCAATAGTGGACTGCCCTACCCCTTGTATCGATTATAGCCAAGGTTTTGTAAAAAACCTGAAAGGGAATATCGATTGTAGGGAAGGGGCTTCAACAAAAGAGAGGATGACTTGTTAAAGGTGCTGCATATTGTAATACATACTGACCACCACTGCTGGAATGGATCTCCAGTTCGAATGACCAAACTCCTTGGTAATGGAAACTTGATCTTCATGTGGGAGAAACACCAAAAATCGCAAAAAAGAGGGTAGCAGCAATCTTGGGCAGTAAACCTTCTTCAAGCCATAAATAGTTGAAGTAGAATGTCCTTGATGTTAGAAACACCAACTAAAAATTCTCATAGCAAACAACCCTAACCTTAAAATCGATATGGCTCAGGGTTTTGAAAAAAAAACCTGAGGTAGAGTGGTCTCTAAAGGTGGAGTAGTCATCCCTCAAAAAGACAGCAAGTATTTAAACCTGGAATCCTAATGTCAATTTGAGTTAGGGTTTTCACAGGGACCAAAAAAGGCAGGATGAAAAGTTTTTGCTGTAGGGACAGATCCAGCCATCAGATTGGGTTCAAACTGAGGTTAATTAGTGCTTGGATTAGGTGGGAAATATCCCTGAAATATTGGCTACATTTGACAAAGGAAACCCCAACATCGATTGGAGTCAGGGTTTTGAAAAACCCTGACAAGGTGAAATCGATTTGGGGATCTAGGCTAGAAAAAATAATAATTGATGGAGAGAAAGAAAAGAGGGGAGTTAGGTGTAGGAATAGGGTAATATATGGCTGGAAAAAGGCTGCACAGGGTGTTCCTCTGTTAGAGGATCAGGTGTATCGAAATCTGATCTCAAGGAAGGAGGAACTCCAAATCGCAAAAAGCTTCCAGCAGGTTTTTTTTTTAATAAAAATCGATGGGAGGAAAAGGGGGGGGCAGCACTAAATCATCGACATATGTTTACCTCATTAGTGCTGCCCCTGTTTTTGGGCTGAAAGGGAGAAAAACAGAACCAGAAAAAAAACGAGAAAAAAAGGAGAAGAAGAGAAGATCGATTGGAAGGAAGGAGGGAGAAATTAGGGTTTTTCTTCTCTCTAACCTAGATCAGACCAGCTTTGATACCATGTTGGTTGAACCATGGGTCACAGAGAGGAAGTAAAATAATGGAATTGATTGTATTAATGAGAGAAAGGCCCCTCTATTTATAATAGAGGGGAAGTTACAAATAATGGGACTAAAACCCACATAGCCAACATAAGCTAATAACACTTAATAACATAAAAATACCCCCAAAAGGACCAGAATATCCCCACGGTATTCTAGAGTACATATATTCTAACAACAAGCACATCTGTATAAAATAATAGATCTCTGTTCAGATGTTCTTGAAAACTTCTGTGGTGTGTGTGCAAGTGTCTTTATGCATTATGTTTGTCTTGTCTTATGGGCAAAATAATACTTTTCTTTTCTTTGAACCTATGGCCCTGGCAGTGTGCTCTGGTTAGAGTTGGGGAAAAAGAAAAAGTTCTATGTTTATGTTTCTTGAAAGGTAGGAGGTTGTACTACCATATGTGATATGACCATAACTACTATGAGATACATCAGTCAATTGGTTCTTCTTTAAGAATTGCATATATTGCTGGAAGAGTGATAGGGCTTGGAACTTCAAACATCAATTGTGACATGGTTAATGAAATGTTCTCTTTGAGTAGCATCTTAATGGTAAAAGTAAACCTTTGGGTGATTCATAAAAAAAAAAAAAGAGAAAAGAAAAGAAAAGAAAAACCTTTGGGTGGAGATCTAGAAAAATGTTCAGAGAAACCTGAATCTTAATGTATCTATACTATGAAAATGGGGTTATGTGTGATCCAATCATTAGTAATGACAAACTAGTCACTAAAATGCAGATCAGCTGCTCTTGGGATCATATCCATATATAGCGAGATCCCGAATTTTCCATTTTCTTTGCCATCTCCTGTCATCTTTGTGTCGAGGTAATACCTGATTTTGGTGTTAGTACAAAAATACTTTTCATTTAGTTACCACCAATCCCTCCCCCTTATGTCGGACATAAGCGGTCTTATTGGGGGGGAGGCGTTGTTTGTATGAGATATTTGAATGATTTTGAACTTGAGAAAATCACATCTTTAATTATCTTATTTGGAGTTTTTTCCTTTATTTTTTTTTTATCTAAAATCTTTTGAGGACCAAGATTGGATAATCTGGTGCCTTCTCTGTTGTGGAAAATTCTCACCCCAAATCCTTCTACCATACATGTATTTCTAATCATTAGGATCAAAATTACCAAAAACCTTTCCCTGTCTAGGTGACTGGAAAATCTAAAGCCCCCCTTTCCTTGCAAGAGTATCTTAAGCTTCATACCACTCTTTTGAGTGCCAATTTCTGAAAGGTTGAACTTTATCAATTAGGTATGATTAGGTGCCCCACTTGAAAGTTTATTGAGTTACCTTACCAACGAGTGCCACATCATGCAATTCTGAGGTGTTTTTGGGAGGTTATGGCAAATTTATTGAGGGTATAGTGCTTAGGTGAGAATTCTGCTTTTGGAAGTTAATATGCTTGAACAAAAAGGAAGTTTAAGGTTGTTTTAGTTTACCTTTTGTTTTAATGTTTCTATTTCTTTATTTGGGGTCTTTTGGGGGGGGGGGGGTTTACTCATGGTAGTTGCTAAATTTATATTTTTAGTCAAAGTAGTTACTTGGAATCATGGATCACAAAGCTTGAAAGAGTAATGTTCTTTGAATTTGAATTTTTAGCATGTTAGAGAGGTGGATGTCAGTCACAGGGTTTCTATTTTTCAGAAGCATTGCAGCCTACGTGAGGGCAAGGGGGTTGTCCAACCTTAGTTGGATTATGATTTGCTTTATTGAATGCAGGTGAGTTGTTTTACTATGCTGCTTATGTGTTTGGTGCTCTAAAGATACCTCTTCTCATCTTTTGGGCCTCTTCTCTACCTTTCATTTAGTATGCGGGCCTGCTACTTTTGGGACAGTTGCTGTCCTACATCCCCCCTCCCCCCTCCCCCTCAAAAGTATAAAATTCTAGTTTGGGAAGTTATCTATGGGAGTTGAGCATTCCTTCTCCATATGTGTCTTATCTGTGCCAAATAGTAGGTGGATCTTTCAAGCACTTGGTCATCTATTGTAATTTTGTGCACTTTTTCTTTGCTGCCTCTTTAGAATGCTTTTGGGTTTTTCCTGCTGATTCAGCTTGTTTTGTTGGGCTTGGTTTTCCTGCTAAAAGAGGTGAACTCCTATGGGAGTTATGATACTGGAGAGAATCTGGACAATATGGAAAGAAAGGGTTAACAGGATTTGAAAAAACAAAATCAGTGTATTGATGGTTTAAATCATTATGTTGAGGGCAGCTGGATGGAATCAATACTTGACACATTTCAGGGTCTTCCATTTTAGTACATTTTACGGGAATAGTAACTAGACCTACTTCCCTCAGACTTTCCCCTTAGTGTGTAGTTTCTCACGTATCCCGCTTACTGAAACTGAATATTGATGGCAGACCTATAGTAACTCAGGGCAGGTGTGTGGGGCAGTTTTTGCGGAAGACTTGTCTTGTCTTTTTCATGTTCTGTTGACTTTAGGCTATTGATATGGATGGACTTGGCTTGACAACTAACATGATCTTAAATAGAGTTGAATGGTGGAGCAAAATTTGTGTAACCGACCCCATTTAGTTGGGAAAGGTTTAGTTGAGTTGGGTTGTAATTGAGTTTTGGGTTTATATTGGTTTTAACATCAAAACAGTGGCAGAACAAAGGCTTTATGTTCTGGATTGCAAGCCCGATTATTGGAAGGTTCACATTTAGAATTAGGATATACAGCCTCAGTGATTAGATAGATGAGTTGAGGAACTGGAGAAGTCTTCGTTAATTATTCACATTTGATCGGGTAGGCCCGATCTAACTTCCACTCTAGGAATATTTCATTCCAATGGAGGTCAATCTCTGATGATGCTTGGCTGAATGTCTTGCAAAGGAGCATGCAACTAGGGATCGGCTACATGGATAAACATGTAGTCTCTGCAGGCCCTCTTTTAGGGTTATGTATTTATTTTTCAATTTTGTATATTTTTATTAGTGTGCTGCCATTTGGGGTTGTATGTATTCTCTATTGATAAAATGGGAAAGAGAGATCGCTGCCTGGGCCTCTAGAGACTGCACACCCATGCTGGCCAATGGGAACGCGTGCAAGCATCGCCCTGGGAGGGATTTCTGCTTTTCTATGAGGGCAATGCGGTACTTTTGTGTGATTCGGCGTCGAGGCACAGGAGCCATCTGGGCCACAAGATCAGGTAGCATTCTTTTCCCCAACGACGGGATTGAATATGAAATTGGGTTAGATAGGTATTGGAGTGAGGAATGTTTGAATGTTGCGCTGAATTTAATGGATGCGAAAGGCTACGAAATTATGGCTTAAAGGATCTGAATGGTAGACCAGCTCCTGGGGGGAAAAAGTTCTCCAATCAGCTGGTGTAATCGTTTCTCTCTTCTGTGTGTGTGTGTTGTGTGGGAGGTACCAAATTAAGTTTTTAAGTGGAGCATCTGAAATTCAGCTCATAACACTTTATATAATTGAATAAAGTGTATAAGTTGCCATTTCAGATAGAGAGATGTAGAGTTGGAAAATTTTAAGAAAAGATTGCAGAGTTTTATCCTCTTGAATTCCTTAAACTCGGCAGTGTGGCAGTGTTAGCTGTAGATGCCGATATGTGATAGTAAGAGGATCCAATGGTCCAAGCTGTCGTATGTCGGCATCTTCACCTAGCATTGCCTCACTATCAAGATTTAGGAATTGGAGAGGATAATTTCCCGAGAGATCCCTAGCCTTCTGAAGCATTAGGGCTGGTGTAATCTCTGGTTGGATTAGATTGGTATCCACTTGTTCTTTTTATTTGTTGGTAGCCAAGAATAAAAAAGCTACTAAAATTGATTTTTTTTAAAAAAAAATTTTAAAAGCAAGGGTGAAAATACGTCTAAACCAACCTGATTTTGGGTAATAGTGAGATCGATCCTGAAACTGATCCGATACAATGATTTCGATTATAAGTTATACTTAAGCATCCAACTGACGATACTGGTGCCTCCTTCATAATGGATGAAGGGAAACTCGATCCTATATGCTCATTCTATTTATTTTTCTTTAAATAAAAAACAATCTATATGCCTATATGGGAGATAGGTTTAAAAAAAACAAAAGAAAATCTATATGGATGATAGTTGCAAAGGTTAGCAATCATTTTTGTTCCCCAACAAGAGAAAAAGATTTACTTAACATGCTCTTGATTAAAGTTGAAATGAAATAATTCTAATGATGGACTCCAAGCCTCCCACGCTTGCTTGTAAGTGGAGATGCCTCTCAGCTCAGGCCTCTCAAAACAATAGGGATGGGGACTCTCGGCTTCTCTTCACATTCGACGGCTGTAGAGCCACGATGTGCATCAGGATGTGTGCTGGTGTGCGTATCGTGGCTCTGCAGCCATCGGATGTGTGCTGCACACTGTCCCACACTGGAGAGGTACCCAATTCAAGGGATGGCGACAATAACCGCCGGTGTGTGGCCATGACTTCTCTTGTAATCAACATCATTTGTGAGCAATAATGACATTACGTAGCCATATCAGACTATGCCAATGGCCCAGTGAATATGTTTGAATTTTTCTTCTTTTGATTTATCTAAAAAAAAATGTTTGAATAAACTAAATATTAATGATCTTAATTGTACTTAATATGCATGATTAATTTGTCGGCTAGCCTTGACGCGCCCATTATCTAATGTTTCAAGTTTCAACATAATTTTGAAGAAGATTATCAAACTCACAGTAGATTTCACGCATCGGAATAACTTGTCACCAAAATGTTGTACAAAGAAGTAATATGTTTTTGGGAAGTAGTTTTCTATCTGGGAGTGTGACCTATGCTAGCACAAGTGTCTTTTCATATGGGGAGGAGAGAGACAACCTCATGGGATTGTTAAGCCACACTCTCGAACAGAGTTCTTTTTCCTTATTTTGTTCATTGCCCTCACCTTTTTTTTTTTTATTCCCAAAAGTTGTTGGACCGAGTTTCCCTTCACCCATGGTGAATGGGTCTCATTCACCGAGGGATGGGAGAGGGCGGAAACGGGTATCAGGAGGGTGTTTTGGAATATACTAAAAACCTAGGAAGGGTTTGTGAACCTTAGAATGATAGATGAACCATTGTCTGTGAGTGGAAGAAAACTGTGTCGTTTAATATATATGTTTATGTTAGCATTTTCCTTCTAAATTTTGTAGGAGAATCTCGTTCATGAGAATCTTCTCAATCATGAGATAGCAAGGTCATTGATTTCATCTCCTTGAAATTATAATAAGCATAAACTAAAGTTGTTTGATTTATTTGAAATCACAGAGAATATTTTGTTGCAAATAAGAATTTATTTTAGTGTGAGAGATCATGTGGGATAAACTTTTATTTGTATTAAGGCCCGGTTTCTGTTCATATGTCAAGTTTCAGTTCTATCAAATTGCTCATATAATAAAATTAAACATAAATAAAATTTCAGAACTATCCAGAGGTTGCATTGGATTACGAGGGGTATGCATGGACATTCGCAAGAGTAGAAGGGAAACCCATCCGTTTGCACTTTAGAGGCCTTAGTAGTAATGATTGGAACACATGAGGCACATGGAGAATCGATTCTGTTTATTTTTTATTCTTTATTTCTTCTTCCTTTGACTTTCTTATCTATCACAACGACTGTTTTTAGCTGCTTTTGTGAATAAAGCTCATCTCCAAACTCCACCACCTAACCCAAAGAAGAGAGTTTTTCTTTTGGAGAAAGTTTTCCTTCACTAGAGAGTGAAGGTTCACCACACCACATGGTAAGAGTAAGTCATCCATCCAAATCGGACAAGAGGCTCTTTTCACAAAACTCTGGTCTTAACCTTCATTTTTGAGCAGAGAACAAAGATATTATTGATATTTGTAATAAAGTAAGTGTCCACTAATTAATATATATCAGATCTAATGATATAGGATGAATTGAGATAGTATTTTGTAAATATGTAATTACATTTTGAATGTATCAATCATTTCTTTATTTTTCGAGCGTCTAAAATAGAAAATAAATAAACGTCTTATTCGTTCTTCAACAATTTTTGATCTTCGGTGGAACTTTCGGAGGGATTCAAACCCAGATGAATTCTAACCATCTACCTAAAAAAAAATTGAACTGATCATGTATTGTCAAGAAATTTTTTGATTTCCTCTCAAAGCAGACTTCTCCCAGCATGTATCCAAAAAGACACCTATTCTAGTATATTTCGTAAAATATCCTCCCGATATCCTTCCATGGACACCTAAAGCTCCAAAGTGAATGGGAATCCATTCACTGTGGCTCAAGAAAAACCCGATTCCTTTCTTTTTTGGGATAAGTGTAAACAAGGCTAAGACAAAAGCTGTATGTCAATCATAATAATGTGACAATTGAAAACCCAAATGATGCCCTGAGAAGAGACCTTAATTAGAAGAAAATTTCTATTAATTGGAGCTCTTTAACCTCCAAAGATGAAAGGAGAATCATAATTAACCAATAATCTCCTAGGGTGTTGGGTTTCTCTGTAGCACGACACAATGTGTAGCGCACATTCAATGGCCTTGTTTGTTCAAGTACATAACTCAACACCCTACCTATGTGTTGGGCTGCATGCCTAAACAAATAGAACTGTTAGATGGTGCGTTACACACTGTGTCGTAGTACAGAGGACCCAAATCCCCTCCCAAGATGGCTGTTGGTTCTAGACTACACACCCATTAAATAGACAATTATTCCTCTGTTCCAAGTTATCCTAATCGAATAAACGGTACACAGCCATGCATATTTCCGTTTTTCTTTTTTCAGAGGACCTATTAATGTGGACCCATTTTTGTTCTAAAGTACTATATTAATAGGGTGATAGAGATGCATTTCTTTTTTACTCTTCTAAGTAATCAAAATTCTAATAACACTTAAAGAAGGAGAAGTGTTTGTTCCGGCAAAAGCATTGATAAGAAAGGGGATATGAATGCCAAAACATAATACTTATAAGATTGACAAGCAGAAGACCTGATAATCAATATCTTGGCTATTGAGTTTCCTTTAATTTGGGTTAATCACATGAGTTAAAAACCCATTGAAGTTGAAGAAAACTGGTCCAGAGCGGCCAATCAGATCGGGCTCAAAAAGATTAATAATTTGGATCCGGCTCCTCTCCAATGAGAAATTCATTCAATGAGTGTCTAATGAGGCATCCGATGGCTGGGTTGGTTGACATACATCTTGGTGTATTCTAGGAGATGTGTGCCAGCCAGCCAACCCAGCTGTTGAAGGTCTCATTGAACATTCACTGAGTGGCGGACTCATCATAGAGGAGCTCGACACTAAGAATTCAGCCTAGTTTCAAATAGCTCGATTGTGTCATGTGTGAAACTATGGTCAGTGGCGATGTGTAACCAACCACTTATATGTATATGGTTTTAGACCATATGATTTCTACTTCAATTTCAAATTGATTTCATAAAATAGTCAACAAATAGATGTTTGATCAAGAAATTGAATTTATTTTGATCCAAATTTGAGGATAAATTCTTTATATTTGTTTCGGAAAGGGGGGTGGTGGTGGCATGATGGTGGTAAGATCATCACGAGAAGAAAAAGGTTAGTGTTTTATTTTTAACATGAAATTATTGTTTTGCCCAATAATTCCTCAATTATTTCAGAAATAAAATACAAAAATTAAACAAAATAACTTCCAAAATAAAAACCATTCTCATGAAATTGAAATAGAAATCATACTAAATCAGGTCTAATTGGAGTTCGATTGGCTACGTCAATCACATTAATTGATTCCACTCAAATTCCTATAACCTCATTTGATTCGTCTATTATAATCTCGAATTTCTCTCCTCTCAGGTTCTCTATCCGGTCAGATTTGTAGGTTCCTCTCATAGGGAGGGCGGAAATGATGACCTCATCCCACTAGGGCGGTGTGTTCAGACAGGGTGTGAGGTCGTCATTTTTGACCCCTATGAGTAGGGCTGTAAATGGATAATCAGAAATCCAAATTCAATCCGCATCTATATCCGTTTAGGGGCATCCATATTCGATTGGAGACATCCGGAAAAAAATCCAAATATTTCGATAAAAATCCGAATCCAAATACTTAATTATAAAAAATTAAATAAATAACATTTTTGAAGATTCAACAGGTTCTGGAATATGAGGAAAAGAGAATCATGCTCTAAAACTATGGATTGAGAGTAAATTGTATCCATTAGAAGACAGAGGTGTAAACGAATGATCGAAAATCCGAATTTAATTTGCATCCGAATCCGTTTAAAGATATCCGTATTCGACCAAAAAATATTCAAATCCGATTACATCCGATCCGTATCCCAAACTGAATCCAATTCGTTTACAGGCCTATCTATGAGGCCTATCTATGAGAGAAACCTACGAACCTCACCGAGCAAGAACCTGAGAAGAGTTAGAATCTCTATAATTCCTAAATTAATTCAAAAATATCTGATTTGAATGGGTCCTACACCACAGAACTTTGAATCTGAGAAAACGCAGAGCCCCTCGTGAATCGTGTAATGGACGGTCGGTCAAACGACTCAAACTTCACAAAACCCAAGAGACTCTGTTATTGTGGGCCCCCAATAGGGGTGGACCCAACCCAACAAACAAACAGCAAAAAAGATAAAAATCCCACAACAACCTTAAATCAGTGTTAATTAAATTCCTTAATGGAAGGATTAGGGTTGCCAGTGCCACCATCCTATCCCAAATCCCAATGCCCATAATCTAATCTGCAACACGCTTCTCCTTTTCACCTTTTTGGCCTTTTCCATCACAAATTCACCACCACTTCTACCACCGTGTCCATTTCATAGTCTTCATGTGTCCTGTCACGCGTGCTGGAACTGGGAGACTGGAGTAATGGACACTGCAGGGCCAAAATTGTTAAGCTCTTCAACTCCAATGTGGGCTGTTTGTAGAAATTTTCTGTATATGGATCTGTGGGTCTAGCCCATTAAACCCTGACCCTACGGCCATTAAACCTAATGGTTCGTACTCCCTCAGCCCTTATCTTCTCCTCTCCTTCTCTTACACACACGATTACACCGTTGTGCGCAGAAACAAAGTTGCACACACACTCGCGCGCTCCCACAAGTTCGAGAATGGCTTGCACGATGGGAGTAAGGGCTCGTGCGAATGTACGATTCATAACCGATATATAATCTGGAGACATTAGTAGTAGTCTGGTCGTACTCCTTCCCCGCAAACTCCGCCAGTTCCATTATTGCTGCTGCTTCTGCCAGTGATGAGCTATGAGCTTGACTGCCTTGCCTAGGTGCCCACTGCCCTTGACCCCTTCTTTGTCTCAGCCTTTGGTCCTTTCCCTTACCATACATAGCCTTTGCTCAGGGAGTGACGACTGATGAGTGATGACTTGACCTCCAAAGGAGGAAAAAACCCAAAGGAATCTTTCAGACTTGGTTGGGTTTTAGCCACGTGTTCTCAATATCCTGTCCTTCTCTCTATTCTTGTGTTTGTGGCAGTCTTGATTGCATCTTTTGTCTAACTTCATTAGTCCCTAGTTTTACCCTTAATATAATATACGAACCCTTTAAATCTTCTTTCTTTAACTAATCTGGTAACTTGGAACTTGTACCCAAAAAGGAGCTGCTTAGGCTTAGCTGATAAAACTTGTTTAAATAAGTATTTCTCATTAATTAATTACTTCTTCACTGATTAGCTAACAAGTTTGTTTCCTTATTTGTCTGAAAAAAACAATTAGTTTAGATTGTCAAACTTACTGATTAGGGAGTCAGATTAATTTAAATAATTAGTATTAATAAACAAAGCTATTGCAAAAGAGGAGGATGCATTGGGACCTTAATTACACTAAAATCAACTAAGAGCATAGGTGGCCATTATTAATATTATTATTATGGTATAGAAAGGGATTTAGATTTCAGTGAGAGATTAAAAAACATGCAAAAAGAGGAGAATGATGAAAGACAAGGTGTTATGCTGTTAAAGACTTGAAGCTTAAGACTGTTTAAGGAGATAAAAAGAAATAAGAAAAGGGTCTGAGATTTGAGATGAGAAGGGGTCAATTCGTACAGTGTCTAGCTTAATAAGGAAGTCTGTTCCATGGATCTAATCTCCCTCGCTTCCTTCTCCATGCTTCCTATTGGCCACCATTGCCAACAGAGAGAGAGAGAGAGAGAGAGAATGAGTTTTGAGTGAAAAAAAGGTAAGGTATAGACAGAAGAAAGGTTAGGGCATGAATTGCAGCAGCGAAGAGCTGGGGTTGCAGGCTTGCAGGCTTGCAGCCTTGCAGAAGGTGCAGAGAGAGAGAGAGAGAGAGAGAGAGAGAGAGAACTTAGCAGAGGACATGTGATGTGCTGTGGACCAAGAAAGAAATTTCCACTTTAACGTTTTCTCTACTCTGCCTAAGCATCTAATTAGGTGAGAGTTCACTTGGGTTTGCGATCATTTTGCCCAATCAGTCAAAACTCTAATGTTTTGGGCACGTTTAAATTGATGATTTTGGAGTAAGTGGAGTTTATGGGATTAGCGATTCCTTCCAGGCAACATCGCGTCAACATTCTTTCTTTCTTTCTCTTGGGTGTGCAACACAACACTAGATAACAAAATACAATAATTACGAATGGGACCAATTTTAGCAGAGAGCGTGGGAACTGGGCAAAGGATGAACATGACCTTGTCGGTGGTTTTGCAGAAGACCCCCCCTTCCTCTAAATCTTTATCAGTTTCAAGTCTTTTATGTTCATAACTCCTAAACTCCTCCCTCATCACAACCAAACCAATCTTTTTCCTTGTTGGAGTTAGATGGGCAATGGGAAGCAAAGCCCATTCCCACACATTAACAGTAACCAGATGAGGTTTGATAGTTATGGTCATTAACTTTGAGTTCTCTTTTGCTTTCTCTACAGTGAGTTTTTCTTCTTCTTTTTAATTAGGTAAGAGAGAAGTGTTTGTTGGGCCCCATTGAATTTCCAATCTCCATTTCTAATAAATTTTTTTTAAGAAATCCCTTCTCCTTGGAACAAGGGAATTAATCTCTCCTCATCTATATTTCCACACCAACCTCTCAATTAGATGCTTATCTCTTAGGAAAGGGTTTTAAATTAGTGAAATTGGTGGGTGGGTTTTAGCAACAATAAGGTCATAATCAAGGAGAAAAAACATATTCTTTTGAAGAGAATTTTTTTTTAAAAACTTTTAGTTTGTTTGATTTCTATGTTCAATTACTTCTTGTCTTTGATTTGATTAGATGAGTTGAGGTGGTGAATAGAGAAAAGATCCATGGATTAAGAAGGTTGCATGAAAGATGATGATGATTTAGAAGGGAGATCAAGGAAAAAAAAAAAGGGAAAAAAGAAGGTTCACTGTAGAAATTAATGGAATTAAGAGGTCAACAAGACAAGCAAGTAGGGATGCCAAGCTCCTTCGGTTATAATCCTCTTCTTCGAGAATCATCTGCGAAAGTGTCTTCTTCCTCAATAGGAACAGCAGCAGCAGGAGGAGGTGGAGGTGATGAAAGAAGAAGAGATGGGACTGGGAATGGAATTGCAGTTCTCAACCCATCGTCTCAAACCCTAGATCACCATCACGAGCTACATCCGCATCATCATCAACTACAATTAGACCCAGATCCAATTCCTGTGGCAATCGTTGTTGGTGGTTCAACTAGTTTAGCAGCAGTTGCAGGTGGATCGAACTCAGCAAGAACACCACCAACCCCTAAGAGCTCCGTAATCGTCCGTTATCGGGAATGCCTCAAGAACCACGCAGCGACCGTTGGTGGCCATGTTGTCGATGGTTGCGGCGAATTTATGCCGAGCGGCGAGGAAGGGACTTCGGAGGTCTTAAAATGTGCAGCGTGCGCCTGCCACCGTAACTTCCACCGGAAAGAAGTAGAAGGAGAGCCCAGATCGAGCACCGCCGCGGCCACCAATAGTTATTACTGCTACGACTCAGGTCACAAGAACAGCTATAACACCAGAATCTCTTCACCTCCTATCCCTCCTACTCATACTCATCCACCTCATCATCATCATCATCATCATCATCATCCTCAACTGGTTCCCCCGAACCAGAAATTCCATCTGGGACTGCCCACCAGTCCATCTATGGGTTCCATCCCGCCGCCCATGATGATGGGTTACGGTGGTGGTTGTGGCGGAGCAGGGGCGACGGAGTCATCAAGCGAGGATCTCAATGTTTACAAGTCCAATGGTGGGGGGATTTCTTCTTCGCAGCCAACACCATCGTTCGCCCTTTCGAAGAAGCGGTACCGGACGAAGTTCACGCAGCATCAGAAAGATAGGATGCTTGAGTTCGCTGAGAAGTTGGGATGGAAGATTCAGAAGCAGGATGAGTTGGAGGTTCAGCAGTTTTGTGAAGAGGTTGGTGTGAAGAGACAAGTTCTTAAGGTTTGGATGCACAATAACAAGAATTCCATGAAGAAGAAGCAATCATAAAGAGGAAATGCTTTATAGTTTGTATGATTGACCAGTAACCAGTGCACTTAAGATATCCATCAACCAATTTCTATGAATGTCTATTGAACCATTACTGGTTCTAGCTTCTTCCCTTTTTTGTCCTTTCTTCTTCTCCATTCCTCATTGAGAAAGAAGAACAAAATACTCAAATAACTTTATTCTTCTTCTGTTCTGAAGCTCGTTGGTGGTTGTGGTGTTGCTTCTTCTTCTTCTCTCCACAGCTCAGCTAACCTATTCTAGCAGCGAAGCACGCCTCACTTTCTGGGGCGAGATGGATGGTGGGTGAGGAATGAAAATCATATTCCTTTGAACGTTCAAACTTTTCGGCTGAAGAGACAGATTTGGTCCCAAGAACACGCCACTTTTCCTCAATGGATGCAAAGGCGGCAACGCTCACCTCCATTGTATTCATACATACACAGTCAAAGGCGTAGTAGTGATTGAAATCTTCTCATTTAAGCATTTCTATCCAACATGCATATGGTGAAGAGGTATTTCTCTCTCTCTCTCTCCCCCTCTTGATCTCTTTTACTCTGCAAGAAAGGTTGAAAAGAAAACGAAAATATTAGAGGAAAGAAATGCAAAGGAGACCTGACCTCCCCCATGGGACATGGCATGCCACTCGATTGGGAACCAAAGGCCCAGCCGCTAACTCAGCCTTCTCTCCCCGTCCTACCTCAGATTCCATCCACAGAAGAGAGGGGAGCAGGCCAAGGCCTTGTGGTTGCTGTGCCCCTTGGTCTCAGCTGTTTTTGTTGTCTTTCTCAATGGAAACCATTGCAATGCTGTTTTAATTCTTTTGGGTTCAATGGACCATCCGCTTGATGGGAAGGAAGCTTCAAGCTTTTCCTTCCCAGATTTTAGCCTAGGCTACTTGACAAAAGAACATTCTCTACCGGGCAGAGAAAAAAGGGTTTACCAGTGCACGAGGCTCCTATCAGTGTTGGGTCTGAGGTGGGTCATAATATATGCAATCTTACCCGTGCAAACCACTAGGTTGCAATGGAGTAATCTCACCGTTGCATCGAGCCCACTATTTGGTTGGAGAATATCTATAAGTGTATGTAGAACTTGACACCTAGTAAGGACCTTGTTTTTCTCCAACCATGGGGGGAGCTGGAGAACAGGGTTTGGTCATTTCATAGGGGGTGCTCACCTGGGAAATGACCCTAACACCCTTGTTTTGTTTGGGCTGAATCCTCCAACTCCTGCCATGGTTTGAGGAGAGCTAAATTCTTCTTCTAATTGCCAAATTTTTTTTCTTTTAAAAAATTTCTAAAAGTTTCTTTACGGTAAAGGTATAAAATCTTTTTCAAAAATAATTTGAAAATGGCATATCACTATGTCATTATCAAAAAATTCTATTTTCTTGTATATTTTTCAAGTATACATGTGAAATGATATTATTATTCTCATTGGAAAAATTGTGTATCATACTAAAATGACAAAAAAGGTAAGGTTATCTTGAAGTGCGTCAATAAGAAAATCCCTATAAATAATTGTAGCATTATTTTATGCATTCACATATATTGAGTCATACTTTTGGCTCTATCATTAATTATGTTGAACAAACACAACTTATTTTATCTTCCTCAAGTTTTTTTGTTACCCAGAGCCTGCTAAACGCGGAAGCTTTGTGCATTGGTTACGGTCTTTTTTGTTTTTAGTCTAATGTTGAATTCACTAATTATGATTTGCATCCAATTAGAAGATCATGATAGGAACTTGTCCTTGGGGAAACTTGGAATGCAGATAGAAAATGTTTTCTCTACCATGCAAGGAAAATATTATGAAGAAGTTATAGTTACACATGTTGATCAATTATTGCCTTATTTACAAATGTAACAACATAGAACGCAATTTTATTGAATTTTTTTTATCAATTAATAATAATAATAATAAACATGATTATTATGGTATTAACCATCATCATAACTAATGAATTTGAATATATTTTATTTTTACTACGTGTACTTTGTGTGTAGTTTAAATCTTTTTCCTTGAAAATTCATGTCCCTCAACCACTCAAATTGAAATATTGAATAGAAGAATTATTTATAAATCGTTGTCTTTTCATTTCGCAATTTATTTTCCCCATTATGGTCTATGAATGCCAAAATACCCAATTCGTTTGATGAACTAGGCTTAGGTCCAAATTTTATTATTTTGTTTACTACCATGCTATTGCTTGGCATTTGATTCTCATACAATTTTCAATCTTAGAGGAATGTACAAAATTATATTCTTTTCACTAGTCAATTTTTATTTTTAATAACTAATATATAACTTTAGTTGGAAAACAAGGCCTATGGATTTGTATGGTTTTGTTTTGTTTTGTTTGAGAGAGAGAGATTCTCTCTTCATCCAGGGTGAGAAACTCTCACTATATTTATTTTTTGTTCTGTACTTTTACAAAGGTCAATGGTGGTGCAAAGGTGCTCAATCCTTACAAGAAATGCTCAGTTTTATTCTTTTATTTTTTTTTAATTAAAAGAAAAAAAATGCTTGTTTATGGATACACAAACACAATGCTCAAGTAGAAAGAAAGAAAATTTTATTATATTAATTTATAATTACATGAATTAAAATCACATCTTTTATGGAAAAACAATGAATTATTAATTCCCAATATCATATTAAGGAATTGAATTCCTTAATTTTATTTCAAATAATAATAATAATAAAATTAAGTAGACCCAATTATAAACGTTAAGGTGATGATGCCCTTTCGACTTCTACTGATGATTTCTTCCAACGTTGCTTGTGGGTTCATCGGGCTTGTTTCGTTCTAAAATAACTGAGAGATTTATTAGGACTAAGGAGGGATGGGGTGGGGGAAGGGGAGCTGAGCAAGTCGGGATCTTCTATCCACCTGGGGTGCCACCCCACCCCATATGGAGAGATCAATGAAGTAGAATCTCCACCTATCTGACATCCTCTGATTCCTATGTCAGATCGTTGAGAGGAGGGATGGGGTGGGGGAGGGGGGAGCTGACCGAGTCTGGATCTTCTATCCACCTGGGGTGCCACCCCACCCCATATGGAGAGATCAATGAAATAGAATCTCCACCTATCTGACATCCTCTGATTCCTATGTCAGATTGATGAGATGACGATTCCACGTTGTTGGTCCTCGATCACTATGTGAGGGATGGGTAGAGAATCTAGACTCAGAGCTGAGAGCTGACAAAGTAATGGGGGGCAGGAAAGACGATGACTGACCTGATCCACTCCCAATTTAGACTGCGCAGCCCTTCTTGGGGAGCCTTGTGTACAGCCTCGCCCGTAGCATGGGAGGCCTGGTCAATGTGTTGCTCTGCGGCGTTAGCCGAGTTGAGCAACAATAAGGATACCAATGCCAAAACAATAGCATACGCTAATGAGACACACACCTCAGCTGTACACATCATCAAACCACTCAGCTCAAAGCCTACATCAGCATCTATATCAGAGCTTACACAAAAGCAACTTCAGACTCCAGAACTTTCGGTTGAGTATCACTCACATGGTTTGGATGAAGACTTCCCTTATTCTTGATCTACGGAGAGATCACCACTTGTAACTAAATGATTCTTGTAGCTTAGATCTGACCATACATCTGTAACTAGCTTTCTGTACAGATTGATTATATAAAGCAATTCACAGTGCTCTTCTCTTTTGAGAAAGCCTTATCAAAATCCTCGTTTCTTCTATTCTTTATAGGCCGCTAATTTTGCCATCATAATTATTGTCTTCTTAATTTCTTTCTCTCTCTCACTCTCTCTCTCTCTGTGTGTGCTGTTGTGTTTCCGAAGGCAATAGGAGTGGGGAGTTATTTATACTGTGGATATTGTAGTTTTGGGGTAGCGAATTATGAGGGTTCTGGAAAATTGTTCAAAACGACATAAGCTTCTAATGCATTTGAACCATTGAAGGATGCAGTTAAGAAAAACTTAGTTGTCCAAAAAAATTTGAGACATGGTTGTTGCTAAACCAAACAGCCTGGGCACAAAGGCAATCTAACAGAGTATGACCCAAGGTAAAAGACAAAGTAGGAAGAAGGTTCCAACAGTAAAGAGAGGAAAAGTGAGAGGGCAAAAAAGGGTGAGCAAGGTACGTGGTGTGCACAAAGACTGGCGAATGCTCACGCTTACAGTTTGGTGTTTTCAAGATATTCTGATGGTGTGGAAGTAGTGAATGGTGTGGATCGAGTTGATTTCACTTTGTTGGTATTTTGTCGTCCAAGTTATTGCAAGATCAATGGTGATGATCAGGTTTGTTGAGGTTGATGGCAAATATGAAGAACACACATATAGAAAATTGGATGGCGTGAAGAGTTCAAGTTTCTCTATAAAATTTTTCAATGGCCATAATAATTTCACTTTGTGGTAACAATAGGTGAAGAATATACTTACACAATAAGAGACAATCAAGACTCTCAAGAAGAAATAACACAAGTTGAACAAGTTGACGGGAGATGACTGGATAGAGTTGAGGGATGTAACAAATAGTATGATCTTGTTATACGTATTTTGCAGATAACACTCTTCGTAAGATCATCAGGTTGGTGGATCCAGAGAAAGTTTTGGCAAAACTGAAGAGTATTTAAAAGTTCAAGTCATTGACAAATCGATTGTTTCTAAAGAAATAGTTATATGGCTTTTGAATGTCAAAAAGAGTATAATTTGAGGTACAATTAAACATGATACTAACAAAGTTGTCTGTTCTAGATATTAAGGTTGAATACGAGGATAAGACACTTCTCCTGTTGGGTTCACTACTTCTTTTATTTGATTTAAATTGTAACTACATTGCTATTCAATAAAGATACTCGCAAACTTTACGAAGTTATTGTTGCTATGCTAATGACTGAGGCATGTGAAAAATAACGATGAGAGTGTTGAATAGGCTCCACACTGAGAGGAGGGGTGCATTGGTGTTTGTTAATTTTTTTTTTCTTTTTCACATTTTAATGATACCAAAATGTAACACCCGCCTCGCAATCAAGATTAGCCAAGTCTACCAGGATGTGTGCATTACTAATATCCAATCAACCACAGTAACTCAAGATATACGTGGTTTGACAATTTACCTACTTCCATGAAGCAATCCCAAATAGGATTTCGTTCTTACTCAATACATACACTATTCAACCACTACAATGGTTCTGGGTAATATCCTTTTTTTATTCTTAATACTACAAGAACAAGGGCGACAACCCCAAATTGCAAACCTAGCAAGCACCCACTTGATAAACCTTACAATGTAATAATACAATAAAAATAGAAATCCCCCCATTACAAAGTGGAATCTAGGTACATCAACATTCAACTATAACCTAAAATCGAAAGTCGAAAATATCATTAAAAAATCCTAAAACTAAAAAGGACCTTCAATTACGGAATTGAATTTCTTATAATTATAAGATTTTTTCCAATCTTTTAGAAGATGCCGTCACTCGGACTCGAACCGAGATGCTCTAGCACTGCTTCCTAAGAGCAGCGTGTGGACCTGGTATTTTCTGAATCCCTATGTAAGGAATTACAAAAGAAATTTTTTCAACAAAGGTGTGAATTAGGAAGGATTGGTCGACGAAATATGAATCGGAGACTGAATCTTGATATACCTCAGAACAATACATTTTTGTTACCGCGAGATGTATTGACAGCTGCGGATCATTTGATTGGAATGAAATTTGGAATAGGGATTTGACACAGGAAGAACTCAACAATCTTCCAATTTAGCAACCCTATGCGGTCTTCTCCAACCTTGAACTACACAATAATCGCCAACACAGAAACTCCAGGAATCCCTTGAGAACAGCACATTGAAAATCACACAAAACCCTTAATCGCTCTTGATGCTCCCACAAACTGCTCCACTCTATATTCGTCTCATTTTTTGAACAATTTCAAAGAAGAAAAAAAAAAGTGATCAATTTCATCTTCAAACGAAGGAGATATTGTCTTCCAAAATTACCAAAAAAAGAAAAAGAAAAAAGATATTGTATTCCAAAGTAGGACTGCCAAAATCTTGAAATTGAGGGGCATAATGGTAATTAAATTGAATCTTCTGATGCAAAGAATGCAACGATTCGGCGGCAACGAACCAGAGATGTAAATGAATAGTCGAAATCCATTTCTGTATCCGTTTAGCACTATCTGAATCCGTTCGAAAGCTAAACGGATACGGATACGGATAAGCTATAGCTATCCGAAAAGCTATATTTACATGTAAACGGATAAAATATTCGATCCGTATCCGTGTTCGTATCCGTTTAGCACTATCCGAATCCGTTCGAAAGCTAATAGGATGCAGATGCGGATATAGCACTATCTGAGTCGAATCCGACCCTTTTACATCCCTACAACTAACGTCGATCATTAGATTGTGTTTCAAATAGAGAAATAAAAGCACGCCGTGAGATTGAGTTCGAAGAATATTCGACTTGACATTAGTGTATGTTGTATATTCAGCCACTATAACCAATTAAAATGGAATCTTTAAAGCACGTATAATGAGTGTAATGCTTGTGTAACACCACAGAGGGATTAATCCGCTGCTGTAGTCATTGTGCGGCGCTGTAGGTATCATGTGCCATGTGGGGCCTGCTTTGCACACATGGCACCTACAGCGTCGCACAATGAGTACAACAACGTTGCAGTTACAGCAGCGGATAATGATCCCAGCACGGAGAGCGGGATTCGATAACAAGTGTCCATGCGACGTACAATAAAGTAGACCAATGAAGGGGTTTGTGCAAAAATCTGATAGAACCATCTTCTCTGCGCCATCAAAATCGCATATGACGTACATGCAAGAAATTTAAATGTGTATTGGGATTCAAAAAATTGTTTAGTTAGAAATTGTTAGATTATTTATTATTTTTTTATTTTCATTTTAGTTCCTTTGTTCTTGCTTTGGAGCGAAAATTAAAGAATTTAGTTAGTCTAAAATCCAAAGGAAAGGAGGTTCATGGCTAAGGGTAGATTTCAAAGTGACGACCTTTTAACATTCAATTTCCAATTTTTTTAATTGAACACTCTATGCTTCTCAAAATAACCTGAGACTTGAGGGAAAATTATCTCCTCTAGTTCCCCAATCCATCTAATAAAAGGAGGGGGGGGGGTGACTCCACTCGGGTAGAGTGTTCGGGTAGGGGTAGGATGATCATTGCACTCTCTTGTTAGGTGGATTGGAGAATTGGGCAGGGAACTGGAGGGGATAAACATCCAACTCCTGAGAGTATGTTTAAAGTTGTGATTAAACAAAAAAAAAAACTACCTCTTTGAATGTACGCGCGTGAGGTGTTTGCTTAAATACCTTCATATTTTTTTGGTAAATATATTAATGCCTTCAAGGTCTTGCATTACCCATGTCTTGCTTGCGTGGGGAGTGAACATGAGCGACCTACAAACTGGGGGAGGATATGTAGCTAGGATGTTTACTCCTACTACCCGGATTTGCAGCCAAAGAATTGGAATAATTCACTTCCCTTTTGGTTCACAATTACCCTCCTAAATTTTAATATTATCCAAAATAATTTTTTAGATTGCATTTCTTAGGCCATGAACCGGGTAGTAGTAGGAACACTCCTATAACCCTGGTAGCTGCAAAATTTTGTCTACTTGAGACCTTCCTTTGTAGGAGGTGTGGGAGCTAATGATGAGACTCATTAATTGTTTTTGAGATTTCAAACATACCATCAAATAACCATGACAAAGAGAGACCTTATCTTTTAATTGAACTTATTATTTTTGGTCTACCTGTCTGACTGCCAATTGGTCTTTAATTAGAGCAGAGAGAGAGAGAGAGAGAGAGAGAGAGAGAGATTCTCTTCATCCTAGGGTCCAAAGGTGCGAATTTTTACCTCATACAATTCTGACACCCTCCAATTCCCCTACAATCCTTCACATAGAAGCTGAAATGACCACCCTACCCCACCTTGGGAAGTATGTCCAGGCAATGGGTAAGTGGTCATTTCAGCTCCCATGTAAGGGATTGTAGGGAATTAGAGGGTGTCTGAATTATAGGTGATAATGATGCTCAATCCTTACAAGAAATATTTAGTTTTATTCTTTTTTTTTATATTTTTTATTAAAGGAAAAAATGCTTATTTATGGATACCCAATACTTAAGCGAAAGGAAGAAATATTTTATTATATTAACTTATAGTTACAAGAATTAAAATTGCATCTTTTGTGGAAAATCTATGAATTAGTAATTCCCAACATCATATTAAGGAACTGAATTCCTGAATTCCTTTTCAAATAATAATAATAATAAAATTAAGTAGACCCAATTATAAACTTTAAGGTGATGACGCCCTCTGAACTTCTAGTGATGATTTCCTCCAACGGTGCTTATGGGCTCATTGGACATGTTTCGTTCTAAAATGTCTCTGAAGAACACACAAACCAAAATATAATTTAAGTTATGACTGGAATACTATTGAACCATAAAATAATTGAGAGATTTATTAGGACTGATGAGGGGGGGAGGGGAGGGGAGGGGGAGGAGCCGAGCAAGTCTAGATCTTCTATCCAAGTGGGGTGCCACCCCATCCCACATGGAGAGACCAATGAAATAGAATCTCCACCTGTTTGACCTCCTCTGATTCCTTTGTCAGATGAGATGACGATTCCACTTTGTTGGTCCTCAATCACTATGTGGGGGGGTGGATAGAGAATCCAGACTCAGAGTTGAGAACTGACAAATCATGGGGGGCAGGAAAGACGATGACTGACTTGAGCCACTTACAAAGAGGAGAGAGACAGGTACAAGGGTGCAGACACTCCTGGATAGGAAAATTTTTTTTTTTTTTTTAAATCTTCGAGTAAAGATATGTTCTGATTCTATGGATAAGGATTAATTAGGAGGAAGTTTTCCTTCACTGAATTTGAATACAAGACATGTTCTGATTCTATGCACTAGGATTAGGAGAAAGTTTTCCTCTTCACCCACGTTGAAGGAGACACCAACTAGGGTCATTATTACTCTCTCCCTCCCCGCTTTCGAATTTATTGAAGGTCTGAAATGCCCTTCACCATTCCATGATACCCATCCAGGGCTAATGATGTTAACCAATGAAGGAATTCCTCCTCCACTGCAGGGTTTGAGGAAACCCAGTCCAATTAGGGTTACATATGCTATATTATAATCCCACAAGGGAAAAATAATATATGACCAACTTACAATGAGTTTTCATCGATTGTTTCAACATCAAAATCAAATTGTTGGAGATTTATCAAACCATACATATTCTTGAATCGAATTGCCATATTTATTCAAATCTTCACCATTAAGTCTACTTGTATCGATTGTTTTAATCAAGTTTGTTTATCCATATTTAAAGGAGAATCTCTTCAGCCATGACATCTGATCCTTCAATTGAACTTAAGAAGGGTACCTGAGACCTTTGTAGGTATGGGAGCTAATGATGAGACTCATCAATTGTTTTAGGATTTCAATCATTCAATCAAATCACATTAATGATAACAGAGAGAGAGAGAGATATTATTGTTTGTTCTGCATTTCTGCAAAGGTCAATGGTGGTGTAAAGGGGACCAGGATCCTCTGCAGTACCTGCGGGGTGGCAGTGTACATCTGATGGCACAACAGATCTCATGTGGCACACATGGCCTCTGTTGTACCGTCGGATGTGCACTACCACCCCGCCGTGTACTGCAGAGGATTTTAATTCGGTGCAAGGGTGCTCAATCCTTACAAGAAATGCTTAGTGTTATTCTTTTTTTGTTTTATTATTAAAAGAAATAAAATGCTTATTTATGGATACACAAACACAATGCTTAAGTCGAAAGAAAGAAAATTTTATTATATTAACTTATAATTACATGAATTAAAATCACATCTTTTGGGGAAAAACAATGAATTACTAATTCCCAAAATCATATTAAGGAATAGAATTCCTTAATTTTATTTCAAATAATAATAATAATATATAAAATTAAGTAGACCCAATTATAAACGTTAAGGTGATGACGCCCTTTCAACTTCTATTGATGATTTCCTCCAATGTTGCTTGTGGGTTCGTCGGGCTTGTTTCGTTCTAAAATGCCTCTGAAGAACACACAAACCAAAATATAATTTAAGTTATGACTGGAATACTACTGAACCATATAAAATAACTGAGAGATTTATTAGGACTGAGGGGGGAGGGGGGAGCTGTGCAAGTCTGGATCTTCTATCCACTTGGGGTGCCACCCCACCCCATATGGAGGGACCAATGAAATAGAATCTCCATCTATCTGACCTCTGATTCCTATGTTAGATGGATGAGATGACGATTCCACTTTGTTGGTCCTCGATCACTATGTTGGGGGTGGGTAGAAAATCCAGACTCAGAGCTGAGAGGTGACAAAGTCATGGGGGGCAGGAAAGACGATGACTGACCTGATCCACTCCCAATTTAGACTGCGCAGCCCTTCTTGAGGAGCCTTGTGTACAGCCTCGCCCGTAGCATGGGAGGCCTGGTCAATGTGTTGCTCTGCGGCGTTAGCCGAGTTGAGCAACAATAAGGACACCAATACCAAAACAACAGCATAGGCCGCTAACTTTGCCATCTTAATTGTCTTCTTAATTTCTTTCTCTCTCTCTCTCTCTCTTCTCTGTGCTGTTGTGTTTCCGAAGGCAAGAGGAGTGGGGAGTTATTTATAGTGTGGATATTGTAGTTTTGGGGTAGCGAATTATGAGGGTTCTGGAAAATTGTTCAAAACGTCAAAGGCTTCTAATGCATTTGAACCATTGAAAGATACAATTAAGAAAAACTAAGCTGTCCAAAAAAATTTTAGACATGGCTGTTGCTAAACCAAACAGCCTGGGTAGAAAGGCAATCTAACAGAATGTGACCTAAGGTAAACGACAAAGTAGGAAGACGGTTCCAATAGTAAAGAGACGAGAAAAGTGAGGGAAAAAAGGGTGAGAAAGGTACGTGGTGTGCACAAAGAATGGCGAATGCTCACGCTTAGAGTTTGGTGTTTTCAAGATTTTCTGATGGTGTGGAAGTAGTGAATGGTGCGGATCGAGTTGATTTCACTTTGTTGGTATTTTTTCGTCCAAGTTATTGTAAGATCAAAGGTGATCAGGTTCGTTGAGGTTGATGGCAAGCATGAAGAACACACATATACAAAATTGGATGGCGTGAAGACTTCAAGTTTCTTTATAAATTTTTTCGATGGCCATAATTTACCTTGTGGTAACAACAGGTGAAAAATATATTTACGCAATAAGAGACAATCAAGACTCACAAGAAGAAATAACACATGTTGAACAAGATGACGGGAGATGACTGGATAGAGTTGAGGGATGTAACAATTAGTATGATCTAGTAGTATGTATTTTGCAGATAACACTCTTCGCAAGATCATCGGGTTGGTGGATCCAGAGAAAGTTTTGGCAAAACTAGAGAGCATTTAATATTTTAAGTCATTGACAAAGCGATTGTTTTTGAAAAAATAGTTATGTGGCTTTTGAATGTCAGAAAGAGTATAATTTGAGGTAAAATTGGATAAATTAAACATGATACTAACAAAGTTGTCTGTTCTAGATATTAAGATTGAATACGAGGATAAGAGAGTTCTCCTATTGCCTTCACTACCTCTTTTATTTGATTTATATTGTGACCACTACTATTCAATAAAGATACTCGCAAACTTCACGAAGTTATTGTTGCTATGCTAATGAATGAGGCATGTGAAAAATTACAATGAGGGTGTTGAATAGGCCTCCACACTGAGGGGAGGGGGTGACTCGGTGTTTGTTAAATTTTATTTTATTTTATTTTATTTTTTTACATTTTAATGATACCAAAATGTAACACAGTCATATGTCCTCCCGCCTCGCAATCAAGATTAGCCAAGTCTACTAGCACATACTCAAGATGTCTATGAATCAATCCCAAATATGGTTTTGTATTTATTCAATACATACACTATTCAACCGTTACCACGGTTTAGGATAAAATTTTGTTTCTATTCTTAATACTACAAAAGTGAGGGCAACAACCCCAAATTGCAAACCTAACAAGCACCCACTGGATAAACCTTACAATGAAATAATACAATAAAAATAGAAATCCCCCCATTACAAAGTTGAATCTAGGTTCATCAACATTCAACTATTATAACCTAAAATATAAAATAAGGATTTGACACAGGAAGAACTCAACAATCTTCCAATTTAGCAACCATGCAGTCTTCTCCAACCTCGAACTACACAATAATCACCAACATAGAAACTCCAGGAATCCCTTGAAAACAGAACAATGAAAATCACACAAAACCCTTAATCGCTCTTGATGCTCCCCCAAACTGCTCCACTATATATTCCTCTCATTTTTTGAACAATTTGAAAAAAATAAAAAGTGATCAATTTCATCTTCTTCGAACGAAGGAGATATTGTCTTCCAAAGTACGACCGCCAAAACCCTGAAATCGAGGGGCATAATGGTAATTAAATTGAAGTCTTGTGATGCAAAGACTGCAACTACTCGGCGGCAACTAACGTCGCTCATCAGATTGAGTTTTAAATCGTGAAATAAAAGCACGCCGTTAGATTGAATTCTAAGAATATTCGATTTGACATTAGTGTATGTTGTATATTCAGCCACTAAAATCAATTAAAATCGAATCTTTAAGGCACGTATAATGAGTGTGTTTTACACTCAATCAATACTTGTGTATCACCACACACAGCTGGATTCGAAGAAACGTATCATGCAATGTACAATAAAGCAGACGAATGAAATGGGGAATCTGGGCGGGCAGCATAAGGTGGGTTGGGATGTTGTTTGCCAACCGAAAGAAGAAGGGGGGACTAGGACTTGGATTGCGAAGGCTGCGTTGATTGGAATACAGCGGCTTTAATGCGTCATGTCTGCTGGTCTATTTCCTCGATCTAAGCAAGAGAGCTGTTGTTGGACACAGTTTGTTAACCAGAGATGGTTAAGGAAGCATTCTATTTGGTACATGCCTCAACCAAGTCAGTTAGCGGCTGGTTGCACCCGTAAAAGGAAACTCTTTTGTGGTATGGTCCATGGTTGATTAATGGACCCATTGCCCAGTCTGGTTTATTGATTTCTGCTGCTCTTGGCCGTCATGCCTTTGAGCGTGTTGAGTACATTTGATTGGATAATCAGAGGTGGATTAATCATACGTACCCACGATCCAGCCCTTGAGGATAGATGGGAAGAGGTTCTGGCAACGAAAATTCACAGCAAATTTCGGGAAGATTTGGTTGTTTGGACGCCTACATCCAGTGGGAAGTTCAGTTTGAAAAGTACATGGGACGTGGTGCGTGGTGGTTGTGAGCGTAAGGAATGGTATAGTTCTGGTATGGTTTCCTCATTCACAGCCTAGATTCTCATTTGTATGTTGGGTAGCGTTGTGGGGTAGATTGCCTACATTATCCGTTTCTAGGCTAGATGGGGATCTGTGTCTGATCCCACCTGTTATCTTTGCTGCCATACGGTTGAGACAACAGATCATCTTCTATTTGCTTGTAATTTCTCATCTGCGGTGTGAGGGGATATGCTGAGGCTCAATGGATTCAGTAGAGGGCCGCTGGGCACTGGGCACTTGGAAGGAGGAGGTGGATTGGTTGGTTTCTTATTTCAAGGGTGGTTCTATCTTATCTTCGGTTAGAAAGTTACAGTTTTATCTCTGCGGTTTATCGGCTTTGGCAAGAAAGGAACGCACGAGCACATCACAAGAGGCCAAGTTCTGCTTTGGTAATTGTGAGGAATATTGTGTGCGTGATGTTAGAGGCAGGTTTTCAAACTTGGACAATTGTCATCACAGGCAGGTTTTTTGAAAGGTGGAACATTTCGGTGTTGTTTTCCTTACCATTGCCCACTTATCATACATGGCCTATGCCGCCGGTTGGGTGGGTAGCAATCAATTGCGATGGTTCGGTAAGGAATGGCTTTGGAGGGTATGGTGCTATTGGTAGGAATTATCGAGGGGAGCCAATTTTTGCTGTTGCTGGTGGACTTTATAAGACCAATGTTGTGGGTACGGAGTTGCATGCGATTCGGTGTGGCTTGCAGCGGGCGAGAGACTTCAACTTATCGCAGGTCCAAGTAAGATCAGATTCTCAGGTGGCAATTCAGATGGTGGTTGGGTATTACATGGTTCCTTGGGGTGTTTTGTGGTTAGTAGAAGAGATCCGTGATCTGCGTGATTCTTTTCGCAGTTGCACTTTCACTCATCATGTGAGGGAGATAAACTGTTGTGCGGATTATTTGGGTGGCTATGTGTCTGTGCCGCAAATAGTCCATTTTAGTTTACAAAGCCTTCCTTTGGTTCTATCTGAGATGATACAGAATGATGCCAAAGGAAAGGTCTATTCTAGAATGTAATATGTTCCTATTATAGTATATAAAAGCGCCCTTTTAACTAAAAAAAAAAAAAGTAGACCAATGAAGGGGGAATTGTTATCCTCTCCTGTAGCTACACGGTGTAGTAGTACTAGGGATGTAAACGGATCGGATTCGGCTTGGATAGTGCTATATCCGCATCCGCATCCGCATCCGCATCCGCATCCGATTAGCTTTTGGACGGATTTTGATAGTGCTAAATGGATACGGACACGGACACAGATACAGATCGGATATTTTATCCGTTTACATGTAAATATAGCTTTTCGTATAACTATAGCCTATCCGTATCCGTATCTGTTTAGCTTTCGGACGAATTCGGATAGTGCTAAACAGATACGAACACGGATACGGAAACAGATTTCAGCTATTCATTTACATCCCTATGTAGTATTACATCGTGTGGCGCAGTAGAGACCATGTGGCACATTGGGCCCCACATGGTGCACATGGGCTTTGCAACTACCGCACGATACAGTACTGCACCGTATAGTACTACATAGGATAAAAATTCATGAAGGAGTTTGTGCAAAAATCTGACGGAACACCATCTTCTCTACTGCATCAAAATCACCCTATTTTTTATTTTCATTTTAGTTCCTTTATTCTTGCTTCGGATAAAAAATTAAAAAGTTTAGTTAGTCTAAACTCCAAAGGAAAGGAGGTTCACCACTAAAGGTCGATTTCAAAGTGACAACCTTTTAACATTCAATTTCCCAATTTTTTAATAGAACACTGTATGCTTCCCAAAATAACCTGAGACTTGAGGGAAAATTATCTCATCTAGTTCCCCAATCCATCTAACAAAAGGGGTGGGGGGGGGTTTTTTTTTTTTTTTTGGTCCACTATCTGTCTGACTGCCAATTGGTCTTTAATTAAAGCTGAGAGAGGCTGAGTGAGTGAGAGAGAGAGAGAGAGAGATTCTCTTCACCCTAGGGTGCAAAGGTGCTCAATCTTTACAAGAAATATTTGGTTTTATTATTATTTTTTTTTTATTAAAAGAAAAAAATGCTTATTTATGAATACCTGTCTGACTGCCAATTGGTCTTTAATTAAAGCTGAGAGAGGCTGAGTGAGAGAGAGAGATTCTCTTCACCCTAGGGTGCAAAGGTGCTCAATCTTTACAAGAAATATTTGGTTTTATTATTATTTTTTTTTTATTAAAAGAAAAAAATGCTTATTTATGAATACGCTATTATTATATGGGAAGCAGTTTTCTGTAAAGGGAGTGTATCTCTTGGGGAGGGTAGAGATTTTCACATGGGAGGAGATAGACTAGTGAGTCTTTACAGCCATTCCCTGGACAGAGAACTTTTTCCCCTTATTATATTAACTTATTGTTACAGGAATTAAAATAACGTCTTTTGTGGAAAAACTATGAATTAGTAATTCCCAAGTAATTCCCAACATCATATTAAGGAACTGAATTCCTGAATTTCGTTTCAAATAATAATAATAATAAAATTAAGTAGACCCAATTATAAACGTTAAGGTGATGATGCCCTTTGAACTTCTAGTGATGATTTCCTCCAACGGTGCTTGTGGGCTCATAGGGCATGTTTCGTTCTAAAATGTCTCTGAAGAACACACAAACCAAAATATAATTTAAGTTATGATAGGAATACTACTGAACCATAAAATAATTGAGAGATTTATTAGGACTGATGAGGGAGGGAGGGAGGGAGGGAGGGAGGGAGGGGGAAGGAGCCGAGCAAGTCTGGATCTTCTATCCAAGTGGGGTGCCACCCCACCCCATATGGAGAGACCAATGAAATAGAATCTCCACCTGTCTGACCTCCTCTGATTCCTATGTCAGATGAGATGACGATTCCACTTTGTTGGTCCTCGATCACTATGTGGGGGGTGGATAGAGAATCCAAACTCAGAGCTGAGAACTAACAAGTCATGGGGGGCAGGAAAGACGATGACTGACCTGAGCCACTTACAAGGAGGAGAGAGACAGGTAAAGGGTCTGACACTCCTAGATAGTAGGGGTGTCAATGGGTCAGGGTGATCCATGGGTCGGGCCTGCCTAAACCCTGACCCTGACCCAACCTTAACAGGACCAAGAAACCCTCAACCCTGACCCGACCCTGCCAGGGTTTTCCCATAGATAAATCTCTGGGATTTCCTCTTGTTTCATGATCGGAGGCAACTCCGCATCCTTCAACATACCCAATTAATAATAATTAATATAAACCAATAATAATCTTCAAAGGAACAAACTCAGAAGCTTCTGCTGCCACTAAGAAAGTCATTTTTTTTTGGTCGACTCCATCCAAATCGAAGAATTGTGAAAAGAATTAAAATAAAGGGCCTCTCAAAATTTGTAAGAAATTGAGAGAGAGAGAGAGAGAGAGAAAGAGAGTTTTGTAAGAAAAAGACGTACCAATCTTCTGATCTTTCTCACAGGAGAAGACAGAGAGAAATCTGAGAACTCATCATACACTTCTTCAAGGTCCTTCCGCTTCATCGTCATCGATAAATATCCCGTCATATTGACTACAGAGGAACCACCAAAGAGTGAGTGACGAAACCCTAACTCAAAACGATGAGATTTCCCGTGATCACAACTCCATACCAGGAACGGAAGCAACGAATTCCAAAACCCAACCAAAAAAATGCACAAAATTTGTTATGAAAAAGTTCAACCAGAAATCTCTCGCTGTGCTAGTGTTTTTTTCTACTTCTCTCGCTATCTATTTCTCAGTCAGAGCCGCTTTGGATTCTGATTTCTGGATGCAATCCACGTGCCTTCTGTTGCGGTCTTTGAGACGACACGACACAGAATCTCTCTTTCTCTAGACTTTTCCAGAACTCCACCCTCAATTTGTCTTTTCAGATCGAGTAAGGAAAAGGATGTTTCTTGGTCATGAACATACCTGTGCCAAGAGAACGTCGTAGCAGGTCAAGTGGAGGAGAAACAAGTTCCTCAATGCTTGAATGCTTGATACCTTGATCGTAGCAGGAAAGGAGGAAGTGAAGAACCAAGGATGAGAAGTAGGGGTCTCGAGCGGCGCTTTCCTCAAGATATGGATGAAGAGTGAAAACGAAATTGGGTATTAAGGTTTACTAGTTTACCCTCAAGAGATGGGCGTTTTTGTCTTTTCCATGACAAATTGTACATAATTACAACTATACATTGCCTATAACTAATACAGGGTCGGGTTAGGGTCGGGCCGGGCTAAGCCCGGGGTCTTATCCCCGACCCCACCCGACCCTGCCAGGGTCAGCCAAAATCTCAACCCCGACCCGCTCTTCGGACTGGCAGATCAGGGTCGGGTCCTGACCGGGCTCAGGGCGGGTTCGGGCCAGCCTGGCATTATTGACACCACTACTGGATAGAAAACTTTCTTTTTTATTTATTTTTTAAATCTTCGAGTAAAGATATGTTCTGATTCTATAGATAAGGATTAATTAGGAGGAAATTTTCCTTCACCAAATTTCAGTTCAAGACATGTTCTAATTCTATGCACTAGGATTAGGAGAAAGTTTTCCTCTTCACCCACGTTGAAGGAGACACCAACTAGGGTCATTATTATTCTTTCCCTCCCCCATTTCGTATTTATCGAAGGTCTGAAATGCCCTTCACCATTCCAAAACTGGGGGTAAATTTCCCTTTAAAAAATTGCCGATTTAAAGAAGGATTGCCAAGAATTGCCAAGAATCGCCGATTTAAAGAAGTGGAGAGGAAATCCAAAAATCCCTATTTATCTCTAGAGCGTGGATCTCCCTTCTTCCATTTCATCCTAAGTGCGTTGAAGTCCGCCGCATTGGGCGGGGAACAAGATGGATTTTTATCTGCTGCTATACTGACACGTGCCATTTAGCTGTTGTACAAATATAGATGTTTGACACGTGTACTGACGTAATCTAACGGTCACAAAACAGATAGGTAAGATTTTGATTTTTCTTTTTTTACTTTTGTTTTTTAATTTGTACTTCTTTTATTTTTGATTTTCACTTTTTTATATTTACCTTTCTCTCTTTTGTCTCTTCCCCTGTCTTCCCTTTCACGAGAAGTTTCCGATTTGTTTCTCTCTGGTCTCCGGCCACTCCCCTCTGAAGAATCTCGCCGGTGATGGAGCACTGTGAAAAGCTAAAAGTCTTCTCCGTCGGCGCGGCAGTTTGAAGAATCTCTGGTCCGACCTCTTCCGTCTCCAACGCAGCTGTCGTCTATCTCTTGAGAACGGCAGATCTGGTTTGCGATCGTTTCGTTTCTCTTGCCGTGACTGCAACTAGAAATCTGGGTTTTGAGATCTCTGGTAAAGTCTTCGCCCTGACTCGGTGATTTATTGTAACACCGTCACTTTTTTTTTCTTTCTTTTATTTGTTTGTGAGACCGATGGCTTGTCCAACCTCCATAGATCTGATTTATTCCAAGTTACTCAGTCGGTGATTTATTCCTTTAACAGTGACACTTGATGGGTAGGGTTCTTAATAGTTTAGGTAAATAATTAGAGGAAAGCAAAATGATGGGTAGAGTTCTTGATGGGTAAGGTTATTTCAGGATTCCTATTTCTAGGGTTCCACTGATTCCCGGATTAGAATCAGTGGAGGTGGATCCCATGTTTAGCTCTGTATATACTTGAACCTTGAGTCACATTCATGCATTTTTCATGCTTTCAGTCTGTTTGTGAGAATCTAGCTTGGATTCTGTGTGAGCTTGGACCTGTAACAAAATATACTTATTCTGTAGCCAAAATAACATAATTATAATCTACCCCCAAAAAAAATTATTATCATGAACAATCAGCCTAGACCCAGTAGTTTTGCTTTTGTTTTTTTTTTTTTTTTTTTTCTGTGTTTTTAAATCAAAGTAGCATATTTTAATTTCAGCCTAGCCTGTGATGTTTGATCACAAAATATTTCCTTTTAGAGACTCTGTGAACCCAAGGATTACAGTTTCAATATCGAGATGGTAATTTTAAGAGATGTATCATATCTTATTGAAGAGATGCAAAACATTAAAGATGCACATCGAAATGGTTACGAAACATAAGGAAGATGGGGACAGAGGACGCTTGGTTTTTTTTTTTTTTTTTCTGTTTTTAGAACCAAACATAAGGACGCTTGGTTTGTTTGGAGATGCCAACATTCCTTTTTTCTCTTTAAGTACCTCCTTGATGGTTAGCACAAGAAATATGCACTAATGGTTACAATTACAGGTTCTTATTTCTTTGGGAGGAAGGTGGGGACAGAGATCAGAGAGAAATGAAGGTTTCGTGAAAGCAGGTGAGCGCTGAAGACTTTAGCAGTGGTCCATCGCCGGCGGAGCTTCAAAGTGGTCGGAGACCAGAGAGAAATGAAGGTTTCGTGAAAGCAGGTGAGCGCTGAAGACTTTAGCAGTGGTCCATCACCGGCGGAACTTCAAAGTGGTCAGAGACCAGAGAGAAATGAAGGTTTCGTGAAAGCAGAGAGAAAAAGAGAGGGAAATGGGAAAATCAAAAATAAATGAAAAAGCAAAATGAAAAAAAGGTAAAAACAAAAGTAAAAAAAGAAAAATCAAAACCTTACCTATCTCTTTTATGACCGTTGGATTACGTCAGTACACGTGTCAAACATCTAAGTTGATACATCAACTAAATGGAGCACGGCAGTACAGTAGCAGATAAAAATCCGAAGAAGACAATGTCTCTTTTGTTTAGGATTGCAAGAAGAAACTTGAATAGAGTTACGGTTACAGTAGCATTTTGTCAATGGAAGGCCGAACGACTAGCGTGTTATTATTTTCTGATACGACAATTGTATTTTTCAATCGGAAAGATTTCTTTCAGCGCCGAGAGTGTGAAACTGTTCACAGTGTTTTAGGAGTTAGATTCGTTGGATGGCAATCCTGTACTATTTAATGATTATATGAATCTCTGTTGGAGGCTGTGCCTTGGCAAAAGTCCGTTTCAATTGGATATATTCTTAGTCTATATCGGCACAGTCTTGCCTCACGATGATTATATAAATCTATATGCCCCTTCTGAAATAGAAGGATTTCAAGGGGGACAACCAATTCAATTCTCCTAACACATACCGAAGCAACAAAGCCAACGGTAGACACAACCACTGCTCCAAGAAGACTAATGTTCTTGTTAATTTGTAAACTCGTTTAATCTTAGGGAACATTATATGATATTCCACCTTCAAATTCTCAACAAGAATAAAATCCATAACCCTTGCCCGTACTATATAATGACTATATGAATCTCTGTTGGAGGCTGTGTCTTGGCAAAAGTTCGCTTCAGTTGGATGTGTTCTTAGTCTCAGTGCAGTCTTGCCTCGCGGTGATTATATATATCTATATGTCCATTCTGTAAGAGAAGGGGTTATGGATTTTATTCTTGTTGAGAATTTGAGGATGGAATATCATATAATGTTCCCTGAGATTAAGAGGGTTTACAAATTAACAAGAACATTAGTCTTCTTGGAGCAGTGGTTGTGTCTACCGTTAGTTTTGTTGCTTCGGTATGTGTTAGGGGAATTGAATTGGTTGTCCCCCTTGAAATCTTTTTATTTCAAAAGGGGCATATAGATGTATATAATCATCGCGAGGCAAGACTGCACCGATATAGACTAAAAACACATCCAACTGAACTGGACTTTTGTCAAGGCACAGCTTCCAGCAGAGATTCATATAGTCATTATATAGTACGGGCTTGCCATCCAATGAATCTAACTCCTAAAACACTGTGAACAGTTTCACACTCTCGCTGTTGGAAGAAATCTTTTTGGCTGAAAAATACGGTTGTCGTATCGAAAAATAATAGCACGCTGGTCGTTCGGCCTTCCATCGACAAAATGTTGCTGTAACCGTAACTCTGTTCTAGTTTCTTCTCGCAATCCTAAACAAAAGGGACATTGTCTTTTTCGGATTTTTATCTGCTGCTGTACTGGCACGCTCCATTTAGTTGCTGTATCAACTTAGATGCTTGACATGTGTACTGACGTAATCCAACGGTCATAATACAGATAGGTAAGATTTTGATTTTTTTTTAGTACACTGTACACAGGTGAGCCGGCCAATCAATTAAAACCATGTATTTAAGAGAGCCAACATCAACATGAGATAAGAGTTTTTTTGAGTCACAACTTAGCTTAATGCTTACCCACAGGCCACAGCTAATGACTTTTTCTACCTACACACACATTATTTTTCTCTGTTTCTTTAGGGGAAGGTGTTTGTACACGAAGAGATTCTCTCATCAATTCCATCAAATAAAAGGTGTAGGAATTTTTATGTCATTTTGATTTGACATTTATGTCAATCTGACTGCAGGGTGTTTTCATGTGCGATCGTACATGAAAGCATGAAAACTTTTGCCATTTCTTTAATGGAAAAAGTTTTCCTTCATCACTGGAGTGAGGAATCTCTTCCCCACGAATGTTGTGACCCTAACACTTTTGGATCATCATTACATTCCCAACCTTGCTACTGACGAAGTTGAAGTACCCTCCCTAATTCAATTGGATGGTACAAATGGAATGTGGTGTGGATAATTACTTGGTGTAGAGAAACTCGATCCTTCAATTTTTTGTAGAACAAGTCTCACAACAATAAACCATTACTATTGTACCTGGGATGTGACCATTTCATAGGTCGTGTTTGTTTGTAGGGGGTATGGGATGGAACACTTAGAGGAATAGGTCCCATATCTAGCAGGGTGGGATAACAAGGAAAGGGGAAGGAAGGAAGGAAGAATCATTGTAGCTTCGCACCCCAATTTCACTTAGTTGGCAGAGGGAGAATTAGGGAGGGAAATTGCAAGGTTGTATTACTATTTTCTTCTCTTGATCTTAGTGGAAATTCGAATTACTTTGTGGATGTAGGTCGTATTGCCAAATCATGTAAATATCTTGTCTCTTGTATGATTGTTTCTTTTATTTTTGTTCATGTTGATCTTGCACATACCGAATTCATAAGATGCTCACATTGATATAGAGAGTTTTTTTTTTTTTTCTAATGGAGGCAAGAGTTATTAGTAGTGGATTCAACAACTAGAAGAGGGTCATTGGAGGGGTGGGGGGGGGGGGGGGGGGGGGGGGGAGGGGGACTCCCGCCACTGCGGGGTCTAGGGAGAGTTGTTTCTCAACCCCAACACAGTAATCCAACCATCAGTCTTATAGTATGAGTGTGGCTTGTATCTACTGGAGATACTACATAGCACGACAGAGAAGCAGATAGTGGTTGCAAGAATTCCGTGAACAATGCAAGAGTCTCACTATTTTTGGTAGGATTTTGAAGGTGGGAGTGGCAATAGGATCCGTTTCCATTAGGAAGTGGGAGAGAGACAAACACATTGTTGGACAGTCTGACGATGTGCCCAGCCTTTTTCCTTAGCATAAAATGTGGTTTATGTGTTTCACCAAAAAAAAAATAAATAAATAAAGGGAAAGAGATTTCTGGTTGGTCGTGTAGTCCCTGCACCAACGTGGGGGCCAATGAGAACACACATAAGGGCATCAATACGAATGAGATTTTTAATTTCAAAAAGGGTCTATCGGTAATTTTGCATGCTCCTGTATCTAGGCGAAAGAACCACGCTACCAAGTAGCATTCTTTATCCCATAAATAAATAAATGGAAAAGAGAACACTACCTGGATGCATGGGGGCGTGGTGGTCATTTCACCCAGCCATGTGTCTGGCGCAAGATCAGCTTACCGCACACGCCCAAGTAACGTTCTTCAAACAAATTGTGGAATGTGTAGCAAAGTAACGGATTTCGGGATTTTGTGTGAATTCTTCAACAATTAAATAGTGGCCTATCCTTCAAAAATATATACCAGGGGCAAGGGGATGAAAGAACATGAACCCTCCCTCCCCTAAGCCCTAGCTAGCTAGTTCCAACTTTTAACTTAACTTCAATGTATGAAGATGAAAAACATATTTTAGACAGATAGATTGATTGAATCAAACTGTTTGGTCTATACATTAAGTATCAAACGGGGAAGGAAAAAAAATAATAAGAAGAAAACAAAATGTTTGAACAGTTCGATCACAGCAAGCAAAAGTTTTAAAAACAGTCACCAATGTCTTGTTCGCCATGACTAGCTATTGGCAATGTGTTTCTTGTGGAAGTGAAGCATAAAAATATTCATCCTCTAACTTTTAAGTCATCCTAGCTTGGCTAAGATGTCAGTTGAGAATTGGAAAATCAAAATCAAAACGTAATCATTTCGTTTGAATCAAACTAATTCAGTTAGGTTAGTTTAGATCGAATCAAAGTAATTTAGTTTGATTTTGATTTTGAAAAATGCAATTTCAGAGGTGTTATCTTGAATTATTATCGTGTCAAGTACTGGACGTGGTCAAGTGTGCATCGTGCGGCTGGGCACCGCCCCACCGTGCACACATGGGCGGTGCCCAAGCGCACGATACACACTTGACTGCATCAAGTACTTGACGCGATAACGATCCGCGTTATCTCACGATGTCCTATGAGTGGACGTATGTAGGAATTAAACACCACCAAGTAGAGATCTTTTTCCCCATCTATCTATATAAACTGAATTTAATTCATAATAAACTTTACAATTTATGTGAAATAGATTTCTTTGTTGAATTGTGTAAAAAAGGTTGAATGGTATCCGATTTGATATTGTGAAACCAACAGACAGCCTTAATGGCACCCATTTCCAACATTAATCAATAGTATCGTATATTCTTTTAGTTTTCTTAATTTGGACTCAATAGTTTATATAAACAAATAAAATTTTCAAAGTAATTGATAGATTCATGTATGTAAAATAGATGATTCTTCTGCTCAATAACTCATAATAAAGTTCATACGTCATGTTCAATATATAGAATGATAATAGAAAAGCTATTTAGTAAAAAATTTGCTGATAGGATTGATTGATTGATTGATTCTGCTCATACGTTTTCTTTCTTGTGGGGATATACTTTCCTTTTATCTTCACTTTCTGGATCACATCCCAGCCAGCACCTTTGCCTGCCTTCAATTTTTGTTACAAACCATTCGTTCAACCTTCTCTTTTACAAAATGTCCATCAAAAGCTTAGAATCTTTCCACCACTTGGTGTTTCTCTGGGCATCAATTCCTGTTCTCCCGATCGACGTCTTAGTCTGAATTTTTTATTTTTTCGAGGTAAATAGAGTATTTGGGTTCTCTTCCTCTATTTCAAAACGATAACTTCTTCCAGATGATGATTACCAAGCCTCTAATAAAGCTCTGTTCTTCTTCATTCTCGATTTTGAAAATTTAAACTTCACATTAGTTTATCTAAAAAGTTCCTCAATGTTGCAATTTTCAGAATAATAGATGTTAGTCTCACATTGGATACGGAGAAGTGTTTTCCTTTGGTTTATATATAATTATGAGTTATTATCACATGTTATTTATGGAAAAGATTTACGGGGCACTTGCGAACGTGTGTGTGTGAGACATAATGTGATGCTTTAGTGACGCACTTTGCACTTCGCACGTGACGGTGTTTGATCAAAGGGGGCAGGTCAGGTTTGCTGCAACCCTGTAGAAACAGGAGGGTGTAAATACTGTCTTAAGGATAGAACGACTTTGTTCGACTCAGGCCTTTCTCATCCTCTCCTTTTCGTATCTGATTTCTAACATTGAATTTTAAAGTTTCATTCTATCCCGTAAAGTCTCATGATCCCTGATCGCATATTCACGGTTGTTTGTTTCAGATCTTCTTTCAGCCTTTTTCCCTTCTCTATTTTGATCGAGTTACTATTATTTTGTTCAAGTTGCAGGAAACAGTTGCAGGCTAGAGAATTAGAGATCGAAAGGTCGTTAACTCTTCGAAGCTAATTTGAAGAGAGAAGATCGAGGGGAAGAGAAAGAGATGTCTTCTCCAAGCAAGAGAAGAGATATGGACGTCATGAAACTGTAAATTTGTTTCTTCTCCCTTTCATCCCTTTCTACATATCTATATACTTTCTATCTAGGCTATGTACAAGTAGAAAGTTCTGTTCCAGTCCCAGATAGGAGATAAAATTCCGTCTTAAATTATTTTCTGGTTTGGGTTAGTGATGGATCCATTCAATATTGTGTCTTTCGTTGGTTGATGATTGATGGCTTTTTATATGTGTACACTTGTACTGTAGATATGATTATGGGTTGAATTTTTATCTCCTACAATTCTGACGCCCTCCAATTCCCCTACAATCCCTCACATGGGAGCTGAAATGATCACTTACCCACTGCCTGGACACATTTTCCAAGGCAATGGGTAAGTGGTCAGTTCTACCACCCCAACATTGACGAGAGGCATGTAAATGGTCGCTGAACCCCTCAGTCACTCACTCACCCCTTGAGACATAATAATAATTTAGCTTTCTTAATGTTTTCTTTGTCAAACAGATCCGGGTCAGTCTGTCTTGACGTTATCAACCAAACATGGAGCCCTATGTTCGGTAACCACTCTCCTCCTCCTCCCCAAAGAAACTACTCTCTTGTGTAAAAATTTTCATTGCCTAATTTGGATATGGAGTATAAATCATTTGCTTGTGTTAGTTATTGGACTATAACTGCTCTAACTCCACCATGTCTACCGTTGCTTTCCAAACAGATCTCGTAAACATTTTCGAGGTGTTTCTTCCTCAGCTATTGCTCTATCCAAATCCATCTGATCCTTTGAATGGTGAAGCAGCAGCCATGATGACAAGAGACCGCGAAGGTTACGAGCGAAAAGTAAAAGGTACAATTCGACTTACCCAACACTATCTCCATTCTATAAGCCATTGTAGTCCCTCATGAGAAAGATTGTGTAAACGGATTTCTGAGCTGCATGCACCTGACCATCCAATCTACTATGCCCTGAACCATCCGAGAAATTGGAAGTTCCAAAGACCAATGCTCTACCCATCACCATTATTTTCGTAGGACTTTAGCCTATGTGATGTTTCTTCAAACTGCCATTCAGTCACATATTAATCCAATAAGTTTTGGTTCAGTACCTGTTGCACAACTACTAATAGTATTAAGGTTTGGTTTCATCAACCACAACTGCACAACCTATATATGTTGCCAGTAGATTTTACAGCCGCTAGGCACTTTTTTTTTTTTGTTTTTTTGGGTGGAAAGAGAAAATGCATTAATCTAAGAGAATAGAAGGTCTACAATGTTGTTCATAAAATAACCTTTTCATCTTCCTACTTCTAGCTGCTAGGCACATCAATGTTGATCAAAATTAATGAAGCCAATTTTGCATGCATGAGACAATCGATCTTCTTGGGTCAGTACTCTGATGTACTATTTCTCACTTGTGAATATAACAGAGCACTGTGAGTGGTATGCTAAGGCAGATGACATCCAAGGTCAGCAAGAAGAAGCAAGTGATGATGAAGATGTCAACATGAGCAGTGACGATGAAATGAATGTTGAAGGCATTTGATTAGACTATTAACTACTTTGTAAATAAAATTTGTGAACAATTGTATGATTACCCTGCTTAGTCAAAACTTCTTTGTAATTTAAGAATTTCTGCATTATCAACAGAAAGTTCACTTGAATGTAAATGGCCTTGGAGCTATTTGTTGTACAGGTAGACCATGGTGAAGATGAAGAAGCCTGCCATCTACAACCAAACCCAAGTAATGTCAGAGGAAATGCTATTTAAGAAAACTTGAGAAGCTGATCATCTCATGGAGGATGGAAAGAGATCTTACTGATGAAAATGAAGCTCCATAATAAGGAAAAGCTGTCGTTATAAATCTTTCATACTCGTTGTGTCTGCAATGCAAGAATTCCAAATGTTTGAAGTACAAACAAGAAATTTTTTTTTTTGACTAATGTGTTATAAATTATTTCTAAATTAAAATGACATGGTACTGGCCACAAACCAGGATTCTTGCCAACGTCACATGAGTTATATATATATATGGATAGCGACTCAATAAAAGAACATGGAGACTTATTAAATAACAAAGAGGCAAAAGTTTCTCTGTGGTTTTTCCTCAAAGAATACTGGTAGGTGTGCTTTCCAGTAGAAAAGACAAACACAGAAATAAACACCGGGGGGGGGGGGGGTGGGGAGGGGACAGACCACGATTTGGATTTCTATTAATAGGGAAAAACAGTCTGAAAATGAGCAGCAGTGGCATCTGGCGTTATCACAAGAGCAGACTAGGAGCAATCTAGGGCTCAAGTTGTTAGGTTAGCAGCATAGGATTATATATACAGAACATACAAAAACATATTACATAAAAAGTATATCCATACCTGCTTCGAAAGAGACAAGCTTGTATATCCAAGCCTCTGGTATTCAACCTTGAATTGGAAAACTCCATAAACATCTGGTACCTTGAATGAAGTAAAATAGCGACCCTGCAACAAAACAGGTCCACATGTAGAGCTAGTTTTCACTGAAAGCGCACGCAAGCTTAGTTTTCAATTTTCATTGAAAGCGTAAGCTCACACGTAACTGCAACTTGGAGATCAAAATGAGTACCTTCCCATCAGTTGATAAAGTTTTCAACACATAGGGGCTCATCATGTAGAATTGCACTTGGACATCATCGGCCGTATATGGTTCCCAGCTGGATCCAGACCACTCATAGACCTCCACAGAGTACTCCTTCAACCAGAAATAGAGAAGCACGTAAGAGGCAACCAAAAGCTTTTACCCTATTTGTGGGGTGGGGTTGTTTTATTTTCAACCGATGATGCTTGGCATGCCATGGCATGGCATGGAAAAGGGTGGTAGCCAATTACCAGGTCATCACTGATCCTGTAGATTGCTGGTTCATCTGTTCCCCAACTTTGTGGTGCCTAACATTCACTGCCTACAAAATAGAAAGGTGACTTACTGAGATGCACTGCAAGATGATGATGCAAAGTATATTCTTGCAAATAAATATTTAACCATAGTAACCAATTTTTTTAAGTGTTGGAAATGAGAAATAAAAAAAAAAAGGTGGCCTTTCTTATTTATCTACAATATGTTCGCTACCATCCAGTGAATTTGATAGATCGGTTTGATTAAAGTGGAGAGCAAGAACAAGAGAATTTACTGAAATGACTCACCTTGAGATGACCCCTTTCATGGAAGATCCATTTACTGAGTTCAGTAACAAACAGCTCATTCCCAGATTTCACAAATCTGTTATCACAAAGTAGATTTTCCATGAGTGTCCAGCCATTAACAGGATATTTGTTTCACAAACATCTAAGATGGCAGATGCACAAATTCTGGTTGGATACTCAAAACTTATCTCACTGTCCTGCAGTTACAAACTAATTTATCCAGAAAACCAAAACCTAGATTCTATGTAAAGTGTTGTTTAAGATTAATAAAAAAAAATGTCATAAAATATCGCAATAAATTCCAAAACAAGTGGTTATTAAATTAAGTTATTGCTGAATAATCCCACTTCAGTCTGTTCAACTTTTTTTTTTGTGATAAGTAACAAAGATTTCATTGCAAAAAGAACAGCTAAGATACAAGACAGAGAGTTCAAAGAATATAAGTAATATTGAACCAGTAAAGCCAGTGAGATCAATCACAACAAGATCGCATATAGGGGACACCACCATACCCAACCTACTGAATCACCACAATAAGGTTTGACTGGAATCACCACCAAGTGGTGTTACTACTTCAGGAAAATCTCAGCTAAATGGGGTCGACAACATGGATCCCTGCCCTCCAATAGGCTCTATCTGAGGTCATACTTGGCACAAGACCCAGACTATGCATGAACACCTGTGGTCTTCCTTCCCATCCATACTCATTGCTCTCTGGATACTCTTGACCTTCCTTAGTAGACTTGTCCATTTTTTCATTCGAAGTGGCAGGGAGCAACTTTAACAACCAAGGCATGAACACCTTTGCTAGTGATGTCAACTCGGAAGAGCAAGAAGCTCCACAGGTAATTCCCACAAGGTCACAACAAAAGCGGAAGAACCTAATTCCAACTTCCAAACCAAGATTGTCAATTGTCATCTTGTATTTTCAATCATCCTTCTACCATCAGGACCTTTATAGGGAAAGAGCTCGTTGCTTTCACATAAATCATCTTCCTAACCATCACGAATTTTTACTTTAATGGTAAAGGACCATATCCTTAGTTGTGATTTCTCTGACTAAAAGTAAATTTTCCATGTGATGGCTGAATATTTTGAAGCTCGGGTTGAGGCAGTCCTCATTATGACCCTCAGTCAATTGAAATTGCCAGGCTAAAAAGATAGTATTGAATAACCATTTCCAGCTCCTCATCTGAGGCCTTGGCACCCACATACAAGTTTTATTTGCTAAAATATCCATGCACATCTCCTGCAGTTTCTCTTGCCTTTTATCCTCTCTTTTTTTTCTTTTTCTTTTTTTTTTGGGGGGGGGGGGGGGGGGGGGACCAATAAAGAGTCTTAACAATATTTTCAGAATAAATTTCCACTCCTTGGGGTATTTCCACTAACACATGGACCAAAACATACACCACAGTCCATCAAAAGATCAATCAATGATTTTTTCTCTTTTTTTTTTTTTTGGGGGGGTGGAGGGGCGGGGTGTAGCATCAAAGGAGTATGGCTTCTCAGATCCCATCAAAAACTGCCTAAACCAGGATACCTAATTAGACACAAACAGGGCATATGTGGGTCTATGTATAACATAATGGTGGGACATAGGCTAATGAATAATCCAACAAAGGGCCAAAATTGGCTACCAAACATGTAATAATTATGAGGCAACATTGCATAAACCAGCATATCACTCAAATGAATAATCCAATCAAGTAATAATCATTATTTAGAAGTAAGATAAATGGAAAGTTAACACATGCCCTAGGTAGCTAGGATAATGGAAATTTATACTTGGACATTTTTTAATATATATATATATATATTTTTTTTTTTTCATATTATAAAACTACACTTAATTTTTATGCTACTGCAACAATAATCAGACATGTTTTGTCAAGACGGGCAATGCAATATCTAATAATCATATAAAACACCAGTACTTGTCCATGTCCATGTCTAAGTCATAAGAAACTAACTATAGTAGCATATAATGGCATCCGATTGTGGAATACTGATTTAGCAGACCACCACAGTATACAACTATACATTGCTCTGGACATTAATATTTTTCAAAGATGAAAAGTCCAAAGCAAAAGTAATATAACAGAGGCCCCGTAGACCAATAAACAAGATAAAGACCATAAAAAAAATTAAAAATAAGTAAATAAATCAACTCACTCACTTGATTGAACTTCCAGCCTCCTGAACACCTGATCTAAGAAATCTAAATCACAAAAGTATGCATTATCAGAAGATATTAGTAATTTAGTATACTTTAAAAGCAAATCCAGAACAACTAGAAGGTACTACATACCGATTGCTGAAGAGGGATAAGGACCCAGAGATCAATACACAGGCATTATTTCTTGCCTACAATGATACAGAGATATCAAATCAATTAATGTTTGGCAAATAATGATAGACGAAGCCATATTAATTAACAATGAAGGTACATCAATAATTCTGTCACCCTTCCCCCCCCCCCCCCCCCACAACAACACAGACACATAAGGTATCTCTAGTAATAGCCATTCAAGGTGAAAGCTCACATAGGTATCATCATGCAAATGTTAAATCCCCACTACCCACTACCACCATACAGAAGACTTCCTCTTTATAGATAATAAGATTTATTCATTATATAAGAGTAATATAAAGCACAAGGGCAGCATCATGACTAAGGGGTAGGTGGTCAAACCAAAAATAAAGGGTAAATTTTCAGTGTGCAGGCAGCTCCTGCATGATTCAATCACACAAATTGTCTACCATTCAATCATGACTAAGTGGTAGGTGGTCAAACCAAAAATAAAGGGTAAATTTTCAGTGTGCAGGCAGCTCCTGCATGATTCAATCACACAAATTGTCTACCATTCTGAATTTGGTAAGGCGATTGGGAATAATGTAGGCTGATTTCACCATGTCTGAGAACCTCAAAGACCACTCATTCCCCTATGACACCAACCATTGGCAAGTCTACGCCCCCAACAGGTCCCAAAAAGCCAGAACAACCACAGGTGAGCTAGTCCTGAAAAAGCCGCACCATCATAGGCCCCAGCCTCTTCTATGGGCATCTGTCATAGTTGATCAAAAAAGATGTCCAGGTGGAGGGGACAAAAAGAAATAATGACCCAAAATCAAGCTAAAAAGACTCTTAAGATTTTTATAATGAGCCCCATTGTTATTCCTCTGAATATCACCCATAACCAGTATCCTGAAGACTGGCCCAGCTGACTGGTTGAGCCAGTTGACCCATCATCTGGTCACTAAGTGATTGGTCACCTGTAATCTTTTTTTTTTTTTTGGGGGGGGGGGGGGGTTCCCTTCAAACCGTTGACTTGTCAATGATCCATTCAATCGGTCAGAAGACATGTTGACACAAGCTGGTTGAAGCATCAACAACCAACCACTGGGATCTACATGTATTAATAATATGGATTAATTTATTTCTTAAACACCAGTCTTTTGGACATCTTCTGGATACTTCAAAGATAAGTTGTCAGTGACGTACCAATAGGGATAAAACAGTCTCGGAACAGACAGGCATTCCTCCTCCCTCAAACAGTCTATAATACAACAGCTAGCAGAAATTTATGCAACCTATCTACTTAATACATAAGAATTAAATAGCTTCTCCCTTCATTTATTTATCTGAGAAAACTCCTTTGCAAAAGATAATACAAAACCTTTGTTGTACAAATTCTCCAACTACCAGAATTCATAACATCACTCTCAGCTAACCAGCAAGCACATTAAAACTATCACAAGAGCCTATAAAGTGCACAATTATAAGAAAATTTGGGGGTGGAAATGGAAAAAAATTTGTAAGCATTAATGAGAACATTGGCAAATAATGCCCGGAGTCCAAAAAAAAGACTTGAAACAAAGTACACAATAAAGCCACCAAATCCTTGGCACATACTATAAAGATTCACTAGAGGAACTGTTGAAAATAATTAAGACATGAAACATGCATAGTAGCTAAAATAGTCTGGTTTCATGGCATGGAGATAAATGATCAAAGCTATAACTTTGATAGCTAAAGGAGAGCTCAGAGGAGAACGAATAACTTTTCCAAAGGAGTAATACTGTGGATTTCGGGAAAGAAAGAAATCAAATGCAGATACAGTAAGTCAGCACCAAGATTAAGGACAATTTTTGGGAACAGTAACTAGTCCAGAACAACTGGTAGACCATTGTCTTGTTGCTGGCACGGTTATTCAAATACGTGTTATTGATTGAAGGCATTTGGGTTGCTGGGGTACAAATGAACAGCTGAGTGCGGAAAGCTTTTAGATTTGAAACATCATAAATATGCTTCCCTAGGGAAAATAATGAGGTACAGTTTTCAAAATACAGCAGAGGCGAAGAAAACAGGGAACAATTAATGTTGATCACCAAGAGATACCCCAACACAGACACTTTGCTGTTTCAATTAAGTCACTCATAGGGACGGTGACATAAAAGAATAAAACCCATGGAATCAAAGTAACATGGATGAAATGGAGATGTGGCTCTCACTCTTAGGTGTGGGGTGGCTAATGCATACTAGTCAAATTGAAAGGAAATTTTATTGCATCAGTACAACACCAACAAAGAATATTGAAGCAGAAAAAGTAACCAATATACATGGCATGAGCTTATAGCTAAAATGAGGGTTTGGATAGCGTGCATGTAAAACTAATTTTTAGGCAGCCTCAAGACATGATAAATTTTGAGATTTGGATATTTGCGGACACCATATTCTTCAAATTCCCAAGTTCGGTCAAAGATTAGAAGATTCTTTAATTAATAGTGGAAGCCATCGGAATGAAATAACTTATATAGTTTTGGTTCTCCTTCCCAACTTTCGCCATCTTTCTTTCTTTGTACGACTAGTGATTTGGGATACATACTGAAACATGCACAAGTGCATACCAACAGATATACAGCAACAGTTAAATTACCTGCACAACTGAAACTAAAGAGATTGCAGATCCTGTAAGTGATGGAGGAGTTGACAACTTGCTCTTTGGATTAGCAGAATACGCTGATGGTGAAGCTGATAGAACTTTTAATACCTCCAAATATGGAAGGGATCATGACAGGGACACATTTCATGCAGGCAATGAGAAGTAATAGGCCTAAAATGCATAAGCATTAGTAGGCACACCAGACTCACAACACACTTCATAAACGAAGAAACATTTCAATCACAAAGTCACTACAGTATTTACCAGGTTATTGGCAGGATTTAATGTCTGGCCAACTCCTTGAAAAAGAACAGGGGTCTGCAACATATTATCCAAAAACCAATCAGGAAAGAAAAAAAAGATAATTGATTATCATGGCTGTGAAGATAAAAAAGAATAAATTAAATTATCCTAAGTTTGTAGGAGGAAAAGGTTGCTTGCTAATAGAATTTGATTACTGGAAGTTCAAACAAATTTACACCTGATTTTTGCAACTTTTGCAAATGTAAAAGTGCATTTTTTTTAATCACCAGACATGTGGTCCAATGGATGTATTTAATCTGGTAACAATGCTGCATCAGGTTCTTAAAAAGCAGAAAGAAGAGAAAATGCATTTGCGGTAAAACTAATTTCAATGCTTTATCAAATTAAATAATGAACAAATTACAATCACCCTGATTTACAACTAGCCTGCGGAGCTGATTTACAATCAGCCTGTATTTTCTTCGCAGGAGTGCACATCCGTTACAGTTCCTTTCCATTTACAGAAAAAAATTCAATAGAACTGAAGCTGCACAAACGTACACTCAGTGTAGTCTGTGAGCTGCAATGGATGCAAAAGCTTCCAGCATGCATAATTATAAACAGAAAGCAAAACCCTCAAGATTAGTAAGAACCTTCTTCAAATCAGTCTTAATGTCTTCATCTAAGAATTTATATTAACTTACCTCTATAATTTTTCTGCCCAGAATAACATCAGATTGAATGAAATCATCACTGGCAATCAAAGTATGATCTCCTTCAGTTTCTGAGACAGCATAGCTGGTGTGGTCAATAACAACAGCTGTAGGATCCCGGACCGGGAGAGAAAAGAAAACAATGGTGAAACATACGATTGAAGATGAAAAGCAACTACTAAAATGGTATTAAGAGAAGTGATTGGTAGACGGAGGTCCCATGTTCGGAGACAGGATCAACCCACACTAACCTCGTCAAACTCAACCCCACATTCAGTGGCAATGTCCCGAATCAAATGGGAAGCAGAAGCATCGGCAGCAACGATCAAGTCATGGCCCGAATCAACGAAATCCAGTACAGCAGCCAAATCCAAAGATCCCCCGAAACCTGAAGTTGTTCGATGGAGATTACATAAAATAAACCAGATTAGAAAAATCATATCTGTCGCCCCATTGAATGACTCCGTACTCGCATCGAATAGAGTGCTATGTCTGTAGTAAGCCAAGAAAAATCTAAAACTAATAACTTTTATTAATGGTGAGATAACTGTAATCTGTAAAACTCACGCTCGATCGTCGGAGAAAATAGAATTAATCCATCATATAAGTACTGTCCGTATCGCTGTAAGGTAAGCTTGGGATCGTCTGCAAGCTTGAAATCAAGTTCAAATCCTCGAGTTTGCAGAGTCTTGAAGAAAATCGAATGCGAGGATTTGATTGCGAAGTCATCCAAAAGTACGAGAATACGTCGTTCCGTGGGGTTTTCAAAAGAGAAAGAGCTGCCAAGTAATGGGAGCAATGAAACTAAAGATATGAAGAACAAGAACTTCGCCATTTTTTCTAGGGTTATGGAGCTCGAAAGGTTCAGCTCCTAGCCTCGCTCTGTTAAACGGATCACAGACTTGGAAAAATTCTGCCCCTAATCCAATTGACTTCAATGAATCGTGATTTTAAATTTCGGAGATTTGGGGTTCCACTTACAGTTCCTTTTGATGAAATAACTAAATAAGTAGTCGATCGGCAACCGATTAAAGAAAATAAAAAACCCATTATGGAAAAACACACAATGTCTAATTTTCGTATGAGTTAAGCTGTAATCTTTTGAATCGAATTGCCATATTTATTCAAATCCCCACCATTAAGTCTACTTGAATCGATTAATCAAGATTTTTTACCTATATTTAAAAGAGAATCTCTTCAGCCACGATATCTGATCCTTCAATTGAACTCAAGAAAGATACCTGAGACTTTTGTAGGTACGGGGTATGGGAGCTAATGATGAGACTCATTAATTGTTTTAGGATTTCAATCATTCAATCAAATCACATTAATTAAGAGAGAGAGAAAGATTATTTTTTGTTCTGCACTTCTAAAAAGTTCAATGGTGGTGCAAAGGCGACCGGGATCCTCATTAGTACTTGCAGGGTAGTAGTGAACATCTGACGTCACAGTAGATCTCATGTGACTTACATGACCTCTGTTGTACCGTTGGATGTACATTATCACCTCAGTGTATACTGTAGAAGATTTTAATTCGATGTAAAGGTGCTCAATCCATACAAGAAATGCTCAGTTTTATTTTTTATTATTATTATTATTAAAAGAAAAAAAATGCTTATTTGTGAATACACAAACACAATGCTTAAGTCGAAAGAAAGAAAATTTTATTATATTAACTTATAATTACATGAATTAAAATCACATCTTTTGTGGAAAAACAATGAATTAGCAATTGCCAACATCATATTAAGGAACTGAATTCCTTAATTTTATTTCAAATAATAATAATAATAAAATTAAATAGACCCAATTATAAATGTTAAGGTGGTGATGCTCTTTCAACTTCTATTGATGATTTCCTCCAACGTTGCTTGTGGGCTCATCGGGCTTGTTTCGTTCTAAAATGCCTCTGAAGAACACACAAACCAAAATATAATTCAAGTTATGATTGGAATACTACTGAACCATATAAAATAACTGAGAGATTTATTAGGACGGAGAAGAGAGGGGGGGAGGCCAGGGGAGCTGAGCAAGTCTGGATCTTCTATCCACGTGGGGTACCACCCCCACCCCATTTGGAGAGACCAATGAAATAGAATCTCCACCTATCTGACCTCGTCTGATTCCTATGTCAGATGGATGAGATGACGATTCCACTTTGTTGGTCCTCGATCACTATGTGGGGGGTGGATAGAAAATCCAGACTCAGAACTGAGAGCTGACAAAGTCATGGGGGGCAGGAAAGACGATGACTGACCTGATCCACTCCCAATTTAGACTGCGCAGCCCTTCTTGGGGAGCCTTGTCTACAGCCTCGCCCGTAGCATGGGAGGCCTGGTCAATGTGTTGCTCTGCGGCGTTAGCCGAGTTGAGCAACAACAAGGACAGCAATGTGAACACAACAGCATAGGCCGCTAACTTTGCCATCTTAATTGCCTTTGTCCTCTCTCTCTCTCTCTCTCTGTGTCTGTGCTGTTGTGTTTCCGAAGGCAAGAGGAGTGGGAGTTATTTATATTGTGGATATTGTAGTTTGGGGGTAGCGAATTATGAGGACTCTGGAAAATTGTTCAAAACGTCAAAAGCTTTTAATGCATTTGAACCATTGAAAAATACAGTTAAGAAAAACTTAGTTGATTAACCTTTTGGGATTGGTGTGTGGTTTGTATGATTACACTTTCATAAAAAAAAAAATAAAAAAAAACACTTAGCTGTCCAAAAAGATTTTAGACATGGCTGTTGCTAAACCAAACAGCCTTGGCAAAAAGGCAATCTAACAGAATGTGACCTAAATTTTCCCTTCACCGCACTTCTGACACTAAGGCTCAACTCGCACTCTTTGATGAGCTAATCCTTCCCTTGATGCTACATGCACCATCTACATACACATGCTCGCCAACGAGTATAACACTTATGCCTACAATTTCTTTACCAAAATTTTCATCCATCTTAAATAATCCAAATTTATCTTGTATGCCTAAACATTTATGCTTATTTTCAAGTCTGGAATAACTTCTTGTTATCAAAATGGTGAACTTACAAGTTATAACCTACTATTATGCCTTTTGTTTTATTGTCAAAAACATTTAATGTAATTTTTTCAATGAGGGTAACTTTATAATTTTACATATGAACTGTATTAAACGCTACATCTAAATGATTTTCATTTTTTTTGAAAATCCCTTTTTACCCCTTCATTAAGTATTACATTAAATAAACTATGGGAATAAGATAAGGGACAAAAAAAAAAAAAAAAAAAAAGTTATAATCTTACTTTAACCAATCTTGGTTACAACAAGATTTTTCTATTATATAAATAAGAGCGTGTCTATGACTCGACATAAATTATAGAGGCTTTTTAGTTGGGCAATATTCTTTGGTTTGTTCGACAATATTGGTTTGGTCTTCAGTCCATCCAATGGAAAGTTTCACATTGTTTTAGGAAAACAAATCCGATTGCGGATTACTTAGCGAAATTGGCAGCTAGAAGTGGGCCTTCCTCTCCAGTTGTGTTTGTGTTTCTAGATTTTGTTAATGTTTTTCTGTCTGAGGATGTTCTAGGAAGAGCCAGATACAAATTTGGGTAGTGGTGGGGAGCTATTTTCCCCTTTTTCTGAAGGGATTTTTGTTTTTTTTTTTTGGCAGGGCTGGTACCTAAGTCCCTACTTTGTGTTTTTTGTATTTGTCTGGGTATGCTCAGTTTGTTTTCTTTATAATTAATTCATTGTTGATCTTTAGCGAAAAAGAACTTGATACCTTTTTTTAATTGCCCTTTGTCTTATTTTTAAAAGTTCTTTTAGGTAAGGGAATAAAAGGGTTTTCAAAAATAATTTGAAAATGGCATATCATTACGTCATTATCTAAAGGTTTCATTATCATGCACATTTCTTGAGTATACATGTGAAATGACACTATTACCCTCATTGGAAAAAATATTTATCATACTACAATGACAAAGAAATATGCTTAGAAAATATTTGATACCTTGAAGTGCGTCAATAAAAAAATCTCTATAAATAATTGTAGCAGTATTTTATACATTCACATATATTGAGCCATACTTTTGTCTCTATCATGAATTATGTTCAACAAACGCATGTCTTACTTTTATCCTCCCCAAGTTTTTTTGTTAGTGAGTCCAATGTTGAATTCAGTAACTATGCTTTGCATCCAATTAGAAGACCATGATAGGAACTTGTCCATGGGTAATCCTTGAATGCAAATTGAAAGTATTTTCTCTACCATGCATATAAAATGTTTTGAAGAAGTTGTTATAATTGCATATGTTGATCAATTTATCATCACATTTATTGCTAATTAATGAAGTTTTAGGGATTTGTGTGTGTGTGTGAGAGAGAGAGAGAGATGGTCTATTTTAAGTTTTTAACTGGAAATTAATTTACATATAGCATATGAATTACCATTAAAAGGCCCCGTTTGTTTCGGCGTAAAATTTGGACCTGTAAAATTTCCTCGTAAATGTAAAATTTTATATGTTGAAAATTTTTTCAATGTTTTTTTACATCAAACAACAAAAATTGAAACACTTTTCAACATGTAAAACCTTACATGCCAATTTTTTTTAAGGCACCGTTTGGTTGCAAGGGGAATTAAAGGGAAGGGAAGTGAAATTTTCATACTGAAAAAAGAAATTTTTGTAATCATTATCCCATGTGACAATATCACTAACTTCAAATCATTCCATATTTGGTTATTAAATTTTACTTTACTTTGCATCCATTTACCTTTAGTTTAAAATGTAAAATAAATAACATGTAAAATGTATCATTACTTAATATGGTAAGAAATATAAGTAGTTTATACATGCAATCACATGGGATAATAATTACAAAAGTTTCTTTTTTAGGTTTGAAAATTTTCCTTTTCCTTCCCTTTCATTTTCCTTGCAGCCAAACGGAGCCAAAGTGAAAATTTTCAAGTAAAATGTTCCAGCACCGAAACAAACAAAGCCTAAGTGAAAGTTTACCAGGTTTGCTGAGTTATATGTAGAGTGATATATAGCATAAATTACGAAGTGGTGTGTGTGTTAGAACATAGCAAACTCATATTAGATTTTCTTAAGTTTCTTTGACTTATAGATCCATTAATTATGTTGTTCAAGTCATCAAGTTGCCAGCTGCCAAGGACTTGTGTGTACCCAATTAGATCCCCAGCCTTATTTTCTGCCATGTGGCAAATAGGCGGAGCTGAAATTTTGTTTGCATGTCATGTTTCAACCAAGCGATTTTTAAGAAGAAAAAAAAAAGGGAGCACTTGGAAACTGATTTGAGGAAAAATAAAAAACTAAAAAAGACAAGGGAAAATGTGGATACATGGAAGTTTATGTGAATTGATTTGATTTTAAAATTTGAGATATGAAGTGCCCCTGTCTATGCAACACTTAAAAGAGTTTACACATCACCCAGCTTCCTCTTTTCTTTTGTTAGGTGTAATTTTGTGGAGATTAGAATTTCAGGTTTTTCTATATATTATACTTCAAGGGAAAATGATAGACACAAGCAAAGAAGATCACATTGTAAGGTGGAGAATGATGTCGAGCGTTTTTTCTGGCTTAATGAGAAATTCTGTGGTTATCTCAAATGGATATAAGCATTCATGTTAAACTACATAAAATTTCTCATGTTGTATGTCGTAGTTTGGTTTCTTACTCATGTTTGAGCATTCGTTCTCAACAAGTATCAAAGAAATGTTTGGTAGATTGTGTTGTTGGTGAAGCCTGATTTGGTCCAGAAAGTGTGGCTGAGATCTTTGGAGGGCAATTTCGACCTCGAAACGGTCTCGAAATGTGAAAATTGGCCATTGTCTACACCAGAGGCCTGGAGTCTGATGGGGCTCGTCAAGATCTTCGAAACGAATACCTTTTGACCCATGTGTTATGTTTTGGTCCGGCTCATGTTTTTAGGCATTTTTGGGCTGAGGACATTGGTGTACTTTTGGGGTTAGGGCTTCCATACATATATATTGTTCTTTTTTCTTTGAGAGAGGGCGTAGAGTGTGAGAGAGGGTTTGTAACATTTCAGAGATAGTGAAATCTATTCTACTGCTCAGTTGTGGATGTAGCTTCCATATTGGAGGTGAACCACGTCAAATCTCTGTGTTGTGCGTTGTGTGCTCTTTTTTATTTTCGTTTTCTTCTGCAAATCACCATTCTGGGCGTTGTTTTCGTAACAGATTGTTGCAAGTGGTGCATTGGGAAAGGATGATGCGCAAGACGAGCAGAAAGAAGTACAACAACATGTTAGTTTTTCTTTCAAAGAAGTGCATAGACTCATTTTGTCCTTTAACTCCGAAAGTTGTTGTTGCTGTGAGGAAAATCGAAAGAAAGGTGAAAAAGGAAGATGTGCATGATTTAGGAGAAAAGAAAAAAGTTATACGAACAAAAATCACTTTCTTGTTGGTGAAGAAGAAGATAAAAAATTTACTTTTTTTGTTGTTACCTAGGAAAGAGGTAAGAAGAAGCACGAAAGGGAGACAAAAAATGAAAAGGAAAAGTTCGAGGTGCAGGAAGCTAGCTCTAGGTAAAAGGCAAAGTAGGAAGAAAGTTCCACAGTTAACAGAGGAAAAGCACGAGGGAAAAAAGGGTGAGCAAGGTACGTGGTGTGCACAAAGAGTGGCGATTGCTCATGCTTAGAGTTTGGTGTTTTCAAGATTTTCTGATGTTGTGGACATAGTGAATGGTGTGGATCGAGTTGATTTCACTTTGTTGGGATTTTGTCATCCAAGTTATTGCAAGATCAATTATGATCAGGTTTGTTGCGGTTGATGGCAAGCATGAAGAACACACATAGAGAAAATTGGATGGCGTGAAGAGTTCAAATTTCTCTATAAAATATTTCAATGGCCATAATGACTTCACATTGTGACAACAACAAGTGAAGAATATATTTATGCAGCAAGAGACAATCAAGACTCTCAAGAAGAAATAAGACAAGCTGAACAAGATGACAGGAGATGACTGGATAGAATTGAGGGATGTAACAAACAGTATGATCTAGTTGTGTTTTACAGATAACACTCTTTGCGAGCTCATCGGGTTGGTGGATCTAGAGAAAGTTTTGGCAAATCAAGAGAGCATTTACAAGTTTAAGTTATTGACAAGTCAATTGTTCTTTAAGAAATAGTTATATGACATTTAGTTGTCAAAAAAAGGATAATTTGAGGTACACTTCGATAAGTTAAACATGATACTAATGAAGTTGTTTGTTCTAGATGTTAAGGTTGAAGACGAGGGCAAGACACTTCTCCTGTTGATTTCACTACATATTTTATTTGATTTATATTGTGGCTAAACTACTATTCAATAAAGATACTCTCAAACTTCACAAAGTTATTGTTGCTATACTATTGAATGACGCATGCGAAAAATAACAATGAGGGTGTTGAATAGGCCTACACATTGAGAAGGATGGGGGGGGGGAGTGAATCAGTGTTTATTAATTTTTTTTTTCCTTTTTCACATTTTAATGATACCGAAATGTTGCACTCCCCGCCTCACAATCAAGATTAACGATGTGTACACATAGACACATTACTAATATCCAATCAACTATAGTAATTCAAGATGTACGTGGTTTGACGAGTTACCTACGTCCATGAAACAATACCCAAATAGAGTTTCATATTTACTGAATATATACACAATACTATTTAACCGCTACAACGATTCAGGATAGTGTCGTGTTTTTGTTCTTGATACTACAAAACAAGTGCAACAACCCCAAATTGCAAACCTAGCAGACACCCACTTGATAACCTTAACAATGTAAGAATATTTCAAAATTCAATCTAGGTAATTAAATCAACATTCAAATATAACCTAGAATATAAAACAGGAATTTGACACAGGATTACCAAACAACATAATCCAATATTGAAGAACTCAACAATCTTCCACTTTAGCAACCTTGCAGTGTTTTCCAACCTCGAATTGCACAATAATCACATCACAGAAACTCCAGGAATCACTTGAGAACAGAAAATAGAAAATCGCACAAAACCCTTAATCGCTCCTGATGCTCCCACAAACTGCTCCACTATATTCCTCTCATTTTTTTGAACAATTTAAAAAATAAAATAAAAAATGATCATTTTCATTTTCAAACGAAGGAGGTATTGGTAAACCTGAAATCGCGAGGCATAATGGTAATTAAATCGAAATCTTGTGATGCAAAGAATGCAACGACTCGGCGGCAACTAACGTCGATCATCAGATTGCGTTTCAAATCTCAAAATAAAAGCACGCCGTTAGATTGAATTCTAAGAATATTCGACTTGACATTAGTGTATGTTGTACATTCAGCCACTAAACCAATTAAAATGGAATCTTTAAAGCACGTATAATGAGTGTGTTTTACACTCAATCAATGCCTGTGTAACACCACAGAGAGCGGGATTCGATAAAAGGGTGTCCATGCGACATACAATAAAGTAGACCAATGAATGGGGTGAATTTTTATCCTCTCTTGTTACAGTACGGTGCTGTAATGCATTGTACGACGTTGCAGAGGCCATGTGGCACAGTAGGTCGGTCCCACATGGTGCACATGGCCTTTGACAGTCGCCGCACGATGCGTTATAGCACCGTGCTATAACAGGAGAGGATAACGATTCATTTGTGCAATACTTCAAACCAACCTAGGTTTCTACCAAAAAAAACCAGCCTAGGAACGTCTCTGAAGAACAATAGTGGAGTCCACCAACCAATGGAGTTATGAAGATTAACTGTGATGCAGCTTTACCGTAAGGTAAGACAAGAGGTAGGTTGGGTCTGATTTTTAGAAACCACAGAGGGGAACCCCAACTAGCGGTCTCGGCTCCTCACAGCTTTGGAACGACACTTCAGGATGAGCTGCTTGCTAGTCGATTAGCGCTCTCTACGGCCTTCACTTCTGGTGCTACACAAAAATCTGCATCGAGTCTGATAGCAAGGAGGCAGTGGAATACATTCAAAACCAAAGTAGATTCCCTCATATTGGTTGTGCAGCTCTTATCTCAAACATCAGAAGACTGTCACAATCCTTTGTTTCTTGCTTGTTTTTCTATATTCCACGGACTATATATCAATGTTGTTGCTGATGTTCTGGCTCGGAAAGCCCTATCACTTGTGTGTGTGATGGATTGGCCGTTATCCAATCAGTGGCTCCAAGAACTTTGTACTCCTTAAGCTACTATTTGTGCACATATCCCTTATCAGTAAAATTCCCCTTTATCCAAAAAAAAAAACAAAGGGGTTTGTGCAAAAAAACTGACGGAACACCATCTTCTCTTTGGCATCAAAATCGCATATGACGTACAACCAAGATATTTAAATGTGTATCGGGATTCAAAAAATTGTTTAATTAGAAATTGTTAGATTATTCATTATTTTTTATTTTCATTTTAGTTCCTTTGTTCTTTTTTCGGAACGAAAATTAAAGAGTTTAGTTAATCTAAAATTCAAAGGAAAGGAGGTTCATGGCTAAGGGTAGATTTCAAAGCGTCGACCTTTTAACATTCAATTTTCCATTTTTTTAAATGAACGTTCTATGCTTCTCAAAATAACCTGAGACTTGAGAGAAAATATCTCCTCCAGTTCCCCAATTCATCTAATAAAAAAAAGGGCGGGGGGTGGACTCCACTCAGGCAGTGTCCAGGTAGGGGTAGGGTGATCATTGCACAGCCCTTGTTAGGGGGACTGGGGAATTGGGTCGGGCAAGAACTGGAGGGGATAAATATCCGACTCCTGAGAACATGTTTAAAGTTGTGATTAAAAAAAAAAACTACCCCTTTGAATGTACGTGCGTGAGGTGTTTGCATAAATACCTTCATTTTTTGGTAAATATATAAATGCCTTCAAAGTCTTGCGTTACCCATGTCTTGCTTGCGTGGGGAGTGAGCATGAGCAGCCTACAAAGTGGGGGAGGATATGTAGGTAAGATGTTTACTCCAGTTACCGGGATTTGCAGCCAAAGAATTAGAATAATTCATTTCCCTTTTGGTTTACAAATATCCTCTTAGATTTTAGTATTTTTCAAAATATCTTTTTAGATTTCGTTTCTTAGACTATGAACTGGTTAGTAGGAACACTCCTGCAACCCTGGTAGCAACCAAGTTTCGCCCAATTGAGACCTTACTAATTAGTAGGGGGTGTGGAAGCAAATGATGAGAGTCATTAATTGTTTTGAGATTTTAAACATACCATCAAATTACCATGACAAAGAGAGCCCTTATCTTTTAATTGAATTTTTTTTTTTTAGGGGTCTGCCTGTCTAACTGCCAATTGGTCTTTAATTAAAGTAGGTAGAGAGAGAGAGAGAGAGAGAGAGAGAGATTCTCTTCATCCTAATGTGCAAAGGAAATTTTAAAATTTGAAGGGAACTTTTCCCATCTCCAGTTCCAGTTATTTTCATAGGTAAGCGGGAATAATGTTTTAATTTTCCTTGGACAGTGTGTTTGGGCAAGGGATTAGGTCATCATTTTCCACCCCTTTTTAAAGGAACTAGAGACGCAATCAAGACAGCTAGGAACAGAATAGACCAATATGCAAGCTAGGAGCTATTTTGATATCGACTCGAGAAATAGAACAGTTAGTATCTGTCCCATTATACCGGACAGGGAACAGGAGACGATAATGATCCGATGTAAAGGTGCTCAATCCTTACAAGAAATGTTTAGTTTCTTTTTTTTTTATATTAAAAAAAATTGCTTATTTATGGATACGCAATACTTAAGCGAAAGAAAGAAATATTTTATTATATTAACTTATAATTACAGGAATTAAAATCGCATCTTTTTATGGAAAAACTATGAATTAGTAATTCCCAACATCATATTAAGGAACTGAATTCCTGAATTTCATTTCAAATAATAATAATAATAATAAAATTAAGTAGACCCAATTGTAAACGTTAAGGTGATGACGCCCTTTGAACTTCTACTGATGATTTCCTCCAACGTTGCTTGTGGGCTCATCGGGCTTGTTTCGTTCTAAAATGTCTCTGAAGAACACACAAACCAAAATATAATTTAAGTTATGACTGGAATACTACTGAACCATATAAAATAATTGAGAGATTTATTAGGACTGAGGAGGGAAGAAGGGGGGGGGGGGGGAGCTGAGCAAGTCTGGATCTTCTATCCACGTGGGCTGCCACCCCACCCCACATGGAGAGACCAATGAAATAGAATCTCCACCTATCTGACCTCCTTTGATTCCTATGTCAGATCGATGAGATGACGATTCCACTTTGTTGGTCCTCGATCACTATGTGGGGGGTGAGTAGAGAATCCAGACTTAGAGCTGAGAGCTGACAAGTCGTGGGGGGCAGGAAAGACGATGACTGACCTGATCCACTTCCAATTTGGTCGCCGCCCTTCTCTGGGAGCCTTGTGTACAGCCTCGCCCGTAGCATGGGAGGCCTGGTCAATGTGTTGCTCTGCGGCGTTAGCCGAGTTGAGCAACAATAAGGACACCAATGCCAAAACAACAGTATAGGCCGCTAACTTTGCCATCTTAATTGTCCTCTCTCTCTCTCTCTCTCTGCCGTTGGGTTTCTGAAGGCAAGAGGAGTGGGGGGTTATTTATATTGTGGATTGTAGTTTGAGGTAGCGAATTATGAGGAATTGTCTCTTTCATTTTCAAACCTAAAAAGGGTTGTGGAAAATACAGTTAAGGAAAACTTCGCTGTCAAAAGCTTCGAAAGCATTTGAACCATTGGAAATACAAAGATAAACTTCGCTGGGGTCATAACCTCTCTATCCAACCAAATCAGCTGCTTATGTGGCAGAAGTTGTTGCTAAACCAAACAGACCACACTGCTGACATTAGGGCTCTATTGGCTCTCTTTGATGAGATAATCCTTCCCTTGATGCTACATATGATAGAGACACGTCATCAATAGGTTGTTAGGATTATAACAAACCTGTACCAACCCATGTGCATGGTTAGGGATCTAGATCTTCTTCAGCGCAGCTGTCCGTACCAGTCTATGCGGCACAGACTGGGTCGTAAGAGCAATGATCGGTTTACCCCCGCTCGGACAAGACGTTTGAGCAGGGGTAAGACAGTCTTTGTGTGTGTAGCCTATGCCGCTCAAGCCGCTACGGACAACGTGCCATAGAGAATTTGGATTACACGGTTAGAGTTCTTCTGTGGACAGCTGGAAAACTTTCTTGTAATATAAAATATGTAACGTGTTACCCATCTTGAATAACCCAAATTCCTTTATCTTATATGCCTAAACATTTAAAATACATTAAAATAGAAAATTTCAAATATGTGTTATAATTATTTTCAAGTTTGTATCATACAAGGGATTAACTTGTGGTCACCAACACGGTTCGTAACATCGGATTGGATTAGATCGGTTTCGGCTATGACCGATCCGACAAAGTATTCCCAGATCGATCAACTTGGTTGGATCGATTGATTCAATCCGATACTTGCTATTTATTTTTTTAGTTTTTTGAGCGATATTTATGATTTTTTTGACCCTTTTCTGATTATTTTTTTTTTTTTACTGATTTGTATCAATTTTTAATATTTTTGACCGATCCAAGTCCGATCCACAAAAAACCTGAATTTTGATCATTTTTTACCTATCCAAGCCGAGTTTGACCGGTCCAGTTTCGATCATCAAGTCTACCGCTCCACCATATATGTTAAGTTTTGCCCATGATCTGTAATAAATTAAGAATAATTCCCAACTTCAATCCCACCCAAATCTTGACGAGTTTGATTTCTGTTGTTACCCATGAAATCGATCAAGCATGGTGTGTGAAGGGAGAGTTGAAAATGCTGGACACTACCTTGACCACCATCTGAGATGGACAAGGGATTAACTTGTTGTCATCAAACTGGCGAACTAACAAGCTATAACCTACTCTTTTATGCCTCTTGTTTTATTCTCAAAAACATTTTGTGTAATTTTTTCAATGAGGGTAAGTTTATAATTTTACATATGAACTGCATTATATATATATTATAATAAATGATTTGCAAGTTTAAAGATTCTTTTTTATCCCGGCATTAAAATACTATATTAAATAACCTTTGGGAATAAGACAAGGCGTGAAAAAAGCAAGGCTACAATCTTATTGTAACCTAACAAAAATTTCCCATTATATAAACAAGAGTATCTGAATTGACACATTCTTTTAATTGCCGTTTGTCTTATTTCTACAAATTGTTTAAGATAAGGGTATAAAAGGGTTTTCAAAATAATTTGAAAGTAACATATAATTATGTCATTAGCGAAAGGTTTCACTATCTTGCATTTTTTTTTGAGTATACAAGTGAAATGACACTATTACCGTCATTGGAAAGAAATAAAAACTTAATGATCACTTATATACAATGAGTTTTCATCGTTTTTTTGGTATGACAAATGGGTTCCCCAGTTGTCAGGTAATCTCTCGACCATGCAACCTTCATTGATATCACTCACTAACAAAACGACGAAGGTAAGCTCCTTTCTGAATCACACTCTTGGGAATATCTCTCATTTTAAGCATGACATCCAGCAACAGTTGTCTAATTTTCTTAACTCTTTCCAGCCATCTAATAGGGATGATACTTGGTTCTGTATTAAGACTAAGAATGGCTTGTTGACAACACAAATAGCTGCCCAATCTATTAACTTTGCTTTGATTTCTAATGCTTCTGCTTCTGATTTAGCTTGGTGGAAATTCTTTTGGAAAATACCTATTCATCCCAAATTCAAGATTTTCACTTGGCGTTTACTAAATGCAGGATTACCTATCAAGGATACTCTCTCGAAATGGATCCCGATTGACACAACGTGTGCTCTATGTGAAAATAGTGTTGAATCCCTATATGCAACACCTGTTTTTTTCTTGTGATTGGACCAAACATGTTTGGGCAGGAGGCCCATTGGGGTTAAGAACTGAGCAATTGGAGTTGGATAAGCCTTTGTCAGTGTGCCAATTTTTCTTGATGTTGTTTAAATCGTACAAAAATATGCTACGGTGGTTGTTTAGTGTTTTCTTTCTTACTTGGTATTTTATTTGGATGGCTAGAAATAAGGTGGTTAGGATTGGGGGTAAATCGGACCCTAGTAGAATAGTGGATCTGATTTTTAAATGGTTAGCTGAATTTCATATCCCCCCCCCCCCCTCCCCCTCGATTTCTTCCCTTCCCTGGATGTACATGGTAATGATGCATATGTCCCTATGCTTGGATTTCCTCAAACATTACCTACAATTGACTTTCATGGTAGACTAAAGTTTTTTGGTACAGGAATTATGGCTAATTCTACAGAATTAGGAGCTGTGCTTTTTGCGATCTGCAAAGGTTGTGATCGAGCGGAGGAATTGGGGTTGCATATTAAGGAGATCTGGGTGGATAACGACCTGATTCCAAATATCCTCCCAGTTCCAATCCGGGGTGCATGGCCATTAGTTTGGTTTAAACACTTTTTGTACTTATCTAACCGAACACAGGGTGTACAGTTTAAACGGATAGATGATGACATGTGTCAGGTCCTAACTAAGAATCTGGCCCGTAATGCCTGTTTAGATTATCATGTAGATGTAAACTCTTTTCGTTTTATCATAAAAAATAAAAAAAAAAACTCAAATTGTTGGAGATCTATCAAACCATACATATTCTTGAATTGAATTACCATATTCATTCATTTATCCATCATCAAGTCTACTTTGTATCATTTGTTTTAATTGTCTAAAACTTTTTTCACCCATAGTCAAGAGAGAATCGCTTCAGCCACGAGATCTGATCCTTTAATTGAACTCAAGAAGTGTACTTGAACCTTTGTTAGTAGGGGCCTAGGGGGTGTGGGCTAATGATGAGAATCATTAATTTGTTTTGGGATTTCAATAATACCATCAAATCATCTTGATGAAGAAGGGAATATGATCCTTTAATTAACCCCCTTTTTTTTGTTTTCTTTCTGGGGAGTCTGCAATCCACTATCAAGGCACCAACCAACTGAACAAACAATTATTGTTTTCCTTTTAATTGAACTAAATCAACAATAGTGAGACTGCACCCTATCATGGATGAATAAATTCTCTCTTTATCGTGGGTAAGAAACTTTTATTATATTTTTATTCTTTCTTTGGTTTTAGTTATGTGTGTCTTACTGAGGTCAATGGTGGTGCAAAGGTACTCAATCCTTACAAGATATGTAAGTATATTCTTTTTTTTTTTAATATTAAATGCTTATTTATAGATAGAAATACTTAAAAGAAAGAAAGAAAATTTTTATTATGTTGATTTTTAATTACAAGAATTCAATCGCCGAAAAAGCTATGAATTACTAATTCAATAATAATAATAATAATAATCAAACAAAATTAAGCAGCCCAATTAAAAACATAAGGTGACGACGCCCTTTGAACTTCTAGGCATGATTTCCTTAAATGTTTTTTTTTAGGAATTGGAGAGCTTTAATGGGGGGGGGGGGGTAAGGGATGGGGATAGGCCCCAAGGTGGTTTGAACTCAAGACCTCTTATTTGAGGAGTTGGTCTTTTACCAACTGAGCTAACCCCTTGGGGTTCCTTAAATGTTGCTTATGGGTTGTGTTTGCCTCCACCAATAATGCCTCTGAAAACACACAAAAAACAATAAATATATATTCAGTCTCAATTTAAATTATGAATGGAATACTAAACCATAAAATAACTGAGAGATTAATTAGGGCCGGGGAGAAGGAGAGCTGAGCGAGTCTGGATCCGCTAACGTAGGGTGCAACGAATCCGGATCAGCTACCCACATGGGGACGGGGGGATAGATCTGACCCCTCCATGGACACCCTAGAGCGGGTCCCACACCCCCATGGAGGGTTCAGATCTATCTCCACCTGTCCCCATGTGGGTAGCAGATCTGAAGTCGGGTGCAACCCCTCATGGGGAAACCAATGAAATAGAATCTCCACCCCTCTGACCCCTCTGATCACATGTTAGATGGGGTACGTGAAGATTCCACTTCATTGGTCCTCATCATGGGGTGGGTAGAAAATCCAAACTAACAAGTAGGGATGTAAATGGATCGGATTCGGCTTGGATAGTACTATATCTGCATCCGATTAGCTTTCGGATGGATTCAGATAGTGTTAAACTGCTATGGATCGGATATTTTATCCGTTTACATGTAAATATAGCTTTTCGGATAGCTATAGCCTATCTGTATCCGTATCCGTTTAACTTTCGGACGGATTCGGATAGTGCTAAACAGATACGGACACAGATACAGAAATGGATTTCGGCTATTCATTTACATCCCCACTAACAAGTGAGAGCTGAAAAAGTCATGGTAGGCAAAGACGATAACTGACCTGAACCACCTCCCTACTTTTTTGGCACCGCCCACCACTGCACCGCCAACGTGGCCTACACCATCGCGGAAGCCCTTGCTCTTGCCTGCTGGAGGTAGGGTGGTATCTGAAACATCAGCTGCGTCAGCCGAGTTGGAGTTGATCAACAATAAGGACAGCAATGCGAAAACAATAGCATAGGTCGCAAACTTTGCCATATTAATTGTCTTCTTTAAAACTTGGAAAGCTAGCGAGAGATAAATAAACAGAGAACTGGGAAACTGAGATTCTCTATTTATCTCTCTCTGGACTCTTAATTAATTCCTTTCTTTCTTTCTCTATGTAGGCAAGAGGAGAGGGAGTTATTTATACTAGTCATGTGGATTGTAGTTTGGGGTAGCGAATTTTGAGGATCTATCTGTCTTTCATTTTAAAACTTAGTAAGGGTTCTGGAGAATTGTTCAAAACGTCAAAAGCTTCAAAAGCATTTGAACCATTTAAAATACAGTAAAGAAAAACTTGGGCCATGTAATCGCTGCCCGGCCACAAAAAAATTTAGATATAGATATTTTGGGTTTTTTTAACCCTTTTTTTGAACTTTTTTACCGATTCGTACGTATTTTAAATAATTTTTAGGGAAAATTACATTGTCACCCCTTGAGGTTTGTATTATATATAGAACGACCCCTTATGTTTCTAAATTATACAATCGTGAGTTTAGATTAATTGTTACCGTTAGGTGGTACGATGTTGGTAATTGATGCCTTAAAATGACTAATATACCCCTAATGGGGTGTGAGCACACCATTTACTGAGAATGAGGTTTAGTATTCTGGCACTCCTTCCTCTGCAACTTGAAGGGTTTAGGGTTCTCAAGATGGCAATCTTCTGAGGCAGTGTTCAACGCCATCTTCTGACACTCCTTTCTCTACAACTTAATGGGTTTATGTTGAATCGAGCTTGGATTAATTTATTTTCTGAACCGCCCAAAGCGAACCGAGAAATATTGCTTTTCTTTAGCCATGCCTTGCTCTCTGTCTCCTCCGTGTCAAGTCTGTGTATGATTGTGATTCTTTTATGTACTATTATCTGAAGTCAAGAAAAGCCTCAATTCAAAATTTAGTTGAAGTGTATGGTGTAATGAGAGCATTTGGGCCTCTTTCGAATGCCTTGACTTATAATACTCTCTTTGATGGATTACTCTCTTTACAGACACTACACTGTAAAGATGATTCAAACCCACAACTCAAGTGTATTTAGTTAAAAAATTTATCCCTACTCTTGAGTATTTTAAATTTATCCCTACTCTAGGTAGGAAGTAAAAAAAAAGATAAAAAATAGAGCGAGAAGAGATGAGTAGTTGAGATGAGGGAGATACCTGTGTGTGCGGTGGAGTTGTAGGTCCAGCAATTTCAGTTTGGGGAAGAAGACTGTTGCGTGTGAAAACCTCCGTTGCCCGGTTCGCCCACAGATGAGCCTTCAAAAAGACGAGTGAGCGTAAGAGAGCCTGTGTGGCTCCGGCCTAGGAATCTCCGACGCTCAAGTCAGGTCTCCAATGCAACAGCGTAACAGCTTAGTAAAAGTTAGATGAGCGTTTGAGCTCCATACCTGAGTATTTATAGAGGGAGATGAGGTGGTTGGAGGAGTCCTAATATGGTAGGAGTTCTTTCCTTGGAAGGCTCTATCCCGTTACGCGGAGTGGAGAGTTATTTTCGGGGTCGGACTCCTGTTAAGGTAAGAGTCCATATCTAGGTGTGACTTCGTATCGTGATAGGATTGTGTCTCAATCCCTATCCTGCGATTCTCGGATTGTGTTGACGTGGCTCTGCGATTCCCGGTGAGCCGTTACAATGGCTTCTGTGGAGGGCTCGGCCACAGTGGTCGGCCTCGGAGCTCGGCCTCGGCCTCGGCTGACAGCGGTGAGGTCGGCTCGGAGTCGATGGCCGATTTGGGTGGCGCCCCGTGGTGCGGGTGCTCGGCACACATGAGATAGAATGCCAGATCTGTTGGTGGTCGGGTCGGCCCTACTCGCACGGCTCGGTTCGATTATTGGACTATCCTCGACTCGGCCATGTGCCAGCTTCCGATTGGTGACGTGATTTATGCCTTATCACAAGCCCGCCCACTCATTAGGGGCCGGCACGGCACTGATGAGTGAAGTATCTTGGTCTGCTCGGCTATCCCTCATTGCGGCCGAGCCGAGCTTGCTTCGTCTATGGTTGGACATTGTACGGCCTGATAGTTGGGGTGTCAGTACCACATCAGCCGGAGTCATTATGGCAGGCTCGGGAATTCGAATTGTCTTTTAATCTGGGCCATTAGATCTTGTTGAGTTCTTCTCGGCTGTAGGATCTTCTCTGCTCAGAGGCTATAAGTAGGCGACTCCTCCTCATTCATTCTTCACTGTTTCAAGTTTTTGATTGCTCGACTAGCTCGGATTCTTTAGCTCATTCAGTGCTTGGCGCTCTCAGCTTTCTAGTTCGTGCTCAGCTCGTCTCCGAAGCTTCTTCAACCAGTAAGTCCCCTCTGCCCATTATGTCAGTTGGTAGTAGTCATGCGGGCGAGATGTTCGCTGGGGCGGCTGAGGGTGCGAGTCTGAGCCGAGAGCTCCCTGCTCGCTCCCCCACAATAGACTTGTTGGGCTCGACCTCAGACGAGCCCACCGTAGCGGAGCCGCGTTAGGCCGACGTCACCGAGCTTCCCCTGCCCATGGAGTCCGGCCTTGAGTCTACGAATTATGAGGACTTGGGAATATCACTTATTGGAGTTGGGACAACTTTGCTATCAACAGTGGCTTGGAGGTCTTCCAAAGCTTTGCTACTCTGCACTAATTCTTTTTCTAATTTACGTATGGCCAAATATTTCAGAGACCTCAGAAATAAAAGGAAGAGATGGGACGGTGAACAAGAATATTAAATGAGAATTGTAACTTCTCAAAGCAGTATCAAGTAAGGCTGAGATTTTACCAACAGAATCGCCTGGCTCTCTTGATGACTTCCAGGCCAGAAAATAATATTTTAATAAAGTTGCAAATGGTGCAATGTGTTGGTTGCAGAAAAAACTCAGAAACAGAGTATGGAAAATGGATCTTCTGTATTTTCATATTTGAAAAACTAGAATCGATTTTAAAATTTTAGAGAGATTTGTCTTTTAGTATCTAGGATGGAAGATAAACAGTTCAAGCGAACTTAAACTTGACCAAAAAATAGGGGTTTCGACCGGCTTAAAAAGCAAGAGAAAACTGAGGGAAGAAAAGAAAAGAAACAGAGAGAGTAATAAGAGGAGATTTGACTTGAGATGGAGTAGGAATAAAACTGAAACAATTGGACCTAGAACACTATACGATAACTCTAGTAGTAGAAGAATGTAGAAATGTTCCTTAGTCATCGAAGAAGTTGTCAAGGATGAAAGATTCCAACAGAAGTCGAGAGCGAGAGAGTGAGTGAGACTTGATAAATTACAAAGATGTTGCGGGTATTTTAAGAAATTCACTCAACTTCCAGAGTCCGCGAATTATGAGGACTCTAGAAAATTGTTCAAAACGTCAAAAGCTTCTAATGCATTTGAACCAATTGAAAAATACAGTTAAGAAAAACTTAGCTGTCCAAAAAAATTTTAGACATGGCTGTTGCTAAACCAAATAGCCTTGGCACAAAGGCAATCTAATTGAATGTGACCTAAATTTTCTCTTCACCACACTTTTGACACTAAGGCTCAACTCGCACTCTTTGATGAGCTAATCCTTCCCTTGATGCTACATGCACCATTTATGTACACATGCTCGCCAACGAGTATAACACTTATGCCTACAATTTGTTTACCAAAATTTTCATCCATCTTAAATAATCCAAATTTATCTTATATGCCTAAACATTTATGCTTATTCTCAAGTCTGGAATAACTTCTTGTTATCAAAATGGTGCACTTACAAGTTATAACCTACTCTTATGCCTTTTGTTTTATTGTCAAAAGCATTTAATGTAATTTTTTCAATGAGGGTAAATTTATAATTTTTCATATGAACTCCATTAAATGCTACATCTAAATGATTTTCAATTTTATTGAAAATCCCTTCATTAAATATTACATTAAATAAACTATGGGAATAAGATAAGGGACAAAAAAAAAAAAAAAAAAAAAAAAAAAAGGTTACAATCTTACTGTAACCAATCTTGGTTACAACAAGATTTTTCCATTATATAAATAAGAGTGTGTCTGTGACTCGACATTAGTTATGGAGGCTTTTCAGTTGGGCAATATTCCTTGGTTTATTCGATAATATTGGATCGGTCTTCATTCCTATCTTCAGTCCATCCAATGGAAGATTTCACATTGTTTTAGGAAAACAAATCCGATTGCAGATTACTTAGCGAAATTGGCAGCTAGAAGTGGGGCTTCCTCTCCAGTGGTGTATGTGTTTCCAGATTTTAATGTTTTTCTGTCTAAGGATTATCTAGGAAGAGCCAGATATAAATTTGGGTAGTGGTGGGGAGCTATTTTCCCCTTTTTCTTAAGGGTTTTGTTTTTTTTTACAGGGTTGGTACCTAAGTCCTTGCTTTGTGTTTTTTGTATTTTTTAGGTATGCTCAGTCTGTTTTTCTTTATAATTAATTCATTGTTGATCTTTAGCAAAAAAGAACTTGATACCTTCTTTTAATTGCCCTTTGTCTTAATTTTAAAAATTCTTTTAGGTAAGGGTATAAAAGGGTTTTCAAAAATAATTTGAAAGTGGCATATCATTACATCATTATCGAAAGGTTTCATTATCATGCACATTTTTCCAGTATACATGTGAAATGATACTATTACCGTCATTGGAAAAAATGTTTATCATACTACAGTGACAAAGAAGTATGATTGAAAAATATTTGATACCCTGAAGTGCGTCAATAAGAAAATCTCTATAAATAATTGTAGCAATATTTTATACATTGACATATATTGAGCCATACTTTTGTCTCTATCATGAATTATGTTCAACAAACGCATATCTTACTTTTATCCTCCCCAGGTGTTTTTTGTTAGTGAGTCCAATGTTGAATTCACTAATTATGCTTTGCATCCAATTAGAAGACCATGATAGGAACTTGTCCATGGGTAATCCTTGAATGCAAATTGAAAATATTTTCTCTACCATGTATGTAAAATGTTTTGAAGAAGTTGTTATAATTGCATATGTTGATCAATTTATCATCCCATTTATTGCTAATTAATAAAGGTTTAAGGATTTGTGTGTGTGTGTGTGTGTGTGTGAGAGAGAGAGAGAGAGAGAGAGAGAGATGGCCTATTTTAAGTTTTTAACTGGAAATTAATTTACATATAGCATATGAATTACCATTAAAAGGCTCCGTTTGTTTCGGCGTAAAATTTTGACTTATAAAATTTCCTCGTAAATGTAAAATTTTATATGTTGAAAATTTTTCAATGCTTTTTTACATCAAACAACAAAAATTGGATAAAGGTATCATGCTAAACTATATATCATAATTCTAGGGAAAACGATAGACACAAGCAAAGAAGATCACATTGCGAGGTGGAGAATGATGTCGAGCGTTTTTTTGGCTTAATGAAAAATTCTGTAGTTATCCCAGGTGGATATAGGTATTCATGCTAAACTATATTAAATTTCTCATGTTGTATGTCATTGTTTGGTTTCTTGCTCATGTTTGAGCATTCGTTCTCAACAAGTATCAAAGAAATATTCGGTAGATTGTCGCAAGTGGTGCATTGAGATTTGGGAATGGAAGATGCGCAAGGAGAGCAGAAGGAAGTACAACAACAGGTTAGTTTTTCTTTCAAAGAAGTGCACAGACCCATTTTTCCTTCACATTCAAAAGGTGTTGTTGCTGTGAAGAAAATAGAAAGAAAGGTGAAAAAGGAAGATGTGCATGATTTAGAAGAAAAGAAAAAAAATTAGAAGAACAAAAATCACTTTCTTGCTGGTGAAGAAGAAGATGAAAAACTCACTTTTTTTGTTGCTACCTAGGAAGGAGGTAAGAAGAAGCACGAAAGGGAGGGGGAAAAAAATGAAAAGGAAAAGTTGAGGTACAGGAAGCTAGCTCTAGGTAAAAGACAAAGTAGGAAGAAGGTTCCAACAATAAAGAGAGGAAAAGTGTGAGGGAAAAAAGGGATTTGGCTCCTGTCCTGGAGTGGCGGGAGCTGGAGCATCCAGCCCAGCTAAACGACAGTAAAAATAGGGGTGGGGTGGTCATTTCATAGGTGGATCCCACCTAGGCCCCACATGTGAAATGACCACCCCACCCCCTATTTTTAGGTGGTTTCCATGGTGTGCATAAAGAGTGGCGAATGCTCACGCTTAGAGTTTGGTGTTTTCAAGATTTTCTAAAGTTGTGGACGTAGTGAATGGTGCGGATCGAGTTGATTTTACTTTGTTGGTATTTTGTCTTCCAAGTTATTGCAAGGTCAATGGTGATCAGGTTTGTTGAGGTTGATGGGAAGCATGAAGAACACATAAAGTAAATTGGATGGCGTGAAGAATTTAACTTTTTCTATTAAAATTTTTAATGACCATAATGATTTCACCTTGTGGTAACAACAGATGAAGAATATATTTACGCATTAAGAGACAATGAAGACTGTCAAGAAGAAATAAGACAAGTTGAACAAGATGACGGGAGATGACTGGATAGAGTTGAGGGATATAACAAATAGTATGATTTAGTTGTATTTTGCAGATAACACTCTTCGCAAGATCATCAGGTTGGTGGATCTAGAGAAAGTTTTGGCAAAGCAGGAGAGCATTTACAAGTTTAAGTCATTGACAAATCGATTGTTTTTTAAGAAACAGTTATATGACATTTGGTTGTCAAAAAGAGGATAATTTGAGGCACACTTCGATAAGTTAGATATGATACTAACGAAGTTGTTTGTTCTAGATGTTAAGGTTGAAGACGAGGACAAGACACTTCTCCTGCTGGCTTCACTACCTCTTTTATTTGATTTATATTGTGACTACACTACTATTCAATAAAGATACTCTCAAACTTTACAAAGTTATTGTTGCTATGCTATTGAACGAGGCAGATGAAAAATAACGACAAGGGTGTTGAATAGGCTTCCACATTGAGGGGTGAATCAGTGTTTATTAAAATTTTTTCCTTTTTTACATTTTAATGATATCGAAATGTAACATAGTCATACGCACTCCCACCTTGTAATCAAGATTAACGATGTATACACACACAAACACACACAGTACTAATATCCAATCAACTATAGTAATTCAAGATGTATGTGATTTGACGATTTACCTACGTCCATGAAGCAATACCCAAATAGGGTTTCGTATTTACTTAATACACAATACTATTCAACTGCTACAACGGTTCAAGATAGTATCCTGTTTCTATTCTTGATACTACAAAACAATGCAACAACCCCAAATTGCAAACGTAACAATGTAATAATATAATAAAAATACAAATCCCCCCATTACAAAGTTCAATCTCGGTAATGAATCAACAATCAAATATAACCTAGAATATAAAACAGGGATTTGACACAGGATTGCCTAACAACATAATCCAACATTGAAGAACTCAACAATCTTCCACTTTAGCAACCTTGCAGTCTTCTCTAACCTCGAACTGCACAATAATCACATCACAGATTCTCCAGGAATCACTTGAGAACAGAACATAGAAAATCGCACAAAACCCTTAATCGCTCCTGATGCTCCCACAAACTGCTCCACTATATTCCTCTCATTTTATTTGAACAATTTAAAAAAAAACAAAAAGTGATCACTTTCATCTGCAAACGAAGGAGATATTGGTTAGCCTGAAATCGAGGGGTATAATGGTAATTAAATTGAAGTCTTGTGATGCAAAGAATGCAACGACTCGGCGGCAACTAACGTCGATCATCAGATTGCGTTTCAAATCGCGAAATAAAAGCACGCCGTTAGATTGAATTCTAAGAATATTTGACTTGACATTAGTGTACGTTGTATATTCAGCCACTAAAACCAATTAAAATGGAATCTTTAAAGCACGTATAATGAGTGTGTTTTGCACTCAATCAATACTTGTGTAACACCACAGAGAGCGGGATTAGATAAAAGGGTGTCCATGCGACGTACAATAAAGTATACCAATGAAGGCGGAATTTTTATCCTCTCCTGTTATAGCACGGTGCTATACTGCATCGTGCGGCGGCAGCAGGGACCATGTGCACCATGTGGGGTCCGCTATGCCACATGGCCTCTGCAGTGACGCATGATGCAATACAACACCGTGTTGTAACAGGAGAGGATAAAGTATACCAACAAAGGCGGAATTTTTATCCTCTCCTGTTACAACACGGTGCTATACTGCATCGTGCGACGGCTGCAGGGACCATGTGCACCATGTGAGGTCCACTATGCCACATGGCCTCTGTAGTGCCGCATGATGCAGTTCAGCACCGTGCTGTAACAGGAGAGGATATCGATTCATGAAGGGGTTTGTGCAATACTTCAAACCAGCCTAGGTTTCTACCAAAAAAAACCAGCCCAGGAACGGCTCTGAAGAACAATAGTGGAGTCCACCAACCAATGGAGTTATGAAGATTAACTGCGATGCAGCTTTGCCGCAAGGTAAGACAAGAGGTGGGTTGGGTACGTAGAGGGGAACCCCAACTAGCGGTCTCGGCTCCTTACAGCTTTGGAACGACACTTCAGGATGAGCTTCTTGCTATTCGATTGCGCTCTCTACGGCCTTTACTTCTGGCTACACAAAAATTTGCATCGAGTCTGATAGCAAGGAGGCAGTGGAGTACATTCAAAACCAAAGTAGATTCCCTCATATTGATTCTGCAGCTCTTATCTCAGACGTCAAAAGACTGTCGCAATCCTTTTTTTCTTGCTCTTTTTTCTATATTCTAATAAAACAGGGGGGGTGGACCCCACTCAGGCAGAGTGTTCGGGTAGGGGCAGGGTGGTCATTGCACACCCCTTGTTAGGGGGACTGGGGAATTGGGTTGGGCAGGGAATTGGAGGGGATAAAGATCAGACTCCTGAGAGCATGTTTAAAGTTGTGATTAAAAAAAAAAAAACTACCCCTTTGAATGTACACGCGTGACGTGTTTGCATAAATACCTTCATTTTTTTTTTGGTAAATATATAAATGCCTTCAAGGTCTTGCGTTACCCATGTCTTGCTTGCGTGGGGAGTGAGCATGAGCGGCCTACAAACTGGGGGAGGATATGTAGCTAAGATGTTTACTCCCGCTACCTGGACTTGCAACCAAAGAATTGGAATAATTTACTTCCCTTTTGGTTCACAAATACCCTCCAAGATTTTAGTATTTTTCAAAATACCTTTTAGATTTCGTTTCTCGGCTATGAACCGGTTAGTAGGAACACTCCGCAACCCTGGTAGCAGCAAAATTTCATGAGATTCACTCATAAAATTACCATGACAAAGAGAACCCTTATCTTTTAATTGAATTTTTTTTTTTTTTTTTTGGGTCTACCTATTTGACTGCCAATTGGTCTTTAATTAAAGGAGAGAGAGAGAGAGAGAGTCCCTTCATCCTAGGGTGCAAAGGGAATTTTTCCACTCTCTATTTCCTCTCATAGGGAGGCAGAAATGATGTTTTAACATCCCTTGGACAATGTGTTTGGGCAGGGGGTTAGGTCGTCCTTTTCCACCCCCTATGAGAGGAACTGGAGACGCAATCGAGACAGCTGGGAGCAGAATAGACCAGTAAGCAAGCTAGGAGCTATTTTGATCTCGACTTCGGAAATAGAGCAGTTAATATCTGTCCCATTGTACCAAGCAGGGAACAAGAGACGATAATGATCCGGTGCAAAGGTGCTCAATCCTTACAAGAAATGTTTAGTTTAAGCATTTTTTTTATTAAAGAAAAAAAAAATGCTTATTTATAGATACACAATACCTAAGCAAAAGGAAGAAATATTTTATTATATTAACTTATAATTACAGGAATTAAAATCGCATCTTTTGATGGAAAAACTATGAATTAGTAATTCCCAACATCATATTAAGGAACTGAATTCCTGAATTTCATTTCAAATAATAATAATAATAATAAAATTAAGTAGACCCAATTGTAAACGTTAAGGTGATGACGCCCTTTGAACTTCTACTGATGATTTCCTCCAACGTTGCTTGTGGGCTCATCGGGCTTGTTTCGTTCTAAAATGTCTCTGAAGAACACACAAACCAAAATATAATTTAAATTATGACTGGAATACTACTGAACCATATAAAATAACTGAGAGATTTATTAGGACTGAGGAGGGAAGAAGGGGGGGGGGGGGCTGAGCAAGTCTGGATCTTCTATCCACGTGGGGTGCCACCCCACCCCACATGGAGAGACCAATGAAATAGAATCTCCACCTATCTGACCTCCTTTGATTCCTATGTCAGATCGATGAGATGACGATTCCACTTTGTTGGTCCTCGATCACTATGTGAGGGGTGACTAAAGAATCCAGACTTAGAGCTGAGAGCTGACAAGTCGTGGGGGGCAGGAAAGACGATGACTGACCTGATCCACTTCCAATTTGGTCGCCGCCCTTCTCTGGGAGCCTTGTGTTCAGCCTCGCCCGTAGCATGGGAGGCCTGGTCAATGTGTTGCTCTGCGGCGTTAGCCGAGTTGAGCAACAATAAGGACACCAATGCCAAAACAACAGCATAGGCCGCTAACTTTGCCATCTTAATTGTCCTCTCTCTCTCTCTCTCTCTCTCTCTCTCTCTCTCTCTCTGCTGTTGTGTTTCTGAAGGCAAGAGGAGTGGGGGGTTATTTATATTGTGGATTGTAGTTTGAGGTAGCGAATTATGAGGAATTGTCTCTTTCATTTTCAAACCTAAAAAGGGTTGTGGAAAATACAGTTAAGGAAAACTTCGCTGTCAAAAGCTTCGAAAGCATTTGAACCATTGGAAATACAAAGATAAACTTCGCTGGGGTCATAACCTCTCTATCCAACCAAATCAGCTGCTTATGTGGCAGAAGTTGTTGCTAAACCAAACAGACCACACTGCTGACATTAGGGCTCTACTGGCTCTCTTTGATGAGATAATCCTTCCCTTGATGCTACATATGATAGAGACACGTCATCAATAGGTTGTTAGGATTATAACAAACCTGTACCAACCCATGTGCATGGTTAGGGATCTAGATCTTCTTCAGCGCAGCTGTCCGTACCAGTCTATGCGGCACAGACTGGGTCGTAAGAGCAATGATCGGTTTACCCCCGCTCGGACAAGACGTTTGAGCAGGGATAAGATAGTCTTTGTGTGTGTAACTCAGCCTACGCCGCTCAAGCCGCTACGGGCAGCGTGCCATAGAGAATTTGGATTACACGGTTAGAGTTCTTCTGTGGACAGCTGGAAAACTTTCTTGTAATATAAAATATGTAACGTGTTACCCATCTTGAATAACCCAAATTCCTTTATCTTATATGCCTAAACATTTAAAATACATTAAAATAGAAAATTTCCAATATGTGTTATAATTATTTTCAAGTCTATATCGGGATTAACTTGTGGTCACCAACACGGTTCGTAACATCGGATTGGATCGGATCGGTTTCGGCTATGACCGATCCGACAAAGTATTCCTAGATCGGTCAACTTGGTTGGATCGATTGATTCAATCCGATACTTGCTATTTATTTTTTTAGTTTTTTGAGAGATATTTATGATTTTTTTGACCCTTTTCTGATTTTTTTTTTTTTTTTTTACTGATTTGTATCGATTTTTAATATTTTCGATCGATCCAAGTCGGATCCTAAAAAAACCTGGATTTTGATCACTTTTGACCTATCCAAGCCGAGTTTGATCGGTCCGATTTCGATCATCAAGTCTACCGCTCAACCATATATGTTAAGTTTTGCCCATGATCTGTAATAAATTAAGAATAACTCCCAACTTCAATCCCACCCAAATCTTGACGAGTTTGATTTCTGTTGTTACCCATGAAATCGATCAAGCATGGTGTGTGAAGGGAGGGTTGAAAAGGCTGGACACTACCTTGACCACCATCTGAGATGTACAAGGGATTAACTTGTTGTCATCAAAGTGGCGAACTAACAAGCTATAACCTACTCTTTTATGCCTCTTGTTTTATTCTCAAAAGCATTTTGTGTAATTTTTTCAATGAAGGTAAATTTATAATTTTACATATGAACTACATTATATATATATTATAATAAATGATTTGTAATTTTAAAGATTCTTTTTTTCCCGGTATTAAAATACTATATTAAATAACTTTTGGGAATAAGACAAGACGCAAAAAAAACAAGGCTAGAATCTTATTGTAACCTAACAAAAATTTCCCATTATATAAACAAGAGTGTCTAAATTGACACATTCTTTTAGCTGCCGTTTGTCTTATTTCTACAAATTGTTTAAGATAAAGGTATAAAAGGATTTTCAAAATAATTTGAAAGTGACATAATTATATCATTATCGAAAGGTTTCACTATCTTGCATATTTTTTTAAGTATACAAGTGAAATGATACAATTACCGTCATTGGAAAAAAATAAAAACTTAATGATCACTTATATACAATGAGTTTTCATCGATTGTTTCAACATCAAAACTCAAATTGTTTGAGATTTATCAAACCATACATATTCTTAAATTGAATTGCCATATTCATTCAACTATTCATCATCAAGTCTACTTTGTATCATTTGTTTTAAGGGAAAATATCACGTACCTCCCTTGAGGTATGACTTATGTACACTTTCACCCATGAGGTTTGAGAAATTCCACGTATCTCCCTTGCTTTTCAAACTAAGTAACAAAAACGCCCACTCCCTTTAATTATAGACATTAAACGTTAGACTTTTGATTTAAATGGCCAAATTGCCCTTGGATTTGAAAAAACATAAATTCCCAAAATAGGTCAAAATGCCCTCGTCTTTCCTAATTTCCCCAAAACCTGAAAACTGAAACCCATTTTAAGGTTTCAGAACGGCGGCAAAACCAGAGGGTCGGAGGTTTGGATGTTACTGGCAAAGGATTTCTGTGCTCCGGCGACTGCAATGCCAGCATCAGATACTCCCCTGTAGATTCCAAAATCGGCTGGCTTCAACCAATTTATGCAAAATCTTCACTCCAACATGGCCAGAAAGGAGAGTGCGCCAAAGAGATTTTCAATTCTCAAGCTTTTGTTTTACAGATTAATGGTCCCACCTTGACCTTCATTTAAATCCTCTCTCTCTCTTCCTTGTTCTCTTTGTTGCCCTGCCTTTTGTTTCCCCTCCTTCCTCCACTTCTACTCACAGAATGGGTTTAGGGTTTCAAGATTGCAGGTGGAAACTTGTAAATTGCGGTTAAACGTAGCAGCCATATGCTCCACAACTTCCGGTGAACGACCTCTAATGTCCAGCGATTAAAATCCTGGCCTGAGATGCCGGTATAACTGATCGGCTATTGTGAATCAGGGAAAAAAACCTGGTTTTCAAAAAATAGAACTAGCTGCCTCTTGCTAATTCTTCTTCTTATAACTGATAACTACCCTTACCAAATTAAGTTAATGAGACTCCAGAACGCCGAGAAGGGAGTGAAGAGGGTGGGAAGTGAGATATTCTCTAAAACAAGAAGTACTTTGGTGGAGATCCAGCGGGAGAAAGGAAAAAATTGTGTACTTGTATCGCTTTTTTCTTCTTAATCCTATATTTAAACATCCTTAATTACGCTCTCACTCCATTAATCATTCCTTCTTATTAAATTGCTTCTTTCTGTTCACATTTCTGAAAATTGAAACTCAAAGAGACTCCATTGTATATTTGTATTTGTCGAAGGAGAAAGCAATAGGAAGATTCGCTCACTGAAGAACCACTTTATTCTTCTCTGCAACATCTCTTCGATATTTTGATTCAGTTTTTGGGGGTGGGGTTGGGTTGCAGGAAGGATACAGGTCGCTGGAACAGCAATAGGAAGATTCGCTCACTGAAGAACCACTTTATTCTTCTCTGCAACATCTCTTCGATATTTTGATTCAGTTTTTGGGGGTGGGGTTGGGTTGCAGGAAGGATACAGGTTGCTGGAACATGGTTATCACTCGCCAGGGATCTAAAGGTCACCCGTGAGCAAATTTGGCCGTGGCTGGCGCCGATAAGCAACGATCAAAGGGGATTTTCCCCTGTTTTCCTTTCTGGTTCCTTATTTCACGTTTAGGATTGAAGGGTTTCAAACCCTAATTTGGGGAAGAAGATCAGGGCAATTTGGTCATTTAACTCAAACTTCTAACGTTTAAAGTCTACAATTAACGGAGTGGGTGTTTTTGTTACTTAATTTGAAAAGCAAAGGAGATACGTGGAATTTCCCAAACCTCTCGAGTGAAAGTGTACATAAGTCATACCTCAGGGGAGGTACGTGATATTTTCCCTTGTTTTAATTGACTAAAACTTTTTTCACCCATAAGAGAGAATCGCTTCAGCCACAAGATCTGATCATTTAATTGAACTCAAGAAATATACCTGAACCTTTGTTAGTAGGGCCTAGGGGGGTGTGGGCTAATGATGAGAATCATTAATTTGTTTTGGGATTCCAATAATACCATCAAATCATCTTGATGAAGAGACAATATGATCTGTTCTTTTTTTTTTTTTTTTAGATTTACTTGTCTAACTGCTGAATCAAGACACCAACCAACTCAACAAACAATTATTGTTTTCCTTTTAATTGAACTAAACCAACAGTGAGACTGCACCCTATCATGAATGAATAAATTCTCTCTTTATCGTGGGTAAGAAACTTTCATTATAATTGTTTTTTATTTTTGGTTTTAGTTATGTGCGTTTTACAGAGGTCAATGGTGGTGCAAAGGTACTCAATCCTTACAAGATATGCTTAAGTATATATATATATTTTTTTTAATATTAAATACTTATTTATAGATAGAAATACTTAAAAGAAAGAAAGAAATTTTTTATTATATTGACTTCTAATTACAAGAATTCAATCCCTAAAAAAGCTATGAATTACTAATTCAATAATAATAATAATAATAATCAAACAAAATTAAGCAGACCCAATTAAAAACATAAGGTGACGACGCCCTTTGAACTTCTAGGCATGATTTCCTTAAATGTTTATTTTTTTGTGGAATTGGAGAGCTCCAATGGGGGTGGGGGTGGGGGGTGGGGGGTCAAGGATGGGGATAGGTCCCAAGGTGGTTTGATCTCATGACCTCTTATTTGAGGAGTTGGTCTTTTGCCAACTAAGCTAACCCCTTGGGGTTCCTTAAATGTTGCTTATGCGTTGTGTTTGCCTCCACCAATAATGCCTCTGAAAAAACACAGAAACCAATAAATATATATTCAGTCTCAATTTAAATTATGAATGGAATACTAAACCACAAAATAACTGAGAGATTAATTAGGGCTTGGGAGAAGGAGAGCTGAGCGAGTCTGGATCCGCTAACGTAGGGTGCAACGAATCCGGATCAACTACCCACATGGGGACAAGGGCGATAGATCTGACCCCTCCATGGACACCCTAGAGCGGGTCCCACACCCCCATGGACGGTTCAGATCTGTCTCCACCTGTCCCCATGTGGGTAGTAGATCTGAAGTCGGGTGCAACCCCTCATGGGGAAACCAATGAAATAGAATCTCCACCCATCTGACCCCTCTGATCACATGTCAGATGGGGTACGTGAAGATTCCACTTCATTGGTCCTCATCATGGGGTGGGTAGAAAATCCAAACTAACAAGTAGGGATGTAAATGGATCGGATTCGGCTTGGATAGTGCTATATCCGCATCCGAGTAGCTTTCGGACGGATTCAGATAGTGTTAAACGGCTATGGATCGGATATTTTACCCGTTTACATGTAAATATAGCTTTTCGGATAGCTATAGCCTATCTGTATCCGTATCCGTTTAACTTTCGGATGGATTCGGATAGTGCTAAACAGATACGGACACAGATACAGAAATGGATTTCGGCTATTCATTTACATCCCCACTAACAAGTGAGAGCTGAAAAAGTCATGGTAGGCAAAGACGAGAACTGACCTGAACCACCTCCCTACTTTTTGGCACCGCCCACCACTGCACCGCCAACGTGGCCTACACCATCGCGGAAGCCCTTGCTCTTGCCTGCTGGAGGTAGGGTGGTATCTGAAACATCAGCTGCGTCAGCCGAGTTGGAGTTGATCAACAATAAGGACAGCAATGCGAAAACAATAGCATAGGTCGCAAACTTTGCCATCTTAAGTGTCTTCTTTAAAACTTGGAAAGCTAGCGAGAGATAAATAAACAGAGAATTGGGAAACTGAGATTCTCTATTTATCTCTCTCTGGACTTTTAATTAATTCCTTTCTTTCTTTCTCCATGTAGGCAAGAGGAGAGGGAGTTATTTATACTAGTCATGTGGATTGTAGTTTGGGGTAGCGAATTTTGAGGATCAATCTGTCTTTCATTTTAAAACTTAGTAAGGGTTCTGGAGAATTGTTCAAAACGTCAGAACCTTCAAAAGCATTTGAACCATTTAAAATACAGTAAAGAAAACCTTGGGCCATGTAATCGCTGCCCGGCCACAAAAAAATTTAGATATAGATATTTTGGGTTTTTTTTAACCCTTTTTTCGAACTTTTTTATCGATCCGTACCTATTTTAAATAATTTTTAGGGAAAATTACATTGCCACCGCTTGAGGTTTGTATTATATACAGAGCGACCCCTTATGTTTCTAAATTATACAATCGTACCCCCTGAGTTTAGATTAATTGTTCCCGTTAGGTGGTACGATGTTGGTAATTGATGCCTTAAAATGACTAATATACCCCTAATGGGGTGTGAGCTCACCATTTACTGAGAATGAGGTTTAGTATTCTGGCACTCCTTCCTCTACAACTTGAAGGGTTTAGGATTCTCAAGATGGCGATCTTTTGAGGCAGTGTTCAACGCCATCTTCTGACACTCCTTTCTCTACAACTTGATGGGTTTGTGTTGAATTGAGCTTGGATTAATTTATTTTCTGAACCGCCCAAAGTGAACCGAGAAATATTGCTTTTCTTTAGCCATGCCTTGCTCTCTGTCTCCTCCGTGACAAGTCTGTGTATGATTGTGATTCTTTTATGTACTATTATTTGAAGTCAAGAAAAGCCTCAATTCAAAATTTAGTTGAAGTGTATGGTGTAATGAGAGGATTTGGGCCTCTTCCGAATGCCTTGACTTATAATACTCTCTTTAATGGATTACTCTCTTTACGGACACTGCATTGCAAATATGATTCAAACCCACAACTCAGGTGTATTTAGTTAAAAAATTTATCCCTACTCTTGAGTATTTTAAATTTATCCCTACTCTAGGTAGGAAGTAAAAAAAAAGATAATAAATAGAGCGAGAAGAGATGAGTAGTTGAGATGAGGGAGATACATGTGTGTGCGGTGGAGTTGCAGTCCAAATTTCAGTTTGGGGAAGAAGATCATTGCAGTGAAAACCTCCGTCGCCCGGTTCGCCCACGGATGAGCCCGCAAAAAGACGAGTGAGCGCAAGAGAACCGGTGTGGCTCCGGCCTAGGAATCTCCGACGCTCAAGTCAGTCTCCAAGGTAACAACAGAATAATGGCTTAGTAAAAGTCGATGAGCGTTTGAGCTCCATACCTGAGTATTTATAGAGGGAGATGAGGCGGTTGGAGGAGTCCTAATATGGTAGGATTTCTTTCCTTAGAAGGCTCTATCCCTTTGTACGGAGTGGAGAGTTATTTTCGGGGTCGGACTCCTGTTAAGGTAAGAGTCTATATCTAAGTGCGATTCCGTATCACGATAGGATTCTCGGATTGTGCTGACGTGGCTCTGCGATTCCCGAGAAGCCATTACAATGGCTTTTGTGGAGGGCTCGGCCACAGTGGTTGGCCTCGGAGGTCGGCCACAATGGTCGACCTAGGAGCTCGGCCTCGGCCTCGGCTGACAGCGGTGAGGTCGCCTCGGCCCGTGGTGCGGGTGCTCGGCACACAGGAGATAGAATGCCAGATCTGTTGGTGGTCGGGTCGGCCAGACTCGCACGGCTTGGTTCGGTTATCGAACTATCCTCGGCTCGGCCAAGTGGTAGCTTCCGATTGGTGACGTGATTTATGACTTATCACATGCCCCCCACTCATCAGGGGCCAGCAGGGCACTGGTGAGTAAAGTATCTCGGTATGCTCGGCTGTCCCTCATTGCAGCCGAGCCGAGCTTGCTTCGTCGGCGATTGGACGTTGTACGGCTTGACAGTTGGGGTGTCAGTGCCACGTCAGCCAGAGTCATTATGGCAGGCTCAGGAATTCGAATTGTCTTTTGATCTGGGCCATTAGATCTTGTTGAGTTCTTCTCGGCCGTTGGATCTTCTCTGCTCAGAGCCTATAAGTAGGCAACTCTTCCTCATTCATTCTTCACTGTTCCAAGTTTTTGATTGCTCGGCTAGCTCGGATTCTTCAGCTCATTCAGTGGTCGGCGCTCTCAGCTTTCTAGTTCGTGCTTAGCTCGTCTCCGAAGCTTCTTCAACCAGTAAGTCCCCTCTGCCCATTATATCAGTTGGTAGTAGTCACGCAGGTGAGGTGTTCGCTGGGGCGACTGAGGGTACGAGTCCGAGCCGAGAACTCCCTGCTCGCTCCCCCACAATAGACCTGTTGGGCTCGACCTCGGAAGAGCCCGTCGTAGCGGAGCCGCGTCAGGCCGACGTCGCCGAGCTTCCCCTGCCCATGGAGTCCGGCCTTGAGTCCACGAATTATGAGCACTTGGGAATATCACTTATTGGAGTTGGGACAACTTTGTTGTCAACAGTGGCTTAGAGGTCTTCCAAAGCTTTGCTACTATGCACTAATTCTTTTTCTAATTTACGTATGGCCAAATATTTCAGAGACCTCAGAAATAAAAAGAAGAGATGGGACGGTGAACAAGAATTTAAATGAGAATTGTAACTTCTCAAAGCAGTATCAAATAAGGCTGAGATTTTACCAACAGAATTGCCTGGCTCTCTTGACAACTTCCAGGCCAGAAAATAATATTTTAATAGAGTTGAAAATGGTGCAATGTGTTGGTTGCAGAAAAAACTCAGAAACAGAGTATGGAAAATGGATCTTCTGTATATTCATATTTGAAAAACTAGAATCGATTTTAAAATTTCAGAGAGATTAGTCTTTTAGTATCTAGGATGAGGAAGATAAACAGTTCAAGCGAACTGAAACTTGACCAAAAAACAGAGGTTTCGACCGGCTTAAAAAGCAAGAGAAAACTGAGGGAAGAAAAGAAAAGAAACAGAGAGAGTAATAAGAGGAGATTTGACTTGAGATGGAGTAGGAATAAAACTGAAACAATTGGACCTAGAACACTATACGATAACTCTAGTAGTAGAAGAATGTAGAAATGTTCCTTAGTCATCGAAGAAGTTGTCAAGGATGAAAGATTCCAACAGAAGTCGAGAGCGAGAGAGTGAGTGAGACTTGATAAATTACAAAGATGTTGGGGGCATTTTAAGAAATTCACTCAACTTCCAGAGTTCGCCAATTATGAAGACTCTGGAAAATTGTTCAAAACGTCAAAAGCTTCTAATGCATTTGAACCATTTGAAAAATACATTTAAGAAAAACTTAGCTGTCCAAAAAAATTTTAGACATGGCTGTTGCTTAACCAAACAGCCTTGGCACAAAGGCAATCTAACAGAATGTGACCTAAATTTTCCCTTCACCGCACTTCTGACACTAAGGCTCAACTCGCACTCTTTGATGAGCTAATCCTTCCCTTAATGCTACATGCACCATCTACGTACACATGCTCGCCAACGAGTATAACACTTATGCCTACAATTTTTTTACCAAAATTTTCATCCATCTTAAATAATCCAAATTTATCTTATATGCCTAAACTTTTATGCTTATTTTCAAGTCTGGAATAACTTGTTGCTATCAAAATGGTGAACTTACAAGTTATAACCTACTCTTATGCCTTTCGTTTTATTGTCAAAAGCATTTAATGTAATTTTTTCAATGAGGGTAAATTTATAATTTTTCATATGAACTCCATTAAATGCTACATCTAAATGATTTTCAATTTTATTGAAAATCCCTTCATTAAATATTACATTAAATAAACTATGGGAATAAGATAAGGGACAAAATAATAAAAAAAAAATGGGTTACAATCTTACTGTAACCAATCTTGGTTACAACAAGATTTTTCCATTATATAAATAAGACCGTGTCTGTGACTCAACATCAGTTATGGAGGCTTTTCAGTTGGGCAATATTCCTTGGTTTATTCGACAATATTGGATCGGTCTTCATTCCTATCTTCAGTCTATCCAATGGAAGATTTCACATTGTTTTAGGAAAACAAATCTGATTGCAGATTACTTAGCAAAATTGGCAGCTAGAAGTGGGGCTTCCTCTCCAATGGTGTCTGTGTTTCCAGATTTTGTTAATGTTTTTCTGTCTAAGGATGCTCTAGGAAGAGCCAGATATAAATTTGGGTAGTGGTGGGGAGCTATTTTCCCCTTTTTCTTAAGGGTTTTGTTTTTTTTTTACAGGGTTGGTACCTAAGTCATTGCTTTGTGTTTTTTGTATTTGTCTGGGTATGTGTAGGCGCAGCGGACGGAGGGTCGCTGGCGTGCACCCGGGGGGAAAGAAAGAAAATGGAAAATGGGAGTCGCCACCTAGATTTAGGGTCTAGGACCCATGAATGGTGCCCCTCCTTCGCAGAAGGGGCGCTAATTTAACTCCAATGACTCAATGGATGGCTTGCCCCAGATCTCTGGGTAAGTGTCAAGTTACAAGCTGGGAAGGTGTTAGGCACCCAGCAACCGCCCGGCCGACGGTCGGTCTTCCTAGACCAAACTCTGTTGTGTACTGTTGTTTTATACATATTATATACCTAATTAAACTAATTTTTTTTTGAAGATTTTTTATTATCTTAATTGAAATTTATGAACTTAGTTAGGCTAATTAAGATTAATGTTTTAATCCTGATAACTGTCACTAGGTTAGATGGTTATGTACATTATGCATCCTAGTTAAGCTAATTAATGGATTTTACATAAATTAGAAAGCCTAACTCTATGGTCTAAAACATGGTTGACTGTAAAAAAGAAAACCAAGTCTAATTATATCATGGAGAAGGACAATTATATTGATAAGCAAAACAGCTTATAGGCCAAAATAGCCAAAATTACGAAAATGCCACTAGTGGGCCAAAATATGTACAAAGGCATGAAATCATATTTAAATGATGTAAATAAACAAAACATGATTAAATAACATTAACATCATGCATTTGGATCATCAAGAGCACATGAAATGACAAGGAAATGTGGGGTGGTGAAAATTACCAAAATGCCCCTGTTATGGCAAACATGTTGAAAATGCATGATAATTCATGAAAATGCTGACTTATGCTTAAAACATATTTATTAAATGTTAAAACATGCGGCAAAAGTAGCAGGAGCCTTTCCGGGGTCCTAAGCAAGGTTTGTTCACAAAATGACCAAAATGCCCCTAAGGGCAAAATGGCAAAAGTGTCAAAAGACACTTAGAATCATTGTAGGCATCGAAAGTGATGTTAAACATCCTAAAATGACTGAACACACCAAATGATATTTCCAGAATGATAGCCTAGGCCCACGTTTGGTAAATTACCAAAATGCCCTTAGAGGGCGTAAATGACTTTGTATGCATATCTATCAAGCATGATGGTCACGTATGCATATGAAAACATCCTAAACCATTCTAAAACAGCATGTCATGAATAGAAAACATTTTTTCCTATTTTTCCAGAAATTTTCATTATAATTAGAAAAATGACATTTATACCCCTAAATGAGGTGGGAAATGTATAAAAACTATCAAACATGCATGTCAGTGGATAATGATTCCATAAAATCAAGCATGATGAAATATGCATTCCATAATTTTTTTGTGAATTTTTATGCATTTATATTATTTTTAATATTTTCTGAAATGCTAAAAAAGAAGGGAAAACAAAGAAAAATACAAAATCCCCATCACAGATCCGAATTGGATCAAACCAGAGCCCATTCCCACTAATCAAAACATGATCTTTAACATGGTCATAACACTTTTGTCCAAATACCCACCCCACATGTTCAGATTTTACATAATCCTAAATCCTTTACAGGGGCAAAAATGTCACAAAAAAAAATAGATTTGGAGCTTGAGAAAATTAATGAATGTCAAACATAGTGACAAGCATCATCCCTGAAAATTTCATATTTTTATCGCTCTTGAATTATTTTTAACATTTTTATAACTGAAAAACAACCTTTGTTGTAAAGAAAATCAAAACATATACTTAGAAATAAGTAAAAAATATGGAAAAATACCCTTGAAGCGTGGAAGTGCCTGGGCTCAGCTTGAGTAACCTTTTCTTGACCGTAAGTATCGCCGAAAACTTCCAAAAGCCGCTCCAAGTGTGGTTGCTCCGAATGGCAAGAGTGGTGAAGAAGGGGTATTTACGGAATTTTATATCAGTAATGGAGCATAACCTATGGATAAGAAAACCATGGATGGAAAGAGGGGATCAAGGACTACGTGAAGGTAATTTTTCACTAATTTTCCTCCCCACCTAACCTCTCTGAAACACCTCCTATTTATAGAAAAAAAGTGTTCAAGGAAAGGTCTCAAAGACCCCCGGTGCATTATGGCTAGGATAAGGAGTGATGGGCTGGCTTGCGTGTGGCCAGGCTTGCTGCGCAGCCTGGGCTTGCGTGTGCATAGGCTTGCTGTGCAGCCTGGGCTTGCGTGTGCCTAGGCCTGCGGGGCAGGTGGGCATGGGTGATGGGCCTTGTGTGGCTCAGCCTAAATGGTGGGGCTTTGTCCCTTGCCGACAGTTCAGTTGGGTCGGGTCAATCCGGTCTGACTCGGGTTGGTCAACTTTTTATTTTATTTTTCTCTCTTTCTTAAAGATTCTATTTTAAAAGCCCACATTCAAATATTGATATCTTCCAATCCGTGTGGCCGATTTTGACGCGCCACATATTGCCGCGAAGGTCTCAACCCGTACTTTTCATCTGTGTGACATATATAGTCGGATTTTGCCGAAAAATGATACGGATATCGAGAAAAACACATAAATGGTGTTTCACACCGATCAAGGTCCAAATGATATCAAAATTACATGAAATTTTACGTGTAAGCACAATATGACCAAATAAAGTTATCCAAATGATTTCATGTCACATCGGGTGGCTCGGGTACCAAGAACCATACCAGGGGCAAAACGATCATTTTCATAAAAGTTACCCGATTTGGCCGAAACTTTAAGTGAAAACTTAATATGACCAAATGAGGTCATCCAAAGTATTTTGGACTAAATCGGGTGGTCCAGATACCGAGAACCGTGCCAGGGGCAAAACGATCATTTTCATGAAAGGTGTTGGATTTGGGTGAAACTTCAAATGTGAACTTAAAATGGTTAAATACGGCTATGTTAAGGGTTTAGGCTCTATTTGGGACAGTTTGGTTACCAAAAGTGGGATAGGAGTAATTTGATAATTCTTGCCATCAGTCACCACACGAGTTACGTCTTTAACCATCATTGCCAAGACATACTTCCAAGGTGTCAAAATGTGGTGTCTACAGTTTTCTCAGTCTGTTTTTCTTTATAATTAATTCATTGTTGATCTTTAGCAAAAAAGAACTTGATACCTTCTTTTAATTGCCCTTTGTCTTATTTTTAAAAATTCTTTTAGGTAAGGATATAAAAGGGTTTTCACAAATAATTTGAAAGTGGCATATCATTACATCATATCGAAAGGTTTCATTATCATGCACATTTTTTCAAGTATACATGTGAAATGACATTATTACCGTCATTAGAAAAAATGTTTATCATACTACAGTGACAAAGAAGTATGATTAAAAAATATTTGATACCCTGAAGTGTGTCAATAAGAAAATCTCTATAAATAATTGCAGCAATATTTTATACATTCACATATATTGAGCCATGCTTTTGTCTCTATCATGAATTATGTTCAACAAACGCATATCTTACTTTTATCCTCCCCAGGTTTTTTTGTTAGTGAGTCCAATGTTGAATTCACTAATTATGCTTTGCATCCAATTAGAAGACCATGATAGGAACTTGTCCATGGGTAATCCTTGAATGCAAATTGAAAATATTTTCTCTACCATGTATGTAAAATCGTTTGAAGAAGTTGTTACAATTGCATATGTTGATCAATTTATCATCGCATTTGTTGCTAATTAATAAAGGTTTAAGGATTTGTGTGTGTGTGTGTGTGTGTGAGAGAGAGAGAGAGAGATGGCCTATTTTAAGTTTTTAACTAGAAATTAATTTACGTATAGCATATGAATAACCATTAAAAGGCTCCGTTTGTTTCGGCGTAAAATTTCCTTGTGAATGTAAAATTTTATATATTGAAAAATTTTCAATGCTTTTTTACATCAAACAACAAAAATTGGATAAAGGTATCATGCTAAACTATATATTATACTTCCAGGGAAAACGATAGACACAAGCAAAGAAGATCACATTGTGAGATGGAGAATGATGTCGAGCGTTTTTTTGGCTTAATGAAAAATTCTGTGGTTATCCCAGGTGGATATAGGTATTCATGCTAAACTATATTAAATTTCTCATGTTGTATGTCATTGTTTGAGTATTCGTTCTCAACAAGTATCAAAGAAATATTCGATAGATTGTCGCAAGTGGTGCATTGAGATTTGAGAATGGATGGTGCACAAGGAGAGCAGAAGGACGTACAACAACAGGTTAGTTTTTCTTTCAAGGAAGTGCACGGGCCCATTTTTCCTTCACATTCAAAAGGTGGTGTTGCTGTGAAGAAAATAAAAAGAAAGGTTAAAAAGGAAGATGTGCATGATTTAGAAGAAAAGAAAAAAAATTAGAAGAACAAAAATCACTTTCTTGCTGGTGAAGAAGAAGATGAAAAACTCACTTTTTTTGTTGCTACCTAGGAAGGAGGTAAGAAGAAGCACGAAAGGGAGGGAAAAAAAAATGAAAAGGAAAAGTTGAGCTACAGGAAGCTAGCTCTAGGTAAAAGACAAAGTAGGAAGAAGGTTCCAACAATAAAGAGAGGAAAAGTGTGAGGGAAAAAAGGGATTTGGCTCTGTCCTGCAGTGGCGGGAGCTGGAGCGTCCAGCCCAGCTAAACGACAGTAAAAATAGGGGTGGGGTGGTCATTTCATAGGTGGGTCCCACCTAGGCCCCACATGTGAAATGACCACCCCACCTCCTATTTTTAGGTGGTTTCCATGGTGTGCATAAAGAGTGGCAAATGCTCACGCTTAGAGTTTGGTGTTTTCAAGATTTTCTGAAGTTGTGGACGTAGTGAATGGTGCGGATCGAGTTGATTTTACTTTGTTGGTATTTTGTCTTCCAAGTTATTGCAAGATCAATGGTGATCAGGTTTGTTGAGGTTGATGGGAAGCATGAAGAACACATAAAGTAAATTGGATGGCGTGAAGAATTCAAGTTTTTCTATTAAAATTTTTAATGACCATAATGATTTCACCTTGTGGTAACAATAGATGAAGAATATATTTACGCAGTAAGAGACAATGAAGACTCTCAAGAAGAAATAAGACAAGTTGAAGAAGATGATGGGAGATGACTGGATAGAGTTGAGGGATATAACAAATAGTATGATTTAGTTGTATTTTGCAGATAACACTCTTTGCAAGATCATCGGGTTGGTGAATCTAGAGAAAGTTTTGGCAAAGCAGGAGAGCATTTACAAGTTTAAGTCATTGACAAATCGATTGTTTTTTAAGAAATAGTTATATGACATTTGGTTGTCAAAAAGAGGATAATTTGAGGCACACTTCGATAAGTTAAATATGATACTAACGAAGTTGTTTGTTCTAGATGTTAAGGTTGAAGACGAGGACAAGACACTTCTCCTGTTGGCTTTACTACCTCTTTTATTTGATTTATGTTGTGACTACACTACTATTCAATAAATATACTCTCAAACTTCACAAAGTTATTGTTGCTATGCTATTGAATGAGGCAGATGAAAAATAACGACGAGGGTGTTGAATAGGCTTCCACATTGAGGGGTGAATTAGTGTTTATTAAAATTTTTTCCTTTTTTACATTTTAATGATATCGAAATGTAACATAGTCATATGCACTCCCACCTTGTAATCAAGATTAACGATGTATACACACACAAACACACACATTACTAATATCCAATCAACTATAGTAATTCAAGATGTATGTGGTTTCACGATTTACCTACGTCCATGAAACAATACCCAAATAGGGTTTCGTATTTACTTAATACACAATACTATTCAATTGCTACAACGGTTCAAGATAGTGTCCTGTTTCTATTCTTGATACTACAAAACAATGCAACAACCCCAAATTGCAAACGTAACAATGTAATAATATAATAAAAATACAAATCCCCCCATTACAAAGTTCAATCTCGGTAATAAATCAACAATCAAATATAACCTAGAATATAAAACAGGGATTTGACACAGGATTGCCTAACAACATAATCCAACATTGAAGAACTCAACAATCTTCCACTTTAGCAACCTTGCAGTCTTCTCTAACCTCGAACTGCACAATAATCACATCACAGATTCTCCAGGAATCACTTGAGAACAGAACATAGAAAATCGCACAAAACCCTTAATCGCTCCTGATGCTCCCACAAACTGCTCCAACATATTCCTCTCATTTTATTTGAACAATTTAAAAAAAACAAAAAGTGATCACTTTCATCTTCAAACGAAGGAGATATTGGTTAGCCTGAAATCGAGGGGTATAATAGTAATTAAATTGAAGTCTTGTGATGCAAAGAATGCAACGACTCGGCGGCAACTAACGTCGATCATCAGATTGCGTTTCAAATCGCGAAATAAAAGCACGCCGTTAGATTGAATTCTAAGAATATTTGACTTGACATTAGTGTATGTTGTATATTCAGCCACTAAAACCAATTAAAATGGAATCTTTAAAGCACGTATAATGAGTGTGTTTTACACTCAATCAATACTTGTGTAACACCAGAGAGCGGGATTTGATAAAAGGGGTGTCCATGCGACGTACAATAAAGTATACCAATGAAGGGGGAATTTTTGTCCTATCTTGTTATAACACGGTGTTGTACTATATCGTGCAGCTGCTGCAGGGACCATGTGCACCATGTGGGGTCTGCTGTGCCACATGGCCTCTGTAGTGCCGCATGATGCAGTACAATACCGTACTGTAACATGAGAGGATATCGATTCATGAAGGGGTTTGTGCAATACTTCAATCCAGCCTAGGTTTCTTCCAAAAAAAACCAGCCTAGGAACGTCTCTGAAAAACAATAGTGGAGTCCACCAACCAATGGAGTTATGAAGATTAACTGCGATGCAGCTTTGCCGCAAGGTAAGACAAGAGGTAGGCTGGGTCTGATATTTAGAAACCACAGAGGGGAACCCCAACTAGCGGTCTCGGCTCCTCACAGCTTTGGAACGGCACTTCAGGATGAGTTTCTTGCTATTCGATTTGTGCTTTCTGGCTACACAGAAATCTGCATCGAGTCTGATAGCAAGGAGGCAGTGGAGTACATTCAAAACCAAAGTAGATTCCCTCATATTGGTTCTGCAGCTCTTATCTCAGACATCAGAAGACTGTCGCAATCCTTTGTTTCTTGCTCTTTTTTCTATATTCCCCGAACTATCAATGTTGTTGCTGATGTTCTAGTTTGGAAAGCCCTATCACTTGTGTGTGTGATGGATTGACCGTTATCCACTCAGTGGCTCCAGGAACTTTGTACTCCTGAAGCTACTGCTTGTATATATATCCTCTATCATTAAAATTCCCTTTTACCAAAAAAAAAAAAAGGAAAGGGTTTGTGCAAAAAAACTGACGGAACACCATATTCTCTGTGGCATCAAAATCGCATATGACGTACAAGCAAGATATTTAAATGTGTATTGGGATTCAAAAAATTGTTTAGTTAGAAACTGTTAGATTACTTATTATTTTTTATTTTCATTTTAGTTCCTTTGTTCTTGTTTCGGAGCGAAAATTAAAGAGTTTAGTTAATCTAAAATTCAAAGGAAATGAGGTTCATGGCTAAGGGTAGATTTCAAAGCGACGACCTTTTAACATTCAATTTCCGATTTTTTTAATTGAACGTTCTATGCTTCTCAAAATAACCTGAGACTTGAGGGAAAATATCTCCTCTAGTTCCCCAATCCATCTAATAAAAGGGGGGGGGGGGAGTGGACCCCACTCAGATAGAGTGTTCGGGTAGGGGTAGGGTGGTCATTGCACACCCCTTGTTAGGGGGACTGGGGAATTGGATTGGGCAGGGAACTGGAGGGGATAAAGATCAGGCTCTTGAGAGCATGTTTAAAATTGTGATTAAAAAAAAAAAACTACCCCTTTGAATGTTCACGCGTGAGGTGTTTGCATAAATACCTTCATTTTTTTTTTTTGGTAAATATATAAATGCCTTCAAGGTCTTGCGTTACCCATGTCTTGCTTGCGTGGGGAGTGAGCATGAGCGGCCTACAAACTGGGGGAGGATATGTAGCTAAGATGTTTACTCTTCCTACTTAGACTTGCAGCCAAAGAATTGGAAAATTTTACTTCCCTTTTGGTTCACAAATACCCTCCTAGATTTTAGTATTTTTCAAAATACCTTTTTAGATTTCGTTTCTCAGGCTATGAACCGGTTAGTAGGAACACTCCTGCAACCCTGGTAGCAGCAAAATTTCGTCCACTTGAGACCTTCCTTAGTAGGGGGTGTGGGAGCTAATGATGAGACTCATTAATTGTTTTGAGATTTCAAACATACCATCAAATTACCATGACAAAGAGAACCCTTATCTTTTAATTGAACTTTTTTTTTTTTTTGGGTCTGTACTGCCAATTGGTCTTTAAAGGAGAGAGAGAGAGTCCCTTCATCCTAGGGTGCAAAGGGAATTTTTTCCCTCTCTAGTTCCTCTCATAGGGAGGCGGAAATGACATTTTAACATCCCTTGGACAATGTGTTTGGGCAGGGGGTTAGGTCATCATTTCCCGTCCCCTATGAGAGGAACTGGAGATGCAATCGAGACAGCTGGGAGCAGAATAGACCAGTAAGCAAGCTAGGAGCTATTTTGATCTCGACTTGGGAAATAGAGCAGTTAGTATCCGCCCCATTGTACCAAGCAGGGAACAGGAGACGATAATGATCCAGTGCAAAGGTGTTCAATCCTTACAAGAAATGTTTAGTTTTATTATTTTTTTTATTGAAGAAAAAAATGCTTATTTATAGATACACAATACCTAAGCGAAATGAAGAAATATTTTATTATATTAACTTATAATTACAGGAATTAAAATTGCATCTTTTTATGAAAAAAACTATGAATTAGTAATTCCCAACATCATATTAAGGAACTGAATTCCTGAATTTCATTTCAAATAATAATAATAATAATAAAATTAAGTAGACCCAATTGTAAATGTTAAGGTGATGACGCCCTTTGAACTTCTACTGATGATTTCCTCCAACGTTGCTTGTGGGCTCATCGGGCTTGTTTCGTTGTAAAATGTCTCTGAAGAACACACAAACCAAAATATAATTTAAATTATGACTGGAATACTACTGAACCATATAAAATAACTGAGAGATTTATTAGGACTGAGGAGGGAAGAAGGGGGGTGGGGAGCTTAGCAAGTCTGGATCTTCTATCCACGTGGGGTGCTACCCCACCCCACATGGAGAGACCAATGAAATAGAATCTCCACCTATCTGACCTCCTTTGATTCCTATGTCAGATCGATGAGATGACGATTCCACTTTGTTGGTCCTCGATCACTATGTGAGGGGTGAGTAAAGAATCCAGACTTAGAGCTGAGAGCTGACAAGTCGTGGGGGGCAGGAAAGACGATGACTGACCTAATCCACTTCCAATTTGGTCGCCGCCCTTCTCTGGGAGCCTTGTGTACAGTCTCGCCCGTAGCATGGGAGGCCTGGTCAATGTGTTGCTCTGCGGCGTTAGGCGAGTTGAGCAACAATAAGGCCACCAATGCCAAAACAACAGCATAGGCCGCTAACTTTGCCATCTTAATTGTACTCTCTCTCTCTCTCTCTCTCTCTCTCTCTCTCTGCTGTTGTGTTTCTGAAGGCAAGAGGAGTGGGGGGTTATTTATATTGTGGATTGTAGTTTGAGGTAGCGAATTATGAGGAATTGTCTCTTTCATTTTCAAACCTAAAAAGGGTTGTGGAAAATACAGTTAAGGAAAACTTCGCTGTCAAAAGCTTCGAAAGCATTTGAACCATTGGAAATACAAAGATAAACTTCGCTGGGGTCATAACCTCTCTATCCAACCAAATCAGCTGCTTATGTGGCAGAAGTTGTTGCTAAACCAAACAGACCACACTGCTGACATTAGGGCTCTATTGGCTCTCTTTGATGAGATAATCCTTCCCTTGATGCTACATATGATAGAGACACGTCATCAATAGGTTGTTAGGATTATAACAAACCTGTACCAACCCATGTGCACGGTTAGGGATCTAGATCTTCTACAGCGCAGCTGCCCGTACCAGTCTATGCGGCACAGACTGGGTCGCAAGAGCAATGATCGGTTTACCCCCGCTCGGACAAAACGTTTGAGCAGGGGTAAGACAGTCTTTGTGTGTGTAACTCAGCCTACGCCGCTCAAGCCGCTACGGGCAGCGTGCCATAGAGAATTTGGATTACACGGTTAGAGTTCTTCCGTGGACAGCTGGAAAACTTTCTTGTAATATAAAATATGTAACGTGTTACCCATCTTGTATAACCCAAATTCCTTTATCTTATATGCCTAAACATTTAAAATACATTAAAATAGAAAATTTCCAATATGTGTTATAGTTATTTTCAAGTCTGTATCATACAAAGGATTAACTTGTGGTCACCAACACAGTTCGTAACATCGGATTGGATTGGATCGGTTTCGGCTATGACCGATCCGACAAAGTATTCCTAGATCGGTCAACTTGGTTGGATCGATTGATTCAATCCGATACTTGCTATTTATTTTTTTAGTTTTTTGAGCGATATTTATGATTTTTTTGACCCTTTTCTGAATGTTTTTTTTACCGATTTGTATCGATTTTTAATATTTTCGACCAATCCAAGTCGGATCCAAAAAAAACCTGGATTTTGATCACTTTTGACCTATCCAAGCCGAGTTTGACCGGTCCGATTTCGATCATCAAGTCTACCGCTCCACCATATATGTTAAGTTTTGCCCATGATCTGTAATAAATTAAGAATAACTCCCAACTTCAATCCCACCCAAATCTTGACGAGTTTGATTTCTGTTGTTACCCATGAAATCGATCGAGCATGGTGTGTGAAGGGAGAGTTGAAAATGCTGGACACTACCTTGACCACCATCTGAGATGTACAAGGGATTAACTTGTTGTCATCAAAGTGGCGAACTAACAAGCTATAACCTACTCTTTTATGCCTCTTGTTTTATTCTCAAAAGCATTTTGTGTAATTTTTTCAATGAGAGTAAATTTATAATTTTACATATGAACTGGATTATATATATGTTATAATAAATGATTTGTAATTTTAAAGATTTATTTTTATCCCGGCATTAAAATACTATATTAAATAATTTTTGGGAATAAGACAAGGCGCAAAAAAAAACAAGGCTAGAATCTTATTGTAACCTAACAAAAATTTCCCATTATATAAACAAGAGTGTCGAAATTGACACATTCTTTTAATTGCGGTTTGTCTTATTTCTACAAATTGTTTAAGATAAGAGTATAAAAGGGTTTTCAAAATAATTTGAAAGTGACATATAATTATGTCATTATCGAAATGTTTCACTGTCTTGCATATTTTTTTAAGTATACAAGTGAAATGACACTATTACCGTCATTGGAAAGAAATAAAAACTTAATAATCACTTACATACAATGAGTTTTCATCGATTGTTTCAACATCAAAACTCAAATTGTTGGAGATTTATCAAACCATACATATTCTTGAATCGAATTGCCATATTCATTCAACTATCCATCATCAAGTCTACTTTGTATCATTTGTTTTAATTGACTAAAATTTTTTTCACCCATAGTCAAGAGAGAATCGCTTCAGCCACGAGATCTGATCCTTTAATTGAACTCAAGAAGTGTACCTGAACCTTTGTTAGTAGGGCCCTAAGGGGGTGTGGGCTGATGATGAGAGTCATTAATTTGTTTTGGGATTCCAATAATACCATCAAATCACCTTGAGGACAATATGATCGTTTAATTAACCCCTTCTTTTTATCTTTCTGTTTTTTTTGATCCACTTTTCTAAATCAAGCACCAACCAACTGAACAAACAATTATTGTTTTTCTTTTAATTGAACTAAACAAACAGTGAGACTGCACCCTATCATGAATGAATAAATTCTCTCTTTATCGTTGGTAAGAAACTTTCATTATATTTGTTTTTTATTTTTGGTTTTAGTTATGTGTGTTTTACAGAGGTCAATGGTGGTGCAAAGATACTCAATCCTTACAAGATATGCTTAAGTATATTCTTTTTTTTTTAATAATATTACATGCTTATTTATAGATAGAAATACTTAAAAGGAAGAAAGAAATTTTTTATTATATTGACTTATAATTACAAGAATTCAATCCCTGAAAAAGCTATGAATTACTAATTCAATAATAATAATAATAATAATCAAACAAAATTAAGCAGACCCAATTAAAAACATAAGGTGACGACGCCCTTTGAACTTCTAGGCATGATTTCCTTAATTGTTTATTTTTTTGTGGAATTGGAGAACTCCAATGGGGGTGGGGGTGGGGGTGGGGGTGGGGGGTCAAGGATGGGGATAGGTCCCAAGGTGGTTTGATCTCATGACCTCTTATTTGAGGAGTTGGTCTTTTGCCAACTAAGCTAACCCCTTGGGGTTCCTTAAATGTTGCTTATGGGTTGTGTTTGCCTCCACCAATAATGCCTCTGAAAAAACACAGAAACCAATAAATATATATTCAGTCTCAATTTAAATTATGAATGGAATACTAAACCATAAAATAACTGAGAGATTAATTAGGGCGTGGGAGAAGGAGAGCTGAGCGAGTCTGGATCCGCTAACGTAGGGTGCAACGAATCCGGATCAACTACCCACATGGGGACGGGGGCGATAGATCTAACCCCTCCATGGACACCCTAGAGCGGGTCCCACACCCCCATGGAGGATTCAGATCTGTCTCCACCTGTCCCCATGTGGGTAGCAGATTTGAAGTCGGGTGCAACCCCTCATGGGGAAACCAATGAAATATAATCTCCACCCATCTGACCCCTCTGATCACATGTCAGATGGGGTACGTGAAGATTCCACTTCATTGGTCCTCATCATGGGGTGGGTAGAAAATCCAAATTAACAAGTAGGGATATAAACGGATCGGATTCGGCTTAGATAGTGTTATATCTGCATCCGTATCCGATTAGTTTTCGGACGGATTCGGATAATGCTAAACGGATACGGACACGTATACAGATCGAATATTTTATCCGTTTACATGTAAATATAGCTTTTTGGATAGCTATAGCCTATCTGTATCCGTATCCGTTTAATTTTCGGACGGATTCGGATAGTGCTAAACAGATACGAACACAGATACAGAAATGGATTTCGGCTATTCATTTACATCCCCACTAACAAGTGAGAGCTGAAAAAGTCATGGTAGGCAAAGACGAGAACTGACCTGAACCACCTCCCTACTTTTTTGGCACCGCCCACCACTGCACCGCCAACATGGCCTACACCATCGCGGAAGCCCTTGCTCTTGCCTGCTGGAGGTAGGGTGGTATCTGAAACATCAGCTGCGTCAGCCGAGTTGGAGTTGATCAACAATAAGGACAGCAATGCGAAAACAATAGCATAGGTCGCAAACTTTGCCATCTTAAGTGTCTTCTTTAAAACTTGGAAAGCTAGCGAGAGATAAATAAACAGAGAATTGGGAAACTGAGATTCTCTATTTATCTCTCTCTGGACTTTTAATTAATTCCTTTCTTTCTTTCTCCATGTAGGCAAGAGGAGAGGGAGTTATTTATACTAGTCATGTGGATTGTAGTTTGGGGTAGCGAATTTTGAGGATCTATCTGTCTTTCATTTTAAAACTTAGTAAGGGTTCTGGAGAATTGTTCAAAACGTCAGAAACTTCAAAAGCATTTGAACCATTTAAAATACAGTAAAGAAAACCTTGGGCCATGTAATCGCTGCCCGGCCACAAAAAAATTTAGATATAGATATTTTGGGTTTTTTTAACCCTTTTTTTGAACTTTTTTACCGATCCGTACCTATTTTAAATAATTTTTAGGGAAAATTACACTGTCACCCCTTGAGATTTGTACTATATACAGAGTGACCCCTTATGTTTCTAAATTATACAATCGTACCCCCTGAGTTTAGATTAATTGTTACCGTTAGGCGGTATGATGTTGGTAATTGATGCCTTAAAATGACTAATATACCCCTAATACCCCTAATGGGGTGTGAGCTCACCATTTACTAAGAATGAGGTTTAGTATTCTGGCACTCCTTCCTCTGCAACTTGAAGGGTTTAGGGTTCTCAAGATGGCGATCTTCTGAGGCAGTGTTCAACGCCATTTTCTGACACTCCTTCCTCTACAACTTGATGGGTTTATGTTGAATCGAGCTTGGATTAATTTATTTTTTGAACCGCCCAAAGCGAACCGAGAAATATTGCTTTTCTTTAGCCATGCCTTGCTCTCTGTGTATGATTGTGATTCTTTTATGTACTATTATTTGAAGTCAAGAAAAGCCTCAATTCAAAATTTAGTTGAAGTGTATGGTGTAATGAGAGGACTTGGGCCTCTTCCGAATGCCTTGACTTATAATACTCTCTTTAATGGATTACTCTCTTTACGGACACTGCACTCCAAATATGATTCAAACCCACAACTCAGGTGTATTTAGTTAAAAAATTTATCCCTACTCTTGAGTATTTTAAATTTATCCCTACTCTAGGTAGGAAGTAAAAAAAAAGATAATAAATAGAGTGAGAAGAGATGAGTAGTTGAGATGAGGGAGATACATGTGTGTGCGGTGGAGTTGCAGGTCCAGCGATTTCAGTTTGGGGAAGAAGACAACGGTAAAGAGGGCTTGAATTGGATAGGGTTTTGGTTTATAATATTGGAAGAGAGTACAGTAGACATTTTCTAAAAGGGCAAAGTTGATACTTTATATAATGTTATTTAACATCGTCCACTCAAGGGGTATGGCTGTATACTTTAGAAACACAGGGATCGCTCTATATTTAGACATGGCTGATGGAGTCAGTCAAAAGACTGCGAACCTCTCTCTCTATATCCAACCAAATCAGCTGCTTATGTGGCAGAAAATCATGGTGGATGGATGCATAGGGGGCCCAACACCCAATATGTAATGCCATATTATTTTTGTAATCTTATGCTATTGTAGATTTATTTTTCGGCTTATACTTATTTTCCCTTACACTTCTTAATAACTAATTGTTCCATTTGGTAGCCTTCTACAGTGATTCTAGTATTTTCTTATGGAAATATTTTGGGATTGAAAGTGTATTTGGCAATTTCAGGTTGATTTTGAGTTATGGAGGAACGAATCAATCCAAAAAGTCTTCTAAGACCCAAAAAAATAAAATAAAATAAAAATTTGGAAGAAAGAATGCTACCCGGTCATGCCAGACACGCCATCCTTGCATCTAATTGACACAAGAGGCGCAAAATGATCGATGCACCGTTGGTCATTTCCGGGGTTCCAAGTGGTGTGGCGGTCATATTCACATGCCCCTGTGTCCTGACACAGGGGGTGGCATGCGCTGAGAGATCGGATGGCGTTCTCTTTCCCTAAAAATTTATTGATTTATTTTTATCGTAGAATAGATTTGGGATTCGGCTCCTCTCCAACTCTCACATCTCCCAGCTCTTGCCCAAGCCAACTTGGGAACCCAACAGGTGGAGAGGAATGATCCAACGGCTTTTAATAGATCGACCTTTTTTCTCCCCCCATTATTAACCCATCACTAGCCTACCCAACTTTGAAACCTGAATTACTTCCACAAATTCCCTCTCCCTCATCAAGTTTTTTCCAAGAAACCCTAAAACCCCTTTTGTTTAGAGGGGAAGGTGGGGAGGGATTGTTGAGAAGATAGGACCCACATGTTGGTGGGGTTTTGGAATCCGGATCTGCTGCCCACTTGGGGATAGTGGGGACAAATCTGAGCCCTCCATGGGATTTGGGTCCCATAGCCCATGGAGGGTTGGGATCTGTCTCCACTGCTCCCCATGTGGGTAGCTGATCCCAACTCGGGGTTTTGTTGGGGGTGGAAATGCTGAGGGTATAGTAAATTTTCTCATAAACAATAACCAAAATCCCACCAGGTGGGATTTTGAAGTGCCACATCAGTAGACAAAACATTTAATGATGTTCCCTGAGCTTTTGCAAGTTTACGACCCAAGATAACAAAACAAGGATGGGATGGGATTTTGAAGTGCCACATCATCATTTTCCTACTCCAATTCTCCCACCCTTCTTAAATCCCGTCTATATCCTCTCAAGTTCATGCCTGGTACAGTTTGTCTGATTCTTCTCATTGGGGGCAAAAATGACCACCTTACCTCTGCCTGAACATACTGCCCAGGTGGGGTCCACCCCCATTCTCCTCCTTATTAGAAGCACTAGGGAATTGTACCGGGCAGAGAACCGGGGAGGATAATTTTGCTCAAGGGGGGTGTAATTAAGAGAATAGAAAATCGTTCAAGGCTTGGAATCATGGATTCATCCTCCTCAAACGTTGTTTTAGAAAACCCTAATAAGAGAAGAGGAACGAGCATTCTGCAGGTCCCTGAAATCATGGATTCATTCTCCTCCTCATTTTTGTTCACAGCTCTTCCAATTTTTGCATTTTGTTTTCCATCTTTGGGTAACAGAAGAAAGCTTTGTATGTACGCAAAGTGGGCCAAACACTCAAGCAAGAGAGAATCCTTGTGGAGAATTGTGTCCCAAGGGTTCCTACCTAAAAAAAGACTCTCACCATCCCAACTAAACAATCTGGCTGTGTGTTTCATCCCCAGTAGCAGCCTTTGTCAAAGCAAAGACATCACTGCCATATTTCGAGTTCAGCTCTCTATGGTCACTGGAGGAATTCTTAAGAACATATAAGAACTCGAATCAAAGGTGGGATCGAAATGGGAACTTCACAGTTCTGTGCACGGAAGCTCGAAGAGAATCTCTTTTCACGATTCGAAGACATCAAAATTTCTATGCGAGGAAGGTGAGCCCTAAATCAGAGTTCTATGCGTGGAACTTTAAAGCCCTCTAAATCCACGATTCGAAGACAGAGCCTTATGATTTTGAAATTTGCTTCATGTGGGTCTCATAGGGTGGAATCCATCTTGACGGCTGTGAGCTGTTCTCTTACAACACTCACATATGTGAACGTGACTGGCCCTGATGTGACAGTTGAGGAGAAAATGGGTGGAAGAAGATACTCTTAGAAGACTTTTTGGATTGTATAGGCCCATTGCCAAATGCATTTTCAATCCCAAATTATCTCCCCAAGAAAAATAGTAGAATCACTGTATAGAAGGTTACTAAATATATATTTGCCACTTAAGCAGCTGATTTGGTTGGAGTTTGAATAGAAAGGTTCTATTTTGTCACATAAGCTAATCTGATATAGTTGGAATTTGGATAGAGGGAGGCTCGTGAGCATATGTGAACGATTCACAATCGTTCAGATGGAATCCAATCTGTGAGAATATTCCATCTAAACGGTTGGAAGTAGTTCACGTATGCTCACGTACATGAAGATTCACCGGACTCGAGAGGCTCTGACCCAATCAGCCATGTCTAAAATTAGTGTGGACAGTATCGATTACATACATGCATGTCCCAAGTTTTTCTTAACTGTATTGCAATTTCAATGATTCAAATGCTTTGGAAGCTTTTGACCTTTTGAACAATTCTCCAGAGCCAATTTTAGGTTTGAAAAAGAAAGAGACAGATCCTCATAATTCGCTATCCCAAACTACAATCCACAGTATAAATAAACCCTCTCCTCTTGCCTTGGGAAACACAACAGCAAGTAGAGAAAGAAAGAAATTAATAAAACACCACTTAGAGAGATAAATAGAGAATCTCTCAGTTTCTTTGTTTATTTCTCATCCCATTTACGTCACCTTTCCAAGTTAATTAAGAAGAAAATTTCAGATGGCAAAGTTAGCGGCCTATGCTATTATTTTCGTATTGCTGTCTTTATTGTTGCTCAACAACTCGGCTAACGCACATGACAAATATGATCACGCAAAGAAACACATTGATGAGGCCTCCCAAGCTACAGGAAGGGCTGTAGGCAAGGCTGCCGGAGTAGTGGTGGACCACACAGAAAAGGCGGTGGACAAAACAAAGTCCACCGCTAAAACAGCAGGGAAGTGGTTCAGGTCAGTTATCATCTTTCCTACCCATGATTATTTTTCAGCTTTTAGCTCTGATGAGTCTGAATTCTCTACTCACCTCACATGGTAAGGACCAACAAAATGGTATCTTTACCTCTTTAGACACAGGAATTAGAGGGGGTCAGATAGGTAAAGATTCTATTCATTGGCCTCCCCATGTGGGTAGAGGATCCAGACTCGCTAAGCTCTCCCCCTCCCCAACCTTAAATAATCTCTTAATTACTTTATGATTTAATATTTCAGTCATGACTTAATTTGGGATTGCATATATATATATATATATTGGTTTATGTGTTCCACAGAGGCATTTTTGGTGGAGACAACAAAGACAAACCTGAAACCCCAAAGAAACTTTGAAGGATATCATGCCAAGGAGTTCAAAGGGCGTAGTCACCTCCACGTTTTTTATTGGGCTTGCTTAACGTTGTTCGATTATTATTATTATTATTATTGGAAAGGAGATTAAGGAATTCAATTCCATAATATGTTATTGGGAATTAGTAATTCATAGTTTTTCCATAAAACATGTGATTATAATTCTTGTAATTATTAGTTAATATAATAAAAATTTATTTCTTTCTCTTAACAATTGTTTATCAATAAATAAATATATTTTTTTTAATAATAATAAAAAAACAGAGTAAAAACTAAGCATTTGTTGTAAGGATCATGGGGCACCTTTGCACCGCCACTAACCTTGGTAAAACACACATAATAAAAACCCAAGAAGAAAAGAAATATAGTGAAAGTTTCTCACCCAGGATGAAAAGCGAATTTCTTCATCCACGGTAGGGTGGAGGCTCACTGTTGGTTAGTGCCTTTCTAGTAGAGTGCAAGTTCTCAGGAGGTCACGGCTTCGACTCTTCTATTTTCATCTTGTGCCATAAGACACCTCGCTCTATCTCTGTTGTAGTTATAATTAAAATCCAATTGGACAGTTAGATAGGTGGTCAAAAAAAAAAAGGTTAATTAAAGGATGATTCCCTATGGTTGCAATCCCAAAACATTTAATGAGTTTCTACATTAGCTCCCATAGCCCCCTACTAACGAAGGTCTCAAGTACCAATTTGGATCCTCGATTGTCGCCTGTCCGTGCGGTCAGCATACAATCTCACATAGACAGGGCATGGACCCCACCTAAGCTGGTGACATCAGATGATCCAAATCATGTCTCAAGTACTCTTCTTAAGTTCAATTTAAGGATCAGATCCCGTGGGTGAAGAGATTCTCTCTTGACTATGGGTGAAAGAAAACTTTTTTTTCTTTTTTATAATAACAGGTGAAAGAAAACTTGGTCTAAGAAATATAGATAAGATGTAGACTTGATGATGGGCAATTGAATGAGTATCGCAATTCGAATCAAGAATATGTATGATTTGATTAATCTCCAACAATTTGATTTCAACTTTTAACGGATCGTGGAAAACTCATTGTATGTAAGTGATCATTAAGAAATGGATAAAGTAAATGTACCCCCTTATAATGCACCCAATATTCCTCGTACCCCCTAAGCTTTTGATAAGTCCATATACCACCCCTCAATATTCCACGTACCACTCCTGTTTTATCCCCTGATGCCACTTAAGTCCACAGCAAGTGTTAAATGCTATAAAATGATAAAACTACCCTTTCTTCTATTTTTTCTATAATTTGAAAAGATCTAATTGCCTTGACTTATTTGCTAAAATTTGAAAATACCAAAATGCCCCCATCTTCCTCAAATCATTATTTTCTTTTACATACCCAATACCACCACCACCCACAATTAACACCATCACCACCGTGAAGCCCTACCTCCAGCACCACCGCCACCCACCACCATTAATATCACCAACCACCGTGAAGCCCCACCTCCATTGCAGAAATTCTGGGATCCGCCAGTTCCGTCGGATTGTGATGTCGACGGTGTCGGAACCCATGAATCCATTCTCCGGATGGATTCCTGACCAGATGAGATATCTCTCTTCGTAATTTCTGGGGTTCCTAGATTTGGGGTCGGGCTCCTCATTTGAGTAAAGTTCAGTTGGTGGCGGATAGGGTTTGTGGGAATGACCTCGCTGAAGAGCATCAAGAATCTTGTAGCAGCTCGAAAGTCCTTGAAGACCAGCTTAGAGAAATCAAAAGCTCATATCTTGGTGAAATGGGTTCTGTAGGTTGTGAAATTGAAAGGGAATAACAGATTGCATCTGAAGGTGGAAGAGGTTTCCCATAAGTAAGAGATTGATGATAACCACCACGGTAAGGAGCGGAATCATATTCCTCGAATTCTGGTTCATTGCGCTCAGAGATAGAGTAATTAAACCATTGATCTGTGACTCCCCAGATTCAATTCCCATTCCCAGATCAAATTGGGGGAGAAAATTGGCTGTGAAGAGTACATCAAATTGGATCTGCTGCCTATTTTTGTTTATAGCTTTAACATTTTGGAGTCTTCCTCTGTAGGAAAGGACAAAGATTTGTCGATTAAAGAAGCGGGCGGCAGAGAAGATCGCTATAGGTGGGCACACAGAAGATGCTCTTGTCAAACTTTCGTTCTGATCTGTCTAGTTACCTTGCGGTTCTCAAACGGCTTGAAGAGGAGTTGAGGTTCCTTGCTGATAATTGTGGTTTAGTGATTTGAAAGAGGCAAATTAAGAAGTTAAAAGACAAATTAAGAAGTCTAAGAGAAGAGAGATATCTCATCTGGTCAGGAATCCGTCCGGAGAATGGATTCATGGGTTCCGACACCATCGACGTCATAATCCATTGGAACTGGCGAATCCCAGGATTTCAGCAATGGAGGTGGTGCTGGAGGTGGGGCTTCACGGTGGTGATGGTGTTAATTGTGGGTGGTGGTGGTGGTGGTGGTATTGGGTATGTAAAAGAAAATAATGATTTGGAGAAGATTAGGGTATTTTGGTATTTTCAAATTTGAACAAATAGGTCAGAGTAATTAGGTTTTTTCAAATTAAAAAAAAAATAGAAAAAAGGGTAATTTGGTCATTTTCTAGCATTAACACTTGGTGTGGACTTAAGTGGCATTAGGGGGGTAAAGCAGGGGTGGTACGTGGAATATTGAGGGATAATACATGGACTTATCAGAAGCTTATGGGGGTACGAGGAATATTGGGTGCATTATAGAAGGGTACGTGTACTTTACCCTTAAGAAATTGTATGATCACTAATTATTATTACGTTATGAATTAAAAAGTGAATAAATAAGCTGTTTATAAAGTTCCGGTTCTGAGCAAGTGAAAATGTAAGGGAGTATGTTATTTCACCATCAACCATGTATGTAGAAAGCTTTCGTTGTTTGGTTATGAAAAAAACATCAATCATAATTGTATTCCTCGAACAATTTATGTATTCAACCCCCTGTATTTTGGCCTAATTACAAAGACACCCCCAAAAACTTTCAATATATCACAGATCACCCCCTTATGTTATGACTTTATTACTAATAGATCTACTCTGTTAGGTGTGTAAAATTAAGTGATGTTAATTTTCCATAAAATGGTGAAACAACCCTTATATTTTAGTTTATCCCTGCATCACATAAGCCGGGGATTTCCGGTTATCTCTAATTGCAGATTCAACATGGAATGTCTGTCCTACATCCTGATTGGGCCCAAGCTCGACCCAGTCTTGACTCCCGACTCAAGGCTTACATGCTGCTTCACAATGATCAACAAAAGGATGAGATTGAGAGATGAGGTGGAGAGAGGGAGATAGGAAATTGCTTGAGTCTGTGATCAAACCCATCACCATGCTTATGAGGAGAAGCTTAAGGGTGAAGTGAGAGAAGCTAGGGACGACGGCGATGTAGTGTTGTAACGGCATTCGAGTTGAAAAGGCGAGGGAGGTAGATGGGGATGAGGAGGAGGAGAGGGAAACTAGCGGATTGAACCCTAATCTCTAGACTTTGGATTTGAGAGTAGTATCTAATGTTGCTTTAAAAGTTACAACACTAGGAAAAACAGACATGGAAGAGATTTGATGCCTTGTGGTAGGAGTGTCAATTCCAGGCTAGACCCGGCAGACCTGATCGAGCTTGCCCGGCCGATTTATTAATGGGGTCTTAGCCCGTCGGGTGCCCGACCAAATCGATCAATTCCAGGCCCAACCTAGCCCACCTAGTTACAGCTGGACCCTTTACTTTGTAAATTTCCCCTCCCCTTCCCTCTCCTGGTCTCCCCTGTGTGGCTGCGAGATCGGATGGCGTTCTCTTTCCCTAAAAATTTATTGATTTATTTTTATCGTAGAATAGATTTGGGATTCGGCTCCTCTCCAACTCTCACATCTCCCAACTCTTGCCCAAGCCAACTTGGGAACCCGACAGGTGGAGAGGAATGATCCAACGGCTTTTAATAGATCGACCTTTTTTCTCCCCCCATTAATAACCCATCACTAGCCTACCCAACTTTGAAACCTGAATTACTTCCGCAAATTCCCTCTCCCTCATCAAGTTTTTTCCAAGAAAACCTAAAACCCCCTTTGTTTAGAGGGGAAGGTGGGGAGGGATTGTTGAAAAGATAGGACCCACATGTTGGTGGGGTTTTGGAATCCGGATCTGCTGCCCACTTGGGGATAACGGGGACAAATCTGAGCCCTCCATGGGATTTGGGTCCCAAAGCCCATGGAGTGTTGGGATCTGTCCCCACTGCTCTCCATGTGGGAAGCTGATCCCAACTCGGGGTTTTGTTGGGGGTGAAAATACTGAGGGTATAGTAAATTTTCTCATAAACAGTAACCAAAGTCCCACCAGGTGGGATTTTGAAGTGCCACATCAGTAGACAAAACATTTAATGATGTTCCCAGAGCTTTTGCAAGTTTACGACCCATGATAACAAAACAAGGCTGGGATGGGATTTTGAAGTGAGATATCATCATTTTCCTATTCCAATTCTCCCACCATACTTAAATCCCCTCTATATCCTCTCAAGTTCATGCTTGGTAAAGTTCGTCTGATTCTTCTCATTGGGGCCAAAATGAACACCTAACCTCTGCCTGAACATACTGCCCAGGTGGGGTCCACCCCCATTCTCCTCCTCGTTATTAGAGGCACGAGAGAATTGTACCGGGCAGAGAACCGGGGAGGATAATTTTCCTCAAGGGGGGTGTAATTAAGAGAATAGAAAATCGTTCAAGGTTTGGAATCATGGATTCATCCTCCTCAAACATTGTTTTAGAAAACCCTAATAAGAGAAAAGGAACGAGCATTCTGCAGGTCCCTGAAATCATGGATTCATTCTCCTCCTCATTTTTGTTCACAGCTCTTCCAATTTTTGCATTTTGTTTTCCATCTCTGGGTAACAGAAGAAAGCTTTGAATGTACGCAAAGTGGGCCAAACACTCAAGCAAGAGAGAATCCTTGTGGAGAATTGTGTCCCAAGGGTTCCTACCTAAAAAAAGACTCTCACCATCCCAACTCAACAATCTGGTTGTGTGTTTCATCCCCAGTAGCAGCCATTGTCAAAGCAAAGACATCACTGCCATATTTCGAGTTCAGCTCTCTATGGTCACCAGAGGAATTCTTAAGAACATATAACATTAAGAACTCGAATCAAAGGTGGGATCGAAATGGGAACTTCACAGTTCTGTGCATGGAAGCTCGAAGAGATTCTCTTTTCATGATTCGAAGACATCAAAATTTCTGTGCGAGGAAGATGAGCCCTAAATCAGAGTTCTATGCGTGGAACTTTAAAGCCCTCTAAATCCACGATTCGAAGACAGAGCCTTATGATTTTGAAATTTGCTTCATGTGGGTCTCATAGGGTGGAATCCATCTTGACGGCTGTGAGCTGTTCTCTTACAACACTCACATATGTGAACGTGACTGGCCCTGATGTGACAGTTGAGGAGAAAATGGGTGGAAGAAGATACTCTTAGAAGACTTTTTGGATTGTATAGGCCCATTGCCAAATGCATTTTCAATCCCAAATTATCTCCCCAAGAAAAATAGTAGAATCACTCTATAGAAGGTTACTAAATATATATTTGCCACATAAGCAGCTGATTTGGTTGGAGTTTGGATAGAAAGGTTCTATTTTGTCACATAAGCTAACAGCTGATATTGTTGGAATTTGGATAGAGGGAGGCTCGTGAGCGTATGTGAACGATTCACAATTGTTCAGATGGAATCCAATCTGTGAGAATATTCCATCTAAACGACTGGGAGTAGTTCACGTACGCTCACGTACGTGAAGATTCACCGGACTCCGGAGGCTCTGACCCAATCAGCCATGTCTAAAATTAGTGTGGACAGTATCGATTACGTACATGCATGGCCCAAGTTTTTCTTAACTGTATTGCAATTGCAATGGTTCAAATGCTTTGGAAGCTTTTGACCTTTTGAACAATTCTCCAGAGCCAATTTTAGGTTTGAAAAAGAAAGAGACAGATCCTCATAATTCGCTATCCCAAACTACAATCCACAGTATAAATAAACCCTCTCCTCTTGCCTTGGGAAACACAACAGCAAGTAGAGAAAGAAAGAAATTAATAAAACACCACTTAGAGAGATAAATAGAGAATCTCTCAGTTTCTTTGTTTATTTCTCATCCCATTAACGTAACCTTTCCAAGTTAATTAAGAAGAAAATTTCAGATGGCAAAGTTAGCGGCCTATGCTATTATTTTCGCATTGCTGTCTTTATTGTTGCTCAATTCGGCTAACGCAAATGACAACTATGATCATGCAAAGAAACACATTGATGAGGCCTCCCAAGCTACAGGAAGGGCTGTAGGCAAGGCTGCCGGAGTAGTGGTGGACCACACAGAAAAGGCGGTGGACAAAACAAAGTCCACCGCTAAAACAGCAGGGAAGTGGTTCAGGTCAGTTATCATCTTTCCTACCCATGATTACTTTTCAGCTTTTAGCTTCGAGTCTGGATTCTCAACCCACCTCACATGGTAAGGACCAACGAAGTGGTATCTTTATAGACACAGGAATTATGGGGGGTCAGATAGGTAATGATTCTATTCATTGGCCTCCCCATGTGGGTAGAGGATCCAAACTCGCTCAGCTCTCCCCCTCCCCAACCCTAAATAATCTCTTAATTACTTTATGATTTAATATTTCAGTCATGACTTAATTTGGGACTGCATATATATATATATTATTTTGGTTTATGTGTTCTACAGAGGCATTTTTGGTGGAGACAACAAAGACAAACCTGAAACACCGAAGAAACTTTGAAGGATATCATGCCAAGCCCAAGGAGTTCAAAGGGCGTAGTCACCTCAACGTTTTTAATTGGGGTTGCTTAATTTTGTTCCATTGTTATTATTATTATTATTGGAAAGCAGATTAAGGAATTCAATTCCTTAATATGTTATTGGGAATTAGTAATTCATAGTTTTTCCATAAAACATGTGATTATAATTCTTGTAATTATTAGTTAATATAATAAAAATTTATTTCTTTCTCTTAACTATTGTTTATCAATAAATAAATATATATTTTTTAATAATAATAAAAAAAAAGAGTAAAACTAAGCATTTGTTGTAAGGATCATTGAGCACCTTTGCACCGCTACTAACCTTGGTAAAACACACATAATAAAAACCCAAAAAAGAAAAGAAATATAGTGAAAGTTTCTCACCCAGGATGAAAAACGAATTTCTTCATCCACGGTAGTGTGGAGGCTCACTATTGGTTAGTGCCTTTCTAGTAGAGTGCAAGTTCTCAAGAGGTCACAGATTCGACTCTTCTATTTTCATCTTGTGCCATAAGACACCTTTCTCTATCTCTATTGTAGTTATAATTAAAGTCCAATTGGACAGTTAGATAGGTGGTCAAAAAAAAAAGGGTTAATTAAAGGATGATTCTCTGTGGTTGCAATCCCAAAACATTTAATGAGTTTCTACATTAGCTCCCATAGCCCCCTACTAACGAAGGTCTCAAGTACCAATTTGGATCCTCGGTTGCCGCCTGTCCGTGCGATCAGCATACAGTCTCACATAGACAGGGCATGGACCCCACCCAGGTTGATGACAGCAGATTATCCAAATCATCTCTCAAGTACTCTTCTTAAGTTCAATTTATGGATCAGATACCGTGGGTGAAGAGATTCTCTCTTGACTATGGGTGAAAGAAAACTTTTTTTTCTTTTTTATAATAACAGGTGAAAGAAAACTTGGTCTACGAAATATAGATAAAAAGTAGACTTGATGATGGGCAATTGAATGAATATTACAATTCGAATCAAGAATATGTATGATTTGATAAATCTCCAACCATTTGATTTCAACTTTTAATGGATCGTGGAAAACTCATTGTATGTAAGTGATCATTAAGAAGTGGATAAAGTACACGTACTCTCCAATAATGCACCCAATATTTCTTGTACCCCCTAAGCTTCTGATAAATCCACGTACCACCCCTGCTTTACCCCCCTAATGCCACTTAAGTCCACACCAAGTGTTAAGTGCTAAAAAATGACCAAACTACCATTTCCTCTATCTTTTCTAAAATTTGAAAATACCTAATTGCCCGGACCTATTTGCTAAAATTTGAAGATACCAAAATGCCCCCATCTTCCACAAATCATTATTTTCTTTTACATACCCAATACCACCACCACCCACAATTAACACCATCACCACCGTGAAGCCCCACCTCCAGCCCCACCTCCATTGCAAAAATTCTGGGATCCGCCAGTTCCGTCGGATTGTGACGTCGATGGTGTCGGAACCCATGAATCCATTCTCCGGACGGATTCCTGACCAGATGAGATATCTCTCTTCGTAATTTCTGGGGTTCCTAGATTTGGGGTCGGGCTCCTCATTTGAGTAAAGTTCAGTTGGTGGCGGATAGGGTTTTTGGGAATGACCTCGCTGAAGAGCATTAAGAATCTTGTAGCAGCTCGAAAGTCCTTGAAGACCAGCTTAGAGAAATCACAAACTCATATCTTGGAGAAATGGGTTCTGTAGGTTGTGAAATTGAAAGGGAATAACAGATTGCATCTGAAGGTGGAAGAGGTTTCCCATAAGTAAGAGATTGATGATAACCACCACGGTAAGGAGTGGAATCATATTCCTCGAATTCTGGTTCATTGCGCTCAGAGATAGAGTAATTAAACCATTGATCTGTGACTCCCCAGATTCAATTCCCATTCCCAGATGAAATTGGGGGAGAAAATTGGCTGTGAAGAGTACATCAAATTGGATCTGCTACCTATTTTTGTTTATAGCTTTAACATTTTGGAGTCTTCCTCTGTAGGAAAGGACAAAGATTTGTCGATTAAAGAAGCGGGCGGCAGAGAAGATCGCTATAGGTGGGCACACAGAAGATGCTCTTGTCAAACTTTCGTTCTGATCTGTCTAGTTACCTTGCGGTTCTCAAACGGCTTGAAGAGGGGTTGAGGTTCCTTGCTGATAATTGTGGTTTAGTGATTTGAAAGAGGCAAATTAAGAAGTCTAAGAGAAGAGAGATATCTCATCTGGTCAGGAATCCGTCCGGAGAATGGATTCATGGGTTCCGACACCATCGACGTCATAATCCCACGGAACTGGCGAATCCCAAGATTTCTGCAATGGAGGTGGTGCTGGAGGCGGGGCTTCACGGTGGTGATGGTGTTAATTGTGGGCGGTGGTGGTGGTGGTAGTGGTATTGGGTATGTAAAAGAAAATAATGATTTGGGAAAGATGAGGGTATTTTGGTATTTTCAAATTTGAGCAAATAGGTCAGGGCAATTAGGTTTTTTTAAATTTTAGAAAAGATTGAAGAAAGGGTAGTTTGGTCATTTTTTAATATTTAACACTTGATGTGGACTTAAGTGGCATTAGGGGGTAAAGCAGAGGTGGTACGTGGAATATTGAGGGGTGGTACATAGACTTAACAGAAGCTTACGGGGGTACGAGAAATATTGGGTGCATTATAGGGGGGTACGTGTACTTTATCCTTAAGAAATTGTATGATCACTAATTATTATTACGTTATGAATTAGAAAGTGGATAAATAAGCTGTTTATAAAGTTCCGGTTCTGAGCATGTGAAAATGTAAGGGAGTATGTTATTTCACCACCAACCATGTATGTAGAAAGCTTTCGTTGTTTGGTTATGAAGAAAACATCAATCATAATTGTACTCCTGGAACAATTTATGTCTTCAATATATTACTAGAGAATAATGGGGGATTTCGTGGACACCCCCTGTATTTAAGTATTTTGGCCTAATTGTAGAGACATCCACAAAAACTTCCAATATATCACAGATCACCCCTTATGTTATGACTTTATTACTAATAGATCTACTCGGTTAGGTGTGTAAAATTAAGTGATGTTAATTTTCTCTAAAATGGTGAAACAACCCTTATATTTTAGTTTATCCCTGCATCACATAAGCCGGGGATTTCCGGTTATCTCTAATTGCAGATTCAACATGGAATGTCTGTCCTACATCCTGATTGGGCCTAGGCTCGACCCAGTCTTAACTCCGGACTCAAGGCTTACATGCTGCTTCACAATGATCACCAAAAGGATGAGATTGAGAGATGAGGTGGAGAGAGGGAGATAGGAAATTGCTTGAGTCTGTGATCAAACCCATCACCATGCTTATGAGGTGAAGCTTAAGGGTGAAGTGAGAGAAGCTAGGGACGACGGCGATGTAGTGTTGTAACGGCATTCGAGTTGAAAAGGCGAGGGAGGTAGATGGGGACGAGGAGGAGGAGGAGAGGGAAACCAGCGGATTGAACTCTAATCTCTAGACTTTGGATTTGAGAGTAGTACCTAATGTTGCTTTACAAGTTACAACACTAGGAAAAACAGACATGGAAGAGATTTGATGTCTTGTGGTAGGAGTGTCAATTCCAGGCCCGACCCGGCAGACCTGACCGAGCCTCCCTGGCCCGTTTATTAATGGGGTCTTAGCCTGTCGGACGCCCGACCAAATCGATCAATTCCAGGCCCAACCTAGCCCGCCTAGTTACAGCTGGACCCTTTACTTTGTAAATTTCCCCTCCCCTTCCCTCTCCCGGTCTCCCCTGTGTGGCTATGTCTGGTCTTGTCTTCTATCAGATTATGTGTTTCAATTTCAGACTATGGATTAATTGCAATATCCTAATCTTATTCAATTGAAAATTTCCTCTTTCATAATCTGTCTTCAATTTCAGAGTCTGTTAAGCACTCAATAGAGTCTACTGCGAGTAGGATTTCTTTTATGGGTTTCATTGTTAAATTTGATTCCTTGTCATTACTGTTCTGATTTGTTTGAAATTGATATCGCAAAATATGATTTTTTTTTTTTTTTTGGGCGGGGGGGGGGGAATTATGATTTTGTTGCATTGTTTAAAGCCCGTTTAAATTTAAATAGGCCTGTAGCCCGGTTCTACACAATTTAAGGACCGATTATATTATTAGGTTATAGCCTGAGCCCAACCGAGCCCTTCCAGGCCTGGCCTGATTATATAAATGGAAGATCACGATGCAGGCTTTAAGCACCGTGAGTCTTAGCTAGGCCCGACCGGTTGACACCCCTGCCTTGTGGCCTTGGGATGGGTTGATATGATTTTTCACATGGAGGGACAATGCATCCATAGAGGAAGGAAGGAGTATTGCACACAACGCCAAAGTGCTTCCCAGAAGGACAAGAAAGACAAAAAGGGATGAAGGAATGAACAAGAGAAAGAGGAAGGGAAGACTAGGGAATCATTGGTTGAGATGAATAATGGGACTCAGAAAATCAGAAAAGAAAGTATAGGTGCGTTGTTGTTGTTGTTGGTGGTGGTGGTGGTGGTGAAATGTCCTAATTGTTTCTTGTATGCTTTTCTGTTTTGGACAGCTATCCTGCAGGCATGTTTCACTTATATTTTCTTGGTCTGAGGTCGCCAGTGAAGGGCCGGAGGAGGGAGTTCGCAGGTCGTCAGTGGTGACGTACGAATCGCCTCCGTCTGAGTTCTCAAGTCGTCGATGGTAGCGTGATGGTCACCTCCCTCTAAGTTGCAGGTCTCCAACAATAAAGAAAGGGAAGAAGGCATTCTGAATGGCTTTTATGTATACAAGTAATGGAGGTCAAAATGGAAATTCCAAGCTTTAAGTTAAATGGTGTTAAACGTCAAAGGGAAGGTTGATATATTGAAAGTTTTTAGGATGTCTCTATAATTAGGCCAAAATGCAGAGGGTGTCCATGAAATTTACCCCAAAAAAATATTACAAGTATAAAAAATGTAGAGCTCTACCCATCGAAGGGTGTTTTTTGTGCACCAATTGTGTCCTTGTATAAGTATTGTCCAAGGCCCTTCAGGGCTATTCACATGGAATCCACTGTACAAAGAAGAGTGGATTCCATGTGGGTGGCCTTGGACAGTACTTATACAAGGACTTGATCCAACCTCTTTTTTTCCCCCACTGAATAGCATTACTGGTTCTCTCTCTCTCTCTCTTGCCAATATGGATGACCCAATATGGATGATGAGGATTCAAAAGTGGCGAAAGTTAAAGGGAGTGATAAATGATAGTTTCTCTCTCTCTCTCTCTATTGCCAAGTTAAAGGAAGTGAAAAATGACATGTTTTAAGATGAAGATAGGAGAGTCGAAATCGTGACCTCCTAGGAGTTGGCGTTCTATTAGCAAAGCACCAATCAGTTGAGCAAACAATTGTCTTTTTTTTTTTTTTTAATTGAACCAGAGGCACTAACCAACTGGGAACCTCCACCCTACCGTGGATGAATAAATTCTCTCTTCATCCTCGATGAGAAACTTTCACTATATTTCATTTCTTTTTTTGGTTTTTGTTATGCGTGTTTTACTAAGGCTAGTGGCGGTGCAAAGGTGCGGTGCAAAGGTGCTCAATGATCCTTATTACAACAACAAATGCTTAGTTTTACTCTTCTTTTTTATTTTTAATAAAGAAAAAAATATTTATTTATTGATAAACAATAGTTAAGAGAAAGAAAGAAAATTTTATTATATTAACTAATAATTACAGGAATTAAAATCACATGTTTTGTGGAAAAACTATGAATTACTAATTCCCAACAACATATTAAGGAATTGAATTCCTTAATCTCCTTTCCAATAAGAATAATAATAATAATCAAACAAAATTAAGCAGGCCCAATTAAAAACGTTGAGGTGACAACGCCCTTTGACCTCCTTGGCATGATATCCTTCAATGTTTATTTGGGGGGTTCAGGTTTGTCTTTGTTGTCTCCACCAAAAATGCCTCTGTAGAACACATAAACCAATATATATATATATATATATATATGTATATGCAGTCCCAAATTCAGTCATGACTGAAATATTAAGCCATAAAGTAATTAAGAGATTAATTAAGGTTGGGAGGGGGAGAGCTGAGCGAGTCTGGATCCTCTACCCACATGGGGAGGCCAATGAATAGAATCTTTACCTATCTGACCCCCTCTGATTCCTATGTCTAATGAGGTAAAGATACCAGTTCGTTGGTCCTCACCATGTGAGGTGGGTAGAGAATCCAGACTCAGAGCTAAAAACTGAAAAGTAATCATGGTTAGGAAAGATGATAACTGACCTGAACCACCTCCCTACTTTTTTAGCGGCGGATGATAATTGTCCTGAACCATCCTCCTACTTTTTTAACGGCGGATTTTGTTTTTTCGACCGCCTTTTCTGTATGATCCACCACTACTCCGGCAGCCTTGCCGACAGCCCTTCCTGTAGCTTGGGAGGCCTCATCAATGTGTTTTTTAGCGTCATCATATTTGTCATGTGCGTTAGCCGAGTTGTTGAGCAACAATAAAGACAGCAATGCGAAAATAATAGCATAGACAGCTAACTTTGCCATCTGAAATTTAATTTCTTCTTAATTAACTTGGAAAGGTGACGATAATGGGATGAGAAATAAACAAAGAAACTGAGAGTTTCTCTATTTATCTCTCTAAGGGGAGTTTTATTAATTTCTTTCTGTCTCTAATTCTTGTTGTGTTTCCCAAGCCAAGAGGAGAGGGGTTATTTTATACTGTGGATTGTAGTTTGGGATAGCGAATTATGAGGATTTGTCTCTTTCTTTTTCAAACCTAAAAATGGGTCTGGAGAATTGTTCAAAAGGTCAAAAGCTTCCAAAGCATTTGAACCATTGAAATTGCAGTACAGTTAACAAAAATTTGGGCCATGTAATCGGTGTTGTCCACACAAATTTTAGACATGGCTGATGGGGTCAGAACCTCCCTAGCTCTATCCAAATTCCAATCAAATCAGCTGCTTATTTGACAAAAAATCATGGCATTTGACAGGTGTTTTGTTTAAAAATCTAGATGGGTGTAGAAATGGGTGTTTGATGGAGAGAGAGGCTCAATAACCATCTCATTGCTCAATTCAAGCGTCTAATAAAATGAAAGAAAATGATTAGAACAAGTTGTAAAATCCAACATAATGCAACCAATATGTAATGGTTTTTTTTTTTTTTGGTAATTTTACGTTATTGTAGAATCTAGAGATGTATATGGATAACCAAAGATCCGAACCCAATCCGCATCTTTATCCGTTTAGAGACATTGGTATTTGTTTAGAGATATCCAGAAAAAAAATCCAAATACTCCAATAAAAACCAGTGTAGAAAAAAATTTATGATCCAAGATATATGGATTGAGAGTGAATTGTATCCGCTAGGGAGAGGAAGGTCTGGGTTACATAAGGCAGAGATGTAAACGGATGGTTGAAAATCTGAATTTGATCTGCATTCGAATCCAGAGGTATTTGTATTCAGATAGAGAATATCCGGATCCGATCACTTCTAATCCGTATCTGTTCCCTATCACTTTTCAGCTAATACTTTTAATTTCCCTTTCGTTCATCGCTACCGGCCCCATTTGATAATCTTCTATGAGAGTGATTCTTGTAATTTTTTTGGGGGTAAGAGATTGCTACCTTGGGCCTCTAGCGTCTGTATGCTTGTTGCCACTGGGATTGTGCGCACAAGCATTGCCTTCGACGAGATTTTCGCTTTTCATGAGGACAATGCGGAATTTTTGCATGCTTTTGTGTCTAAGCGCAGGAGCCAAGCAACCACGTATCGTTCTTTCTATCTATTTCCCTTTTTTTTTCATTTCTCAGCTTCCATTTGCATTGCTCTTCTCTTTCCATATTCCTCTTTTCCCATATTTTCCTTCTCTTTTTTGTTAGAACTCAATTTTCCTTAGTTTGTTTGGATCCATGTAGCCGACCTCATCAAATTTGGATAAGGCAAAGTTTGTTGTATTAATTTCAAGGAAAGAATGATTGTTTGATTGTTTCCAAAGAACTCCTTGGCATGGAGCCTCCACAAGTAGGTTTTTTCTTTTAAACTGTGAACAATGTCCCAATATTTCTTTCATTCATTGTTACACTCTTAATCTCTTCCTTTGTATGGGAACAAAGATTGAGGGATCGCACAGCGAGAGAGAGAGGAGCAAGATTTTCGTTGGAGATAGGGAGAAGTGCAGAAACACTATATATATATATTAGAATCAAGTGTTTCTGCACTGCTCCTATTTGATGGAGTGAAGTTGCATGTATGGGAACAAAGATTGAGGGATTGCACAGCGAGCAAGAGAGGGGAGCAAGATTTTTCGTTGGAGATAGGGAGAAGTGCATAAACACTTAAATTTTTTTTTTTTTTTTTTTGAATTGGGAGCTTATATATATATATATATATTTCGTTAAGGGGGAATTGAGGATGGGGGAAGGTAACAGCTAGGAGACTCGAACCCGAGACCTCCTAATAAGCATGGGCATGAAGCGCACCACAACTCACCAACTGCACTAAGCAGCTATTATTGAAATACTTGAATATTACAAAAATCCATTTTACCCCACAAAATACTCCCTCAGAATAGGATCACAAAAAAAAATCACTTTTAGCTCAATCACTCTCTAATAATAGAAATGTCGTGAAACAAGGTCTTAACTTCCTTGTTTGTTTGAGGATCAAACTGCATATTAGGATTCAGGTAGAACTTCCTTAAAAGATAGCCATTAATTAAGGAGAGTGCCCAAATTTTTCTATGCCTTCACATTGGACAATGGGAGCACACGTGGGATCATTGTTTTCGCATGGAATCCCAACAATCTCCCCCTCCACATGAGAGCACACATGGGAATAGATCTTCCCCGAGGTATTTTTTTTTCCTCCTCAGAGGCACACCAAAGTTGCCACCCCTTGCTCTGATATCACTTATTGTAAAACATAAATCATTTTTCATCTATGTGCAAATTAATGAATACATAACGAAACCAAGTATGCGGAAACAAACAATACACTAAAACAAATCAAAGCGACCACAAAAGAACAAATCAATATTTAACGTAAAAAAACTTCTAAGATAAAAAGGAAAAACCATAGACCTTGTTTAGGTAAAACTTTCTATTATAATCAATAAAGGGATTACATAGCTTCTCTCCACTCAATGCCAAAGCCTACTAAACATCAAAAGGGAAAAATCCTTCATGGATTATAGAACCACTTACCAAACAAAGGTAGATTCATAAAAATATGATACTCCTTAAAAAAACTGATATGACAAATTTAGGAAAATCCGTAGAACGTTCTTTTCTTTCGTAAACAGAGAGAATATCGTGATGTCGCAACCTAATATGAGGAACACGAGAGAGAGCACTTATAAACCTAGGTTTTCTTTTTCTTTATTGCCTCTTGTCTTATTCTTAAAAATTATTTTCGTTGGGAATAAAAAGGGTTTTCAAAGTAAGTTAAACTTGACTTATCATTATGTCAATTTCAAAAGTTATTATTGTCCATGTGAAACGACAAGATTTACCCTCATGGGGAAAATGTAATATACTGAAAGGGTCAAAAAAAATTAGGTTATAATTATTTTTTTTCATAAACTTAGGCTAAAAAAAAAATTAGGTTATAAGAAAAATAAATAGGAAAAATCTCATGGTCCTCTATCTATCCAAGTGCGATATTGGTAAACTCAACCCTCCACTAATAATTTGATGGAAGAAAATCCTCTAATTGGGAAAGGGGCATATTGTTGAAATGTTCACAAAATTTTACCCTTAACAATTCAAAGGATTTTTTTTTTTTAATCTAATGGTTGGAATTGGACTGACTATATTATCAATTTATGTGGGTTAAAATGGATTAAAATAATGAAAATATGGAAGCAATAAAAAAACAATAATAATAAACGCCAAGGTTGCTTTAGACATACCAACCTCATAACTTAGCAGGGTACGTGGTTCATCAATTTTAGCCACATGGTGGGATAATATGGTAATTTTGACCATTTATAGATAGGTCTATAATTGGATCACACAAAAAAAAAGTGTATGACCTAATTCAATAAAGGGAAGCAGTTTTCTGTACGGGAGTGTGGCCTACATCAGCACTCTCATGTGTCTATCTCTCTCCTCCTTAAAATAAGGGGGCAGAGATGTCTTTTCACATGAGAAAGAGAGAGATAGACTCATGGGAGTGCTGGTGTAGGCCACACTCCTGGACAGAGAACTTTTTCCCTTCAATAAAATATCCACTCATATGTTGGCATGCATCTTCCTATATTTCAATAGTCATAAGGGTTTTAAAACTTTTATTTTGCCACTTGGTGAACTCAAATTGATCTAAAGCTTCCTTGAGACCTACGTATCTATAAAATTTTGATTCTATCCAAACTACAATGTGAGGTAGACAGCTCGTACTAGAAAATGGGATAATTATAATTTTTTATTTTACCTCTTTCTCTAATTTTAATTTTTCTTTTGGTAAAATTAATGTTCAATTATAAATGCAAGAGACAAAATGTGTACACCCTCCCATACTACCACGACGAATAATTTCAAGACCATAAAGGTTATTCTTTGATTAACTTATGAGATTAGTTCCAAACATCGAAATAAAGGAACTAATTAATTACAACCCAAATAGGTTTATTTACTTAAACAAAAATAAAGCACCAAAATTGAGGTGAGGTCTCATTAAACATCTGTCGTTGCAGAATTGAAGACCTAATAAACATGGTTGGAATAATCAGCTCCCTGTGTTTTTCTTCGCTGCTCCTGCTATTACTGGTACTACTGTTGGTGTTTTCCGAGTAATTCCTCTGGAAAAGACATGAAAAAGTCAAACTCTCATGGGAAAAAAAAAATTTGAATAAGGAAAATGAAAATTGATATATAAAAAAGTGCTGATATTCTTTGTGCCGGAGCGCAGTCTGTGCTAAGACATACGGGCCTGCCATTCAAGGAGGCAGGGTGATCATTTCGTTCACCTTCATGTGTCTGAGCGCAGCCTGCACCCCTGGTACAGAGAACATTTGGCCTATAAAAAAAACAAACCCGATGATGACATCCCGAGCCTTTTTACGAGCCGCGTTTATAAAGTCTGTTACAATTCCACTGGGGTTGGCCTTTATGCCATCGGTGGGTGGTGCCTGGGCACTTCCCATTGCTTTGTTTGCTTTGTCTTGCACATTTTCCATAGTCGGTGGCGCATCAGAGGAAGCAGAGTCCATTAGAAACACAAAGGCAAATGCCAAGACCAGAACGAAGATTGCTGCTCCCTTTGCCATCTTCTTTATTAATTGTGTGTAGCTTGCTTGTTTTCTGAATTTCAAATATAAAGAAAGCTTGATGGATGGATATATGAGCTTCTTTGGTTGATCTGATCTTGTTTAGCCTTTGCGTTTGAAAATGGGGGAGACGAGGGGGGTTAATTTATAGTGTTTTGAGAGGCGAATTATAAGGGAGAGCTGAGGTTCTTAGGATCAAAGGGAGAGTTTTACGCGAGTGATAAGCGTGAGACCACCTGTAAATTGTGATCCTCATTGTTTTAAAATCATGGCATTTGAGAGGTGTTTCTTTTTTTAAAAATAACCTTCTAAAAAAAATCTAAATGTGTGTAGAAATGGGTGTTTGATGGAGAGAGGCTCAACAACCATCTCATTGCTCAAGCTTCTAATAAAATGAAAGAAAATGATTAGAACAAGTTGTAAAATCCAACATAATGCAACCAATATGTAATCTTACGTTATTGTAGAATCTAGGGATGTAAATGGATAATAGAAGATCCGAATCCAATCCGCATCTTTATCCGTTTAGAGACATCGGTATTCGTTTAGAGATATCCAGAAAAAAATCCAGATACTCCGATAAAAATCCGTGTAGAAAAAAATTCATGATCTAAGAAATATGGATTGAGAGTGAATTGTATCGGCTAGGGAGAGGAAGGTCCGGGTTACACAAGGCAGAGATGTAAACGGATGGTCGAAAATCTGAATTTGATCTGCATCCGAATCCAGAGGTATCTGTATCCGGACAGGGAATATCCGGATCCGATCACTTCTGATCCGTATCCGTTCCATATCACTTTTCAGCTAATATTTTTAATTTCCCTTTCATTTCATCACTACCAGCCCCATTTGATATCTTCTACGAGAGTGATTCTAGTAAATTTTTTTGGGTAAGAGATCGCTGCATTGGGCCTTTAGCGTCTGTATGTGTTATACCCGCACCCCAGATTATACCCGCACCCCAGATCATAATTAATTATTATTTCTTCCCTGTGACGTGTGGTTATCATTGCCACGTGCTGGTGAGCTGTTCTCACTGATGGTCAAACCCAGTTACAAATTATTGACCATGATACGGGCTTACCATTGATACACCATGGCAATGGAGAAGTAAGTTCTAGCCCTTGGCTTATTTATTTATCCTTTTCCTCGATGCTCTCGAAGTGCGGGTCAAGATTTAGACCGCCCGGGCTATTTTAGTTGAGTTGGGAATATTCTATTTGTGGGTCCCACTTATTTAAGGGAGCGTGTGATGGGCTTATAATCCCATGGTGGATGGACCCATCCCCAAGTGGGTTCTTTTTTTTATTTGAAACCTGTGGGGAGACCCATTTAGTTAAGAGGCCCATCCAACTTGAGGGTCCATCTAACTCTATTTGACCCAAAGATGGGTTAACCCATTCCTTTACCCTAAATAAGACCATGGGTCAACCCATTAAGCCATCTTGACCCATTTAACTTAAACTATCCATTTGGCCTAATGACCCATTTATCTTGGATCAACCCATTTAATTTTTGACCCATTTAACTTAAAGGACCCAAGGTCCATTTTCTTTAAATAAGACAAAGGGGGGGGAGAAGCTTTCTTTCTCTTTATTCTCCCATCTAACCTAAATCGTGGAGGAGAGAAAGAGGAGAGAAAGGAGAAAGAAGAAAGAAGGAAGGAGAAAAGGAGAAGGAGGAATGAAAAAGCTTGGTTGAAGGCTTGGAACCTCACCTTATGGAGCCCTCTACGTGGAGCTTTTCTACATTGGGGAAGGTAAGCCATTGAAACCCACATCTCTTCATCTATTTTGAATTTTGAGGTTTGGAAAATGGGAGAGATTCGACCTAGGGTTCTCTTGGAACCCAAGGAATCGATGGAACCTCTAAACCTAGACTATGGTGGAGTTATTTCACTCCATTACAAGCCCTAAGCCTAAGTAATCTCTTTCCATTTAAGAAATTTAAGGTTTCTACCCTATTATGTCCTAATTTAGGTTCTCTTTGTTTTTCCTCTTAAATCCATGGGATTACATGGACCTAATGAGGTCTTAGAACCCTAATGGACCTAGGAGGAAGCTATCTTGAAGCCTCCCTACCTTTAAACCCCTTGGAAAATGAATCCCTAGCAAGAAACCCTTCAATTTTCGATTCTGCAGGTATGTGGTTTTACATGTGGTTTCAGACCTGAGAAACCACACCTGCAACTACCCTTGGCAGAGACCTTCCTAAGCCCCTGGTTAGCTAGGATTTACATGTGATTTCAGACCTGCAAGAAACCACCCTGAAATTACCTTCCTGAGAAGGCCCCTGTGAAGCTCGGACTTACACTCGATTTCAGTTTTCTGAAACCACATCTGCATCCGACCTTGACTAAAACTGTCCTGAACCCCTGGTTTCCTAGGATTTACACTCGGTTTCAGTTTTCTGAAACCACATCTCGCATCCGACCTTGACTAAAACGTCCGAACCCCTGGTTTCCTAGGATTTACATGTGGTTGCGAGAATTTGGGCATGAAACCACTCCTGCAACCACTTTGTTTCTGAAACCTTATACTTAAGTGATTATGGGAGACCTTTTGAGGATCCTTTCCCTTCGCTCGTTTAACCTTATTTCACTCTTTGTTTAGGTTAATATATTCATTTTGTGGCTTATTGCTTGATCGAGGCGACAACTGATAATCTTGGTGCTTGGCGTATACGCTGTGAGTGGGTTTGGTTGTTTGGGCTTGATATTATTATTGCATTGTATATTATGTCATCATTATAAATTATTAAGCATGCTTGTGCATATTACATATTTTATATATGAATGTTATGATGTAAATTGGAGATGCTTTACTTTGATGGGTCTGGTGCGGTGGGTGTCGGTGCTGGAACCCTGGATAATATATATAATTATGAAGAAATTATGTTGAATGTCATGTTGAATCAGATGCGCCGTGCCGTCTGTGTAACCGGGCACTAAACCAGATGAAAAGTTGATGCGCCCGGATTACCTCTCGGGACGATAGGACTTGCATGTAGTTGTGGCTAGGATTTTACACCCTTACCAACAGAGGTTTAGGTGTTGGGTAATCAGTACACCGGATTCTGTGGAGGTGGGAGAGGCTAGTCATGGTAGTATTGGTTATGAGGGGTCTGCCACTTAGTGGTCTTGGAGGCTTTGATCGGCGTAGGTCCCAGGTGACAATTGAGGTTTCATTGTGGCGATAAGTTAAGTGACCCACAGTGTCTCCCGAGTTGTCACAGTAGCATATGCCATTGACTTAGTTGTGATGTTAGGTGGAAAATTTACTTAACATATGCATGCATCATTGGACTATGTGAATTGTGTGTTTGTGCATCCCCATCCCCTCACTGGCTCAATGGAGAGCTAACCCCCTCGTGTACACAATTTTTAGATTATGATGTAGGTACGGAGGAGCCGGAAGCTGTGTTAGAGGAACATGGCAACGGGTGTCCTTGTGACGATTGCGCCTACGGGCCGTGAGAATTCTTGGGACTTGTTCCCCTTTTGTTTATTTTAGAGCGTAGGCCCATGTAAAAACATTTATTGTTATACCCTTGTTAATCATTATTAGATGGTAATGAAAAATGGATTAACTACAGTATTTATCATCTAGGCTTTGATCATCTTGTAACTATTGATTTTATACGCTTCCGCAAAACTACTGATCATTTGGAATGTAATATTTTCCTTTCCGCACTCTGATATTATATTGTTTTAATATTAGTTATGACTGTGCGTTGGGACACTGTGTCAGTGATCCTGGCAGCTTAGTAGGATGACAAGCGTTGTCCTAGTCACCCCTTATAATGTATTTTATCCCTTGTTGGTATGGGGGCGTGACAGTATGCGCGTTGCCAATGGGAGTGTGCGCACAAGCATTGCCTTTGATGAGAATTTTGCTTTTCATGGGGACAACGCGGTATTTTTGCACGCTTTTGTGTCAAAGCGCAGGAGCCAAGCGACCACGTATCGTTCTTTCTATCTATTTCCTTTTTTTCATTTCTCAACTTCCATTTGCAGTGCTCTTCTCTTCCCATATTTTGCTTCTCTTTTTTGTTAGAACTCAATTTTCCTTAGTTTGTTTGGATCCATGTAGCCGACCCCATTAAATTTGGATAAGGCAAAGTTTGTTGTATTAGTTTCAAGGAAAGAAAGATTGTTTGATTGTTTCCAAAGAACTCCTTGGCATGGAGCCTCCACAAGTAGTTTTTTTCTTCTAAACTGTGAACAATGTCCCAATATTTCTTTCATTCACTATCACACTCTTAATCTCTTTCTCTTTGATGGAGTGAAGTTGCAAAATTGTACGGGAACTGTAAATCGGTATTGGGCTTGGGCTCAATAAGGACCGCCCACAAGGGGTAGGTCGCGACTCGCGTGATGGAGGGGGGCGGTCACTTAAGTGACCAACCCCTTTACCTGTTGATCTCTATGACTCCCAGTGGGAGTCGACATAGGGTGGGTCGTTGTTTGGCTATAAATAAGTCTTTATAGCATAAACCCTAACATATACGATATAACATCATTCAGAATTTTCTCTCCTCTTCAACTTCTACGTTTCCTAGGGGTTCCATTGTTGCCTAGGGCTTTGTGGTGTGGATTTCTGAAGCGGAGAAACCTATTGAGACCATGGTGCTTTGTTCGTGTGCTCATGACCATAAGCTCGGCATTTGATCCTTCTTCCGCTGGGCTTCCGTACACATTCAGGTATGATCTAAACCCTAGATAATTGGGATTTTGGTGTATGTAAGCTGACAGTAACAAAGATTGAGGGATGGCACAGCGAGCGAGAGAGAGGAGCAAAATTTTTCGTTGGAGATAGGGAGAAGTATAGGAACACTTGACTTTTGTTTTGGGAATTGGGAGCTTATATATATATTTTTCTTTAAGGGGAGGAATTGGGGAGGGGGGAAGGTAACAGCTAGGAGACTCGAACTCGAGACCTCCTCATAAGCATGGGCATGAAGCGCACCACAACTCACCAACTGTGCTAGGCAGCTGTTGTTGAAACACTTGAATATTACAGAAATCCATTTTACACCACAAAATCACTCCCTCAGAATAGGGTCACACAAAAAATCACTTTTAGCTCAATCACTCTCTAATAATAGAAATGTCATGAAACAAGGTCTTAACTTCCTTGTTTGTTTGAGGATCAAACTGCATGTTAGGATTCAGGTAGAACTTCCTTAAAAGCTATCCATTAAGGAGAGTGCCCAAATCCTTCTATGCTTTCACATTGGACAATGGGAGGACACGTGGGATCATTGTTTTCGCATGGAATCCCAACAATCTCCCCCTCCACATGAGAGCATACATGGGAATAGATCTTCCCTGAGGTATTTTTTTTCCTCCTCAGAGGCACACCAGAGTTGCCACCCCTTGCTCTGATACCACTTATTATAAAATATAAATCAGGGATGGCATGTTCATTGTTCATGCTTCTTATTTGGCTGCACGTGATTTGCTACTCTCCATGTTCCCATGATGGTGTTAAAGAACACTTATACAACTGGTACCCCATGCTTTGGATGACGTCCTCTTGACCATTGAACGTGAGAATATTGCTGTCTGGGTGCAAGTGAGCCCGGTTCCTATTGATGCTTTCTCTTCTGACACACTCAAGCAAGCTGTCTCTTGCGTAGGGAAAGTGCTGAATTTGTATCTGCGCAATGATCTTGGGTTGGCTCACAATGTTGCTCGAGTCAAAGTCAGTTTGAAATGGAAGAGACCGGTGTGTCCTAACTTAAAAATTTGCAACAACCGAGGGGATTTACTGCCGGTTAATTTAAAGTATGAAACTTTCCAGATTTTTGGACTGTGTGGCAGATTAAGCCACTATGCTGGCATTTGCCCTTTCACGGCTGACTTGAGGGTGTCTACAATTGATCCTCATATGGGTCTTTTTGAGAATGCTATTACAACTCCTCTGTTTCTGAACTCTACAGGTTTGGAGGATCTATCTCCATAGCATTTGGAGCCTAATTCTTAGGGTACCCTTGTGTCTTATGGCTGGGCATTCTATGGTGGTGGCGACTGAACCGGTGATTATAGAAGTTGATGATGATCTGAGTTTCACAAATGCTGCTCACGGCTTGATCATCTCCGAGATGGACTGAGAGAGTTCTGAACATGATAATTCAGGAATTGGCCTTAACTCTGGCTGCTTTGATGTTGACCCTTCTATTCCGGTGGTCCAACTGCCAACTGATGAACTTGCGGGGAGAAACAGTGTCTCCGCCCCTGAGGATTTCATTGCTTCCTTGCTTACTGATAACTGTCCAGTGGCACTTCCTGATGATCTATCCAATTTGACAACGACTAACGGTACAGACACCTCCCTATTGCTTGCTCCTACGACACTTCTAGATCTGGACCCATCTTTTGGGGTTGCTTCCAACCCTGTGGTATCGGTTGCGGCTGTCGACTAGAAGAATATCATTGTGGGGCATCCTCTTGACGGTCCTACTTTCAAGAAACGCAAATTCAGTCCTGATCATGTCTCCCGGTCTCTGACTAGTGAATTTGCTGAGTTTCGGTTGGGTTTTGAGTCCGCTTTAGCCTGCTTCAGTAATCCTGATGCTCTTTTCTCCATGGTGCATGATTGGTTCCTTGAAGGTCGTTGCTACATCCCTAGGGGTCCCTCACACCTCATTGTTGTATCTACTATTGTGCCTATGCCTGATCATGGTTCTGTGGTACTTCCAGGCTCGACTAACCCGGTCAGTCCTTTACTTGTCCTACACCTTTACCACCTTTATTGTGTCTTTTTTATCATCTTATTATCCTTTGCTTTTTGAATTTGGGATTTTAACGGCCGTGCTTTCGCATCGTTCGTTTGTTCGTCGTAGACTTTACAGATTCTGTATGTACTATTATTTTCCTGTTTTTGTCATCTTGAATATGCTGATTTTAGCTTGGAATACCCGTGGCTTATTTGAATAATCATTTCACTTGTAAATATCTTGATTTCCATCTTAATAAGTTTAAACCTGATGTGTTGTTTTTCTGCGAAACCAAGTGTGTGAATCACCAATGGCTTCACCACAAGTGCCCTTTTAATTCCTATATTTCGGTCAGGTACCAAAATAGTGGTGGTGCCCATGGTAAAAAAGGAGGATTGTGGGCTCTAGCCTTGCCTCATGTGAATATTGTAACTTGTATTTTAATGGATAACTTAATTGCTTTACTGGTCTCTGATGGTTGCTTGGGTTTGAATTGGGTTGTCTGTATTTATGCCCCACCTCGGGCTTCAGATCTTACTTCTTTTGGGCCTCGTTGGGCAAATTCCTTCAATCTCTTGAACATCCTTTTTGCATTATTGGTGACTTCAATGAAGTGATTCATAAGTTTGAGAAGATGGGGGGTCCAAGTTCTCCATTTCCTCTTCGGGTTTGGTACTGAAGGGGTTGCTTTCTGAGTTACATATTGAGGAAGTTGTCCTTTTTGGGTCCAAATTCACCTGGTCAAACAAACAAAAACCCCCAAACCTCATCAAGGAATGCCTGGACCGGGCCTTTGCAAGCAATACTTGGTTCAATTCCTTTCCTATGACTACCCTTTCTAAACTCTCCCCTCTTGGCTCTGACCATAATCCCATCCTTCTCTCAACGATGGGTTCTCGGCCTTCTTACAAAAAACTCTTTCACTTCCAAAACGCTTGGTTACATCACTCTGATTTCTCCTCCTTTTGTCATTCAACTTTGACTTCCCATTCCTCTGATCATCTTTGCAGTAAACTGACCACCCTTTCTAACTCGTTAAGAAAATGGAATCGGGATGTGTTTGGTCATGTAAATAATCTGAAAGATAAGCTCTTCTTCTCTTTCCAGTGCCTTTCAGACTCCACTAACCCTGATACTGAGATGTTACAGGTCATCAATAGAAAGATGGATTGGATATTTGACGCAGAGGAGGCTTTTTGGCTTCAAAAAGTAAGACATCTTTATATTAAGGACGGAGATCGAAATACAAAATATTATCATGCCTTGACCAAATCACACCTAAGGAGGAGACAGATTAACTTTATCTGGGATGCGAATGGAAATAAAATTGATGATCCGAATTGTTTACCACCACTAACCCCTTGGAGGCAAGTTTTATTGAATGCTTATTCCCTCCCACCTCGTTGCATGGTAATCTAGATTATCTTTGCTGTCTCCCCTCCCTGGAGGAGATATGAAATGTTGTCTTTTCTATTGGCTCTCTAAAGGCTCTAGGTATGGATGGGTTTAAAGCTGGTTTCTTCCAAAAATTCTGCGATTTAGAGTTCACATGGATGTCTTTCATCTGGTTTTGAATTTCTTCGAAAATGGTCACCTTCCATCTGGAATTAATCACACTCTCATCTGTTTGATTCCTAAAATGAACAATGCTGCTCATGCGGGTGACTTTAGACCTATCAGCTTGTGTAATGTTACCTACAAAGCCCTTTCGAAACTTATTGCCACCCGGCTTAAAAATACCCTTCACTCTTTTGTTTCACCTTTTCAAGCTGATTTTATCCCTGGTTGACAAATTACTGATAATATCATTATTGCCTAGGAAATTTTTCACTTTCTTAATCATACTCGTGGTAAGTCTGGCTTTGTCGCCATTAAAATTGACATGTCTAAAGCATATGACAGAGTTTAGTGGAATTTAATCCTTTCAATTTTCAAATTCTTGGGATTTAGTGAGAAATGGATATCTCTTATTCGGGCTTTGATTTCTTCAACTTCTTTCTCCATTAAGGTTGATGTAAGCCCCTTTGAGTTCTTTCATGCTTCCAGGGATCTTCGGCAGGGGTGCCCACTTAGTCCCTATCTTTTTCTAGTTGCGATGGAGGTGCTTTCCCCCCTGCTCTCTGTTTACCGTGAGCTGAATATGTTCCATGGGGTGAAGATTTCCAGAAGTGCTCCTGAAATTACTCATCTGCTCTTTGCCGATGATATATTTATTTTTTGTCGAGCCAATTCTGATGACATTCTTACTATTAAGGCTGTTCTTGATCTTTTCTCTGACCTCTCGGGTCAAGAAATTAATCTGTCCAAGAGTTGTATTCACTTTAGTAGAAATGTCCCTAATTCTCTCAGACACTCCCTCAGCTCTCTGGTAGGAATAAAGGAGATGACAACTGAATCTATTTATTTGGGTACTAACTTATTCCATGGCAGGTCAAAACATAGGGAGTTGGGTGAGTGATAACCAAAATGCAGCATAGACTTGCTTCATGGAAAGCAAATCTCTTATCTTATGCCGGCCGTAGTGTTTTAATTAAGTCAGTGTTGGTTTCGACCCCTGCATTTTTAATGAACTGCTTCCGTTTTCCTCGGAAGACATGCCACCAAATTGATTCTATGTGTCTCAATTTCTGGTTGGGGAAAAATAGTGGCTCAAAGAAAAAATCTGCTCTCATCTCTTGGGATAAGATGTGTACCCCCAAGGTGTATGGTGGTCTTGGGTTTTGGAAAGCAAAAATCCACAACAAGGCTCTGCTGATAAAGCTACGTTGGAGATTGCTCACAGAGTCTCATTCACTATGGGCCAAGTTAATTAAGGGGAAGTACTTTAACAAGCATTCGCTGTTTGACCCTTCAACAAGAGCCAGGAAAGGCTCATGGGTCTGGAATAGCATTTCTTCAATCATACCCGATCTGGAAAAATTAGTGATCAAAAAGATTGGTAATGGTTCTACCACGTTTTTCTGGTATGATAAATGGATCCCCAATTTGTCAGGTAATCTCTCTATGTAACACCTTTTAGCTTTAACTTCCACTGACAAAACCACAAAATACCAACTGGGATTTCACCCGGATTAATGCTTGTATCCGGCAATTTTTCACTACTTTCCTCAGTTCCATCACTATTTCTAATGTAGCTGATAAATGGTCCTGTATCAAAGCAAAGAATGGGATTTTCACAATTAGCTGCTCATACACTTACTTCTAATTTTTGTGCTAACTTTTCTGCTGTTGAATTTTCTTGGTGGAAGTTCTTTTGGAAAGTTCCTATTCATCCGCAATTTAAGATTTTCATTTGGCGTTTACTAAATGCAGGATTACCCACCAAGGCCACTCTTTCGAAATGGATCCAGATTGACTCTACATGTGCTCTTTGTGGAACTGGTGTTGAATCCTCATGGCACCTGTTCTTTTCTTGTGATTGGATCAAACACATCTGGGCGGGAGGTCCTTTGGGATTAAAAACTGATTCGCTGGATCTGGATAATCTTAAATCTGTTTGTTTCTTCGTTTTCCTTCATTTTAAGACGGACAAATGTATGCTCTTATGGTTCTTTAGCCTTTTTTTCATTACTTGTTATTTTATTTGGATGGTTAGAAACAAGTTGGTTGTGGCTTTGGTAATGCCTGATCCAGGGTAGGTTTTAGAAAATGTTTACCTTCATATTCCCCCCCCCCCCCACGATTTCCTCCCTGGGTGTAATCGATAACTGTGATGACTTGTCAATTTCTCCTTTGCCTTTCACCTTTTCCATGCTTAACTTCCCTGTTTTAATCTGTGCAGGATACTCTAACACAGGACTAACTACAACAGGATGGTCCTATGTCTTTTTGTTACATGGCAGACTAAAGTTTTTTGATACAGGAACTATCCCTAACACTACAAAGTTGGTAGCTGTTCTTTTTGCTATCCGCAAAGGTTGTGATCGAGCGGCCGGTATTGGGTTGAAGATTAAAGAAGTATGGGTAGATCGCAAGTTGGTTACTGATACTCTTCCATCTCCAACCAAATGCGCGTGGCCGTGGTTTTTGTTTAAAGACTTTCTATATATTTCTAACCATTCCCAAGGTGTAAAGTTTATTATGGACTATGATAGGTAGGTTATGTTTAACTTTAGCTAAAAATATGGCTCGTAATGCCTGCTCAGGTACAGTTACAGACGTTGTTTTTTAACTACCTTCTTAATATATTCTTTCTTTTCTCATCAAAAAAAAAAATCATTTTTCATCTATGTGCAAGTTAATGGATATACAATGAAAACCAAGTATGTGGAAACAAACAATACACTGAAACAAATCAAACCAACCACAGAAGAACACATCAATATTTAACGTAAAAAAACTTCTAAGATAAAAAGGAAAAACCACAGACCTTGTTTAGGTAAAACTTTCCATTATAATCAATAAAGGGATTACATATCTTCTCTCTACTCAATGCCAAAGCCTACTAAACATCAAAAGGAAAAAATCCCTCATGGATTATAGAACAACTTACCAGACAAAGGTGGATTTATAAGAATATGATACTCCTTAAAAAAACTGACATGACAAATTCAGGAAAAGCCGTAGAACGCTCTTTTCTTTCATTAACAAAGAGAATGTCGTGATGTCACAACCCAATATGAGGAACACGAGAGAGAACACTTAAAAACCTAGGTTTTCTTTTTCTTTATTGCCTCTTGTCTTATTCCTAAAAGTTATTTTCGTTAGGAATAAAAAGGGTTTTCAAAGTTAAACTTGACTTATCATTATGTCATTTTCAAAAATTGTTATTGTCCATGTGAAATGACAAGATTTACCATCATGGGGAAAATGTGATATACTAAAAGGCCAAAAAGTCAGGTTATAATTGTTTTTTTTTTCACAAACTTAGGGTAAAAAAAAAAGGTTATAAGAAAAATAAATAGGAAAAATCTCATGGTCCTCTATCTATCCAAGTGCGATATTGGTAAACTCAACCCTCCACTAATAATTTGATGGAAGAAAATCCACTAATTGGGAAGGGGGCATATTGTTGAAATGTTGCACAAAATTTTACCCTTAACAATTCAAAGGATTTTTATTTTTTTTTAATCTAATGGTTGGAATTGGACTGACTATATTATCAATTTATGTGGGTTAAAATGGATTAAAATAATGAAAATATGGAAGCAATAGAAAAACAATAATAATAAATACAAAAGTTGCTTTAGACATACCAACCTCATAACTTAGCAGGGTGGTTCACCAATTTTAGCCACGTGGTGGGATAACATGGTAATTTTGACCATTTATAGATAGGTCTATAATTGGATTACACACCAAAAAAAAATGTATGACCTAATTCAATAAAATATCCACTCATCTGTTGGCATGCATCTTTGTATATTTCAGTAGTCATAAGGGTTTTGAAAGTTTTATTTTACCACTTGATGAAACTCTGATTGATCTAAAGCTTCCTTGAGACCTACGTATCCACAAAATTTAGACTCTATCCAAACTACAATGTGACGTAGACAGCTCGTCCTAGAAAACAGGATAATTATAATTTTTTATTTTACCTCTTTCTCTAATTTTAATTTTTCAATTAATGTTCAATTATAAATGCACAAGACAAAATGTGTACACCCTCCCATACTACCGCGACGAATAATTTCAAGACCATAAAGGCTATTCTTTTATTAACTTATGAGATTAGTTCCTAACATCGAAACAAAGGAACTCATTACTTACAACCTAAATAGGTTTATTTACTTAACAAAAATAAAGCACCAAAATTGAGGTGAGGTCTCATCAAACATCAGTCGTTGCAGAATTGAACACCTAATAAACATGGTTGGAATAATCAGTTCCCTGTTTTGGTCTTCGCTGGTGCTGATGCTGGTGCTGGAACCTTCCCATTAAAAACTCCTCTGGAAAAGACATGAAAAAGCCAAACTCTCAGGAAGAAAAAAAATTTTGAATGAGGAGGAAAATGAAAATTGATATATAAAAAAGTGCTGATATTCTCTGTGCCGGAGAGCGCAGCCTGCGCTCAGACATATGGGCCTGCCATTCAAGGAGGTAGGGTGGTCATTTCGTTCACCCCATGTGTCTGAGCGCAGCCTGCACCCCCGATACAGAGAACATTTGGCCTATAAAAAAACAAACCCGACGACCAAGTCCCAAGCCTTTTCTGCAAAGTTAGCTCCACCTCCTGGGTGGCCCTTTCTGCCGTCGGTGGCTGGTGCCTTGGCATTTCCCATTGCTTTGTTTGCTTTGTCTTGCACATTTTCCATAGTCATTGGCGCATCAGAGTAAGCAGAGTCCATTAGAAACACAAAGGCAAATGCCAAGACCAGAACGAAGTTTTCTCCTCCCTTTGCCATCTTCTTTATTAATTGTGTATAGCTTGCTTGTTTTCTGAATTTCTAATATAAAGAAAGATTGATGGATGGATATATGGGCTTCTTTGGTTGATCTTTTCTTGTTTTGTCTGTGTTTGAAAATGGGGGAGACGAGGGGGTTAATTTATAGTGTTTTGAGAGTGGCGAATTATGAGGGAGAGCTGAGGTTCTTAGGATCAAAGGGAGAGTTTACGCAAGTGATAAGCGTGAGACCACTTGTGAATTGTGATCCTCATTGTTTTAAGGTCTCCTAGTGGCTTCGTTTGGGTCTTTGACTTCTGAGTATTCATTCTTACATATGTGGATGAGAGAGATTTAAGTCCTAAAATTAATCAAACCCCATTCAGTAGGGCTGTAACAGGGTCAGGTGGGCTGGGTTTTAAACCCTGAGTCCCCTTAGCTGGCTTAGGCCCGATCCCGCCCAACCCTGACTCAATGCCAGAAATTCCCATCTACCCTGACCTACCCTCAGGGTCAGTATCTTGGCCTAGGGCCTTTGGGCTTAGGGCGGGCTTGGGCCAACTGGTCAAACTTACAGCCCAACCCGGATTCCGATTGTTAAGATAAAAGATCTCCGGTAGAATCCGTCAGACTTGGCCCTGACACGTCTAGATTCTGAACAATTCAGTCAAACTCAGTAGGCAAAAAATCAAGGTCTTGGAATTTGTGCCTCGATTTCGCCCCCTACCTGGCCAGTTTTGAAATGACAGGCCTAGCTTTGTCCTTACCCAATGCACAAGACTCCCACGTTTAGCAGGGTCTGAGGAGGCTCAAATGTACGCAGCCTTACCCCTGTTTCCAAAGAGGCTGCTTCCAAGACTTGAACCCGTGACCAAGCAGTCAGCAAGTGAACATTTGACCAACACGCCAACCTTCTGCTTCCTTGAGAAAATGTTTGAAAATAAAATGAGAGGTCAAAATGGATGAAGAAATTCTTATCCCATAGTTCACTCTTAGTTAGTAAGTTCGGACGGCAATTGAACGGGACGGATCGTACGGCAATTAAACGGACAAGACGGTAATAATACTTTTTAAAAATTCGGCTTCATAAAACGCATACGGTAATAATACGATACGCATTTAATACGTGTATAATACGGCATAGACGACAATAATACTTTTAAAAAAACGGGCATATATTCATTATATAACATGCATTCACCACCTAATAAACAAAATAATATCATGATTTTATAAACTAAAATAAACACAATAATATAATATCTTATATTACATCTCTAAGATTAGCACTTAAAATATCAAAATATCAATAAAGTAGTCTCTAAACGATAAAATATCAATATAATAGTCTATTACATCTCATCAAACATAAAAAAGTAAGACATAATGTATTCGGAACCATGAAAACCCCATAAAATAGTCTCTAATAGGAACAAGTCCCATAAAATAGTCTCTAACAATAACAAATCCTTCATGTCATAAAGAAGGAAACCATCAATCATTGATATCTAATGGTTCTTGTGTCTCGAAAGTTGAACCATGTGTGAAAGGAGTCTCGAGAGATTGCGCACTGACTTAGAGTGCCACCATATGTTGGAGTTTGAATACTATCACTGCCTCGTGCATATTCTCCAATCCCAAGTTCTCTATGAAGCCAATCGCATCATCTTCCATTCTTTCATACGAAATAGAGAAAGGGATACTAACCACGTGGAAGAAGTTCTTCCGAAGAACAACAGTGGAAGAAGAAATAAACAAGGAGAAACATCGCCAGCTGCCGCCTGTCATCGCCTTGTCGCTTCGCCGCTGGGTCGCCGCTGCCGCTCGCCGCTCCGTCTTGCCTGCCGCTGCGCTTGCGTGCCTCTTGTTGGTGATTGCATGCGGTGTTAGCGGTGAGGCTGCGTGCTCTGAGTCTTGCCTTCTAGGGTTGGACTTTGGAGTGAAACGCAAATCACAAAAGAAGGGAAAGTGAAATCGTGAAAAATTCTAATCTTTGGGGTTTTTTTTTTTTTTTTTAAACATTAGAGTAAAACTTAAAAGTATAAACGTATAATACCAATTATACGATATAATCGGATCGGTTAAAACGCGTTTTTATAAAAATACAGGAAAGTGCGGGACGGGAGTATTATTCGTTCAAAATTGTGCGTATAATACGTGTATTATACGGTCTTACTAACTAAGGCCTGATATGATAAATAAGAGAAAAGTGAAGGGGTATCCCTTGATTTGTTTCCCACCTATTCAGTGGGATAAATTTTGTTGGGAACACCTTTCTCACTCATCAGTAGGACTGCTTTTTCTCTTTCCCCTGGTTGAAATCCAATGTACATTTCAAAATTTTTGGGAACGACTTCAACTTAAACATTCTTCCCTAGCAAAGCAACCAAATCCAGCATTGGGGGAAGCCTATTTTTGCATAATCTTCAAGACTGACATATATCAGTCTCAAACTTTCTACATCTGTAGCAACCATCTCAAATGCTCTAATTCACTTCACTATACCCATATAAATGAACGAAAAATTAATTTATTTTCCATACAAGAACCCCAAAAAAAAAAAAAAAATTTCCATCATGTGGAGGAAATATGTTTGGAGGCCACTCTTCCACTCTTGTAAGAATAATCTGAGGAATAAATTTCTGAGCTAACTAAACACCAGTTGCTGCAAGCTTCATACGCTGGTGATGCTCTGCAACTTTATAATCTACAACTTCATTGAAAAGTTGGGAATCCAAAACACAGTCTGGTCTCCCATACACTGCAGCTTGGACACTGGCCATAAGCTTTGCTATCTCCCTACCAGAGAAACCTTCTGTCTTCCGGGCAGCCTCGCGGATCACATCCTCGGAAATGTCTTTTACAATTATCTTCTGTTGTTTCTTTTTCAACATCGATCCATACAAGGATTCAGTCTTCTCTTCACTGGAGAGGTATTTGTTCAAATAGAGATTCAGTAGTTTGACACGCTCCTCCTCTCCCGGGAGTGGAAACTCAATCACCTCATCTATGCGGTCTGTGATAGCACTATCAAGATCACCAGGTCTATTAGTGGCCAGAACGAGGACTATGTCCCTCGACTGATCTCCAGTTCGAAACAGCAACGCATTAAGAGCACTTCGTTGAGCTTCACTCATGTGAGTGCTGTTACGCCTGCAATACAACAAGGACATGTAACAAGAGTCTTTCACACAAATGGTTCCTGATGAGATCCAATTCTTTATCACCATGAAATATTGGTGAGATAGTAAAAGTACCAACATCGTTTAAAATAGTCTTACAGTTGCAAAATTTAGTCACTGTACATGCATATAAGCAAGGAACAGGACCAACATGAATAACCATTCAATAGGATGTGGAAGGGGATCTAGAAATATCTATGGTGTACCTTGCCATCTCCTTCTGGCTTCATATGTTTTGGCAAAACAAATATTCTTGGAAATACAATTTGTAATGTAACCTTCCTTTTATTTTCTTTGTTGGGAAAAAGATCCCCATGCCAAAAGTGTGGGGGTTCTTTCCATTGCCCTCACATAACTAACACTCTCTCTCCTCCTAACATTCTCTTTCTTCCCCGACCTTGTGGGCCCCCTATTGACAAAACCAACTGTCATGCACTGATTGGTGTGGCATGGGAGATTTCCACCCAAACCAGCAGCATGAACCCTAGCCCTTCTTTGTTATCTGTCCAAGTGTCTATTATCTTTCTTCTTTTTTTTCATTTTAACATGGGAAGGAATCATGATTGATTTAGGAAAAGAATCCAACCATATGATGGGGATAGTGTTATCCATGTGAGCCAATTGTACAATTGACCATGATACCATCACTTTTCTCGGAAAACAACATGTAGATAATTAAATTGGAAGATATTTTCTGAATTTTGTATTTCAGTTTTAGAACATTATTTTTCCCTACAAAATTTTCTTTTGCTTTCAAGACAATTCCTATAAAATATTTCTCACTGAAAAAGATGTAACCTTAAACTGAATGTGGACAGGGGGTACACCATAGATAAAATCAAGTAGGGTCATAAAAATTCAAAAGCATCTTGGAGACTATTACCCATTCTAGAAGAGATGCTAATAACGATACCCCTACTATAATCATAATGATGATGATGCATAACAATAACAATATTCCTATGGGGTAAACAGAATATTAATGTTAGAAAAAGTACGAAGCACTCCATGAGAAGCTCATTCTTTGCATAACAAACCGACCATACAAAACATTGTCACTATGAATCTTGAAAGAGAGAACTTGCCTAAAAATGCAACTAAAGATTTCTTCGATCAGAAAGAGAACTGCAGCAACTTTGGAAAATTATAAATTGGACAACATACGCAAGTACATGATAACTTACTCGCAAAGAAAAGCATCAGCCTCATCAATAAAGATCAGTAGGCCTTTCCTTGACTTTTTAGCCCAATCAAAAATTTCATGGATTTTTGTCACAGCCTGAGGACCCAAAGGTGCAACATCTCCCCCTGTCATCATGGCGTAATCCAGACCCTGTAAGATGTCATTCAATACAATCAGGAAGAAGTCATATATTGTCACCTTTACAAATTTCCCTTTCACCAAACAAAAATCTCTTATCAATGTCTTAGAGAAAAATCTCAAAGTGCGTATAGATTGAAATTTTGCAGAAAAAATACACCAATAAACAAGTTCACATCTCAAAAAGGAAGCAGATACAACCAATAAACAGGTTTTCTATACCAATGTACTAAAGCCAAGCATTTTTAAGGGTTGTGCCTACTAGTTATTCTATTACACAGAAACCTAACCAAATACATGTTGCAACAGGGGGGGAAAACTCAAAAATAAACTTGTGAAAGAAATCAAGAATATCGTACCGATTTCCGAGCTATCTCCCTTGCAACCATAGTTTTACCAGTCCCAGGAGGACCATAAAACAGCATGTTGCGAAAGGGTGCCTGATGAGTCTTGGTGTTTGCTGTAGCCCGAGCAAGTTGCTCAATCCTCCTCTGCAATGATGGGTGAAGAATTATGTCCCCAAAACGAGCTATATGTTGCGCACCAGTATCTTTATTCAAAACCTTCTTAAGACCACGAGAAACGACCCCTGACAATGGAAATTTTGCAATAGATGATTCTCGAATAAGCGAAGGCTGGCCCAGTATCCGGTTGATGTAACCCCAGGTTACTCTAGCACCTTCTCTGTAAGTATTCAGAGGGGGAGGGGGGGAAGAAAAAGAAATAAGAAGCATAATGTAGTACATTCCTATTATGACACATTGTATAAAGGAAAGTACAAGGGGTAATAACCACACAACCACAAACCATAGGTTAAGAATTTTACCCACCCCACCAACCAAGCACAAGAGATTTTTAGAGAGAGAGATAACAATAATAATAGGAGAATGATCTCATGACCTCAGTCTGATTTTTACCCCTCTCTTTTATCAAATTAAGTTATTTGAAATAGGGAAAACTTAGCTGGTTCCATCGAGGATAGATTAAAGGTCAAACCGCCAGTCATTGTAAAACATGCACACTGATACATATCTCTCTAGTACCCATAACCATGCCTCTGGCTGTCTTAACAGTTAAGACTAACAATGGTGGCAGATTCACATTACAACAATAAAAGCTATTGTGACCAAATGAACCTTATTATACAGAGCTTTCCATTCCTGACATATAATTCAAATTCATAATAGCTGTTGCCAAAAGTTGATAGCTTTTTAGCAAATGAAATGAAGTAGAATAAACAAATGCATGTTGTATACCGAGTCGTGTAAATTCCAGCAGCTAAAGCAGTAGCTCCACCAACGGCCATAACCAATTTACTCTGGTCCGTCAATAAAATCCTGACACCCCCTACAAGTAGAAATTGAACAGTGATCATCACAATATCTTCCACATGTTTCATAAATAAAGATTATATTACAGAGTAATAAATATAACAGCATGAATTTTTGTGTCCAACTCAAACCTGACTAAGCCTTCCACTCAATCATATGTTTCCCTGGGTTAAAATAAATATACAATTTCAACACAAGATATATCTTATATTTTATTAAACAACTCTTTTGAGAGACAAGACTGACACTAGGATAACATGCCAACCAAAACTGAATGAAAATAGAATTGAAGTTTAAATCTCAGTAGTTGAGACTGACTTAGAGAACCCAATATCTAGTATGGGTCTACCACAAATTAGCCATGCTCCTTTGTATCTAAAAATATTGGATATAATTAACGTGTAGGCCTAAATTTAATGAGGCTTAAACCACGTGATTTCAGATGAGAGATAAATTGGATATTCTATATCAGCACAAGTCAGCCATATCATAATTTTAAGCATTTAATGATCAGGTCGTTGAACCATGATACAAGCACAAGTTCTTACAGACTAGCTTGTTTACTCATCTGAAGCTCAAATCAGATGAAATTAATACAACAATAACATTCAGCGAATATATACCTTCAATATGTCCAAAAGTTGTATTGATGGCAGCAAGCCACTTCTCTCTTTCACCATTAATCCGTTCTACAAGCATTCTCCTGTTATGGTCTTCTGTCAGTTTGGCCTCATGGGCTCGAGCTTCAGCCTCAGCCATCGCCTTGACTCTTATTGTTTCTCGTTCTATCTCAGCTCTCTCTTTTTCAGTCTGGCGTTGTTGGGCTTGGATTTGTTCTTCTGTGGCACGTCTAGCTTGTTCTTTTCGAACCGAAGACTCCTCTTGCATCCTAACCAATTCGCGATTATTTTGCCTCTGGGATTCATGATCTGCCTACAAAGAATAATCAGGCACGGAGACATTGAAGGATTTCTTCATAAAACACAACCATTCTAATATTGGGCCTGGCAGTAGAGAAGAGTCTGGGATTTTAAACAATAACAACAACAGCCACCTGCATTCTTTTCCTGGCCAACTCATCTTCATGACGCGCCATTTGTGCCTTTATTTGTGCTTGTTGTTGTACTAGATTTCTTTGTTCTTCTGCCATTTTTCTTTGCTTCTCCTGAGAAGACAAAATAGCTAGTTGTAAGGGAAAAAGGAAGTAATAAATAGATTATAAAAACAAACTCATTATACAACGATGAATAAAATCTAATAGGAAAATACAATTCAGATGGTTAATTCCAGTTCTTGCTGCCTTTAAATGTCAGTTATATGACTGACATGGACACACAGAATTAAATGAACAAAAGGTTTATAAAATAGAGCGCAGCAAAACACACACACACATTAACTTAACTGCTCTCTAATGTATTTAAACCTTAATAGTGAAAAAATTGACTTTCCACCTCATCGAACCCTGCTATCAACAATCATTCTGTAATTGAAATTTGAACATTTCCGATTATGAACTTAACAGAGTTATTGAGTACAAAAAGATTAAAACCACTCACAATATCAGCTTGAGCTTGGAAGGCTTCAAATTGGGCTTTCTCAACATCCAGCTCGGCCAAACGAGTCTCCTCTTGCTTCCTCATTAATTCGAAAACCTGATGAAAACAAGGAAATGCGGACGCACCAAATTCCAGAACTCAGATATAGTTCCAAACAAAATACAAACCAACGCAACCTCGAGAACACAATAGCAAACACCTGTTTAGCATATTTTGAGTTGTTAATCTCTCGAAGGGCTTTGGCACCTCTTTCTAATGATTCGGGATCGAATCCGGATGAGCCGCGTTGTGGCTCTTCGGCCTCCGGCTTTGGTTCTACTTTGGGAGGATTCGTTTGATCAGCCTGCGATGTCGAGGGAGGTGAAGAGAAGGAAAATAAGCGAAATGGGCCGTCAGCGTACACGCGATCAGTATATGAAAGCGAAGCGACGGCTGCAGCCATTGCTGCGCAGGATGATATCCTTGATGCAGCCATTGCTGACCTTCAAAAGTATCGGCTTGCTGCCTTGTTCTGTTAACAAAGAACATGAATAATTCTTTTAACGAAGAAAATTTTCGAAATCCATGTTTTAAAGAGAATGGAGCTTGGGCAAGAAGAAAGAAGATGAGAAACGCGGCTAGGGTTTAGGGTTTTACGTTTGAAGCAGAAGCAGAAGCACGAAACAGAAGGCCCAAGTCCTAAAGTATTATGGGCCAGCCAAAAATATCAGAATAGTGGTCCAACAAGAGGAGAGGACTGACCCATTACCTCGACAAAGTACGCTCTCGTAGTATGGGCTGTTGGGCTTGCAAGTCAACCCCATTGTAGGGCCGAATCTCGCATCTTCTTATGTTTGAATTTAAGCCCACGGCCCGTGTCCACACATTTTTTTTCCCTTCTAGTTCTTTTTCTTTTATAAGTACAAGGCAAAAGATTTCGTGCACGGCCGTGTATGAAAACTCTCCCCTAAGTACTATGAATCTATAAAAGGGGATCCGGCTCCTCTCCAAGGAGCTCAGCACCCAGGGAGTGCCCAAGGGACATCCAAGGGTTGGGTTGTGCCACACACATCTCGGCGCATGCCTAGAGATACGTGTAGCACAACCCAACGGCTGGATGCCCCCTGGGCGTGCTAGGCTCCTTGGAGAGGAGCTCAATCCATAAAAGGGTCTACCCTTAATATATGATAAATGATTAAAAAAATCATGAGAAAATAGCCTCATATTTTGTTAGGTTATTTTTTACATAAATTGGAAAACCAAGTTTTGAGTATGACGAATCACCTCTCTAGAGAAGCATAACCACAATGGGTAACGAAGTTGACAAAAGTCTTTTGGTAACCCAAGACTTATATAGGGATTTTTCAAATGTAGATTTGTAGAGAAGTGTTGAATTTTGGATTTTCCTCTATTTGGTTGCGTGCGGCGTGGCTCTTGCACCTAGACACATAATTGTATGAAATGACTATTGTGCCCTTAGGGATTTTCATCTTTCCATAAGGGTGTGGCAGTCATCTTACGTGATTTTGTGTCTAGGCACAGGAGCCACGCATTGCACACGATCAGGTAGAATTCTTCCCCCCCCCCCTCCCCATCACCCCCAAAAAACAACAAGCGATTCCAAAACCCTAATCCAAGAGGACATTCATTGTAAAGTGTAAATCCATGACGTCTTCGGAGACAATGTCTCTTTTATTTCGTTTTAATCCAAAAAACCATTTGGGCAATAAGTATAGCGTATCTATATCCTCCATGTTCATTTCAATGTAAGAATACAAACCTTGATAAAAAAAAAATCCGTGAACTTACAGTTCTATAGCCGGATCCAGATCCTCTACTATCATGCTGCTCGACAGGACTGTGCTGCACAGACATGGTGAGGCGCGCAATAACTGCCTTATCCCAACTCGGGCAAGGCGCTCAGGCAGGGGTCTCACCGTGTCTGGGCAGCATGGTCCTGCCGGAGCAACTTAGCACTAGAGGATCCAAATTGTCTGTGGCCAAAGCACCTAATGTAATCCCGTATTTTGTCAACCTTATTGTGGAATCTAATGCATCAAAGCTCAAATGGACGGGATAGATAATTAAATACCATATGATAGCATATTTTGCCGGTTTACCACAAGCCAGACAAATTTTTCTCCTCTCAGGTTCCCTGCCCGACCAGGTTCGTAGGTTCCTCTCATAGGGAGGGCGGAAATGACGACCTCATCCCACCCGGGTAGTGTGTTCCGGCAGGGGGTGAGGTCATCATTTCCAGTCCCCTATGAGAGGAACCTACGAACCTGACCGGGCAGAGAACCTGAGAGGAGATAAGTCCCAAGCAGACAGGTAGAAGAAACTGTCCTCTCAGTCTCCATCGTCCCTTTTGCCATTTCTTTCCTTCAAAAGACCAAAAAAAACAAAAAAAATAACAGAGAGCAAGTTCTCGAGTTCTGCAGTGCCTATAAACAAGTGCACGTGTGAATCCTTAAAGAAGATTTTGACTGGTGGTTCTGATTTTTCTAATGGAGTTCGGCAAATCCACTCTTATATCACCATCATACACGCTTGAGAGGGCAGGGAAGTTTTTGGTGGGTGAAGATTTGTATAAGATAATGCTATTAAATGAGGAACTGAGGAGAGAAAGGAGAAGAGAGTCCATAAGGGAGTATCTACTCCAATTTGGATCCTCTAGTGCCGAGCTGCCTGGCAAGACCCTACTGTCAAGACACGGTAAGGTGGTAAATGACTGCCTTACCCCCACTCGGGTAAGACACTCAGGTAGGAGTAAGGTGGTAATTTACCACCTTGCAATGTCTTGGCAGTAGGGTCCTGCCGAATAGCTCGGCAGTAGAGGATCAGGGTCCGTATCTACTCCACGGATAAAATTCCTCTGCAGTGCATTGATCTGGCGGTGAACTGCGGTGTGGCCTTGCAAGCTCTACACATGGACGCGGTGACATCTAATAGTATGAGCTCGATTACACTTTCTTTTTTTTTCCTTCTCAAGCTTGGCACCGTTGGATGTCGCCGCATCCATGTGTTGAGCTCACAAAGCCGCACCGCAATGCACCGCTAGATCGGTGCACTGCAGAGGATTTTTTTCCTTCTACACCACACGTATGTGCTCACCTTTTTTAATATTTTATTGAGAAAAAGTTTCATTCCCAGCAGTGCCACCTTCATTAAGGGTGTCAATTGATTTGATTTCGGTTTTGGTTCAATTCAAGTTACAATATTGTATCACCAGTAGACTATCCATTCTTTCCAAGTTCAATCAACAAACAACAACTTAGTCTTATCTCAATCAAATGGGTTCGGCCACATCAATAAGTGTCCTCCAATCAATTTCAATCAACATCTATCACCCTAAAAAAAATTGAATCAACATCTAACTTCACTTTGAGACACCAAGATACATTTAGAATGTGCCACTTGCCCTCTTGCAAGGATCTTGGATTATTGTGGTTAAGTTATGAAATGGAATGTGTTGCCAAATATAAATAAATAAATAATCATCAAATGGGATTTCCTTCCACCCTTTATTCTTTTATTCCTTTATTTTGAAAAATAAAAAGAGTTCTTTTCGAAAGTGAGAAATTGGCAAATCCACCAAGTTGATTCAAAATAGTTCTTTCCAAAAGGTGAGAAATTGGCAAATCCACCAGGTTGACTCATCTACTTGAATCACTTTCAAGCAGAAAACTGCTAGCACATGGTTGGTTGATGCTTTGCTAATAGAGTGCAAGATGTTAAGAGGTCACAGATTCAACTCTCTTGCTTTCACCTAAAGCACCCCGACATCCCCTCCAATACTCTCTGGCAGTTGTAGTTAAAGCCCCTTGGGATGGATTCAGATCGTCTACGAGACGTTCGGGCAGGGGTAAGGCGGTCATCGCAGTACCCCCTGTTTGTACGCCGCTATAGACAGCGTGCTGTAGAGGATCTGATACAAGGGGAAACATAACCCGCCTTACCCCAATCCAAAAGCACACAAACTCACTCTAAAAAGCACGCCCAACCCCGGACAACTTTACAATCTAAACACTGGAAGACCAGCTTTGTCTTCACGCAAAATAGTCTTAAGATTTAGACGTAGATTTTCCCCTACAGGGAAAGCAGAATTAGTCAAAATGGTAATTAGCCAAAAAGTCAGTTGCACGATTACTTTTCCAAAAGGAAAAAGGACAAGTTAACGCCCATAGTGTCGACCAATTTGAGAACCTCTTGAAACCAATAACAGCAGCTCCATAAGGTGCACTTCCTACACTGCACTAATCTAATACTGACCAAAGAATCCGAATTTACATGACAGCTTGTAAAACCAAGTTTCTTTTCTCTTTTTTATTTGTTGTTTTCAATAACAAAAAACCAGGGAGATAGAGTTATCATGCAGGACCTTGCCTATCCAGCCCTATTCTATAAAAGAGTGTCATAAACCATTTTAATTAACCACAAAAACATGATGAGTTCCAACGGAGATTTATGGTTAAAGAAGCCTACAAACCACAATGGCGGGTCCCTAATGAAAATTAAAAACACAGTTTGTAACGCAAAGCATGGCATTTATGCTAATACAGTACAGTACTCGTATATGGACTGTCTGGGTATATATTTGTGTCCAGCTGAAAGGAAGAGAGGAAAGTATTTCAATTGTAGGGTCGAGGTAAGACTTTGGAGAGAATATAAAAGTAAGGTGCACCCATGGGATCATTATGCTTTATAGAAATGCTATCCCTACGCATCAGTTGCTGTATAGCACCACTTGTTCCTCGCTGTTCACGAGAATGGTTCAGGTTTCTCGTATGAGAACCATTCTCGTACACCAAGAGCCACACAGATAGAATCCAAAAGAGTGAGTGGTCCATAATTAATGCGTCACTATTTGCCTTTTGGTAGTACATGGATTAGAGGATATGAATACATCTCAATGGCCAAATTTTAATTCAAAGTAAGCAAAGGAAGTTGTTCAAAAACTCTGATTCAAAATTTTAGTAAAATTTTCCAAAATGCCATCAAATGGAAATGAAAATGACATACTTTTTAATTTTAGCTACTTCCTCTACTCATTTTAAGTTGAAATTGTACCAATTAAATGTAATTTGTCTGATCCTTTATATTGTACCAATTAAATGTTTGTCCGATCCATATACTGTCATGTGATAAGTAGTGAAGCGATATATTTCACTAAGCATAATGATGAGGAGCAAAACTCAATACATATAGTAACTAGCACACAAATGACTTTTAACAACTTGATATCATTGAAAAAAAAAGAAACACAAGGTGAGTCATATGGTTGAATTAAGACCCTAAATTTGATACATAACTATTACACTGGGTAAATCTTTTGGGTTTATCCAACTACAAATCATGTGTCAGAAATAAGGGATTCAAGGGGGGTGTGGTGGTCATTTTGCACACCCTACGTTTGGGTGCAGGGATGACGTGCGCTGCACAACTACGTGGCATTCTTTATCCCTTAATTTAATTTCATCTTCATTTTTTTTATGTCCATGAATTGTTCTTGGAATTCTGAATTAATCACTATATTATTTGCCTTGGTAAACTACTTCTTTTGGGCTGAAACTTGAGTTGTTTGCAAAGACTTGGTTATACCAGCCCATCAAAAATCAACTCCACCCAATCATGCCACATGACACAATTAAGGGCCATCCAATCAACATTGGCCAAGCGACCCAACTAAAGGAGTTGGGCTCACATTTACGTGAACTTACGAGAACAGGTCACATCCGTTCAGATAGAATTCACCCCCTATGGGTCCCGTTGGGTGGATTCCATTTGAACGAACGTGACCCGTTCTCGTACATTCACGCACGTACGTGAACCTGACTCCAACTCTCAAGGTGCTGTCAGTTGTTGGGCTGTGCCACACACATCCCTAGACGTGCGTCGAGATGTGTGCGACATAGCTCAACCGTTGGATGCCCCCTGACAGCACCCTGGGCGGCGCTAGGCTCCCTAGAGACGATCCTGATCCGACCCATTCCCCAAAGAAAATAGGATTGTTATATTGGATTAAGTTAACCTTTATCTAAGGTGAAGAGAGAGAATCTTCACCAATGGTGATGTGATGCTATAATTGGACTTTGGACTTATCATTAAATTTAATTCAAGATCCAAATAACTAATTTTTTGTAGGTCCAATCAAAAGGTCAAGATCAGGCAGATGAAGATATTCTCTCTTGGGCGGAGAGAAACTTTATATACAATTGGATGGAAATCTATGGGTAATTATTGAGAGATTCCAATCAGAGAGTTGAGTGCTTCGTGGCAAGGCTGTCACGTTGTTTTCAAATCGACATCTGGGTAAAAAAAATAGGAAAAAAAAGTTCTTCAAGCGCGAAGGTATAAAACCGGGCTTTAATTTGAAGTAGATGCTTTCCCGCCTCTTGATCTCCCATATAAAACTTAAATCCCTGCATAACGTTTCTCCCCGGTTCTCCTTCCCGAGCTCTGTTCGTTTTCGTCATCCACGGACTACGGATCTGTCGGTATGCCCATTTCTCTGCACTTGTTCATCAATTCAGGATATTGCTTTGGAGGATTTCGATGGTGAAAGTGTTTGATCCCCACCTATAACCGAACAGGTTAGCAATCTACATAATCTCCGACGAATTTGATCATTCCGGTTTTTCATTTTCTTTGATTGTTCAAGTATCCATGTCAGTAACGATGAAGAAATGTTTAATCGCATACGATTTCGATCATTCCGGATTTTCATTTTCTTTGATTGTGGATTTGATTTTGTTATTTCATGTTATTTAGTTGAGATCATAGCTGGTTCTGTTCAATCGGCAGTCCTAGGGTTTTATGTTTAACTTTCTACTGTTTGTCCAATTGGTATATAAAGAAATATTCGCTCAATCTGGTACACAATTACAAAAATTTTCTTCGAATTAGAGAATCAATTACAACAGGAACGATAATAAACCAGGATTTATTGGTCCATTCTTGTTACATTCATTAGACGAAGAAAGTAGGAATAATTAAAGAAGAAATGGCGAACCACGGCTGCATCTATTTTTTTAACAGATCTTTTACCAGTGCAATTTACTTTAGTTTATGAACCTTGCTCCAATCTCACTGAAGCTTTAGATACTTCAGAAGCCTGTTAAGAAGAAAGACAGAATCAGTTTTAGCCCATATAAAATAAAACCTTAGCATTTCCCTGAATTGGAGGAAAACTTGAACAAAACTGTCAATGTATTTCATTAATAATGAAACCGATAGGGCCTTAATAGAGGGAGGTTTAGGGATGATATAGATTATAGAGTTTGTTATATTACCAACGGAAGCAACTCATGGACCACATTAAGCACTTTAGGTTTAGGGATGATATAGATTATAGAGTTTGTTATATTACCAACGGAAGCAACTCATGGACCACATTAAGCAATTTGGCTCTCCTTCAGTCGTGGCGGCGGGAGCTGGACGGTCCAACCAGCAAAAACAGGGGGTATGGTCATTTCACAGATTTGGGTCCTCTGTAGCGCGACACAGAGTGTAGCGTATCATTCGACGACCCACAGTGCTCGGGCATGCAGCTCAATACACAGGCAGAGCATTGGGCTATGTGCTCAAACACTGTAGACCGTTGGATGTGCGCTACACACTCTGTTGTAGCTGAGGAGCCCAACGCTCATTTCACAGGGGGGACTCAACTTGGGTCGTCCCACGTTAAGTTATATTTTATGGACCCTCTTTCCTCTTTTTATTCATAGCTCATAGAATCCGGATCAATTTCCTTCGTGGGGAGAGGAGTTACCCTCTCCATCCCATCTCCCACCTCCTTAGCGGTATCTGGACCACGAATCAGGGCATTTAATGCACCATTGACTCATGGTTTTATAAGGTTGACTCAGGTACTAGTATGAGAACCATTCTCCTACTCTTCTGGGCGCAGAGATGGAATCCACTCATTCTCTTGATTCCATCTCTGCACCTAGTTTGATGAGGCTGGCTTAGGTTCTTGTATGAGAACCATTCTCGTATGCCCTTGGGCGCAGATATGGAACCCACTCATTCTCTTGATTCCATCTCTTCACCTAGGGGTGTAGGAGAATGGTTCTTGTACGAGAACCTGAGCTGGACGTGTAGTTTGATACCCCCATGAATGGTGTAAGATGGGATGAGAACATGCTCATGGCCCGCTCATACTGCCCCTTTAATTGCAGTGGCGGTGCTATGACTTGCATGCAACCTCCTCGGACATTTTCCTAAACTTTTAGGGGAAGGTCCCTCAGAATGACAGGACATGGCCCCCTTACATGAAATGGGTTACTAAAATACATTTTGAGATACAGGACCAAACTCAAGACCAGTGTGTTTAATTACAGAAGTATAAAGAGGTTAACTACTTATATATTCCTCGTCTCCCATACCTTTTCCATTGCTTCCACTAGACCTGTAATTGGGGAAGGGAACTTGACCAGACTCAATGTTCTTGAGATCCTCTATAAGGATCTCGTAATGCCTTTTCACTTCTTCTGCAGATTTCCCTCCCACAGCCTTAGAAACATTCTGCCACCGGTCAGGGGTGTCTTTGTCGTATACGGCCAGGGCCTCCTCGAACAATTTGTCTTGCTTGCGTGTCCAAGATGAGCCAGAGATACGTGAGGAAGAGATAGAGTTAGACGCCATTACCTTTAGATGATTTGAATGGCGACCTTTTACCTGGAAAAAGGTGATAGGTAGAGAGTCTTAAGGGGGAAGGGAGGGTAGAGCTGCGTGCTTCAGTTAAGGGATGATATGGGTAAGAGCCAGCTACCATGCGTCTCCTTATAAGCAAGGAGGGTGCATGGTAGGGTGGTGGTGGTGGTGGTTTGGAGCCAGTTGGCGAATATATTTTTGCGAAAGGGGTAGCAGCATATGGTGTGGGTGTGACCCGTCCTCTCAGGAACCACCACAAGATGGAGCAGAACAAAGGAACAACAAGAGGGAAGGAGAATAACTGTTATAAAAAGAAAGGGGTTCTTTACTCAATTAATTAGAATTAGAATATGTTTACTCCCTTCTCTGTCCTTTTAGCATGTCACCAGCTATTCGGATTTCCTAGGCAATTTACCTGCTGGTAGTGGGACTGGGATTAGATATGTGAGTACATATACGGAAGCATGAGAAGCAAATAGTCCCTCACACCCATCCATTACCTTCGCAAAACCAACAGAGCTTAACTTTCAGATATTTTTGGCAACTGTTATCGTCAGTGCTAGTTACAGCAACTTGGCATAATCCACCTGGTAAAGGTAATTGGAGGGTTATCACCATTCACCAAGGATGAGAACCCAGAGCCAAACCCAAGTGGTTTACTAGAAATGATAAAGGATTTTCATGGTTTTCTCGTGTACACCATTAAATTGTTGGGATATCTATGCATAAGACAAAAAGAATAATCTTGCATCGGATATGAAAAGGGATGTGTGTGAGTTAATAGATATTTAGGCATCCTCTCCTTAACGGCTAGTTTTTGAAGATGAGACCCAAGTCCCTAACAAGTGATATCAGAACCGGATGTGAGTGAATTGATCGTGATAAATGGTTTTTGCAGTTTTGCCCTTGAGAGGGCATCTTCTCCTATGAAAAGATAGTTGGAGCTTTTATTCCTATACTTTGTTTTGAAGCTGAATCAGCCGAGGGTCAACACGTTTTATACAAAGAAGGACCCTTTGTCTTGATGCAAGAATGATCTTTTTGACTATTTACTCCCTTTGGTCTCCCTTTATGTACAAGCAATTACGAAGCAAAAGTCGCCGTTCTTGTAGCTGGAAGATTATTTATTTAATTTTTTTGGGAGTAGAGGGGAGGGGGAGGGGGTGGGTGGTTGGTTGGTTGGGTGGGTGGGTGAGAATGGGGTTGAATTATACTGTGAAAACATATATTGTCATGTGAAAATTGTAACAAATGTGTTTCATATCTGCACACCCCTGGAAACTGCTAGTTTGCCATGTGAAAATTCTAACAAATGTGCTTCATATTTGCGGTGGAATTATATTAATCACAAAAAATAAGCACTTACCATTAGCTCCGTTTGATTGTTAGGGAAATTAAATAGAAAAGAAGTAAAATTTTCAAATCTAGAAAGCAAACTTTTTTGTATTTATTATTTCACATAATTATATTATTAATTTCAAACCATTTCATATTTGGTTAAGACAATTCCCTTTCCTTTGCATTTAAATCTCCTATATTTGTTCTATGGAAGAAAAAAAAACCCCTTGTATATGAAAAAATAAAATAAAAAATACGTTAAAAAAACATCATTACTAAATATGATACAAAAAATTAAATAATTTATGCAATCATGTTAAATAATGATTACAAAAATTTTTGTTTCTCTTTAATTTTCCTTCCAACCAAGTGGAGCCAAACGATCACTCTTTTTTAACATCATATAAAAATCCTCATTCAGAAAATGGACTAAGCTTTACCATTATTCCTTTTCTGCAAGAAAATATAACTAAAAAACGAAACTGAAAACTTAAATCGTATTATATCAATTTTTTTAATCTTTAAAATAGTCATAGATTAGGATTACCATTTTCAAAGACTAGTGTATTAAAACAACGAAAGCCTATATTACCACCACCACAACCCTTGCAACTTGGTTTTGAAGATAATCTAATCTTTATTACCTAACAAAGTCTTGTTCTTTAATAAGCCCGTCTAGCTCAGTTGGTAGAGCGCAAGGCTCTTAACCTTGTGGTCGTGGGTTCGAGCCCCACGGTGGGCGATATTTTTGGAAAAGTGGCATTAGCTTTTAAATGCCAACTTTTATGGAAACAATCTCTCAATTGAGAACAAAGGAATCAACTTCTTGTAAAGGCTTCCTTGAAGCATCCGAACTTGTTTGTTTATTCACTTTTTTGGTAGTTGTTATCACCCCCATGGTAGTCTTCTGCCCCCACCTCTAAAATGACCAATCCCTCCTTGTGTTTTTAAGGCTGGATCCTCTAGCTCCCGCCACGGTTGGAGGAGAGTCAGGAATCCTCCAGCCTTGTGAAACAAAGTCAAATAGATAACCACTGAAGGCAGTGGTAAACACACTTGGGAGTTCTGAGTAACTGCTGCTGCCAAGTCCTGATTTCTGAGTCCCATAACTCCTCTCTGACCACATTCATGAAACTGTTTGGGCACAGGACTGCACAAAATTCCTGTCATATTCCCCAATGGTGCAGTACGGTGCAGTTCGGGGTGGAGAGGTCAACACCTGGCTTTTGGTTCAAAAGATCTATCGTCATGCTATGCTTCTAGCTAGCTGCCTGTTCCTTTGTTTAAACCAGTAATGGGCAATGACCTCGATCTGTGCTTTCAAAACGATTGTAACAAATTATATTTCTTAAACATTCTTTTTTCCTGTACAGTCAACAAAGAATGAATTGAAGATCCTTCCAGCTCCTTTATATATTCTGTCAACTTTGGCCCTCCTCTCCAATACCAGATACCTTAACACGCATGACCTGTTACTCATGTCGTCGGTGAATCTATCAATAGTTGGTTTGATCTCCTGCCATTTGATATTTTGATTTTATTGGGATTCTTTTTTAATTCTCCCTTAATTAATAGACCACTATAGATAGAAGCGGGATAACAAGTGGGGATGAAACTGATTCTCAAAATCTCAAGTGTTCTATGAAAGAGTCTTTTAGAGATTGAATAGGATCGAGTGGATTCTTTAGATTCTAGACCTGAAGGATCTTGGAATCCATAATGGTGGGTGGGGTGGCAAGACCTCTACATATATTAGTTGTTTAGTAATAAACTTTTGATGCATGCTATTGCTAGCTAGCTACTAACCTAATAAGATACGTTCTGGGTTCTCAGTAAATAAAATAAGAAGCTAAAATAAATTCCATGAATTGTTAGGGTTTCTTTCTAGTATACTTTCTTCTGCAAGTTGGTTGTTGCAGAGAACCCAATGTTATTCAAGTGTACTCTTAAGTCTTGCCTATTTTTATTTCCACCACCCACTTGGAGTCCGGTTCTCATTTAATTCAATAAAACAGGAACTCAAAAGATTTGGGGGTTCTGTCCCATCAAGTACAAATGTAGTTTTAGAAAGTCTGCAGCAGTTTCCATTAGAGGATCCTGCTCTGTTCTGAGAGAGAGAGAGAGAGAGAGAGAGAGAGAGAGAGAGATGGAACTGTGGTAGGATTCTGTACGAAAAGTGATCCTTTAAGATTAAGATACACCATAATGCAGATATATAGAATCCTTATCATCTCAAGTCTAGTCTCATCAAGAAAGCAAATATACATATATGATGGTGGATTCCCCTGGTAGCTCTTTTCCTTGTAACGACCGTTTCCTTTTTACTCCTCCATGAGGAGGAGGTCGGTGGTCCAAGCTTCCTTACAAGTTGGAGTTGGGCCACAGGGAAGGGACTGTGTATGGTTCGTTATTGCTTAATAGAATAACTTGTACGTTGTCAAGAATCCAAGCTTCTAGATACTTGATGGCTTCAGCTAGATGTGGCCAAGTTTCTTTTCAGGTTGAAAAAGTCTACCACTCATTCTTGGTCCACTTCTCTTTATCAGGTAGAAATTAAGGGAAAATAAAGAAAAGCAATGAGAACTACTACGTACTAGCTTTTGGATGGAATCAAATTGGACAAGGTGGTAATAGTGTCTTTGTATTCCTGATATCTACTTGCAGACGACAAAGTAATGTGGAAGGATATATCTCTTCAGGGATGTAATAGATAGATAGATAGATAGATAGATAGATAGATAACAGTTGTGCGGCTTGAATGGGTTTGGACAAAGCTTGGTGTTCGATCTACTTACTATTATTGGGCAGAAGCTTGAAGTAGAGGATAAAAGGCCTTTCTTGTCATGTGGGGGCAAAAAACCAAACAAAGCAAGTTCCATTCGATCTTTCCACTTTGGTTAAGGCGGTCGGGGTGATGCGTTTTCATCAATAACCACTAACAAAACTGTTCGATGTATTGTGGTGGGTCCCTTGACTCCTCAACCCTGATATGGTGGGACATGGTTTCCAATTTTTTCTTTTTTCTCTTTCCTCTGAAAATGACAACTCAAAACAAAAAGCTGATCGATATGACGTTGGTTTCTACAATCACTGGTTGGTTTTCGAAAATAGTATCCTTTCTATGTTGTGGTACGGGGTCTTTGCATCACAAATGAGAGATAGGAGGAGTTCAACAAAAACAAGGGTTAGCTCCAAGTTAAAAAGATCATAAAATAACTTATTTATTGTAATGAAGAGAGCATCTAATGTTGCTATTGTAGTAGTGACTTGGAGTGATGGAGATGTTTATCTCACTAATTCATTAGGTACGAAGTCTTTGGATTGGATTTTAGATTTTAGTTGTTCATGTCATATGTGTTTAGTTAGATTGTTCGCTGTTATATGTGTTCAATTAGAAATCAATTTGCTACATATTATGCATGTGATAATGTTACAGACAAAATGAGAAACAATGCTAAAAGCAAGATTAGTGGAGTCAGATTGTACAAATTTGCATTCTTGATGTGATTGTGCAAACTTTGATTTGAAAGGAGGGGGGGTTTAAACATGTGCTGAATTGGAGGAAAATCTGATTTCACTATGAACATTGGATTTGAAGGTGGAGTTCTTATGGTCTTTAAAGGGGGCCATAATTGTACGTGATGCATGGATAGATGATTGATAATTTGTATAGATTCTCAAGGAGTGTTGAAATAGCTAGGTTGAGCAACTGTTAGAACTCACACAAGAGGTACAAATGAACGATGAAGGCAGTATGCACTTTAGGTTGTGAACACATGCAGATTTAGAAAGAAGTGGGTCTCTTGCATTTTGAATCTCGTGAGTGGAAATGATCTCTTCAATTAGGTTGTAGTGGTAGGCAGGTTGGAGTCACGTCACATTGTGTTTATGACAATGTGTTGCTTGGAGCACTCTGGATGGGGTTTGTGGGCCATGCTGGTCGGGTAAGACGTACAAGCAAAGACAATGGCAAAGTTTTCAGAAACATCAATATTTATTTTCTTTAGGATAGTTTGCATAATCTAAGTCAAGGTGGAGATTTGTTCGATTTTGTATCTTGTATTCTACAATGGTTCACATAGTTAATATTGGGCTTGTATATGTTTTGCTCAGGTTTTCGGTTGTATTACATGCATAAGGGTAAATTTATAACTATGAGGGGATTAAGGTTTTTAGGGTTTCCTGTATACTGTTTATGTGTGTAAATCCAAGACACAAGCAAGGGAAATCATATTATGAGGTGGAGAGTGGAATATAGTGTTTTTTCTATCTTAGTGAGTAATTTTTTTCTGGTTCTCTTAAGTAAACATGGACATACGTGATGAACCACGTTAGATGCTCATGCCTATGTGTGATTGTTTACTTGTTTTTTTCTTGTGTTTACGAATTTGTTCTGAATAGTTTTTGTGTGATGGCCATGTGTATATCTCTTCTCTCCTTGTGAAATAACATCTATGCCCCCTGTTGGGAAGGAAAGGGATAGACCCAAGGATCATTGATGTAGTCCATGCTCCTCGACAGAAAAACTCAAGCCCTTCATTTAGTGCTTGTAAGTTTAGAAGTGAAATGAGTATATTAAGTGTAAGTAACAAGTTTTATTCATCTTACTTTCAATCAAACATCCTATTAAAAAATATTTTTTATTTTTGTATTTTATTTTACTTCAGTAATGAAAATTTTATTCACTTGCTGCTTCACAACAAATCAATTTGAGAAGGATTTTTTTTTTAAGGAAAGTTAGTTGTTTGCTTTGATTTTCGAATTTCCATTCAAAGTCATCGAGGTGTGTCTTCACAAAAAAAAAAAAAAGGTTAAAATATGAAATTTCTCCTACCAAAAAAAAAAGGGGGGGGGGGGAGGATCTAGGTTACACAATATCTGGCCAGGTAATATCTGGATCCGATCACATCCAATCGTAATATCATTAATAATGGGACTTCAAATTTGTCAGTCTTGTCTTTTGGTCTAAAGTTCCTCGTTTGAGTCAATTCATCAAAGTCTCTTGCCCCTACTGTTTTTTTTTTTTTTTTTTTTTTGGGTAAATACTCTTGTTCCACCCACAAGACAACTTTTGTGGAGACATAAAGTTGTGGGAAAGTGGCCTAAATGTAATTGGATTAGTCCATGGGCAGCTTCTTATAGGCTCACCAAGATAATCTTGGGGGCATCTTATTTTCTTTTGTACCCACTTCACAGGTGTTAGACCCAGTTGTGGTTAAAGGATATTTTGGATCATACCATATGAATCACATTTTACTTTCCTTTATAAGCAATATGAGATTGAACATTTTTCACTACTTTCCTATACTTGGCATCTCCCTGTATCCAGAGAAGAACTCACAGTGGCTTGTGTTACATCCGTGCCCGGATTTGCTATTAATTATAATTTCTCTCTTGTGACGTGTAGATTCTATTGCCGTGTACGCGGGTGAGCTATTTTCACTTGTGGTCAAACCTAGCCACAAGATTGTTGACCAGTTCACAGGCCTGCATGTGGAAGAGAGGTTCCTTTACCGGTAGTGGGGGAGATTTATTGACGGTGATTTCATCGACCATCTTCCTAGCACGAGTCCCCGGAGTGAAGAGTACCGGAAGGCGTTCCCTGTGTCCCCATACTTAGACACCTCTTTCGGTGATGAGCTTAGCATCGCGGTCGGGAAACTCTTTAGAATCACGAAGGACACGTTGTGACGGTCGAGGGGTAAGATACTGCCCTTGTGAATGTTAGTATACCCTCCCCTTGTTGGCCTTGAAGTGTGGACCAAAGCCCAATCAATTCCTTTAGGGTTCTGCCCTTGACAGCAGCAACTGACGCACGAACGGACTCATAAGATTGCTTTCATCCGTTAGTCCGCCCGTACTGTTTTAGGCTTTTGAGTGATTTCCTCATGTGGGACCCACACCCCGTGCCCTAGGCATCTTACCTAGGCACCTAGACAAGGTGGGCCGCACCCTTGGTCTCCTTGGCTTGTGTATGTGCCATCAAGGTAGACCCACTTGCCTAAGTTGGCATATAAATTAGTTTTAATTCTTAAAGCCCCAAACCAAACAAGCCCTAAATGGGGACTAACTATAAAAGCAAAGCTCAGCCTTTAAGGTTTATTTACTTCTCCTACCAACCCAAAATGTTGGAGGCTTGGAGAGCTTTGGAAGCTTTGAGAGGAAGATTGGAGGGAGCTGTGGAGGTGGAAGCCTTTCATTGGTCCATTCTTAAGGTGAATGTCCTCACCTTTCTCCCTCTCTTTTCCATTTTCATGCTTGGAGATCCTCTTGGGATCGATCCTCAGCCTAGGGTTTCTCTTGGAAAATCAATAACCTCTAAGAGATCCCCAAATTGAGACTCACTCCCCTTCCCTTGCTGCCTTGTGGTTTTGATGACCTAAATACTGCTCAAGGCATTGAAGACCTAGAACTAGGTTAGGAAAAGCCTTGGAGTTGGATCCAATCCCTTGAATCCTCTAAGTTCCATATTGGGTTATATGTTTTGGACCCCCAATGAAGGATTGGACTCACCTCCCTAACCCTAGGACCCTTATGGTTCCACAGATGAAAGGCTGCAGGTGGAAACCTTCCTAGATTTCAAAGAAAGAGTCGACGGATCCACTATCGTGTTTCCGCCCGTAGCTCAGTTAGCTCTCGGGAATGTCTCAGGGTTTGGACGGATGCACGAGCGGATTCACTTGGAAGTTCCGTCCGTGAATCCGTTCCATATGTTTTCAAAGTTTGGTTTGGACGGATCCAGGAACAGACTCACCTAGCTGCCTCTGTCCCTGTACCCGCCCTTGCTGTCTTGACTCAAACTTCTAATAAATTGTTGGGGGCCCTCATGGGACCCACCTATATACTTCTAACTATGTTTTCACGCATCCTCAGACTTCAGAATCTATACGGGAGTGCGTGCACCAAGACAAACCTTACCAAATATACCGAACGACAAGGAAGCAAATTGTGAGTGGGCTTTGGGTGATGTTTGGGCTTGATATAAAATATATAACTATATAAATTACATGATGGTTTTTATGCTTGCATTCCTTCTTACCATATTGCACCTTTGCATATAAAACCATGTTGGATACGAATTGATGAAATGTGGATATCTTTACTTTACTTTATTGTATTGGGTTACGGTGCCGGGTATGCCGATGTCGGAACCCCAAAATTTTTTATTTTATTCATTGTTTGCCATCCTGGTTTGTATGCGCTGTGCCGTGCTGGTACTCAGGTACTAGATGGAATGGGACGTTGATGCACCCGGAATACCTCTCGGGACGATAGGACTTGCATGTAGTATATCTGCCGCTAGGACTCTTATTCTCTTATGCTATGACCCTTGCCTAGGGGTTTATGTGTTGGATATTCTGAGCACCTGTTGCCTGTGGAGGTGGGAGAGGCCAAGTCAGAGGTAGTAATGGCTATCGGGGTCTGCCACTGGGTAGTCTAATGGTTTCTACTAGCGTAGGCTCCCTCGTGATAATTGAGGTTTCACTAGGACGATAAGTTAAGTGACCCTCAGTGTCTCCCGAGTTATCACAGTAGCATACACCATGACTTAGATATGTTTGTTAGGTGGAAAAATATATTTAACATTACATGCATCACAGACTATGTGTGATTGTGTGTTTGTGCATTCCACTGAGCCAGTGAAGTGCATTCCTCTTTCCCCTCACTGGCTCAGTGGAGCTAACCCTCTGTGTACACAACTTTTTAGATTTTGATGCAGATGATGGCTATTTGGCTGGCCTAGAAGCTCAGCTGGCAGATTATGACAGTATTGGCGCACAGGAACCTGAGTTTGTGTTAGATGAACACAGCGACGGTTTCCCCTGTGATGATTGTGACTACGGGCACTGATGTTGTTGGGGATTGTCCCCAGTTTTGATTTTGCCTGTTATGATATTTTCTGTAATAACTTATTATTATTATGAGTAGTTACGTCATGATCAGGTGGTAGTCAATGTTAAACTATTACTGTATCACCTAGCCAGCTGAACATATTGTAACTACTATATAAATATTGCTTCCGCTCATATTAACTCTGATGTTTAATGGAATATTCCTTCCTTTTTACGCAAACATAATCATTTGGGTGGGTCCTTGGTTGTTGATTATGGCTTGGGACATTGTGTCATTGATCTTGGTAGGAATTGGGGTGGCGCATGTCATCCTAATCACCCTCTTGACTGTGCTTAATCCTAAGCTTGAGATATGGGCGTGATAGCTTGACCCTTAGATGGAACTATATATGGCTTTTTTTTTTTTGGTGAGAGAGAGATACTTCCAATACAAATCCAACGAAGGACCAATTTATTTAGTATTCAACAATCTTGATTCGAATAGACCGATCGATCTCTGACCCAACTTCCACAAGTATCAGCTAATATTGTATAGTTGATGTTAGTTTTGATTCTGATCCCGGTCCTTGAAACCTTGAGGACATTGCCCATGCTTTTTGGGCAGAGCATGTAAATGAAAGAATTTGGATTTGAAAATTTGACATTTGAGTAATTTGAAACATGTAATATCAAATATTAAAATTGCCTTATAAGTGGATCACGTAGAAAGGTTTTTTTATTCGGATTATTCAAATCCAAGAAGGACCCAGTTTCTCTTAACCCATTATGAAGAGAAAACTACCATAACATCTAACCTTCTGATTGAACTAGAGAAGGGTATTTTGGACCTTCAACAATAGCATTACTTGGGACTATTAGTTTTTACTCATGAAAATGATATGTGAACCACCATAGCATTCATACATAAGTCATGAAGAACTAAAGAGTAAACGATTTTAAAGAACAAGTTCCATGTAACAATACTTTAAATACAACAGGAAAACCCCTTAATTAGCAATATATGATTCAGTTCCATCAAACTTTATGGATCTAATTTTATTTCAAGGTTTCCTAATTGCCTCAATGAAGTTGTGCAAAAGGGATGTGATGAGAGTTGGTTATATTTTCTAATTCCTGAGAAATGTATTGCATAGTTGAACGAGATTTTGGATTGGTGTGCAAAGCATGCAATTGCAAGCATCATTGAGAAAGTCAAATATTGTGTTACCGATTGTGTTGGTGGTTGGAGACGTGGGTCCAACAAATCCTTTAGTATTATACCATTTCCATTTGGTAAGGATAGTGAAGAGATGAGTTCACCCGGATGTCTTCCCATAATTATCTCTAGTGTCAAGACCCCAAAGCTAAAAACATCGCATTTTTCCGTCACAACCATTGTATAAGCAAGCTCTGAAAAAGGGGAAAGGAAAAACAACAAATTCAGCTTCTTAATAAAATTGTGAACATACTCATATTCAATATTAATTCAAGAAATATGTAACATTAGACAACAATAGAGGTAACAATTTTTCTTTTCGCCTCTTTACCTTTTTTTATGTTTTTAGGTTTTTCTGAGAGGCCTGTTGTTCCTAATGTACTGATACAATGTATTCCCCTATTAAAAGATTTCATAAAAAATAGTGAGTAAATTTATGGGAAAATTTCTTAGATCTACTAGATAAGAACGAAAATTACAAAATAAGTAGGCTCCAAATTAGTTTTACATCCACCACTTACCATTTCAAAAAGATTTACTTAATCTACAAAGTTGGTTAGTACAAGGAAAAAATAAAAATAAACTTCCAAAATTGTGCCCCAACCTCATTCATCGAAAATAAAAAACTGTTTTAAAAAGTTTGCAAAGTGTCTCTTTCACGTTTCACCCAATGATATTTGTAAAGATATTCTAAAAAATAGCAATATAATAATTGAAATTAAGCTTTCTTTCTTTCTTTTTAGGACTAAGTTTTCATCTACCCATAGAGGACGGTTCACCTACCATCGTAGGGTTCATAAACCCCTCCCAGGATTTTAATATGTTCCAAAATACCCTTCCGATACCCTTTCCCGCTTTGCAGTGAATTGGGATCACATTCACCATCGTATGGAGACATTGACCACCACACGCCCTTTGGACTTGACGTTAGATTTTTTTATTTTTTATTTTTTTTTTAATGATCTCGAATTTTGGTATTCCGTTTTCTTTGTTTTTAATTCCATTACCTTTGGACTATGACGCTATAAAATATGTTTTCATCTTTTTTGGGTAAATACCATAATAGGTATTACCACTTTAAATTTTAAAATCCTCCATCACCATAATACCGTAATAGGTATTATCACTTCCCGTAATCTTCTCATCCCAATTTATCACAATCATTCCCTTTTTTTGTGGACATCAAGGTTGTTTTCTTCAATGTGGTTTAAACAGTTTTTTACTTTTCGATAAATGAGGTTACGGCAATTTTGGAAGTTTGCTTTTATTTTGAATGAGTACTAACCAACTTTGGCGATTAAGTAAATCTTTTCAAAATGAAAAATAGTGAATGTAAAATAAATTTAAAACCTACTTATCTTGTAATTTCCGTTTTTATCTAGTGGATCTAAGAAATTATCCCTAAATTTATTGGAGTTTAAATGAGGCTAGAATGAGAGTTTGCCAAGGTAGACCAATTACTGTGTGGCTGTTTGAGGATGTCATAAGTTAATGGGCCTTTGGGCTTGGAGAACCAGTGAATATTGTGGAACTATATTTTGGGTGGGCATACCTGTAGATGAGTGCATACTCGGATTGAGAGATTGAATTATAGATGGGCCTGAGTTTAGATTTGGTTTGGGGCCTTAACCAGCCCTAATTTTGTTTAGACTAATTAATCCACCAAATATACTTCAAGATTCTAGGCAAGGATGTTCTAAGCGGAAATAGTTTCACTCAAACAATGCTTAGCCAAGATGTATATCAATCTTAAGACTTCTGCATGGTGAATTCTTTATACTTTTTTTTGGTAAAAATGATTAAAATGGTTCAAAATGAGAGTCAATGTACTTAGAATTATAAGCATGAGAAAATGATAGAATATATTGTAACTTACCTGGAGCAATATATCCAAATGTGCCTACACGTATAGTGCGGTTGGATGAATCAGGATTTAGAAAGTTAGCAGTTCCAAAGTCGCCGACATGAGGCTTGAAATCTGCATCCAACAAAATATTATTGCTTGATATGTCCTGATGAATTAGTGGCGGCGTGTAGTCATGATGCAAGTAAGACAAAGCATGAGCGACTCCTCTGATGATATTTAAACATTTCCACCAATCCAATTCCACAGCTTCTGCTTCATTTCCAAGAACATAAGCTAAGCTTCCCCTTTCTATGTATTCGTACACTAAAAATTTGCATCTTAGATGGTAGTAAAAACCATAAAGTCTCATAATGTTCCGATGCCGTATTCTTGTTAATACATTTATCTCGTTAGTGAAGCTCTCATTGTAGACTTTCTTTTCAGCTTCTAAGGGATGGAGCTTTTTCACAGTTACTACTTTCCCAGTAGGTAGCTTTGCTATGTAAACACTCCCATAACCTCTAGTCCCAATACAATATTTGATGTCAAATTCTTCTGTCGCTTCAATGATGTCCCTATATGCAATTGTTCCATCGTAGTTCCATATGGAAAATATATCTCCATTTTTTTGTGCTCTTGTATCATTAATGGTGGAATTTACTGACTTATGCCTGAGGAGGAACCGGACAGCAACAACTACAAGTGCAAATGCTATCGAGCATACAAGAAGGGCAATGACGAGGATGAGCTTTATCGAAGCAGCAGAGAGTGGGCCTCTCTCATGGGTTTGTTGGCCGCCATTGCCAACACCAGATTTGCAAGACCGCAAGTATGGGCCACAGAGTTCGGGGTTGCCAACGAAGGAAGTGGAGGAGTTGAAGTAACTGAACTGACCGGTGCCCAGAACCAAACCTGAGAGATTGTTGTAGGAGAAATCCGCTAAAGTCAAGCTTTGCATTGTTGAGATTGAAGATGGAATGCTCCCAACTTATAGCTCTCCCTTCTCACCACCATTAATAGTGTCTGCAAACCAACCAAAACAAAAGAGAATCCTTTCTAAACAATAGAGATATATTTTGCAAGAGAAACAAACACAGATCTTCTTGTCCATCAATACAGAATAACTGTGGTTACTACCCAGCTGTATCACCTCCTTTTTTTTTTTTTCCTTTTTCATTCACAGTTTGGTGATAAACTTCAAGTTTTTGTCCATCAATTCTTATGATTTCTGTTCTCTGTTTTATCTGTCTCTTTGCTGATCATTTTAACCTCAAGTTTTCAATGAACCCATTATTTTTATTGTTGGAATAAGATGGATGTAGTAAGAACAATAAGAATTCTGGGTTTTGCAGATTGTTTCTTCTTTATATTTTTTTAAAGCTTGATTCTCATCAATGATATTGTTTTCTAAGATTTTTTTTTTAAGGTGAGTCTTTAGCTCAAAATGGTAGAGCACTTGGGGATTATCTAGGGTATGATTGTTCGAATTATCAGGATTCATAAATACACTTAGATAGTAAATGGTTGCTTGTTGAGGTAGATCCCATAGCCCTTGGGTGGATTACCTTGGGTTGTATTTGGTGGATTCCTTAAGTACTCTTTCTTCTTCTATTCTCTGTTTTTGTTTCAGTTTAGTGATTTTGTCCACTGTGAATTCTAGTTTTAAATCAGCAACTGTGTTAGAAAAAAACTGCTAATTAGGTGATCCTAGCCAGTGTAAAATCAATTAATTTCACAAAATTATAAAAACAACCATGCTTCCCATTGCATGATACAAAATAACATGGATTACAATATACAAAATGAAGGCAGTCATTCTATACTACAATATCTTGCTTCATTTTTCTCTTTCATTTGTACACAATGGATAAAGTTAAAGTGGGAAGGGGAATCAAGACCTGACTTTCCGGATTGAATTAACATTTTCAGGTCTCAGCTTAGTTGTAAGTAATCTGATGGTAAAGTCATTTGTATGGCTTCTTGAAGGCAAAAAATTATCAGGACTCAAGCAACATATCCTCAATCATTGATCACAATAGATTAAATGGTTTTAAACATGTCAAATCATAAAAATGATTAAAAAGATCAAATCAGTTTTTATGTTAGTTGAATGGACATGAGTTAAAAGCACATCAGTAGGGAAGTGAGCTCAGGAAAGAATCCTACATAGATATTTTTCAAGGCAACAAAATGGAAGAAAAATAAAGAAAAAATAATATCCATCAATGGGATACAAATCAACCAACCCCTTTTTCACTCCTTCCTCCTGAAGTGAAAAAGGAGAAATATACAAAGGATTGAGAACTTAAGACTTTCTTAGAAATCTACAAAGGATTGAGAGGGTTTAGGGGGTGCCATCAAGCAGGGTTCTTTTTGCTGATCATCTTTATTTCTAGCTAGTTCCTACATTCATTGCTATTTCGGTAAGGGAAATTTGCTAGAATGGGTCTTGTTGGAATCTCAATTTTGTCATGGAAACATAGCCATTGATTTCAATTAAAAGCAGAGCCAATGGGGTTGGATAGAAGGAAGAGGAGGATACAGAGAACCCTCAAATCTTCGATGGCACTCCTTTGGTCTAGACAACAGTACTGACTGGAAGAGGGCAGAGAGAAAGAAGAGTGTCTGGATTTCAGCATTGTAAAGCTAAAATATATACTACAGGGCTATACCAAGGTTTGGAAATATCCAACCCTTAATTTGTTTTAAAACCTATCTAAGTGTATTTATGAATGCTGATGGATTCGAATCATCATACACTGGACAATTCCCAGGTGCTCTACCATTTGAGCTAAGGATTCACCTTCAAAAAAACTTCTTAGAAAACAGTATCATTGATGGGAATCAAGCTTTCAAAAAATAAAAAGAAGAAACAATCTGCAAAACCCAGAATTCTTATTGTTCTTACTACATCCATCTTACAAATAAGGGTTTTTTCATGTACCCCTGAGGTTTGACGTAATTATGGAAAAATCCCTAAGTTTTGAAAAATTTTGCGTGTCCCCTAAGGTTCTTAACAGTTAACAGATATCCCCATTCGTTAGTCTTGGTCTAACAGTGTTAAAACCAAGAGGTGAATTGACAGAAATACCTTCATTTTCCCCAAATAATTTTCCCAAAACCTGCTACTCATTTTTCCCAAACCTGCACATAACTTCCCTTTCTCCTTCCATTTCTGAAGCCTAATCCAATTAAAAGTATCGACCCATTTTCTCCATCTAATCCCAAATCTAAATCCATCTTCTATTTTTGAAACATGGATCCTCTCTCAAAACCCATCTCTTCGTCTATGTAAGAAAGTGTTATCTTCTTCTTTACTTACATGTAAATTTTTTCCTTTCTTCTGTGATTCCTTCTGTTTTTTTTTTGGGTTGTGAACTCTGCTTCAGAAGCATGAGATTTCTTCAAGAAATGTCTTGTTTTGTGTCTGATTTCTCTTCATTTGGATTTCCTTACTTTTAAATTTGTTTCCAATTTTGTCTCCAGAGGGAAAACTCCAATTCAGTGAACAATCTCGTCGAAATTGGCATTGGTGAAGTCGAGTGTCCTTTTTGAATCCCATTAAGAGCCCCAGAGATCCTCAATTCTTGATCTTCTAAATCAAAATGGATGGATTTGTCCATCTTTTATCGAAAGGTGGTAGCTTTTCCATTGATCACTCATTGCGGACCCTCTTTTTATCTGAGCTTATGGATCCACTCAGCTGAGATTCGAACAACTGATCCATGGCTACGGTCGTTTCTAACCCTAATGGCTGCAAAAGCAAGCCCTCAGAAACAAAAGATCCTCAGAGAGGTCAGGTTACTCTTGATAGAGAAGAAAATGATGAATTGAAGTCTTTGCTATCGCCTAGAAGGGGTGGCATATCGAAGAACCTGAAGAAATCGCGTCAAAAAGTGCAAGTTTTGTAACCCTAGTGTTCCCTACAAAACCTGCAACTCATCTTTCCCAAATCGTTTGGGGAAAATGAGTTGCAGTTTTTTTAGATTCGGTTTTGGGTTGGAAGGAGAAAGAGAAGATATATGCACAGCTTTTTGTATCCTTAGATGGATATATATATAGGTTTCTTTTTTATTTTTTGGTGAGAGAGAGATATTTTGTATCCTTAGATGGATATATAGTTTTTTTTTTTTTTGGGAGAGAATCTTCCAATCCAAATCCAACGAAGGACCAATTTAATCAGTGTTCAACAATCTTGATTCGAATAGACCGATCAATCTTTGACCAACTTCCACAAGTATTGTCAATTAATATCGTATAGCTGATGTTAGTTTTGATTCTGATCCCGGTCCTTGAAACATTGAGGACATTGCCCATGCTCTTTGGGCAGAGCATGTAAACAAAAGAGTTTGGATTTGAAAATCTGATATGTGTGTAATTTGAAACATGTAGTATCAAATATTGGAATTGCCTTATTAGTGGGTCACGTAGAAAGATTTTTCTATTCGGATTATTCAAATCCAAGAACGACCCAGTTTCTCTTAACCCATTCTGAAGAGAAAACTACCATAAGATCAAACCTTCTGATTGAACTAGGTGGGGTTACACTTTTACCATTTAAGGCTTCTTCGTCTATTATTGTTTTGTTTCAATTTTATGTTGAGACTTGAAATTATTAGTTTGAAAAAAGGAACTCCACATTGCCAATATCATGCACAATTCAGATCCTCTACGGCGCAATTGCTCGTAGCGGCTTGTGCGACGAAGACTGGGCCGCATGTGCAAAGACCGCCTTACCCTAGCCCAAACACCTTGCTCAAGTAGGGGTAAGGCGATCATTGCACGTGCAACCCAATCTGTACCGCACAAACCACAGCGGGTAGAGTGTCGTAGAGGATCTGGATCCATATCATGCATCCTCTGATTTGATTCCATATACACAAACAAATTTACCGTTTGGACTTCAATTGTTTTGCTTTCTTTTTTTATTTTTTTTTTTCTTTTCGGTATGAACTTGTAATACTTTGTAATATCAATTTCTTACCTCTCGTCTCACATACAAAATTTAAAGGGCTCATGCAAAGACGGCCCAAAATGACAGAATATAAACCTAAAAAAACTGGTCCAAAAACTAAGCATAAAGTTTTCCTTCACCGCGCAATGAAAGAAAAATATAGCCATCAACGGCTGTACTTCTCTGCTCCTATTTACAAATAGTTGAAACTACCCACTAATATTGCATGATACCCTATGGACACCTTAGTTTGTAAATTCGCGAATCATATGCGTATTATATGCGTCTCCGTATTTTTAAATGTATAATACTCCCGTCCCCATATTTTTCCATATTTTTATAAAAAAACGCATTTTTTAATCGATCAAGTATTATACTCGTATAATACGCATATTATACGTTTTTTTTTTTTAAAAAAAATTACCCAAAAGATTAGAATTTAGGGATACGATTTCACTTTCCCTTTCGTCCCTTTCGATTTGCGTTGAACATCCAACCGTAGCAGGCAACAGTAGCCGCCCTCCATCTCCAATCATCCTCGCCATCTCCGTTCAACAAAGCGGCACTTAAGTCTTATACTCTCCTCTTGTTTCTCTGGTCTTTGAACTTTGATGGTGGTAGTGAAGCAAATGAATCTGGTGTGATATTAGCGAGAATGGCTCAATCTCTATTTTATTTTATTCTTGTTTTTCTGTCTCTTGTAGCTAATGTGTACAGTGGAGATCCATATCTGGAACTCTCCCTCTTGTCTTGTGTTGGTTAATTAGTGGGAACTCATCCCCCTTCACAAGAACACATCTGGTTAAAAATATATGGTTATCTCATTGTAGATAGAAAGAAATGTAATGTTGGAAGAATGATTTAATGATAAGGTAATCAACTTGCTCATGCCATTTTCAGACAATCTACATTCATTTCTTGTAGATTATTGATATTTTGGTATGTTAAATGATAATCTTAGAGATGTTATATAGCATATTATATTATTGTGTTTATTTTAGTTCATAAAATCATGATATTATTTTGTTTATTAGGTGGTGAATGCATGTTATATAATGAATATATGTCCGTTTTTTTAAAAGTATTATTGCCGTCTATGCCGTATTATACCCGTATTAAACGCGTACCGTATTATTACCGTATGCGTTTTATGAAGCCGGATTTTTGAAAAGTATTATTACCGTCTAGTCCGTTTAATTGCCATACATATCCGTTCCCGTTCAATTGCCGTTCCCGAACTTACTAACTAAGATGGACACCATTCAAATCCCTTGATCAAAAGACTTTGCGATATGAGGATCCATCACCCTTGACCATCGGTGCCCAAAAACTTGATCGGGACAAACTTGAGATACCCGTGCATCTGATGCCTCACCTAAGGGCCTTCAAGCTGAGCTTGGATAAGAGAGGCATGTCAAACCAGGTCAGGATCTGTAACTCGGTACAAGCATAAACTTGGATATGAGAATTGGAGGAACAATGAATGAGGACTTTAACAGAATCAATTAGTGGTATTAATGTGCAGGTCAGGTCCCAATGAGGTGAGCATGCAGCTTCTTATGGCTTACCAATCCCAATTCGGAAATACAAACTAAATGGATATGTTGATGAGATGGGCGCAATTTCTTCGGTTTGGGCCTATTATACCTTCTCAAACAGTATTGGGTATGTAAAACCAAATCCAGTAATACTTATCCGATCCTCAAAAACCATTGCATTAATCAGATTATTAATGCTAATTTTAGGTCCATGAAGTCATTTATGTGAAACCCATTCATTCGAAAGCCCAGAAGCCTGAAGCCCAATCTTCTCTGTTCTTTTTCTCTTTTTGGTACTTATCACTTTTTAGTGTCACAAGAGTCTGATGTTTCTGAAAATCACAAGAAGAACTGAGTTTTCATCTTCATGGTTTTTATCATCTAAACTGTTTGTTCATGCTCAGAGTTGAGAGAGTGCACATTAATGGTTAGACTAGAGTACAGGTATACACATGCATGGACACACACAAGATACATGCCAATATATGATGGCTTGTTTGATTGAATTAGATTCTAAAATTTGACATACGTACGTACGGTTTTTACCATCTAATAAAGAAGGCTACATCCGCGGCCGAGCGATAGAACGATTCCACCATTTCTGTGAAGCAAAATACAAACCCTCGATCTCACATCTCTCAAAAAGATACCAACATAATATAAGAAAACCCTAACCCATAAAGTACAGAACTACCCCTAGAGACCCACTTGGTCTGTTTCAGACCAAAAGCCAACATAAGTCGAAATACATATCAACCAAAGATCTCGACAAGCTCTACAAGGGTCATCACCTATGGTGCTAGTGTATGCACTTTTTGGCCATTCTGACTCGTTTCGAAGGCGAGACAGCATACCGAAGAATCACTACAGCACTTTTTGGAATGAGATTAGGCTTCACCAAAAACACATCTGTCCACATGATAGAAAAAAGTGTATTGTGATGCTTGAAAAAATAATAGACCCATGTGATAATAATATTTTGCCTTTTTTTTAAGAATTTGAGGCCCTAGGTCCAATTTTGTTTTAATCAAGGAGGTTTTCTAAAGGTGAGTCATGGAAACTAGCCTTATATTCCTTATTGTCTCTAAGATAATTGTTATAAGTTTTGGTTGAATGGAACCATAGTTACTTGTAGCGGGATCGACAAAGAAACTATGTTTAGTACGTTGTGTTTAAACATGCTCAAAATTTGAATGAGATGGTAAAAAATATGGTCAAACATTTTGATACCAAAAAGAAGAAGGGGGAATTGCCTCGATCTACTAGATTGTAAAAAGAATTACAAAAATAGTAAGTATAAATTATGTTTTATCATCACGAATTACAATGTTGAAAAGATTTACCAAATCCCCATATGAGTAAATATAGCTAAATAAATAACCTAAAATACCCCCACTTCATTCTTCTCTTTCTTTTCTTCTTCCTCCGACAAAGGAACACCTTCGTACTCCCTCCCCCCCCCCCCTCCTTGCAACACCGCCCACGGCCCACCTTCCTTGCTACAAATTTGCCCTGCACCACCACTGCCACCCGAATTTTTATCCTCTCCTGTTATTGCACGGTGTAGTATTGCATCGTGCGGTGTTGCAGAGGCCATGTGGTACAACGGGCCACACATGATGCACATGGCCTCTGCAGCCGTCGCACAATGCATTACTGCACCGTGCAGTAACGGGAGAGGATAACAATTCCTGCCACCCAGCCCCTCCCTCCCCTACAACCCCATATTCTTTAAAAGAACTGTTTCCCTTATTCATTTTGCCCATAATAATGAAATTTTTATGCTTACTGTTCATAGGTCTTCCTCTTTATCTGTAATGGGGGTTGTCTCTTACTGATGATTTGAATGATGGCTTTGAAGTTGTGATTGTGAAATCCATCATTTTTGACAATTTAATCACAGCACTACGATCCGTCAGTTTCAAAGATCGAAATTTTGAACTCAAAATATAGAAACCCTTGGCTCCGAAAAGATGCTCTTAGAAGGGTCTGTCAAATGGAAACCATGATTTCAATAAAGGCACCGTCTTCAGAGGGGGAAATAAAATCCGGAGAGAGAGATTGTGGTTTGTTAAATTATTCTATTCCTAGTTGTCTGGTTTTTTTAATCTTTTATTGAATGATTTATTAAGGAATGGGTGCAGGTTGGGGTGGTGGCAGTTGCGGTGGAGGTGGTTCCAAGCGGATTTGCAAGGAGGAAGGCGAGGCAGTGTTGCAGGGAGGGGGAGGGGGAGGAGGGAGTGTGGAGGTGTTCTTCGGAGGAGGAAGAAAAGAAAGAGAAGAAGGAAGAAGTAAGGAGAGAAAAAGAAGATGGGGGTATTTTAGGCTATTCATTTAGCAATTTTTACTCATATGGGGATTTGGTGAATCTTTTCAATATTGCAACTTGTGATGGTAAAACATAATTTGTACCCACTATTTTTGTAATTCTTTTTACAATCTAGTACATCAAGGCAATTCCCCCAAAAAAGAAAGAAAGAAATAAATAAAACAGATGGCATAAAATGGCAAACACATTAGAACAGTTTTAATTTTTGGACTTTTTTGCCATATAATTGGAATCAATTTGAAAAACGGCACAAAAAAATAAAATAAAAAAACATTTTAAATGCGTTTTAACTAACTATGAACTAGACAGGGCTTAGACAGTTAACAGTTGTTGGAATTGAAAACAACCCAGAGATAGTGACTCTACCTTCCTTTATATTACTGAAGGAAATTTTTTTAAAAGAACATGGACTACCCTAAAAATAAAGCATCTTGGACTCTAATTGCTATCAAAATGGTTGATAATGTGATAGATATGGCGCTATGAAAGTCAGGAAAGCTACTTCATAGTTCATATTGAGAGACTAATCAATCACCTGAATTCTACTTTACAAATGGTTTAATACAAGTCCATTCCACGCCCTGCTTGCACGGCTTAATGTGTGGCACCCAAATGCTGATTGATTTCTCCTTAATTAGTGGCAGGTATCTTTTATTTGATGGCTTAATTTGAGGCTCTAGATCTAATAATGTTTCAATCAAGGAGGTTTTTTAAAGGTAAGTCATGGGAAGTAGTCTTATATTTCTCATTTGTCTCTTAGATAATTGTTATAAGTTTTTGTTGAACCACACCATAGTTAGTTATAACGGGAATGACAAAAAATCTTCGCGGCTTTGCCCCTTTTCAGTAGGGGATCAACGCAAGGTTAGACCTTAGAAAGTCAGCAAATTAAACAGCGGACCTTCTATGTAGGTATGGTGTTCGCTCTTGACTCTACTAACATCGAGCTAAGTGACTTCGTAACCTTTGCATAGCGTGGCATCCAAATGCTGATTAATTTTTCCCTAATCAGTGGTAGGTATCTTTTATTTGATAGCTTAGTTTTAAACATGATATGTCTATGGGGATCAAGTGATTCAACCACGATTATTCAACCTATCTTGTAATTATTTTTCTGGGAGAAAGAATGCCACCTGGTGGTTGCGTAGTGCATGCCACCCCTGTGCCCAGACATAGGGGTGTGTGAAATGAGATCAAGGGTGCAACGGTCATTTTGCACACCCCTATGTCTGGGTGAAAAGAAAACGTGCACTATTTGGGAAGCATTCTTTATCCCTTATTTTACCTTCATTGTTTTTTTGTACCACTGATCCGGTATTGGTCGATCGATACCTAAATCCATGCGCCTCCCACACAATACTCTGGTGACCATAACACAACTGCTACAACCCACGATGCTTGCATATCTTATATAGTCTTGTGGCGACTTCAAATTTAAGTTTTTTCCTTTTTTTTTTTAAAATGGAAAAAGTTCTTTGTCCGGGAGTGTGGCCTACACCAGCACTCCCATGAGTCTATCTCTCTCCATCCAATGTGAAAAGACACCTCTGCCCTCTTGTTTTAAGGAGGAGAGAGATAGACACATGGGAGTGTTAGCATAGGCCACACTCCCGTACAGAAAACTGCTTCCCTTAAAAAAATTATCACTAGCAGTTGGTTGGTGATCCTAAACCCCATTTGAAGAAGAAAGAAAAAGAAAAAGGAATTTTCTTTTGTCAGATCTCTTATCGAGGGTGCATAAGCCACTATGGGATTAGTGTCCCAACTCAAGGGCGGCAGGAGGCAAGGGGGGATAACATGATGTTTATTTACTTATGATGGGGGCGGGGGAGTCGAAACAGTAATCTTTCCCTGGACTTAGGCTAACGTTTTATTGCACTAGCAACCACCACCATACCAAAAGGTGTTTACCCAAAGGGTAGTTGGTTTTTGAAGAATGCATGGAATAAGCAACTTATCATGGAAAACATAGATGGAAGGCATTTCAATTGAAGTTGCTTTGTTGTGTGGACTATTGGTAGAGCCATTTTGACCATAAGATAGATGTGTATTGACTTTGATGGACCACACCTCAAAATTAAGAGCTTATTTCAACCATATGACCCATCGTTTGAAGTATGTAAAGACTTTGTGTTTTTTTGGTTAGCTCATATGTTGCACCTAATACTACAGGTTTAACAGGGTCGGGTGTTTTTAAAAAACCCTAGTCCAACCCTGAGTCCTCTTAGCTCAACCCAAGCCCAATCTGGTCCTTGGTTGGGCTGAGATATCTCAGTCTAGGCTCAATCCTCCCGGGTTCAGCCCAGCCCAACCCAACCCAACCCAACCCTAATGGACCTTGATCGGTCTGGGCTAGGCCAGATTGACCCTGACTTGCCTTGCTTTTTTGTCATTTACGTCGTCCTATGCATTAAAAAAATAAGACAAATGTGATTGAGTAGTGGTTTGTTTTATACTCATTTGACTATTAGGCTTTTATTTGAGTTAAAAAACTTAGCCCAATTTTAAAATTATAAATATTTTCGTTCAATAGATAATCAATCTTATTTTTTTTAATAAACCAATAAATAATTAGATACTAAACAAAAATTGTAAAATGTACACAATAAATTGTAAAGCATAACCTAACATAGGGTCAGGCTGGGCTGGACTTAGCCCGAGGCCTCAACCTTGACCTAGCCCGATCCTAACCCAGAGCCTGAAAATTTGAACCCTAACCCGCCCTCAAGGTTTAAAATCCAACCCACACCCTATTCGGGGTCAGGGCAGGCCAGTGCGGGCTACAGGGCCAAACTTACACCCATACCAAACATGAATTTATTTTTCTCTATAAGACATTAAAACAACATGTGAGATGATCAACTTGATTTTAAACAAATATACAAGAATTAAATGATGACATGGACAATTTACCTACTAAAATCTTATTTCAATAGACATTTTCAATTGGATAATTAGGTTCTTCATGCACCATCAATATAATTTTTTTCCATAAGAATGAACAGAGGGAAAGAAGAAAAAGGAACCTTATGTTGTTCAAAGTATAAGAATAAATAGGCAAAAGAAAGAGAACACGAAAAACTAACCTCTGAAAGAGAGACAACACGCGGCTATCTAACGTAGAACCCAACTACCCAAAGGTTTATTAGTGTAGAGTCGTCCACTTGGAAGAGTCTGAATTGGCCAGTCAGGTGACCTAGATAAGGAGTTGGGTTCACATTCTCATACGAGAATGGGTTCCAACCATTCAGATGGCATTCACATGGTGGGACTCAGACATAGTGGATGCCATCTGGATGGTTGGAACCCATTCTCGTATATTCACATATGAGAATGGGAGCCCGCCTCCTAGATAAGCTATACGAATTTTTTTTCTGTCACCCATGATGAAGAGAAAATCCGTTCATCATCCACGGGGAGTCAAAACTTGACAACCATACCTACACTTAAATGTCAATGTTTAAGAGGAATAGTGTTCAATGGCAGAAGAGGAAAGGCGTGTACTTAACTACCCAACAACCAACTGCAACTTTAATTATCCAAAGTCAAATAGCCCGGTGGGCTCTGCCGGGGTAATGGGCTTGGTACCTCTTGGGCTTATGCTTCCTTATAAATATAAGCGTCCCATACTGACTAACAAGGCTTAATTTGTAATGAATTGTATTTAATTTTATGGGTGATGTCTATTTGAGAACTTGTTTGATTTGATTTTTAAACCTTATTTCAGTGAAATACATATCAAATGGAATAGAAATTCCGAAATAATTGTGGATCTGTTTCAATTTTAAAATTATAATTTATTTCACTCTAGCTTTTTAATGAGCACATACTCTTCTTTTCCTAATAGTCTCACCACTATCATGCTACCATCTTTCCACCATCCTTGCCCCTATCATTATCATCAGTTCATCACCACTGCCATCAATATAGATCTTCAACTGTCGAGTTGCCCGACAAAACTATGTTGCCAAGATATGGTGAGGTGCATAATGACTGCCTTACCCCTGCCTGAGCGCCTTATCTGAATGGGGATAAGGCGATCATTGTTTACCTCACTTTGTCTTCGCAGCACGATCCTTCTGCAGCTCAGTAATAGAGGATTCAAATTGCACAATCATCCTCATCCTCAGAAATATAGGGAATTTGAACTATCAAATGAACTTTTTATTCTTAAAAATATTTTAAATTGATGTAACAACACAATTTCAATTTGTTGACCAAAAATAAATTTATTGACAAGTTTTCCTCATTAGGCGGCTAACGACTTTAGATTGGAATATAATCCTTAATTGGGAATCGAATTAATCACTTAGTTTAAGGAATTAGTTTATGTTGTGGTGGAATTTTTGATTGCCTTCTTAACTTTAATAGATTTTTATTTGATGCATGGGCCCACATCATAAATTCAAACAGAGACATCTCACATCTGTGAGAGAGAGAGAGAGATTGATTACTATGCGGCGCCACTTCTGTTGCGGGCTTCTTCTCCCGTCCCGCCCGCCTTTCTCTCTCTCTATCTATCTCTGTGTGTGTGGATAGTGGTATCTGTCTTACCATCCGCAAACAAAGACTTCGCAACTGTGATTTTGGAGCCTTGCACCTAATTCCGGCAAGAATTTTGTTCTCCCAAGGAATAGAGAAACTTTCATTTTGCTTCTATAAAAAGTGGGTTGGTTCTACAGCATTCTTTCTCCTTTGGAGTCTTGCTTCTCTCGTATGGACTCCTGCGTACACTTCCTTCGAGCTTGCCCTTTCGGGTTCTGAAATCTTCTAATTTGACGGTTAGAGGAACTGGGTCATTTTGCTTTTCTCTTGGATTGTCAATGGGAGATATTAAATCTCAACCTTTTGCGTTGAAAGGCTCTATTTTAGCTTTTAAAGGAGTTCTCATGGTTTTGGAGTTCGGTTTTAGTTAATTGGTTTGTCCAGTGGATTTGGTTTCTGCGTCTTTGCTACTGTAGGGAGGAAAGGGTGCTCGAGCTGTTGCTTCTGCAATACTTCAAGTTTGGAAAGTTCGTTGCTTTATCTTCGACTTCACGGGAACCTCGGTCTGTCTCTTTACTCACCTCGTTATTCGCCGCATGTGTTCCTTTGGCTACGGTAATTGCTACCAGTGACTGCTCAATCACTTTGATGTGTGCGATTGTTAATTCTGATTTACCATTTGTTTCAGTAGTTTGAACTTTGAAGTGGAATATGTAGACATGCCATTTCTCTGCACCGTCATTTGTTTCAGAAGCCATTGGATTTGAAAACTTGTTAAGACGACCCTGAAATGAAAATGACAAAACCTATTGCCTTCCATTGGAACTCTATTTTAAGTGTTGATCCATTTATTGGGAGTTCCTGTTCCTTTCTATTTTCAGTAGGAGTAGGAATTAGACAGGAGAGATCCCCATGGAACTCTTCTATGGAATTGAATTGGATGATACTGTTTTATTACTGGCTGGTGGCGCTCTAGAGAATTAGATGTTCATTAACCAGGGAAAAGACTTTATCAATGATTTAGAGACGACCTTCTAATTGGACCATTTACCCAGTACAAAATTGTTGTGTTCAGAATCTCCTTAAACCCCAATCTATCAATGCCTTGGGATTTCTTGTTGGATACATTCTTATAAGAAGAGGTGCTGCATAATCCTTGTTTGAGTTGCTCTTAACTGTCATCCTTTGAATGGATATATGACCTATCCAGTCAGTTTGCCAAAAGCATCGTCAAACACCAGGGATGTGCAGGGATTACTAAGGGGACAAAGATCCAAAGTTTAATGCGTTTTTGAGGAAGGTTCTCACCTATGATGTGCCAATGTCAGAAGAAAAAAAAACCCCTGATTTGTGAGGAGCACATGACTCTGAGTTACTTGCCACTGGTTGAGTCATCTGTCAATCAAATTAGCTCACTGCATTAGGTTCTTAGTTCTTTAATTCTTTGCCCAAGCCATATGGGATGTCACATGGCTAGTTTGAATGGGTCTGGAGGTGACAATAAACCTAATCCTTGAGGATGCAATTTAGGATGACCTGATTAGGGTTCATATATTTTTTAAATAATGGTTTCCCAAGGTATTTCTTAATACATTTTTTTTTTAATTAGGGTTTCCCTAGGAATTTGTTAAGGAAAAAAAGTAAGCATAAATCTTTTAGAAAGTGAAGTTATTACTAGTCTTTCATCTTTTTTACATTCCAATTAATTGATTTGACCTTATTAGTATTTATTTTACTATCCTACATAATGCATTGTCATTCTGATCGAGAAAAACAATTCTCTCATTCCCTGTAAATATGTCTACCCGTTGGACACCAATGAAATTGATGATGTTCAAGGAATCAGCTTCTAGCAAAGCGCTAACTTTGGAATGCTGGAAGCAGTTTTTGAAAGGGACATCTGGGATGGCTGTCATTTTTCTTTTTGTAGTTTTTGCTTTTGTGAAGGCCCAGGATGCGCGGAAATGCCTGATGGTTACCTGGACTGTCCTGCATTAAAAGATCTTTCTTTTTTAAAACACTGTCTGTAAAGGAAATGTAGCACTGAACCAAATTGCTAATATCTAAGTCTCACTCTAATTCCATTCACACACCCGAGTTTTAAGATGACTTGATCTCCTCTTGCTATCACTTACTGAAATTTATGTGATTTATCAATTTCTGCATTGGTATTTCTTATGGATTATATCATACTTTATATTTTTATTTATTAAGGAGGCAATAACATAATAGTAGGTCATGTAATGCAGTTATTTTGCAATTGAGTTTCAAATTATGACTAACAGGACTTATTTTTTAAACTAGTATTGTCGACATCTTTTAGTAACTATGATTGTTAGAAACTTACTTTTATGCATGGGAGACAAGTCTGTGTATTTATTATTCTTTTAAATATAATCCTTTCAAAATGTGAAATTGAACAAACAGATCGAGGGTACTCTATTATTGGATGGAGAATAATTTTGCCGAAGTTGTGCAAGACCTGCGTCATTCTCATGCCCATATAAAGGTAAATAGCAATGCTATATTGACACCTGAGATTACTGCCTTATCTTTTGTTTTTTATTGTTTAAATGTGTTTAGTTACGTTGACTTTGGTTTTTTATCGTCTTAAGATCTCTAAATTCTAATTTGTTACATAGCTTTTTGCCAATTTTAGTACTTACTCCCAAAGCTTTATGATTAAGTTTTTTGAACTTACTCTCAAGGCTGTATGACTAATTTTTTTGTACTTACTCTCAAGGCTTTATGACTAAGCTTTTAGTTATATGCGTGAGCCACAAAATCTAGGAATATGATAAGAGATATCGAATAATTTAATGGATCCAAATCTAAAAGTATGAGGATTAAATGGAAAAAAGGTTGTATATAAAGTTCAAACTAGATGAATGCCTGACGGTGTTGTTGGAATCATCCAAGTGAAGCCGTTTTTGCAATTAACATTCCCCACTCTTTTATAGAACTCTATTGGGATCAGAATGGATGAGAAGCCAGGAGAGTTCTTTTCTACTCTTGAGTCAACCAGGTAAATGTTGCCCTGATTTTGTTTTCCCAAATGGTTGTGAATCTCTTAAGGGTAAAGCCAAGAAATGTTTTATCTTGGGGGAGTGTCATGGCCTAATGAGCTGCATAACATGGACAGATTGACATGGGTAACTGAAACAACACCACTAGAGAAACCATAAAGCAAATTTCTAAGCACAGTTTATCACATTATTAGATATATTCCTACAATAATTTAGTTCATGTAAGTATGCGTTTAATAAAGATTGTAATTGGAATAATCTAATGCACACTGAAAGCTATATAAATGGTCTACAGTCACTGGTTGAACAGACATGCATGTTAAATTAAATTTTGTCTGATGAAATTTGTGGCATGTTCCTGACACATGGATACAACACTGGGTCTGAATACTGAACTTTAAGGTTGTGGACTGTCCATGTTACAGGGCCAATTAGTTATTTTTATTTCTCTTCTTTTATTTTTAACGAAGAAGCACATATGAGCTCGTTGAGGTAGCAATTGAAAACTTGGTTGGCCAATATGTTGATTCAACTGATAGTCCTGTTCCCCCTGTTTCAGTTCCTTGATTTCAACTTGTCCTATGTAAATGTGGAGAAAGAAATAGAAAAGGGTTTATCCTTGTATATGTTTATTTCAGTTAGCAGATCCAGTCGGTTGGATTCTTCAAGCTTCTTAGTTGATATCTTTATCTCATTTCCCGTCTCTACATTTATATAGTTTTATGTTACTGGTTTAGTACTTTCAGGACATCCTATCTGATCATAATCCGTGGTTGCAGGTGCACCGGTTAATGTGCACAGAGCTTATGAAATATGTTGATAGAATCTCACAAATATTTCCCGATATAGAATCTGCTCGACCACGATGCACAGAGGGAATACAAGCGCTGTGCTCGGCAAACCTTGCAATAGAGAAAGCCAAATCGCTGATTCAATATTGTGCAGAAAGTAGCAAACTCTACTTGGTATGTATTTAGTAAGCACCACTCTCCACCTCACACACCCCCGCCAAAAAAATAAAAAAAGGTAATGATTCTAGATGTACTTTAAACAATTTTGCCAAAGAAATCCAGAACAAAATGTGTGGTTTTGTATTTATTCTGAATGTAATATGCCAACCTGTATTTCTGAAGGCAAGAACTGCAAGACAACAGGATTTTTTTTTAATATTTGGTGGTAACTTGGCTGTTAGAATGCAAAAAGATGAAAGAGTTCTATAGATATGTATGTGAGTTAACAAGAGAATACAAATGTGAAGATCAGTTCTTCAACCATATTTGGAAACTTTATTTCAGCCTGCATTTCTTCTAATCAAGTTGGTGTTGTATGATATATGCATCATGCACAATGGGCTCGCTAACAGTCACAAGTTGATTATTGTGGTTAGGCTATTTAATACTTTTATGAGGGAAACAGTTCATAAATCATGGCAACTCCTGTATTTCCTTAGTAGACCTCACTGGAATATTTGATACTGAAATCATCACCATTTCAAACATTAGAGACTGTATTCAATCACTTTTGAAGTTTTATTACATCCATGTTATTCTTTTCTTACAAGACTATGTTCATTACATGTATGGAACCTCAATCCCCAGTATGTTTCCTACATTAAACTCAGCTAATTGAACAATTGTAACCCCCTGATGGTGGACTTCCTCGCAGACAGTTAAAAGCTATCCGTTCCTCCATCATGCAAAATAATGCAATTATTTGAATGGATCAGATCACTTGGTTTTGCCATTATCAATAGTTCCATGTTTGGACCATGAATGAGACAGCCTATGCATATTACTTTGTATTCAGATGTTGAGTCAGTGAGGCCAATATGAACATAGTTGGGGCCCATTTATTTACCTTAGTTGAAAAATACAGGATTCAACTCGACTTGCCTGACCTCCGAAATGTTGATTGACAAGTTGATTCACAAGTCTAGCTAAATCATTGTGTATATGCATCAAGTTTACTTAGGCTTATTAGTTTGTTGACTGCGTAAATTTCAAAATGTTTACAGAAAGGAAATAAATACTCAAGATTCCAATAGTTCGCAAATAGGAAAAAGATGGGAATCAGAGAGCTGAGGGATCATCTTGGTTACGCCATTTCTCATGCCTGATCATCTGCTATTCTCTATTGTTCTGACCCTTATTCTTTGTCTTTTATGAGCTAGTAAAATTTGTAATTAATCTTTTTTTCATTCTAAGGATCTATTCATTGTTCTTGTGCTTGATGCAACTGTTCCTTTGTTCTTGTGCTTGATGTAGCTGCCCTCTTCATTTATTTGTAATTCCAACAGTAGTTCTTAGAGCTGTTTCCCACCCTCCAGCAATAGGCCAATGATATGAAGCACTATCAAAATGTTGCAGACCTCATTTAACTGAGATTCTCCTAACTTGCTGGGCTGTGCCTCCTTCCTCTTACTTTCATCTTTCAAATTTTTTTTTTAAAATTTTCCCTTCTCATTTCTCATCTCATCCCCCATCCCTATTTTGGTCATCTCTTCATCCCCCTTTTCTCGTTTAGACATTTGTTTCCCTACTTTGTGTTGTTGGATCCATGTAGCCGACCCCATTAAGTTGGGATAATGCTGAGTTTGTTGTTGTTTGTATATGAAGCACTATCAAAGTTCTGTGCATTTCAACATGGTGAGTAATTTAAATAACCATGTTCGACAGTGCCATGCAATGGATAGCATAGTTATCAAGGCGATCCAAGGGATTGGAGGGGTGGCTAAGTGACAAGGCGCCCGCCTAGGCATTTTCTTGGTGCCCTAAGCATGCAGTATGTATACTGTAGCAATGATAATTTTATATAATTATGCATATATGCAGCTTAGAAGCCATATCAATGCATTATGATATATAATTATGTGAGTATTAACCTAATATGAGAAAATCTACATATAATAAGCAAAGTATTGTTTGTAATATAAGCATAAGCATTGGATATAATATAAGCATATTCATCAAAAAACAAAGCAATAAACATAAATCGACGTAAACTCGTGAAGTGACAAAAAACTAATATTATATAAGGCATTGGATGCCTAGGCACCCAAGGCGGTTCCCTTTCTTGCATCAAACAATGTGTGCTGTTGCCTTGAACCAAGAAAGCGCCTGGCTGCCTAGGCGCTTGACATCTATGATGAATAGAGTAAGTTGGATCCCGATAAAGATCTAAGTAGACAGCTCAAAGAACAGATTAGTTGGATCCAGACAAATGATTGAAAAAGATTATTCTGTTCTGAACGTACAGACTACAGAGCTGAGTGGAAGGCAAGGATCCATGTAGCCAACCCCATTTAGTTGGGACAAGGCTGAGTTGTTGTTGTTGAACGTACAGACTACAAAGAGATTGAAGAAGATGATTGGTTGTTTCAAACCCAAAAAACAGATTAGTTGAATGTTATTTCATAACTTTCCTATTTGACTACTCTACCCTTCATCTCTGGAATGAACTAAGAAAAACTGCACCATTTTTCTGAATTGATCCCGGACTTGGTAAAAGTAGCCAACTCTCATTATTCCTCAAACCATAGCTTGGTTTTTATTACTTTTTGACTTGGTAACTACGTGGAGATCACTGATTTTCCAACTTTGGTATATACCTGCGTGTCAAGCAGTAATGAGTAAACCAAGCAAAGACAGTTGTTAAAAATTAAAATCATATAAGGGAATTCCAGGTATCCCATCTATATAGAAATTGTAATAATTAGTGTTGTTGTGAAGATTTAGAAAGCAATTGCAAGTTCATCCGCCTCCTAGTATTTCTGGTATTGAATTAAATAAATTTATGTTTACAAATAAAAAAAACCCGATTTACCAACAGAAGGGGAAAAAAGAAAGAGAAAATAACTGTAGCTGCATTAAGTAACGATTTGGAAACTGTTTTGTTGCTGTATCTCTATTTGAATCTTGATCACTTGCACCATAACCATGATTTATTGGAAGAGTATTTTCAAACAAATGACGGGGCTTCAAATGGTGGTAAGTATGTGATGATTATGTTAGTGAAAGATATCTTGATCATTTTGTAAAAATATTAATTGTTTTGTAAAATATAGTATGTTATGAATGTTTTTTTTAAATCTTCTCAACTCTTGGGTTATCATAATGTTAGTTATTGATGTAAAGTTTTTTCTGATTAACCATTTCTCAGGCAATCACAGGAGCGGCAATATTGTCAAGATGTGAAAAAATACGCAAGGCGTTGGAGTTAAGTTTAACTCAAATTCAGAATATGGTTCCCCTGGTGTTAGCAAGGCAGGTCTGTCCCTATCCATCCTTCTAAGCATTGTTTCCCCACTGAACCACAACTGCAAGTAAGTAGTTCATGCATAAAGAAATGTTTATAACATTTAAAAAAAATAAATAATAATTCTATCTACAGCCCGTATGTACAAGGATCTGGTTATCTTTTTTTTTTTTTTTTTTTGGGGGGGGGGGGGGGTGTGTTTGTGTTGGGTCATATAACAAGGATCTGGTTCTATCGTGTATTATGATCTCTCTCCAACCAGTGCCATAATACACTCTCTCCACTTCTGAAAATTTGTGTCACATTCTCCTAGTTTATGGGATATGAACCAACAGCAGAACAGATTTTAGCAATTGAACAAGTCGAATGAGTCATATGCAAAGCTCATGCTTGGACTGCATCTTAATGGAATTCCACCAACCGAAAACCTGTTAAAATCAGATATACATTACCCCATTCCCCCATACCTAACCCTAGAATTTAACCTAAAAACCCTAATTCTGCCCAGCCAAACCAGCAGCCTTATTAGATCCTATTGCTTGGCCTCTAGTGGGATTTTGTCTCCTATCTAGAGCTACATTAAACGGTCTACCAACGGACACCTCAGATTTAGTAATGAAAATGTGGCAGGTTTGGTACGGTTATTCATTAATACCATACCCAACCCCATTGCCATTCCTACATAGATTATCTAACTAATTGCCATCTTGCTTTCTTTGACTTCGAATAAGCTTAGTGGTTAAGGAGAGATAACAACTCATGGTTTTTGTTGCGAGTTGCAAATATAATAACTTATGGAATTTGTTGCAAGTTGCAAATATAACTCTCTCTCTCTCTCTCTCTCTCATGACTATATGCTTTGCTTTCTGACATATTGTTCTCTAATAGAATCTGATAGTGAAATTTGTCATCTCTAGATATCTGGAATTGTTGAAGATCTTAGGGATGCAAAATTTCTCATGGAACCTTACGAAGGAGAGGCTGGGAAGGTTTTGCTAGCTTTGCTTCGGCGGGGCCCATCTGCATCAGATTCCATAGAAACTTCTGAATTTGAGGCATTTCAACTTGCAGCTGTAAGGCTGCAGCTTACATCCTCAAAGGCTCTCTTGATAGAGAAAAGATCTATTAAAAATCTACTTGGTAAAGACCACGAGATTGACCATAAAAAGGAAACTATCCTGAAGTACCTTCTTTATCTTTTAAGGAAGTATGGAAAATCGGTTCGATATGAACAAAAAGATGGAGCTATTGTTCAGCATGAGGGTTCACATACAAACACTAAACCTGCATGTAATAGTGCTTTATGTGACGAGGCTATTGAACTGGAACTACATGTTCAATATGGGTTTGAAGAGGCTCAAACTGATGCATGTAGGACATCTATACCTCCTGAGGAATTCATATGCCCAATTTCTTTGAGACTTATGTATGATCCTGTTGTCATTTCTTCTGGTCAAACATTTGAGAGGGTGTGGATTGAGAAGTGGTTCAATGAGGGTCATGATACATGTCCAAAGACCCAGGAGAAGCTTTCCCATTTGTCAATGACACCAAACTCTGCCATGAAGGACCTCATTTCCAAGTGGTCTAGGAGGCATGGGATCCCTATTCCTGACCAATGTTCACAGTCAAATGCTGGAGCACTTGGGTCATGGAAATCTTTGTCTTGCAGTTCCATTGCTAGCTTTGGAAGCTCTCTAAATGATTTGCCTATTCAAATTGATGTCAGCAGCGTATCGCTTGATTCTTTGGATTCTAGTTATGGTTCTGATTCATCGCTTGTTAAGATTGTAGATGCCTTGAGTTTGGTACCCTCTCAGATGAATAGTGATTCACATGGATGTCAATATTTTGCAAATTCCAGCCGTTGGATGAGTTCAGGTTTTCTCTCTAAACTTGCTGAACTTCCATGGGAATCACAATGCGAAGTGGTGGAAGATGTTAAAAACCATTTGAAGGAAGATGATCAATCATGTTACTCTTTGTCCTCCGATTCCTCTGTCCGATCATTGATTAGATTTATGGAGGATGCATGCAGCCGGTATGATGTAAAAGCACTGAGAGATGGAGCTCAAGTGCTTTTGCCCTTGGTTAGCAAGTGCAGGTAATCTTTTCTTTCTCTGGTGACTGATGACAAAAAATAAGTTGCAAAAACACAATCAGTATTTTCTGCGTTACAAATTGTCGAATGTTTAAATCCTCACAATCTTTACATAATTGATAAAAATCTAATTTGACTAAATTGATTGAAATTTCCCTGGTTGGCTACCAGGCACTTAATTCTGCCACATGGGAAGTGTAGTGTCAAATCTGACTCAGATATTTAAGGGATGATCTGGATATGGCATATGTTAAACTTCAGAACCAAATTGAATCATATACCCCCCTCCCCCCCCCCCCCCTGCAGTAATGGCATTACCCGCCCATGTATGTCTGTGCAGCCCCTCTGTAGTCCCATCCACCAATGTCAAATTCTTGGATTATTCATTAGTTTGTTTTGCACCATGGTCTACACTGTTTGGACTGAAACTTGACATGTGAGCTGGGGACCTTAGGGTCTACCTCTCCACAAAGTTTCAGCCCATTCCAATCTGCCATATGACAGAACTAGGCACTCTACAATGGATTCCTTATCTGGACCACCAGATGAAAAAACCTTCTCCCTCACCTTTTAACCCAAAAAGTTCCAACTCATTCAGTACAAATGTACATTGGTTTTGCTTAGCTCAGACTATGTGATTTGGTGAAGACCTGTGTCAGATACGTAACTTGTATTGTTTGTATATTTACAGTGGGATTGCAATAACTTGGATGAGTCTTACACCGTTTCTCATTCTTTGCCTTAATTTCTTTCATGGTATCATCCCTGCTTTGGAACTTTGCTGTGTTTGTCTCTCTCAACCCATGTAAAGACCTTTTTTTTTGTTGTTTCTTGCAGAAGTGAAGTACCATCATTGAGAGAAGATGTGTTTCATCTGTTGGCATCATTTATTGATTCCGAAATCACTGGCGAGGCTCTTTCCATCCTTGAAGTCCTATCGGGCCACCAATATTGTCAATCCAAGACATTGGCATCTGGTTCTATTCTCTCCATCCTAAAGATCCTTGACACCCAAATCAGTGATTTCCAGCTGTCTGCTGTTAAAATACTATATAATTTGTCATTGAACAGAGACATTGGGTTCCATATTCAATCATTGGGGTGCATCACGAAGCTTCTTCCTCTCTTGGGTGATAGCTCACTTGCAGGATATTCCATAAAAATCATCAAAAACTTATGCAACATTGCAGAGGGAAGGGTTGCCATAGCTGAAACTAATGGATGTATAGCTTCCATTGCAGAACTACTTGAAACTGGCTCTCATGAAGAACAAGAACATGGAGTGGCTGTTCTCCTTTCTTTATGTTTGCTATGTAATGAATATTGTCAGTTGGTTCTGAATGAGGGTATTGTCCCACCTCTAGTCAATATCTCTGTCAATGGCAATGCCAGAGGGAAGGAGAGTGCAATGAAATTACTTCAGCTCTTGAGGGATATCAGATACAGTGATTCTCTAGATAATTCACTTCCTCACCCTAGAGCCAATCTTGAACTTTCACTGGATAGCAACTGTTCTAAAGAAAAGAAACCATCTTACAAGGCTTCTGGATTTTTTGGAAGGAAATTGAAACTATTGTCAAAACCCAGATCTTTAGCTCTTTTCTGAGCTACTGGTGACTGAATGGTCTTGTATTGTGTAATAGATCAAACAACTAGGTATGATTTCCTGTACAGAATTCAACTAGCTTATCTGGTTTTCCAGAGGAGGCTAAAGAAAATATCTTTAGCGTGTATAGCAATGGATCAATGATCATTTTGTGCTGATAATGTAGCCTTCTGCTTGGTTATTCATGTTATTTCAGCTGGCTTTAACATGAAAAGTAGAATTCAGTCTTGCTGTGGTGGGTTTTTTTTTTTGGTTATTGTTGTAGTTGTTGTTGTTGTTGTGTGTGTGTGTGGATAGCAAGTCTCTGATATAATAGTTTATTTTGGTACTTATGATCTGTATTTCTGTACCATTTCAATCATGTGTTGAATGTAACAAATTATCTTCAGTGGAATATTTTTTTTTTTTGCAAGTACAAAAGCCAAAAGCACTAAAGTAAATCAGCAATAAAATTTGGTACATCACCCACGGAACAACAAACCCTAATTCTATCAGTTTTGGCATTTGTTGCCATACACTTGACAAAATCTATAGAGTCAGCTGATTGTTCTTTTCAAATCATCTTACTAAACTCCTTCAAAGCTGTGTTAATCATAAATAAAATATGAAACAAACCCCATGGTCACATACTTGCCTTATGCTCAGAGAGGAATTGGATTAGCAGTGATGAGTCATGTTTGTCATTAATGATTTTTGTTATACCAAATTGAGTGACCAGATCAAGCTAGGGTGCGAATATTTGATCAATGGAAGTGTTTTCAAATGTATGAATCATGTTTGCCATTAATGATTTTTGTTATACCAAATTGGGGGAGAAACTAAATGTTGTTAGATCCCATCGGTTGTGAGTGGGATCCCCATTCCGTTTATATATTAGATAGTACCTCCAATTAACATATCAGTCTTTCGAGATGGAGATTTACATGGTATCAGAGCAAATCTCCAGGATCTCTGAGCATTCCAATCATCTCCGGCAGCGATAGTTCCGATCACAGCCCCCCCCCCCCCCTCTCTTATGTTCCATCTCTCCCACCTTGCAGACCCCGTATCCTCCCCACCCTATCGAGCTCTCCCTCCCCACACACACCTCCTATTTTGCTCAGCACATCAAACCCCTTCATGCACATGATCACTCCTCCATACATCCCCGTCGTCCACTTGAACTGTGGTTCCAACGCCCTTACAAATGAGGGGGGAGTGTTAGATCCTACATCGGCTGTGAGTAGGATCCCCATTCCGTTTATACCCTTAATAGTACCTCCGCGTAATAAATCAATCTTTTGAGATGAAAATTTACATGGTATACCTGTGAACCTTCTTCTTATTGGATTGATCTTTTGAGATGGAGATTTACTAAGGTAATACAGGGTAGTGACATCTCATTACTATCACCAACTCACAATAAATTCTGACACCAGATGATTGTGTAACTACCTCCAAGACATTCCAAGTCTAGTTACACAATCATGACTACTTTCCTTTTCTGTTTTCTTAAATCAATTTCACTTCCCTCCACTTTACTTGCAGCCAAACGGAGCCTGAATATTTCTGTACCATCTGAAGAAACCTACAACATGCACATATACATCAATCCTGAATTTTGCTTCATCCAATCTTTTAGATGGAACCCTACATAACATTGGATCCTGATAGTGATTCTTCAACCTTCAAACACATGACAAATTATTAGGGTTGAGAGCCTGAGACCATAGAACTGTTTGGACACCCAAATCTAAGATTTTGCCTTTGCTAGGTTTCTTCCTCAAAAATCCCTTGCATGGAAACTGGTAATAAGCGACCAGATTGTGGAATTCAGTTTCCCTGCCTTAAAAAGCAGACAACGAAATGGAATGGATCCAGGCCCAGGCCCAGGCCCAGGCTCAGGACCAGGCTCATTATGCCTTACTTTCTAGAGATGGGCTTGGGCTTCATGGCTGATGTACTTTACATTGGTTTGAACTTTGGTTGCAAGTTGGATAAAACCATTTATAGGCAAAATGTTTACTATACCAGCAGTTCTAGAGGGTTTTTCTAGACTCGCACCAAATCTTTCCATGGGGAAGGTCAATATGGTAATTTCAAGTATACCGATATCTTGAAAGTGGTCTATATTGGTCATATTGAATTTCAGACTCAAATTCAACCATATACCTTTTTGGAAACAATTTTAATTTATTTTATCATTTGGCCAACTCAAAATTTAACATGTGAGTGGGGAATCTTGGGGACACACCTACTCACAAAATTTCAACTCTATCCAACTCACCATGTGGCTAATAATGGTGTCGAATTGGAGAAACTCTCTAGTCCTACCGGACTAGAAAAACTTCTTCAAACAAATTTGAATTTTTTTTTCTTCTTTTCCTAACAACCAAACATAAGCTTTCAAAAGTTTCATACGGTTTGGTCTTTTAGCAGATCCCCATAAAGTATTGTTTCTATGTTTGAATAAATTGGAGGAAATGATTACAAATTAGAGACTTATTGCTACCGTACTTCCTTAGTTTCTTTGATATGTGATTGATTTTCTATATCTATACAAGTCTATTTGTACTCTTGATGGTTTCTTGATTGAACAGAGGAAAATCAGGGGAAGAAGAAGAAAAATGTTTCTAAGAATCCAGCATTCCAGCTGGGGGCTCTCAAACCCATATTGACTTTGTTAAAGTGTTCATAATCGAACATCATCATATCTATATATGGACTTTCTTTCCTCCCCCTCTGCCTCTTTACAGTTGGAGAACCCAATCAACTGTTACTTTGGGGACCCAACAACATCTTTAGCAGAAGAAGGGGAAAAACAGATTTAGAGTTAAGAACAAAGAAGAGGATTTCCCAGATCAATAAAATTCCTCAAAGGAGGGGAGGGGGGGGGGGGGGTTGCTTCGTTGTGATCAAGTGGTTCGGGTTCGAGTCTTTGAAAATAGTCTCTTTGTGAAGCGAGGGTAAGGTTGGGTACATTATGACCCTCCCCAAGCCCCGTAGTGACAAAAACCTCGTGCACTGAATATGCCCTTTTTTTCGGCATTTAGATCTATTAGAACAGATGATCATAAAGTAATATGGATTTTCTCCTCAAGATAAGCCTTGTGCCCAACATTGTATTGTAAGTTTGTGGTAGTTTCAGAATATAAACAAGTCAAATAGATAGGTATAAGTATTAACAATTCATTAACTATAGCTTTGTAAAGTAAGTTAAAATTGATCAACCTACACTTAATGGTCAATTCCAACATATTAAAGGTTCTTAGACTTTCCAAATTACCCTTAATTACATACTTTCTTGTGTAACAAAGGACACAACAAAGTATTAATGTAATTATTAATATTAATGCACCATGTCTTAATGTTGGAATAAACACTAGACATTTGGGGAAGGGGGAAAGGGTGTTAGGAGAGGATCCAATCAATTCCTCCAATTCTTCTAATAGGGGGAGTGGACCCTACCTTGGGCAGTGTTTTCGGGCAAGGGGTAGGGTGGTCATTTCGACCCCTATGTGAGAAATTAGAAGAATTGGAGGGAGCAGCAAATTGAAGGAGATAAGGATTCGTTAGGAGAGGGGACAATTCTCCTACACAATTACAGATCAGATGCAAGAAAATATAGACACCAAGAGTGTGGGGACTTAAAGTAGAGTCAGCCAAGCACCTAAATTAGTCTTCTCATCCTTAACCTTTTCTCGCACTCTTTTTATGTTAATAAGCACTTCATTTCACACTTCTCTTTTCCTGTAGGTGGACTCATGAAGTGTGGAGATTCATGGCTTTTGCTTCAAGTTTAAGCACCTTGTGCTGCAGGGGCGCATGGGTTACTGATGGAAACCCATTGCAGAACCCTTCTCACTTTTCCTAGCATTGCATCCTAATGAAGCAAGCCCTTCAAGATCACGGTTTCGGCCAGGCCCGAAACTGTGATGTACCAGATCTCGATTCGAGGTTTCGACACTGGGTTTTGATCCTGGGCCTCTCTGGGTTGACATCCAAGGTCGAAACCCAAGTTTCGACCATTCTCGAAACCGAGACAACTAGGATATTAATTACATGCTTACTAGAGAGGTCTAAGCTGAGAGGGAAGGATGGCAAGTTAAGGTTGGTACCACAAGGCCTGAGAGAAGGGGGTTTTGGTGGGGGAGGGGGGGGGGGGTGTGGGACAAATGGAAATCTCAAGAGGGGTTGATATGAGAAGTGGTCGAGTGGTAGGTGAAGGGTCAGCCATCAAGAGTACAACATGGGGACAAGCCCATATGAAATTATGAGGGTGGGGTGCAGATCCTTCAAACAATTTCCTAATCTATGCTCTTCTATACCCATCATCTATCCTCTATTGTGTTCCTTGGAAGGAAATCCAAAATCCTCTTAAGCCTTTTTCAATCAAATTCCAAAATCAATATTATAGTTGTTATTTATGTAACAAATCTGTCCAAAATTTTTTTTAAGTCTCATGTGATCTTGCCTCTCCTTGTGATGATAGTTTAATATGAGTATCACCAACTTGGTTCCTGCTAGACACAGCTTCAAAAGCTTTGGTATCAGATTGTTCACTGAGGCATCTTAAGAAGCTTATTTCTATTCCTTTAACACCTTTGAGGTATTCTTTAGGTATCTCTAGGTTATTTTCTTTCTTTGTTTGGCATATGCTGTCTTTGACTAGGTTTTGACTCATCCACATGCACACTGCACTTCTATTATATAGAAAGCTACTATTCTTTTCAATCCATATCTGTCCTTCTCCCCTCCCCTCCACTCCAAGGTAAAATGCTTGGAGAGCATCATTGTCATTTCATCCTTTTAGAAAGCAATAAGGACAAACTTTGACATTTGTGGATAGCCATAAAATAAAGCACCTCTGTTTTTTATCACTATAAAACCAAATTTTTTTTTTAAGTATTTGAACTATGATGAAAGGGGAGGATTTCCTGATATAAATTTCTCAAATGTAGGTTTTTGAATGTCCTTCTAGGATTAGCAATCCATGATTTTGGATTCAGCTGCACTGTTTTAAGCTAGAAAGCATATAAACATTAGGAATTTCCTTGTTTTTAGGGTAGACATTAATGGTTAAGATTCTCTCTCTATATATGGTGGTCATTGGATCAGTTCTTGATCCAGATCCCTTTTGAATCATATCTAGCCTAATTTGGTAACTCTAAAGTTTGATCTGATCATAATTTTGTAAGTCATCTCAAGCTTATGACTCACCCATGTATTGCAGTTTTTCCTTTTGTATTTTCAATGGATTAATTAGTTTTACCAAGTGGTGCCATTGGGATTGTAACTTGCGATCAGGTTAGGAGATCGAGGTTTTGCATCTAATTGAGTTTAGGTGTGATGATTGATTTATTTTCTATTTCTTCATATTGGCATCAATTCTTATCTATCCAAAGAAAAGAACAAAAATGGTATGAATGGTTTTTTGAAAATGAAAATTTTGATGATTCATGCTCTAAAGTGGAGGTTAATAAGATGTTTGATGTCAAGTGCAAGCTGACATATATAGTAGATCTAGACTAGCCAAATTATGTAAATAATGCATTATATAGATCTCCTTTTTGTTTTTGTTCTATCTAGATTCTAGACTCTAGTTTGCAAGGAATGAAACTAAACTAAAAATTAAAAAATTTCTATTCTTTAGTAATAATGATTATGTAACTAACTCATCGATGAAGCCAATTCGGTATGAAATTCAACAGACAATTAGATGATGACTGAATAAACTATATATGTACGAAAGGTGAAGTTTCAACAAACACTGTCACATGACAGAAATTCTAAGCAATTGCATATTTAGAGAACCATGACTTGTCAACTTTCAAAAATCAAACATAATCACTTGATTTTCCATGTATTGAATTTTTTTTTCCCTAATCAATATCCAAATCTTACCCAAGATTGACCTATATATTGATTTTGAAATGCTTTTGTGCTGAAAGTACTCACCACATAAAGGACCAACAGATGATGGTAGCAATAAAAATTAAAACAAATTTTGGCATCCAACTAAGCTAAATCCAAACAAGGTCTTCATTAAATTCATTAAAACTAAAAACATGACTTCTCATAATCCAAACCCTTTAGACTTTTATTACATTCTATGCTTTGTTTTACCTGATTACTTCTTATTGGATGTATGAGATAATACCCAACAATATGATTAATATATGCTTCTATAATTTGATGCATGGAATGAATTGAGGTTCGAAACTAGTCTATCCAATGTCAGAAATATGCTAATTACTAAATTCCTCTAAGAAAAATAGTCTTATTAAAAAAGTATGGGAAAAAGAACTCTATCCAAGAGCATGAAAGATGAAAATGACCGAGTATTTAAGAAAATTAAAGAGACTAGGGTGTTGGCACATGAAGTGTACCTTTAGGTGAACATACATGCAGAGGATGTGAAAGCGATACATGGGTCCTCATCAGTGAACAATAAGAAATGAAGGTGAGACAAAGTTTCCTTGTTATACATTCAAACCCTCTTAGAAAATGATATACAATTGGGGAAGATAGAGAAAGAGGACCCTCAATCTAAATCTGACTCCTCTCCAGGGGGCATCCAACGGCTAGGCTGTATCATACACATCCCGACGTTTATCAGTCAGTCATCAGGATATGTGCGGCACAGCCCATCCGTTGGATCCCTTGGCACTCCCTAGGTGCTGGCCTCCTTGGAGAGGAGCTCAATGCCCCTCAAACCCCACAACCCCATTTGCCATGGTTGGAAAGAGAGAGAGAGAGTAATGGGGTGGAGCCGTGGAGGTCCCATGAAATGGATAATGGATGTTGCATTCATCCTCTCTGGATCTGTTCCCTCCTCCAGTAATCCAAAGTACAGAGAGAGTAGATGTAGATGTGCAGTATTGGTCGGAATCAGATAAAAAATAAAATAAAATATAAAAAAACCCATTTTAGCTGACATATATCGGTATCGTATCGCACTGTTGATACCGATATGATTGATCTGATTCCAATACTTAAAACCCTGACTCAAGTCTCAAACCATCAACTCTTTCCCAAGGTTCACGTAATCATAATCGGCAACAGGAATAAACAGGATCGACCCTCATTGATTTTGATTCCGCTTTAGCTAGAATTGGTAAGTCACCAAAATTGTCTTGAACCTAGAATCTAGTACGAATTAGTCGATTTGAACCAATTGGTTTTCGATTTTCAATTTCAATTCAACCATCGATTCCGACTCCTCGAACCCATGCTCTATCCATGGTCGAATTTTTTTTCTGTCATGTTCTCTGTTTGATACAGTGGTCCAATTCCTTTCATAGAAAGACAAAAATGACAGACATTTTAACCTCGCTCAAACAATGTGTTCGGGCAAGGGGTTAGGTCTAAGAGAAATTGGACCACAATACCAGATAAAGAACAGAAAACGATAATGATTCATCCATAGTTCAATATATAACTTATTAAGAATTAGAAACACTTGGTATGCCATAATGCTTGTTTAATCTAAATCAATGTTGCTCAACCACAAAGAAAATTCTATAAATAGCCAATTTATTTTAATTTTTGATAATTCTATGTATAACTAGCCAATTAACTTGCTTACTAAATCACCTACTCATTGTAGCTTATAATCTTTCTTAATTATTACTCCAATGAATAAACTAAAAGGGCAGTCATGATCTCTACACCACATATTTTTCTCATGGACCACCCCATGATTATAGACCCTATATATCAACCGCAAACTCCGTCAATCCCTCTAAAACCTGCTAATCTATTGTAGAATTTGTGACTTTAATAATTAGACTTAATTTTTGATTGGCACTAGAATTTAACCCATTAAGGGTGGTTCCAAGGAGCCACGATGGACTCACGAAGGACCAACATTTATTCCAAAAAAGATGAAAAAACTCCATTGCCCATATGTTTACGATTGCTCAATGGACCACACTTGAGGATAAAAATCCCTGTATCAAGGGGGAACCAAACGTTCCATGCTCTCTTATTTCATTAACATTTTTTTAAAGAAAACCAAATTTTAACTATGTATTAATTAATGACAAAATTACTAAAGAGGAAGATTTGGAGGAGGGTTAGGTTAGGAAGGGTGGGATATATCAATCATCATCTACTTAATCTAGTTCATACCCAAAAAATTTTAAAAAAAAAAATATACTTAATCTAGGAACATAGGTAAGGTAAGGATCAGTTAGCCCCTTATTACCGGAAGAATCTTTTCAGCTGAAAGTGTACAATTCTGTCACCGTCCCTAGTTATCTCTTTGCTGTTGCTGACCTCCCCAACATGGTGGACCATCCATCCATCTCCCTCACTAATTCTGTTTACGACATCAGTTACGACCGAACACCCCCTGGCACTTCTCATTATTTTCGAGTTCAGTGCCTCTGCACGTACGTGTAACTGTACACATAGGCAATCCCATGTTTTATTTTTACCATTTATAATGGGAAGAGGGGTATTTATGGAAACAAAAATGACATGTAGTGGGCTCTCAGGTGTACACGTTCATCTGCTTGTACATGTAGTCATGTAGATGATCCATTCTCCCCCCCCCCCCCCCACACCAACTCGTCACTGACCAAGTCATCATGCTGACCTGACCCATTTCTGCCATGTGTCAGAAACCACACGTGGACTCAAAAACGTAACAAAGGCCGAGCCTCACGCCACCCTTTACGGCCGGAATTGGAATTGGGATTGAGGTTTTGATTGGAACTACCAGTTCCGGAAGCGCCAAGTGCCCAAGTGGCTAACTTGAACTTAAATACAACACCCAAAAACCTTTTAAAAAATCAAAATGAACAACCCAACTCTCCAAAAGTCTCCAACACTCCCTCTCCGTCTGAGACTATATACGTTTCTACGTTTTCTGGACACACCCACGTGGCAATCATGTCAATGGGACCCATTACCAAATTATGGATGGATGGATCAATTTGGATCTCTTACTGTCGAACTGCCGGTAGGACCCTACTGTCAAGCCACAGTAAGGTGGTAAATGATAGCCTTACCCCCACTTGGGTAAGGCGCTTGGACAGGGGTAAGGCGGTAATTTATCACCTTATTGTGTCTTGGCAATAGAGTCCTGTCGGGCAGCTTAGTAATAGAGGATCGGGGTCCCGAATGGATACCTTGGCACTTTGTCCCAAATGCTTCTTCTCTTCCTTTCAATCCCGATTGGCAAGTCTAGTGAATTGAGAATGTATCATCTGCATGTACGTGTTGGTGAATCTACATGTGAGAGGTAATCATTTGTCCTTTTTAATTTCATTAATACCCCTTTTACCCTTGTAAATGGTAAAAATGAGACATGTGGTTATCTCTCACACATACGTGTAAAGGAACTAGACTCTAGTGAATATGCACTTCTGTGATTTGCGTTTTCACTTTTCATACATTGAATGGTAGAAGCGTGATCTCATGAGAATGGTTCAGGTACACTCTTAGGCACAAAAATGAAATCCACTCACTCTCTTGGATTCCCTAACAACGTATGAGAATTTGATCCAACCTCTGGGCTCCCCACTCTCCTCCTCTTGAATCCCCCAATCCTAAAACTCTTGTTTGACTGAGTTTAAAACCCTTCCCTTGAAGGTAACCACTCCAACCTATCTCACACCATACTACAGATGTAAGCAGGTACCTAAAAATCTGAATTCAATTCTCATCCGTATTTGTTTAGGGTTATCAGAGTTTTTATTCATATAATTCGAAAAAAAATTATCCGATCTAAATAGATATCCAACTAACAATATAGATGGTTTTTGAAGATGCAACAGGTTCTAAATAGTGAGGAAATGAGAATTGTGAGACTAAAACATGGATTGACAGAATCGTATCCGTTGGGGGAGGAAGATCTGTTTTACATAATCAGAGATGTAAATGGATAGTTGAAAATCCGATTCACATCCGTATCCGGATAGGAAATATCCAGATTCGATCACATCCGAACCCTTTACATCCCTACTTCAAACCCCATGGACTGTGTGAGATCGGTTGGGATGGTTACCTGCAGGAGTGGAGTTTCAAATTATGACTCGTGACCCGTATGACCACACCCCCCATACCCCCCATAGATGGTGTGAGATGAATTGGGGTGGTTACCTACAGGGGAGGGGTTCCAAATCCTGATTCCTGATTCCTCCTGACTCCTGACCCCTGTGGTTACGGTATGGTGGTTACGGTGGTAAGGACCATAGTCCTACCTATCCTCTGTTATTTATTCCGGCCATTTGTGTGACTTTCGGTATATATAACCCAGTCAGTGTAGTCATTACTCGCTTCTCATATTTAAGCTTGGTGAGGACCCTTTTACAGATAGTTCTTTTTCGTTTCTGTATTTGGCTATCAAATCACAAGTCTCAGTTCTTTTTCCAAACGAACCCCAAACACGAGAAACGGTGACGCCTAGAGCTTCAATTCCATACTCCCAGTGAAACTGTGAAAGTTTGAGAAGAGTCAGACACTGAGATCAGAGGCTTAGTTGAGGATTTCCATAGCCCATGTTTCTGATTTCTTTCTCGTTTCAGCTCGATCATCAGTTGAGAGTACGATAGAAACAACACTTACCTGTGTTTGAGTACAGGTGTTCGACATGAAAGCCTGCAAACCTTCCTAATCTCTTCTAGCACTTCCTTTCTTCTCCTTCTGATCAGTTTTTAGTACTTTCTGGTTGCACGGTTATGTGACTATATGAACAGAGATTTGTGAGAGATGTTGCATTGCCTACTCCACTATGCCTGAGAATCTCGCTGGAAAAGTCATGGACCTCACTATGCTGGAGGGGAAGCGAGCCCAGCTGAAATGGCAGCAGCAACAACAACCTCAATCGTCCTGTCATCAACCTCAACAGAGCTATTTAAATGAGACCCAATTCAGTCCTTTCTCTCTGCTGCATCATCCGACAATGATGCAGCAATTTCAGGACTTGATCAACAACGATCCAGCAGTACTTCGAGAGCTGGCGAACCGGAATATGAAAGCCGACCCCTGTTCAGTAAATGGATGGCCGGATTTGGGGAAATACCCAATACCCAGAACAGTTTCTAACAGGGAGACGACGATGGGGTTCCTGTCTCCCTCTCCTCCTGATCTTGTCACTGATCCTATTGAGATGGGTTACTACATTTCGAGGACTACAAGCTGCCCACCGTCCGTGGCGGAGGAGAAAGGGGGAGAATCGGTGTTGATGACTGCTTCGTCGGCTGGAAGAGAGAGCTCCAAGAAGAGAAAATTGGATAAGGCACACAACTCAAAGGTTTGTATCTGTCGAGACTCTGCACTACTTCCTGCTGTTCATGTGAATTCGCTCTGTATTTGGGGCTTATGGCATTGATTGTTGTTTATTAATAGAAACTTGTAATTGAAGGAAAAGTTCTATAATAAGAACAGAGGATTATTCCCTAGTTGGGTAATTAATGATGATTTTGTAATGACGTTCCATGAATTTATTAATCAAAACCCCTTCTTGCTGGGTACCCAGGTTGCCTTAGCAGAGGATACAAAAGACAAGAGAACCAAAGGAGATGAAGAGGTGGAGTCCAAGAACACAGAGCAAAACAATAATGGGGAAACTTCTGGTGATACTTCGAAAGAGAATTCAAAGGTTCCTGATGTTCAGAAGCCAGATTACATTCATGTCCGAGCTCGTCGTGGCCAGGCCACCGATAGCCACAGCTTAGCAGAAAGAGTGAGTGAGGGAACTCTGTTTAATTGTCTTATTTCTTTTGTTTCACAGTTTGAAAGAATGTGCTAACCTATATGTTATAATTTTGTAGGTGAGAAGAGAAAGGATCAGTGAGAGGATGAAGTATTTGCAAGATTTAGTCCCTGGGTGCAACAAGATCACAGGCAAGGCCGGAATGCTCGACGAAATCATCAACTATGTTCAATCTCTCCAGAGACAAGTAGAGGTATTAGATACAGCCACCCTAGTATTCCCTTTATTTTTGTTGAGAATTTCCTCAATTATGTATGTTTGGATAATCAAATGCAGTTCTTGTCCATGAAACTTGCTGCTGTGAATCCAAGGCTTGATTTTAATATGGAAAACTCCTTCAAAAAACAGGTGAGAGTATAGCATTCTAACTGGGTTAATTAATGCGTATTATAATTCTTAGGCTCACCCCATCTGATAGTAGTTGTAATTGTGTATTGGTTCACAGATGTTCCCTGCTTGCACTACTAGTTTTCCAACCATGGGGATTTCTTCAGAACTTGCGAATCCGGGCTACCTTCAGTTTAATAATGCAGCGCGGCAAGTGGATATGGCCATAAATTCCCCCGAAATGACGATTCGAAGAACCATGAGCACTCCGGTGTCAAGAACACCGGAATCCTTTCTAGACTCATCATGCTTCAATGTAATTTCTTCTGCTGCTACATGCTATTCATTCCACTCCTTCAGTCTTCTTTTACTGTTCAGTGTTCACAGCCATTACCAGCCCTTCTAATCTCTAAGAATAAAATTTCATTGGAGCAGGTCCAACTCCCCTCTTCTTCTACTTGGGATACTGATTTACAAGGTCTCTACAATGTGGAATCTTATCAAGGAAGATCAACTCTTTTCCCATCCCAACCATTCACAGGTAACTTCTAATACTCTGTTTCCTTTTATGTAAAAATCTTCCCCTCTTCCACATAATTGAGTAAAGAAGAAGGGGGAGAAAAGTTTCATTAGAAAAAAAAAAAGGCTATAAACTGCAGAGTCAGCAGATGGAGACCCCTGAGAAGCCCACAAAAAGAAAGTTACAAAAAGTCCCTTCTGTCATGATCTTTGTTAAGACGAATGGACCCTTTTGTGATTAAAGATCTTCTTCATTGTTCATACCCCCAAAATTATGATTATTCTATTTAAAAGAGTATGGATTTTGTTGCACAGAACCTGAAGAGAGGAATAGAATCTAAAGAAGATGCAATGGTGGTTTTGCAGGCACCTTGGAAGCTGCTAACATTCTAAAGATGGAGATGTGATCTGTGGGTTAGCTATCAATCATCATAGATTCGGTGGAGGAGAGGAGCAGTTAATATATAGATATATATACAACCCCATGTCCCTGCCATCGCCTGATTCTTTCCTCTCTTTCCTTCTCTTTTCCTTCTTTTCCGTCTCTGTTCTTTAGTAATTTATGTATTTATGTATAATCGCAGCAGTTTAGCAATAATAACAACAAGCCTATACATTATTAACCATCAACCTCTCTACTCCATCCATTTTTTACTTGATATGGAACGATGAACACAATGAGAGAGAGAGAGAGAGGACCACCGGTATGAATAGGGTAGAACGATGTATCCATATGAAAAAGGTGGATGGTGACTGACGAAGGAAAGTGAAGAGTTGGGGTTGAGGGACAGATCACAATTGCAACTTGGAGATAGAATAAACCTAAGGTCCATATTTGAGATCATAAGTCCAATGCAAGAACCACAAATTAATGTAAATTTTTTGTTGATAAAGTTTATATAACCGTAGAAAAAATGTGAACTTAAAACAATTGCAGAAAAGAATGGAGATCGCAAACAAATAATCATTCAAGGATTTACATGGTTAGATAAGATTGTTTACTTTCACGGTGAGATGAGATCTGCTTCACTATTAATGGATAATAGAATTATAATTGCTTGTTTATGCAAAAAATATATAGCACAACCCAATACAGGTAATTCATTGAAATACCCATATAGGTCTCGTAATGGTCTTTTGGAATCAGCCCACTAATACAAACGACGAAATATAAGACATCATCCCCCAATGATAACAAATTGAAGTGCTAGTACTAGACACAGATTTATGTGATGTTATGGTCATAAATTATTGGATATAATGATCTTTGCTCAGAATTATACTATAGATGAATGATTTAATTGAATTCTATCAATTGTGACGGTGAGAGATCATTGAAGGTGAAGGTAGAAGATGTTGACCATTAAAGGGCCTCCAAGGATGGTGGGTCAGTTGGATGTGAGCCCAATGGTCCAATACTAGTTGTGACCCATGAGGCCATGACCCATCTCCTTCTTATATAAACAACCAAATACGAAAGACCCACACAAAACAACTACTCTTCACACTACGTAGCCTTTTATCATCTCTCCTTCAAAGACTGGATTGTGACATTCCTTCAAATTGAAACAGAAAATATTTCTTGTTATTATATATATGATATAGTGCGGGCACCGGAGCTCAACACCTGGCAGATGTTACATTCATCGATGCCGAGCTTGATTGACCCAATTTTTTTTTTGAGCTTGGCACCGTTGGATTTAGCTTCTGTCAGGTGTCGAGCTCCGACGCCCACACCGGCAGATGCGGGCACTAGAGAGGGTCGTCCTTTTCTTCTCTGGTTAAATATACTGTTCTACGTACACCTCATTATTAATTTGAAATGCAAGATACTAATATAAGTGAGCAGTGCATAGATACCTCTCTCCCTTAGAACAAAATTAATAGGTAATTTTTTCAAGGAAATAAAACCATTTTAATCACTAATATTAAAAGATTTAGATTAGATGATTGAGTGGGACCAGATGTCCCTTTCCATGAATCTTCTTCCGTTACCACCAAAGCCTCAGTGGGGGAAGAAAGGAGGTTTTCAGTTGCAGGTGAAAGGGCCTACCAGATGCTAGCTGTTGCTGCTTCGCTGCAACTTCTCTCTTGTCCTTGGATTCTCCAAAGCAGCTTTCCCCCCCCTTTTTCTTTCTTTGAAAAGTTAGTCGTAAATTGCAATGGATTTGTGGGACCTGACTCTTCCATGGCCAGGATCTCTAAGATTCTCTTCCTCCTTAGATGGTGAGGGATGATTTGGCCTTTTCAAGACTCTTCTGGGCCCACTTTATATGGTGGCATATTTCATTATTTTCTCTCTCTCCCCCCATTTCTTTCTTTTTACCCAGAGCCAAGTGTTTGGTCTGAACTTTCAAGTGGCTCCAACAAAATCAGTCCAAGCCCCAAATGAGTTCTCTCTAGAGTCTAGACTCAATTCCAATTCTATTCCAGTGACTTGTTATGAATCTAATTCCACTAATTGAACTTGTGTGTGTACATGAAAGAGAGAGAGAGAGATGATCTGGTTGGAGCCCACCATTTCCCTAATGCTTCCAACCAGAGAGAGAATTAATAATTTCGATTATTACCTGAAAGGCATGATTTAGTGTCTAATAAGGGGCCTAATATTTCTCTAATACTTCAAACCTAAGCTATCTCTTGGGCCAATGATTAGATTATGTTCCCAAATTTATGGGATTTCTCCCTAATTACCCCAAACTAGATTGGCTCTTTGTGCGGCTAATCAGGCGGGGAAAAAAAAAGTAAAACAGATTGAAGGGTTGCATCATTGGAGTTAATTGATCGCATTATTTGTCCAATTTAAAGGCAGATCCATCTCCCTCTCTACACAGGAAAATCCAAGGTCACATCGGGTTCCCACATCATGGTCTTGTCCCAAGTTTGATCGTGTCATATTCTGGTCCTGCCACAACTTTGTTCTGATACCATTTGTTAAGGACTTAGATAAAACTCATTCTCAAACGTTAGCCGTTAAAGAAAAGGTGTCCAAATACCGATAACCCACCCCCTCTCCCCCATATTCCACATTCATATTCAATGTGAAACTGTTTTTATTTGCCTTCCGCATGAAACCCCAACACTATCCACTGCACGGAATTGGTAGTCATGCTTGTTTTAAGCTAAAATATGACCAGTGAGATGGGTTTGAGCGTCTTTTATTTTCCACTATATATTTCACTTTTGTTTACTTTGTTACTTATTGCTTCATGTTCTCACTTTAGCCGGGTCCAATCTAGCCTCTCTTGCCACAAGGCCCACAACCCATTTCCTGGCCCATGACATGTTTACCCCTTTCCCATGGTCATACAACCATTCTAGTGGTAGTTAATTGGTTAACTAAGCATGGCCATTTTGTTGGACTTCCACCAAATTTTTCTGCTTCAAAAGTGGTTGTTGTGTTCATTGGTGTCTTAGTCAAATTACATGGTTTTCCATCTACTATCATCAGTGATCGAGATCCCATACTTCTGAGTCAGTTTTGGATGCAATTGTTTGCTCTTAGTGGCACTACCTTGAAGAGTAGCACAAACTGGGCCTCTCTGCTAATCCCTAAACTGGGTTTATGCAGCAGAATATGTTGTTTTGGACAACAAAGCTAGCGGGCATAGATAGAACAAAACATTAGACCATAATACATTATACATCCATGATCCATTTGGACGATCATGGGATCTTTCCAGATTGGTTTAAGTTGGATATAGGTCTAAATCTAGATCTTGGATCCTGGATCTTAGATCTTGTTGAACCAGATTCAGATTTGGGCAAAGACCTTAATTCAGAATGTTTTATGCCCTCCTGCTACCAGTGACCAACTACCAACACCAAGCTGCTAAACTGGGCTCTTGCTTCACACAAATGTTTATTTTTGTTAGATGAATTACACATGAGGCACCCTACATTAAAGGTATGATTTTATGTTGGGCTAAGTTTCTCTCCACCCATAGAGGATGGTTCACCCACCATTCTAGGGTTCATAAACCCTTCCTAGGGTTTCAATATGTTCCAAAATACCCTTCAGATACCCTTTTCCCGCCCTCTCCCACCCACGTGGAGGGAAACTCGATCCTTTTATCTTTGAGATGTGGCAAGCACAAACGGTGTTAGTACATGTTTTAACATACGATGATGATATAACTGAAATATCCCAAGTTTCTATATCTATCACAAAAAAAAAAAGATTTGTGGTTCATGGGCTGCCAGAGGTGGGAAATTTAGAGAATCATTTTTCTTGACAGAAGGGAGGGGGGCACCGGGGGGGGGGGGGAGAGTGAAGCTTCGCTGTGATATGAAAACTCATGTTGGATAATGATTACATAAGTTTATTTTTTAAGTTTGAAAATTTTCGCTTATCTTCTGGAGCCAGACTTCGTGCAAGGACCATGCCTGGAATATAAGAAAGCTTTGGCTCTCTACCCCAATCCCAAATCACAGAAATTCAAGCCTATACACAAGATGGGTTCCTGTGGAATAATTTCTCGAGTGTGTATGATGGTTAATGCTTCCTAAGATTTATTTAGAGTTGGTTTTAGGGTGGATTCAGCATATGATGACTAAGCCCAACCCTATTGCCAGACTTTGGAATTTCACCGTTGTGTTTATTATGGTTTAAAATGCAAAATGAGCTATGATTCAAATCAAATGTTAAAATTTGCTACAATGGTTGAATCACATTCTTCCAATTAGAATATTTTAAAAGTTTTCAATGTTCTGATTGTTGGGGGTACGATTTCTTGTATTATGTTGCTTAGTTTGTTGGTTGAATACGATGTTCTTCTTCTACTCAAATAAAATTATCTATTATTATTTTTTCTCTCTCAAAAAAAAATTTAAAATACCTATATGTGTGAGTAGGTGTTTCCTATGTCTCATGTTTAGACACCCCTTTCCCTTAAAAGACAATAAGATAATAGGCTGATGTTCTCTATGCCGCAACGCAGCCTATGCCCAAACACATGGACTCGCCATTCAGGGGGGTAGGGTGGTCATTTCGTGCAGCCTACCCCTTGCAGAGAGAACAGTTGGCCGAAGATAATTTTGAAAGACCAGGGATCAATTCTTACTTCATCCTATCCTTCCTTCCCTCCTTCTCTTGTAACCAATAGCAATTAAAAAAAAAACACTCTCTCCTTTTTTGGTCCATGGATCTGTCAGGATGTTTGTGGAAACCAGCTACCCCTCAAGAGGAATTTGGCCCAAATTGGTCGGATCGATACGAACCTAATCAAATTGAACTCTTAAAGTTCGGCTTCAATGGATTTTTTTAGATACCAAACCCGACCAATAGATTGAAACCAAGCCATAAATATATAATCGAAATCTAACCAGACTAAAACCGATATTGGACCAATAAAAATCTATTAATGAAAATTCATAGAAAATAGAAATGAACAGTACCAAACTGAAATCGAAACCGAACTTCACCTTAATGGTTCGACATTTGTTGACCCAGTACATAAATAAAATCGATTCAACCAGACTTGGAAATATTGGATTGACTGATTGACACTCTTACCCAATCCCCGCTCCCTCAGATTCAGATCCTCTACTGCCGGGCTGCCTAGTAGGACTCCACTGTCAAGACATAGCAAGGCGGTAAATGACCGCCTTACCCCCACTAGGGCAAGATGCTCGGGCAAGGGTAAGGCGATCATTCCTCGCCTTGCTGTGTCTTGGCAGTAGGGTCCTATCGAGCAGCTCGGCAGTAGAGGATCCAAATTGCTCTCCCTCCCCCTCCCCCAACAACAAATTTTAATATTTACATGCTAACTCAAGCCCCTTACTCCATCCATATTATCTAACCAAATAGTTGAGTTTTGCTCTCTTGTACATATTGGAAAATTATCGCTCCAATACTTGGAGCGGTGCTGTGTGCATCGTGAGACGCAACACAGCCCATGTGTGCACAGTAGGCCCCACCATGCACACATGGGTGGTACTGCACTGCACGATGCACATACCCCCCCACCCCCCCGTTAAGGGGGGCGACAACGTTCCATACATACACACATGGGCAGTGCTGCACCGCACGATATACATACCCCCCACCCCCCCGTTATGGGGGCGATAACGTTCCGTACATATTAGCCGGACTGACTCAAAATGTGGGCTCTTGCTTATCCTCACTTGGGCCTCCGGAAGTCCTCTTTCTGGATATTCTTAAGATTGTATCCAAAGGTGTCAATTAGAATCGAAGCTGAAACTGAAACCAGCGGTTCAAAACTGAATTGAATCAAAATAAATTGGTTTGGTTTTGACTTCAAGACTAAAAATCATCGAATGGAATTGAATAAATTTTATTCTTTATTCAATGTTTGGAAACATTTTGGTGCATTATGGCCCAAACAAACGAAATTTGTTTTTATATTTTCAAACAGAGTGCAAACCGGATCAAAATGGAATAGTAAACCAAAATCAAATCATACCGGTTCAGTTTTGATTTGGAAAACACTTTTACGGTTAGGTTTTCACATGTATCTTAAATCGATCCCAAACCAAATTGGAAACCAAACCGAGCCGGTTTTTCAGTGTGGCCTAACCATATTTCCCAGGGATTTCTGTCCAAATAAAAAAAAAATTTATAGGATATCAATGGTATTATGGGAAAATATGGGGCTGATAAAGTAATTAACAACTGGTTCAGGGTTCTAGGCTTCTGAGTTTTAGAGCGAGGGAGAGAAAGAGAGAAATCAACAGCAATAGTCGTCGTCGTCGTCCTTCTTCTTCTTCTCGATACAGCGGAGTTAACCGTTAGCACTTCGCAGACATGAAACTGAGGCCCTTTATTGTCTCCAAGCTAGCTAACACCAATCTATCGAGATCCACAAGAACATGGCTCTCGCCTTCATCTTCTATTTGCAGAAATGCGAACTCTTTTACAAACCCCATTGCTCCTTCTGTCCCTCCTCCGAATGTCCATGGTTTCTTCTCGCCTATCTGCAACCCTAAACTTCCAAAATCCTTCCCTTTCTCTGTCAGATATCTTCACTCTATTCAAGGAGCCCAGCTTGAAGATTTGGACAGTGAATCGGAATCCAGCGAGGAGGAGGGGCTCATGAACGAATTCTTGTCCCGATTTGTGTGGATAATGCGCGGGGAACTTTCTAAAGTGTACCCGGATTGCGACAAACAGACCATTGACGGCATGCTTTTGATAATTGTTGAGAAGGTTGTATCTGAGATGGAGAAGGGTGACCTCGAGGCGATGCTTGGCGCCACAGCCGGTACCCCGTCGCTTGATTTCAGCGAGGATTTGTGGAAAACAGTTTGGGAGGTCAGCAATTCGGTCATCAATGATATGAATAAGGAAATGAAGAAGGAACAAATGAAGTGGTTTCTCCAATCCGAAGAAGTTAAAGAGATGTGCCGCTTTGCTGGTGAAGTGGGCATTCGTGGAGACATGCTCAGGGAGCTCAGATTCAAATGGTCTCGAGAGAAAATGGAGGAATATGAATTCTATCAGAATTTGGATCGTATTCGAGAAGAAGACCGAGCCCAGGAAGAAGCAGAAAAGGAAAGCAGAAAAGCCGACGACACAGGGGAGGGGGTTCTTGAGGATGGTTCAGATGTGGCTGAAGAGAAACCCAAAGTCGTATCTCTTCCACAGAGACGGGGGAAGATTAAGTATACGATTTACGGTCTTGATTTGTCAGACCCAATGTGGTCTGAAGTTGCTGATAGAATTCACGATGCAGAGAAGCTCATTACGCCTGAAGAACCCAAGCCGATTACTGGGAAATGCAAGTTCATTACTGAA